>NC_141689.1:32178173-32778173 GCF_964263255.1 Lissotriton vulgaris
TCTTGCATGAGAAGGAAGACTGTTCAATAAATAATACCTTTTTATTGAAAACGCCCGTCTCTCTCTTCTCTGCACTCTGGTGAAACTAAGAACGCACGTCTGACTGAGTGAAATAATTGTCTATTGTTTTCACACGACTCTAGAGATTTACTCTTATTTCCTAAGGGGAACAAAGTTGTCATGTTTATGCGGTTGTCGGACGCTGAATCCCTTCTTGTCTGAGCCAGGGAAGCTGATCCCTTCCTATTCAGTCAAGAAAGTTTCCAGTGACCTCTGAGCTAGCTGGCGCAAACCTAAATTAAGTCTAACATAGTCAGTAGAGACCTAGATGACCTCAGTCCTACGTCTACACTGCTGTTTATGTTATTCCAATGCGCAGGGCCTATAGGGAAAATAGGAACTACACTACAGTCTTACCCTGGGGTGTTGCCCAGCACCTGATTGGACAGGAGGGCCCTCCTGCTTGACCCAGAGGACACTGAATAAGTATCTGATAGGGGCAGAGCCTCAGATCTGCTGCTTGAAACTGAGAGATGAAGAAGGATTGCAAAGCTGGAAACTTGATTTGTACCATCATATCCTGCACTCTGAAAAGACTGCCCCTGTTGCATTATCTTGAACTACAGCCCTGTGGATGTACCTTGCTTCAAGAGGAATAAAGGGTGCGGTCCCTGCAAGCTACAGGTTAAAAGAGCTCACCTGCCTCAACTCCACCAAGAGCCCAATGTCTAGGGTGTTCCAGTGGACCTCTAAGGGTGTTTTTCCAGGTGCATTGTGGGAATTGTAGTCTGACCCTTTCAAGGATCATCTTGGAGATTCCAGACCCTTTGATCATGTTTTGGACATGTTGAACCCTCAAGAGGAACTTCAAGAAGTAGTTCCAGAAGTTTGGGAAAGTTTGGTGAACTTTTTTGAAAATGCTCCAGAGGGTGACCGGTCTCTCACAGATAGGCAATCTGGCGAACCCTCACTGAATCCAAACTTTTGGAGGCGGCTGCACGACTTCTGCTACGAAATCCTCCAGAAAAGTTTCTAATTGTAAAGGTAACATCTTGAACAGGGCCTTCCAATTAGTGTATCCGACCAGGGCTCCATTGCGGTCAGCCTCAAACTTTGACTTTGTCCGAGATAGAGGCGACCAAATGTCCAGAAGTAGCACTATTTGTTACCAAGAACTAGAAAGTGTTTAATCTTTAAAAAATCATATCTCTTGTTCCCTGCAGTGAATTGATTTCATTTTGGTGTCATTTTAAAGATAAAAATATTTCCTATTTTTTATAAATTAGTGTTGGACTTTTATTGCGTGTTGTGTCTTAATTATTTAGTGAATAGATGTTTTCAAATGCTTTACATACCTGTCCCTGAAGTTAAGCCTGCCTGCTCGCAGCCAAGCTACCAAGGGTTGAGCATGGTAATAATTTTCTGAGACCTGTTCTGAGCGCTGGCTTGTGTTAGTGGCATTATTACTAGAGGTAGATGTACATTTAACCCTACCAATAATCCACGTTCCTTCATTTGGACAGTTGGCCACCATTGCATCACGTTTACACATATGGGGGATACTAGTTGCCCCTCTTTCTTCATGGAATTCCTTGCTCGCTATGTAACTGCTCTGTTGATCCCAGTTCCTGTTTTTTCATTGTCCGCGCCCGCTCTTCCTGGGCACTGCAGAGTGGACGGCACATTCCACTTGCAGCAGTGCCCAGAGTCATGGCTAATATGAACATTGGAGAGCCCATAACATGGTCACGGGCAGTGTGCCGGAAATACTTGACTCATCGTAACTAGCCGCCCGTGCGCTACAGGGAGTAGCAAGGATTATCATTGGAACTTGTTCGGCCAGCAGCGCTTTGTTGGCATACGGCGAGACCGAGGCGCTTATTACACGCAGCTTTTCTTACCTGACTCCCCCCCTCACAAGCATTTTCACTAATTGTTTTTTCTAAACAGCCGCCCGTTACACACCGTGAGTGGCTTGGTTTACTCTCAGCTTTTGCTGGGCTGCATATGCATATGGCACAACACTTTCTGTGAGTATTGCCTCTTCTTGTCCATTGATCCACCCTCTCTCTGGTGGTGATCCCGACTATCTATTGATCGCCTTGCTTACCTCCAATAACATGATGGCAACATTCCAACATCTCTCGCCTCCCAAAATGGCCGATGAGATGTTCCACCCCTTACGAGAATAGGGTGAGTGGCTCGCTCCTCCCTACAACCCGAGCTTCGATGTAATCCTTCAAGGCAATTTCCTGGTGTAGCAAAAAAGAGCCCAATATCTGGGTTCAGGGACCTGTCTTGTGTGGTGGCTAACTTCCAGATACTATCTTAAGTGTAGCCCAACAAGAAAGAAAAAATGTCTTTCTTATAGTCCCCTCACTCACCGGAGTTTCCTCACGGTGACATGCTTCATCATCGGGGTCCTCCCAGTTCTCTACGAAAAGGGGCGTGCTACGACTTGCGAGCTACGTAGGAGCACTGAGTAGTGAAGGACTATGTGTGGTGTAAGGAATGTGAAGTGGAGTGGATGGGTGTGTGTGTGTTTAAAAATACTGTGCTAGTGGGCCTCAATGTTTTATTCTGCTCCTAGACCAGTATGTTAAAAATGGGGTTATACTGTGTACCAACCAATAATGTAGTTGGGTTCAGTATTTGGTCAACATGTTTCACGCTACCCCCAGCGTTTCTTCAGGACCATACAGGGACCAGCCCTGTATTGTACCACTCCTAAAAAACCTAAAGTTAGGAATTTATTAGTGCAACATATATTTACAGTGATTAACGTTGTCCCTATTCGGTACACACGTGGTTCTACATACATACGCTTGACTTTTAAGGCGAATGTATAGTTCAATGGTGAACTTTTGTTGGCGCTTAATAGCACATCATGGTCTCTTAGGGGGGCGGTATTGCCTCGGTGGAAAACAATGATCCTAATCAGCAACCCGTGCCGTGTTACCTATCAGCTTCCCCTCGGACCGCATCCCCTCGGACCGCAACTTTAGGTTTTTTAGGAGTGGTACAATACAGGGCTGGTCCCTGTATGGTCCTGAAGAAACGCTGGGGGTAGCGTGAAACATGTTGACCAAATACTGAACCCAACTACATTATTGGTTGGTACACAGTATAACCCCATTTTTAACATACTGGTCTAGGAGCAGAATAAAACATTGAGGCCCACTAGCACAGTATTTTTAAACACACACACACCCATCCACTCCACTTCACATTCCTTACACCACACATAGTCCTTCACTACTCAGTGCTCCTACGTAGCTCGCAAGTCGTAGCACGCCCCTTTTCGTAGAGAACTGGGAGGACCCCGATGATGAAGCATGTCACCGTGAGGAAACTCCGGTGAGTGAGGGGACTATAAGAAAGACATTTTTTCTTTCTTGTTGGGCTACACTTAAGATAGTATCTGGAAGTTAGCCACCACACAAGACAGGTCCCTGAACCCAGATATTGGGCTCTTTTTTGCTACATTAATCTCTTTAGGAGGATGACCTGTTCTTAAGTACCTCCTTCTCCCCCTTTCTTTGTACAATTTCCTGGTGTAGAAAGAGCTTGTGGCGCCCGGGGCTACCCCTCAGATTGCCGCCCCTGGGGGGAGGGGTGCTGGGGGAAAAGGACGGCGAGCACTTGAAAGAGGTCCGAGAGACACGTAGTATCGGTTGATCATGCAAGTTACATGCACATACATGACACCGTCCAATGCTGCCCAGTTGAATACACCGGTGACCGGCAGTACAAAGGAGAACACACAGACTGCATGATCTATCTGGGGACTCAGAAAAACTGCATGTGACATCCATCTAATGATCTTTCTTCTGCTTTGCGATTCGCACTTAAAGGTGGAAGGTAATTGCCGCCCACCTTCAAGACTCATTTCCTAAGTCTAGTTGCATCACGTACTCTATGTAGGCGCAATGGCAGTTGCCTGTCAGGTTACCATTGTAACAAATAAGCCTCCCTACAACACTTGTTGACCCCAGGGGCATGTTGCACTATGGAAGAGAACAAGCTGCTTCCTATAAACACGTCATGTCAGGCCATACTTCTTCAACATGGAGTCATCGCTGCCAAGGGTTCAGATTGCTTATGTGTGACACTTTCAAAATGTCAGTGTAGTTATGAGTGACATTGAGTGACTATGAGTGACACCTTCGCGCCAGCAAATTCAAGCAATGAAAACAGGGAAAACAAATAAATATCATCCTCCTTCTTTCTCCTTCTGCACGTTTCCCTCTCTTGCTCTGAGTTAATGTCATGATGAAGAAAAATAAGTGTTGGCCTGGCCCCAAAAAATGAGTGTTGGTGGGCCCCATCCAGCATTGGATTTGGGGATCTGAGGAATATAATGCTGACATAGTGTACTGAAACTTATGGCTAAGTTCTATTGTTTGGCTTTCTGATTCTTAAGTACTGTGTCGGCTGACAGAAACCTAAGGGAAAAGGAAAGTAATTAAAAAGTAATTACAACTGAAAAACGTGTCACCCATCAGAGGGGAGGCGTAGCATCACTTCTTTAGCTCCTGAGTTAAAAGAGAGGATAACCAAGAAGGTCAGAGATTCATTACCACCACATTTGACACCTACGACAAACACCCACCATCTCACTCCACCAAGCACTTGCCTTGACACACATAATTACCTTAACAAACACAACTGTACAGCACCAAATAAGTAGCACATACACACATGCACACTAAAATCACGAGGGAAGCTTGCACGGCTGAATCTATGTGTGGGGAGTTGAAAGGTTTTGCCCATGTATGTGTGTGTTTTGCTGCAGCTGGGGCCATTATTGAAATCGGTGAACTCTTCCCTAGTGCACAACTCCAGGGCCTCTTCACTAGACTGTGAACTGTCCCATGATGGGGCCACAAGTGGCCAAAATAGCATTTTGTTGACCTCTTGTTCAATACGGAAAAGCTGCATATTACAGAGTTAGAAACTTTCAAAATCAAAATGTTGGTTTAACAACAGACTTTTTTCCATCTGTGTTCGAGTTATTCATAGTTTACTGCTCCTTCCATATATCTTCAATCTCTAATTATTTGATTTCTCCCTTTTTGTTTTAATCTTTCTATTTCTTTCCTAATTCCACTTCTCCCTTCCTTTCACTTCACCTCCCTTCCTTCCTTTCTCATTTTCATTATTTACAGTCACGGATTTCACAATGTTTATTCGTTTCCCACCTTATACATACTTCACCTGTTGAAAAACAGTCCTGTGCGGCCAGTCCTATGGGTTGTGAACAGCGCAGTGTTTTATATAAATGACGTGACTAATGCTTTGAGTGCTTTGCTCGTGCACTGACTCTGTGAGCCAGAGCCGCTTCCGGCTTCGCTCCCCTCTTACTTTGTTGCCTCACTCACCCGGCAAGCGCCACTCGTGCCAAGGAGCCGTCGGTTTTTCAGGGACTCTCTCTCTCCACGCCTGCGGCAGTGGGGAGGCGGATTGATATACATTCTAGCTAGCTGGATTGAGAAAGTGAATTAAATGCAGCAGCTCACCTCACCTCATGCACTATGTCAAGATAACCATCAGCACTAGGGTGACCAACCGTCCGTAAATTTCACGGACAGTCCGTAAATTGGACCTCACGTCCGTTGTCCGTAATTTTGGCCATCACAGGGAGCAGCACTGCTCCCGGCGAGAAGCCTCGAGCCCCTCGATGCTGGCGCCTCGCACTCCTCCTCGGAGCGCTAGAGCAGCCCCACCCAACCATTGTCATTCTGTATGGGGCTGATGATTGCCGCATACAGAATGACAATGGGCGAGTCTGAAGTGTTACTGCATGCGGTGGCCTCCTCCTGCCTCAGTCTAAGGCAGCGCATTTTGTTAGATGGAAGGAATATGCAAACATGCACAGGCTGCTACAGAATCCAGTTCATTCAAAGAAGCTGGTGAAAAAAGTTGAAAAGAAGGGGCCCGGGCTAGAGTTCTTTCAGTCTCATCATTTTAGCAAAGTGCAGTTTTAATATTAAATTGAACAAAGCCATGATTGCTGCATTTGTATTTTATGCATCTAACAACCACTGACAAAGCCAATACTTCTGGCTTGTTGTATGTGTTGTTGGGATCTAAAATTCGATATATATGTATTATTGGCCTAAATATATCAATATAACCTTGTGTTTGTATATTCGTGCAATTAGAGTTCATTATAGTAATATAATGACCAATGATTCACTTATAAATGTACTTATCCATTCTTTGCAGGATATATATATATATTTAGTATTGGCCTCATGTGTCTAAACCAATATGCAGTTGCAGCTTATTATTCATGTGTTGCAACCCACTAAGCTATCTTTGTAAGATGCAAGCTTCAGGAGTATAGAATTGTTCCTGTAATGTGAAAGCTTTTATCTTATTCTTGCCTTCTCAGTAAAAGACCTGTTGTGGTTTGGTATGGCCTACAATATGAATATTTCTGTATACTTTGCTATAAGAAAGAGAGGCTTGTTAATGGCAGAAAGACTTCTGACGCAGACACTTGCTTTGCAGCTCCACACAGTTTGCCCCTCTCCTTCATGGAGCCTGAGCAGCTGGAAGTATCCTTTCAATCTGAGACACAAGGCCGCATCTGGCTTTGGGCTGCGATAAACACATTCCTGCAGACAGTGTTCCTGTACTCCCATGCCGGGATAGAAAGGGAGTCACCCTTTCTGACCTCCCCAGTAATGAATAGCTTGAGCTGAGTTTCGTTCTAATCTATTGTGCCATATATGGGTTTTCCTCTAGGCTTCACGAGAAATAGAAACTTGCCATGTGTGGTGATTTCATGTGTTCACTGAGAGTATATCTGTCTGGTTTTGACTGTATGTCTTCAGTCTTCTCCGCGCACCCAGAAGGGTGAGAATGTGAGAGGCTCCTCTGTGCAGAGTTCTTTTGTATAATAAATGATTGACCCTTCTTCGCTGCCAACTGACTGATTATTGATAACTGGTAATTGGGATGGGGCTATAGGTAAGAATGGCTCCATAGCTAATATTTTGGATTTCTTCAGTGTAACGTTACTTGTGTTATATATCTGGATACAATGGCAAAAGAGGCAAAATACCAGTCGGGCGGCACACTATGCTAAACACAGATTTTTAGCTTAGTTGTTTTAAGCCCCGACCTTAATTACATCAAACACCCCCTTTTGAGAGACGCCCCCCCCCCCCTTTTTTTTCATCCTGCTTAAAGCCCTGGAAACAACACCATATCACAGTCGCCTCAAGTCCTAGCACTGCATCATGCATGACTCATGCCTTCCACTTTTTCAGCTTGCCTATGCGCAGGGGCATAGTGAACCCTCCGCCACCTCACCCCTTGCTTTTGGAACTACAGCGAGGGTGACATTTTTGATAGGCCTCTTCTGTCTGAAACTCTGCAGATGAAGGCTCAGCTCATAATTAATATGAAAAGGTTGGCAAGTGAGTAAGTGAAGGGATGGATTGATGGATGGATGGGTGAATGGATGATTGAAAAGGTGAATAGGTGGATAATGGGCCAAAGGATGGATGGATGAGTGAAAGGGTGGATGATCGGTCAGTGAATGGGTGGATGGATGAGTGAAACGATGGATGAGTGATAAGGTCAATGGATGGATTCACGAGTGGATGAGTAGATTAATAAGTGGATGGATGGATGGAAGGAAGGATGGCTAAGTGAAAGGGTCGATGGGGGAGAAAGGGAGGATGGATTGATGACTGAAAAGGTGAATGGGTGAAAGGATGAGTGACTGGATGGATGAGTAAGTGAAAGGATAGCTGGATGGGTGAAAGGGTAAATGGCTGGATGGAAGAGTGAATGGATTAGTGTACGGATGGATAGGGTGAAAAGGGGGAGGGATGGATCAGTGAAATGATGGCTGAAAGGATACACAATGGATAGGTTTGCAAATGGATGAATATGTTTGGATATAGATGGAATTACTTATATACTATTGCGCGACGTCCTTTGATGTGTCTGTAAAACCTACCTTTTGTCCTGAATTTTCGTCCTGAATTTTGACCCTTTGTCCTGAATTTTTACACTCACCGTCCGGAATTTGCACCCATGACAGTTGCTCACCCTAATCAGCACACTCTGGCGAAGGGGCATACAGCAGGAGGAGGCTGCCCACGGCAGCGCTGCCTGCTGGAGACCAGAGTCCAGAGAGGGTCACCGCGCAGTGTCACTCCCCTAGTTTGGATGCGACACCATCATAGACCGGCCGCCCCTGACCCAATAAACTCTGTTGTGTTGAGCAGAAAAGGTGTCGGATCCAGATAAGCAACTGATCCCTCCGAGCAGTCTATGCAGGGGAGACCCTAGCTTGACTCATTGGGGGGCCCCCGTCCGGCTCCGGAGGCAGGAATGAGCAGACCCCACCCGACAGGCAGCCTCCAAGATCGACAGGCCTGTGACTCCGTGAGCGCTGGTGGATCAGCCACAAGCAGCCCCCCGCAGGAGCGCCAGCCCTCAATGTTAGATGGTGGCAGCACTTCACACGGGGCCGCACCTGCACAGGAGGCCCGTTGCGGCGGACTTCATCATTTCATTGGGAACACTGAGTGTACCAAATACATTTTAGAGGCCGCCTCCCCTAGCTACTCCCTCTAAGCACAATATCCTGATCTTGACCGCCATGGTGGCCTCGATCTCATAACACTCTCCCGCGCAGGACACCTACCCACGGGTGACCTCAGTAAGTGGTTTTTCCCCTTCCAGCTCGAGCTATCCTCGAAGCAATGCTAAGATACTTCCAACTCAATCTTACCCGTAGCCCTCCCCGCGTACTCTCCACTGACCTACCCTCGGCCCCCCTCCCTCCGCAGACACTGAAGCATTCATCCATCATGCAAGCGCTCCTGCCATAGCAGGCTTGCCCCCCCCTACCTGCGGCCTCCCTCCCTCCGCAGACACTGAAGCATTCATCCATCATGCAAGCGCTCCTGCCGTAGCAGGCTCGCCACTCCCTACCTGCGGCCTGCCTCCCTCCGCAGACACTGAAGCATTCATCCGTCATGCAAGCGCTCCTGCCGTAGCAGGCTCGCCCCTCCCTACCTGCGGCCTCCCTCCCTCCGCAGACACTGAAGCATTCATCCATCATGCAAGCGCTCCTGCCGTAGCAGGCTCGCCCCTCCCTACCTGCGGCCTGCCTCCCTCCGCAGACACTGAAGCATTCATCCATCATGCAAGCGCTCCTGCCGTAGCAGGCTCGCCCCTCCCTACCTGCGGCCTCCCTCCCTCCGCAGACACTGAAGCATTCATCCATCATGCAAGCGCTCCTGCCGTAGCAGGCTCGCCCCTCCCTACCTGCGGCCTGCCTCCCTCCGCAGACACTGAAGCATTCATCCATCATGCAAGCGCTCCTGCTGTAGCAGGCTCGCCCCTCCCTACCTGCGGCCTGCCTCCCTCCGCAGAAACTGAAGCATTCATCCATCATGCAAGCGCTCCTGCTGTAGCAGGCTCGCCCCTCCTTACCTGCGGCCTGCCTCCCTCCGCAGACACTGAAGCATTCATCCATCATGCAAGCCCTCCTGCCGTAGCAGGCTCGCCCCTCCCTACCTGCGGCCTCCCTCCCTCCGCAGACACTGAAGCATTCATCCATCATGCAAGCGCTCGAACCCTGCTGCCGTAGCAGGCTCGCCTCCCCCTACCTGCGGCCTGCCTCCCTCCGCAGACACTGAAGCATTCATCCATCATGCAAGCGCTCCTGCCGTAGCAGGCTCGCCTTCTCCTACCTGCTGCCTGCCTCCCTCCGCAGACACTGAAGCATTCATCCATCATGCAAGCGCTCCTGCCGTAGCAGGCTCGCCCCTCTCAACCTGCGGCCTGCCTCCCTCCGCAGACACTGAAGCATTCATCCATCATGCAAGCGCTCCTGCCGTAGCAGGCTCGCCCCTCCCTACCTGCGGCCTGCCTCCCTCCGCAGACACTGAAGCATTCATCCATCATGCAAGCGCTCCTGCCGTAGCAGGCTCACCCCTCCCTACCTGCGGCCTCCCTCCCTCCGCAGACACTGAAGCATTCATCCATCATGCAAGCGCTCCTGCCGTAGCAGGCTCGCCCCTCTCTACCTGCGGCCTGCCTCCCTCCTCAGACACTGAAGCATTTATCCATCATGCAAGCGCTCCTGCCGTAGCAGGCTCGCCCTTCCCTACCTGCGGCCTCCCTCCCTCCGCAGACACTGAAGCATTCATCCATCATGCAAGCGCTCCTGCCGTAGCAGGCTCGCCCCTCCCTACCTGCGGCCTCCCTCCCTCCGCAGACACTGAAGCATTCATCCATCATGCAAGCGCTCAAACCCTGCTGCCGTAGCAGGCTCGCCCCTCCTTACCCGCGGCCGAAACCTTCCTCCGCAGACACTGAAGCTTCATCCATCATGCAAGCGCTCCTGCCGTAGCAGGCTCGCCTCCCCCTACCTGCGGCCTCCCTCCCTCCGCAGACACTGAAGCATTCATCAATCATGCAAGCGCTCCTGCCGTAGCAGGCTCGCCTCCCCCTACCTGCGGCCTCCCTCCCTCCGCAGACACTGAAGCATTCATCCATCATGCAAGCGCTCCTGCCGTAGCAGGCTCGCCCCTCCCTACCTGCGGCCTCCCTCCCTCCCCAGACACTGAAGCATTCATCCATCATGCAAGCGCTCGAACCTGCTGCCGTAGCAGGCTCACCTCCCCCTACCTGCGGCCTGCCTCCCTCCGCAGACACTGAAGCATTCATCCATCATGCAAGCGCTCGAACCCTGCTGCCATAACAGGCTCGCCTTCCCCTACCTGCGGCCTGCCTCCCTCCGCAGACACTGAAGCATTCATCCATCATGCAAGCGCTCCTGCCGTAGCAGGCTCGCCCCTCCCTACCTGCGGCCTCCCTCCCTCCGCAGACACTGAAGCATTCATCCATCATGCAAGCGCTCCTGCCGTAGCAGGCTCGCCCCTCCCTACCTGCGGCCTCCCTCCCTCCGCAGACACAGAAGCATTCATCCATCATGCAAGCGCTCCTGCCGTAGCAGGCTCGCCCCTCCCTACCTGCGGCCTGCCTCCCTCCGCAGACACTGAAGCATTCCTCCATCATGCAAGCGCTCGAACCCTGCTGCCGTAGCTGGCTCGCCTCCCCCTACCTGCGGCCTGCCTCCCTCCGCAGACACTGAAGCATTCATCCATCATGCAAGCGCTCGAACCCTGCTGCCGTAGCAGGCTCGCCTCCCCCTACCTGCGGCCTGCCTCCCTCCGCAGACACTGAAGCATTCATCCATCATGCAAGCGCTCCTGCCGTAGCAGGCTCGCCCCTCCCTACCTGCGGCCTCCCTCCCTCCGCAGACACTGAAGCATTCATCCATCATGCAAGCGCTCCTGCCGTAGCAGGCTCGCCCCTCCCTACCTGCGGCCTCCCTCCCTCCGCAGACACTGAAGCATTCATCCATCATGCAAGCGCTCCTGCCGTAGCAGGATCGCCCCTCCCTACCTGCGGCCTGCCTCCCTCCGCAGACACTGAAGCATTCATCCATCATGCAAGCGCTCGAACCCTGCTGCCGTAGCAGGCTCGCCCCTCCTTACCCGCGGCCGCAACCTTCCTCCAGCCCCTTTATAAACCTTGTTCTATCTCACTACTACCTTCTGCGCCCGGTCGGTGACTTCCCACAGGTACACAAGCTGTCACCTTCATTTTCTTTACTCCTTGAATTTTATGCTGAGTGCTGATACTGAAGCCCTATTTGTTATCGTTTCTCTATCATTATTATTATCTTTATACTACTGTGTAGTTAATGGGAATTATTTGGCTTGTTTTGACTATAAGGCTACAATTCCACCATCCATGACTACCATTTCTGTGAATGTGTTGCTACCTTAACTATTGCTTCCTTAGTGAATTATATGTACACTGAGAGCTGGTATTCCATCACTATTATTAGCACTGTTCTATCACTATTACTGTCTTTATATTACTGTCTAGGTAAAGCGACTTATTTGGCGTGTTTTTAACTATAATGAAACTATATCTATAACCCTTTACATCAAACACTGATTTATTGATACTGAACTGACACCCATACTTTTGACTCTCCTACCCCCTCTTTCACTCGCTCTCTTCTCTCCCCTGCATCACTTACTCACCTAGCCCTCAGGTGATTCCCCCCTCTGACGTCCCATCTCTCCTCTACTAACTATACTCCTCCCACACACGCTGAGGTAATTATTTCCCAGCACCGCCTCCCACTGCCCCTGACCGCGTCCCCCACTACACTTATACCTCCTCCACCAAATCCCACTCCTCCTTCTCATAATGATCTTACCCCACACTCCTCCCCGCTCGCCAGCATACCCCCTCCATCAGCCTTACGACTGTCCTGCAGGACTGACCTCACCACTTCCACGATCAACCTCCCCAGCTCACCTATGACTGCTCCACGCAGCATCCCCCCCTTCCACCCACCAGGCTCTCGTCTCTGGCCAACATTGAACGACCACCTCCGCCCCCTCCTCGCCGCCTGAGCTAACACTCAACCTTATTGCCTTGACTCTTTCCAACATTGAACTTAATCTCTCTACCGTTCGGACTGAACTCATTATGTGGAAACTTGGCAGAGATCACTGTTAGCATGAGCTGAAGCCACTTTGATTGTGGCATCCATTTTAGTGAGCCTTGTGTTTGCCCCGTGCTTCCCCGTCTTCGCTGTTGCCTGCTTCTCTATTACGCCTGAGTCATCATCTATAGTTAACTCCTTCAGCACTGAGCCTGAGCACTGCGCATGCTCAGAAACGCCTGTAGCTGCTAGGATGCACCTGTTACAGACTTAACAGTCAGGCTATTTTAACTGATTTCAGTAACTATGTAGCTCCTCCCACTCTGTCGACTAAGTGATTCTCGGGTATCCTTATATGTGAATAGCTATTCGTGTGTGCACTTGTACCGCCTCTTTTTGGACCTCCATGCTTACACTGCAATTATCACAGTATATGAGCTCCATGGTTTCTGCACTCCATGTGCTGCCTCATACATTGCCTGTGAGTTATGTATCGATGTAGTTCCACTCATGAGTCTTATTAAACTAGTTCTTTAATATTACAGTTTCCGTGCCAATCTCGATTTGCCTGTCTAAAGGACCAGTGCGCAAAGAAGGGCGAACCCCTGCACCAGTGGGTCCCTGAAATGGCGCACCCCCACAATGAGACTCTGAGGAGATATCAACGCCCTTAACAACAAGACCCTCCTCAATAATGATGGCTCCGCCTACCCTTGCCCCACTCACTCCTCCCGACCCAACATCTGGAGAACCATTCCCCTCCACAACAGATCTCTTAGGCCGCTCCGCGCTAGGAATGGCCTCTCCTCCTCTGTCATTACTGACTTATGCAACTCTTACCTCTCCAAACCCTCGATCCCCGATCATTCCCGCCCGTATTCCAGCATTCCAGTGAATTTGGCAACTAGCAGAACCTTCTCCTTTCCCACCTCACCCAGAGCACCAGCCCAACTCACCACCATACATGCGGGCCAAGCCACCAAAGCCAACCCTACACCCCTCTCCTGCAAGCTTGTTAACTGACGCTCAGCCATCCGACACACAACTGAAATATCCCAAACCCTCCTCAGTGAATCCATTGACATCGCCTTCTTGACAGAAACCTGGTTTAATGACCACTCAACGGACATCCTTGACCTACTCACCCGTCCTGACTACTCCATCATTAAGAAGGACAGACCCGACAGAATAGGAGGCGGGCTAGCTAATATTTACGAAAGTGAATTGCAACTCTCCGGTGTCAAAAACTCCGACAACCTAACCTTTGAGGGCCCGATTCACTGAATTAACTTAAAGACAAAATCCTAAGCTTACTACTTTTGGTATTCACAGAATGCACTTACTACTTTTGGTATTCACAGAATGGATTTACGACTACTAACTTTACGTCTGCACTCGGGTTGGAGATTCCGGCCCGGAGGCAGAGATTCCGGCCCGTAGGTGGGACTTCCGGCTCGTAGGTGGGACTTCCGGGCCGGAGGTGGGGATTCCAACCGGTAGCAGAGATTTAGCCATGGCCGAAATCTCTACCTGCAGGCTGCAAGTCCCACCTACAGGCCGAAGGTCCCACCTATGGGCCGGAGGTCCCACCTATGGGCCAGAATCTCCGCCTCTGGGCCGGAATCTTCAGCCCGAGTGCGGACGTAAAGTTAGTTGTCGTAAATCCATTCTGTGAATACCAAAAGTAGTAAGTGTATTC
This sequence comes from Lissotriton vulgaris, assembly GCF_964263255.1. NCBI lineage: Eukaryota > Metazoa > Chordata > Amphibia > Caudata > Salamandridae > Lissotriton > Lissotriton vulgaris. The sequence goes on from NC_141689.1 coordinate 32,192,378, forward strand.
TGTGAATATCAAAAGTAGTAAGTGCATTCTGTGAATACCAAAAGTAGAAGGTGCATTCTGTGAATACCAAAAGTAGTAAGTTTAAGATTCTGTCTTAAGTTAGATCTGTGAATCGGGCCCTGAATATCTTGGCGTTGAACTCACTATTCAGGGTTCTCCCCCAATTCGCCTACATAACATCTACTACCCTCCGGGTGACCCACTTGCCTTCACTGAGGAACTATCCGACCTTCTTTCTCAATCCTATCTCTCCAACTCAAAAAACCTCTTCCTAAGAGACTTTAACATCCACTGGAACAATGCTTTTGACTCCACAGTCACCCATCTCACCAATCTACTTGAGATCAATGGACTTGTCCAACTTTACCACTCGCCCACTCACACCAAAGGTGCCGCTCTCGATGCCATCATATCCAATAATGACCTGGCTTCCGCCTCCAACATCATTCCCATTGACTGGTCTGACCATCACCTCATCCTATTCAAGATCAAATCCACTCCCCTCCTCCCCCCTATTAAACATTACATACCCAGGAAATGGACCAGAAACCTCAATCAAATCCCTCCTGGCGAACTTGAGCCTAACCTTCAAACCCAACTTCGCCTCACCCCTCTTTCCCATGACAATAATGAACTCACTGAACTTTTCAACAAGACCGCCAGTGAGGTTGTGGACCACCTAGCCCCTCCCAAACAAAAAAAGCAAAGAACCATTCCATCCAAAACTTGGTTTAACTTTGACCTCAAGGACGAAAGGCGATCACTGAGACTGTCTGAAAGATCTTGGGGACAACACCTCTCCACCGACAACCTTGCCCGCCTCCGGACCGCTAGATCTTCCAATAAAAAACACATCTTCAAGGAAAAGGCCTCCTTTTTCCGAACACAACTCGATCGCGCCAAAAACAGACCCAGAGAACTATTTACCATTGTTCGCAACCATACATCCATAGCCCCCCTTAAACTTACTGCCTCAATTAATAAATGTGGGGAAATTGCCAACTTCTTCTCTGATAAAATCGCTAAAATTAATCTCTCCTTCCATCTAACTAAGATCCAACCCAATTCCTCTTCTGTCACTGACCCCACACTGAATGATCCTCCTGTCTCGACTCTGACTCCGTACCCCTCTCGCCACTCCCACTCCTGAATTTAGCCTTCCTCCCCTGCAACTGAAAAACAATGCATCTTGGACTAACTTCAACCCTGTGACCGAGATCGAAGTATTTAACGTCATTGCTAAATTTAAGCCATCCTTACACACCAAAGACCCTATCCCCTCTAGCCTTATCCAGAATCCCAACCACATTATTGCCCCGTACTGGTCCAATATCATCAACACATCCTTCTCCACAGGCTGCGTCCCAGACTCACTTCAACTCGGTCAAATCACGCCTAACCCTAAAAATCCCACTGCAGACCTGAATGACCTGAATAATCTATGCCCTATTTCCAACCTATAACTCTTCTCCAAAGCCCTAGAAAAATGTGTCTTATTTCAATTAGATAAACGCATTAACAACTTCAACCTTCTAGACCCCCAGCAATCCGGCTTCAGAAAAGGCTGCAGCACTGAAACCGCCATGTTAAACATAATCGATGACATCCACTCCTCTCTTGATAACGGTGAATCCTGCCTACTCATTCTCCTTGATCTCTTGGCTGCCTTTGATACTGTCAACCACAACTCCCTACTAAATTCACTCAAGTCCCGCTTTGGCCTCAATGGTCAGGTCCTTAAATGGTTCCCCTCATTTCTCAGTGACAGAACAAAACAAATCAAAATGAACGACTGTCTATCGGACCCCTCTCCGGTGTCCCTGGGAGTCCCCCAAGGCTCTATTCTCTCCCCCTCTCTCTTTAACATCTTCATGGAACCTCTAACCCACATTCTGAAAAAAGCAGGAATCAACTACCACCTCTATGCTGACGACACACATCTGTACTATAAGATTAGGTCTCATTCTGATGTGCTTCTTCTTAACCATACCTTAAACAAAATCCAACACTGGTTCCACTCCAACCATCTCAAACTTAACCCTAAGAAAACTGAAATCATCCTCTTCTCCCCCAAAAACAACCGACTCCCCATCCAAACCTGGATCTCTGACCTTAATGAGCTCAACTGCTCGCTCTCTTTGTCCAATTCAGTGACAAAAATTACTGTTGACAAAAATCTTACCCTTAATGACCACATAATAAAATCGGCTAAAGGAGAACTCTTTTGTCTCCGTCAACTGAAGAAAATCAAACCCTTCATCCCACCCGAAGACTTCAAATGGGTCGTCCAATCGCTTGCACTCTCTAAAATCAACTATGGTAATGCCATGCTCACAGGAACCCCCAAAGTCCACCTAACCCCTCTCAGATCTGTGCTCCACCTTGCATCCAGGCTCATCACTGGCTACAAACGTTTTGATCACATCTCCCCAGCCCTGAAGGCTCATAACTGGCTTCCAGTTGAAGGTAGATCCTCCTACAAGACAGCGTGCATCACACATAAAGCCCTACACCAGAATGCCCCGCTGTACCTCACAAATAAACTCAAAAAAGTGGTTGAATCCAGAACGATGAGGAGCACTAATACTTTCCTCCTCGTCCCCCTCTTATTCAAAAAGAAAATCAATCAATCTTGCGCCTTTGCTGGAAATGCTTTCCTCCTCGTCCCCCTCTTATTCAAAAAGAAAACCACTCAATCTTGCTCCTTCTCTGGAAATGCTTTCCTCCTCGTCCCCCTCTTATTCAAAAAGAAAACCACTCAATCTTGTGCCTTCTCTGGAAACGCACCGATCGTCTGGAATGCCCTCCCAAAGGAACTGCGTTGCAACACCTCCTACCTTGCTTTCAAAAAAGATCTTAAACTGCACCTTCTCTGCAAATACTGGGGCCCCTAATTTGGACTACGTACCTTCTCTGTCCCCACCCACTTCCCCTTCTCTTTCCCCTATCTCTTCTCCACCCCTCCCTCCCCCTTGTACCCTCCACCCCCTTCCTTCCACCCTCCTACTCCTCTTCCCCTTCTCTCCTTCCTCTCAACACCCCACCCAGCTGACCAACCCACTTCTCCCCAAACCATGGTTTCCTCCCGCATATCCGTCCCTAACTCTTGCCTCACTTACAGCTCTGCCCAGAATCCTGAGAACCACCACAGCCACTATATATATTAATTTATCTGATTTAGTTGTATATCTATTTATTATTCTTCAATTGAAGTGTATGTATTTACTCATCGTTATATTGTACCCTGGATCTTTTTCTGTAATTCGTGTCTTTGCACATTGAATTGGAGTGTTGTTTTTTTATCACTTTTATACTGTACCCTTGAACAACTCCTGTAACCCTGTCTTTGCACAAGTAAAGCGCTCTGATACCCCCGGGTCGAGCCAGCGCTCTATAAAACCTTTCAAATAAAATAAATAACTTTCTCACCTGGAATATGAGGGGAATGCATACTCCCTCACGCATATATGCTGTCTACTCACATTTACGCCACCGCTCCACACACATTGCACTATTACGAGTCTCCCTTTATGCTGTCTGAGGGTGCGAGATAACAGAGGATGCTTGAGTGGTCAGGTATTCTCCACGCACTACTCTACATACGCTAGAGGCACTCTGGTGTTGATCAAGGCAAGCGCTCCCTTCACAGTAGACACAACAGTTGTTGACCCTGAGGGTTGCACTGTTTTATTCGACAGACACCCGGAAGGGTGGCGTTTGCACCTAACTCTGACCAGTCGGGTTCCTGGTCAAGCTGTCGGGGGTAGACTCACGCTGGAATGGGATACCCTGGCTCCGTGATGGAGACTTCAAGACTGCCCTAGATGTAGACAAAGACCGCTCCTTTTCTCTTTTCCCAGCACTGTCATCATGTCTAATGCCCAGGCACTGCCTGCCTCGTTCGAACATTGGTGGCTGTCTGACATATGGTGCCTGCGTAATGCCTGCACCAGGGTCTACCCCTTTCATTCATGCCCACACAACCTACATGTCGACATACATTGCCTGATTGGCATGCCGTACACCCTTCCCCACATAACACACATTGACTAATTTGCAAGGGAAAGGGCCAAGTTATCTACACAACCTACCGTCCCCCTATACTCATCCCGACATCTAAGATCTTCGAGGACTGGATGGGTCAAAACCCCGGCTATCAAAAGAGCAAGAATGGGGGCCGATCCTTCCGTTATCGAGCCGCGAAACACTGGAATGACCTCCCTCTCGCTCTTCAGAAGGAATCTTATGAAACAATTTTTCGGAAAAAATTGAAGACATGGCTCTTCCGCCCATAGGTTCTCCTCTAAGCTATGTCACATTATTGCTCCTGACGCGGTCTACTCACAGCGCGGGGAACCACTAGTGAGTGTAACCATGTGCTTTATAAGCTTGCCTATTATTATTATTATGATGTCACTCTCACTCAGACCACAACCCTCAGCAACTACAACTGAACTGAGATGCCAAAACCCCCTACCCCCGATCCAGACATGAGGACTGCAGCCGACAGCATTGAATGACCCCCCCATTTCATGCCTCACTGCGTACCGCTATTGTGGAATATTTTGACATTAAGACCAACACAGCTTCGACACATTTGCTTGAGTGGGACACCTTTATGGTTGCTATTAGGAGCCACTGCCTGGGATACACCTGGAACTTGCGCCGGTAAACTCGACAGAGGTATCGCCCATATAGAGCTGACATGCTGGGCCACGAATCACTAGCTTTTCTGGTTCTTGAGCATAAGTAGCTCTTGTTCCTGGGGCAGAGGAAACATGTCACACTTCTAGCATGCGGAAGCAGCTAAGGCGGGCTCTGTACTAGCATGGCTCACCTGCCAAGAACACCCAAGATACCCATTACCTTGCTCCACCTATCCCCTGACCAGAGACGTGCACTGGACGGTGCTATTATCCCACTGGAGATTCAGGAGGCTATCGGTTCTCTTGCCACAGGGAAAACCCCGGGTTCTGATGGTCTCCCGACTCCCGACTGATCTTTTCATGGCCTATGCTCTGCTCTTAACCCCAGCCTGCAAACGCTGTTTGAGGGCTGTAACCCTACTGCCTTAGGGTCACGTCACCCACTTGCACATCTTATCATAGATTATAAAATTCTGGCCAAAATCCTAGTCAACAGCCTTGTCCCCTTGGTACCAGCGCCGGTACCAAGGCCACGATTGGGCTGCCATGTGCTGGATTTAGAGAAGGGATTTGACTCCCAGCTACGGTTTAGGTTATGGGTTCATCCGACTGGTCAGGCTACTTTACACTCACCCATTAGCAAGAGTCAAAACTGGGACCCTAATCTCCAAACCCATGTGGATTCATAGGGAAACCCAACGGGGGTGCCCACTCCCCCCCTGCTCTACCCCCTTGGTATTGATACACCGGCTGCCACCCTCCACACTCATGGCCTGGACTCGGGGATCCCGCTAGGAGAAGGTTTGTACTCGATCTCACTCTATGCTGCCGATCTGCTCCTGTACCTTCGAGACATACACAAAATCTCCCCTGACATAGCGCCTACATTTGACAGAATTGGATCGATTTTAGGTCTTTAGGTGAATTGGACAAAATCATGCCTTTACTCCTATGATGCTACTTCTCCTGTTCCCGCCTGGCACCTTACCAGCTCCCGATTGACGGGGCTGCCCAGGACGTTCCGCTGCCTGGCCCTTGTCAAGATGGCGATGGTGCCTTGCTTCAAATACTATTTTGCTAATCTTCCCCTTTACATTCCAAAATCCTTTTTTCAAACACTTGAGTAACTCGCGAGAGACCTTCTCTGGTGTGGTAAATTTTAATTACCTATACTTAATTTATGCGGTAAAGTTCAATAAGAATAACTCAGTCAAAATGAGAAGGCAGAGTCCGTGGTATTTGAGGTTTAAAGTGGGGTTTTATTCCTTAACAAAGGAATTGGCAGAATTGACTCGAGCCAATGGTAGCATGACCCATCGCCACGAGGGTTCTGGGTGGGAATTGCAATGGACATGTACAATGATTTATTAACATGAAACCATATATATAGTCATTTCATATGGTAGCATTGAATACAGAAGGCGTAACAGCTGAGAGAAACGAGATAAGAACAGAAATACGTAACAGGAGGCGTGCACTAGGGCGTACACGGAGGTGTGTGCTGGAAACGTCACATAAAGGTGTCATAAGTGGGTGGATCTCTAGAAGGATCCTGCAGAGTCAGCAAAAACATGTGGCAGGGATGCGCGCGCAGCAGCATGACGTGTGACTGACGTGGAACTGGAGGGTGAAGGGGACTTGACATTTAGCCCTTCATGAGGAGACAGAAGTCTGGAGTGTCAGAACAACCTAAACCCAAATCATATCTATATCTTGTGTTTAAGGAACTGTATTATCTAGAAGGAAAAGGTCTCTCGGGCAGAGGCTATTCTATACTGACTGCTAGTGCGTGCATATGCAACTACGTGTCTACATGAAAGGCAAGGGGCATGGGCCTACCATGGTAACGGAAGCTATGAATTACTTGCATGGAGACAGTGAGGCCGGGCCCTTTGCTCTGCAGCTGGGAAGGATGTTTTCCTAAACTGCTAGACAGGAATGTATTTTCGAGGAGCGGAGCAGATAACTTGAAGGTTGAATACAGTCTTGGCAGGCAAGGCTGGCCGAGCTAGGCACCGCTCGCCACACAGGGAGTAAGTCAAGGGTCAGGAAGCAGCAGGCTGCAGCTTCCAGAGACAGAGGGCAGAAAAGGCTCGATGGCAGAAATCAAGGCCTAACTCGCCAGAGCTAGAAATCATAAAAGTGTACCACATAAAGACGTTGGCAAGGCACACTTAGGAACTGAATATCGGACCCATTCATGGTGCATCTGAAAGAGGACATGTTAATGTTGGACGCAAATGTATTTGCGTCTTCATAACTGGTTGTGGAGGGAACTTACATGTACTAGAAGCATGTACATGGAGCCGTCGGGGTCTACGATAGGGGACACAATTGACCATAAAATTTATATTACCTCATTCCCTCCTTGTCCCCTACGGACCCTTCATGATATATCAATCCTCATTAATCTATCAATCTGTTCATGTAACATCATTTGCTCTTCTTTCTTCTTATGGCGTTTCGAATGAGGACTCGAATGAGGAATACATGATGTGGCGCACAAGCCGCAAATTGCTGGCCCACATTGCAGACATAGGCAACAACTGAATACTATGAGAAGGCCAAGACCTAGGAAGGATAGGACTTTCCATCCCCAGGCTGACAACGTTGTCCAGAACCAACCGGACCAAGTCCAGGTGCCTGGATTCTGATGTATCAGACTTGCAATTTTATGTAGACGGGTAATAGCTTTATATACTGAAGGTGCGTTTTGTGGAATGAAAACACAGCAGCTCGATCCGATGACTCTACAGGCTCCGCCCCTATCGGCCAGGATGACGTCAAGGACGAGACGATTTTGAAGAACAACAATCCGCATAGCAGACTGCTCCTCTGTTAAGTTACCTAGGGCGGATGTAGTTTCATTCACTACAGCTTCAAGGGTTCTAGTTAATTTTCGTATCAGTTTACTATTAAAGACAGTACCTAAGTAGGGAAAGAAACCTTTATTGAAATCTGTATACTGCTCCCATGCCGTTTCAGTATAGTCGACAATCGGGAGATCTCTCTGTGGTCTATTATGTACTAGATGGATGTCTCTATGATAATCAGGAGGGGCTAGGAAAACGGGTGGCAGAAGGAATGCAATGTAGCAGGTGCCATCCCAATCTAGAGGTAAACGTATATATGCGGTATGACCACAAACGAAGTAGGAATGACGTGAAGCTTTAAATGTGGACTTGCCCTTATCACTGAATTCGATCACAGTAGTACATCTACTATGACCCAGGTGTACTGAACCATTCTTCCTGACACATAATTCACCTTTAACTGGAAGTACGGACATGGCGGGCAAGACTGGTTCTACTTCGGATTCAACACTGAGAATCATGAGGTTAAGTGTAAAGTTACCTAATCCATATACTTCATTTTCTAGATCAGTTCCTGTCCTTTTGGGAAAACCCTCCTTGTCAGGGAAACATACTTTATGCAAAACAGTGTTCAGATTTCCCCATACCCAGTTACCCTGGTAAACTACGGAGTCTGAATCCAAGGAATTAATCAGACCAAACCATGCACCACAGGACCCATTATGGGTGAACGGGTACGGAAAAAGAGGCAGAACTCCTTTGTATTTCTGATAGGGAGGGAGTCGGCCACATATCCAACAATTAGTGGCATTGCTGGTCTGATGAGAATGATGTAACATGCTAATGAATGTGTTGTTGCGCAGCGCGAGTCGGTAAGAGAGTTCATGAGGGGGCAGTTCGCTAAAAGAATGCTCAGCAGTGACGTTGAAGGAAGAATTTGCACGTTTGAATATAGGATGGTATATGTGTAAGAGCACACTTACAGCAATAATCAGAAGGCTCAGAAAAAACATAACCAATAAAGTCACAATGCAGTGGCTGCGAAGAGATTTGCAATATTCACGTTTCTTGAGCTGTTTCTGTCTATCTCTCTCTCTATTGGGGTCTAGGGGATACATGTCAGAAAACACGTTCAACCGATTCACCTAGGGGAGGACTTAAACAATTAAACTGTCTGACTTGCTAGACCTCAATTTCATTTTATATTCCTGTTGTGGAGTTTTCTCTATCAGGGGAAGTTTAGAGTCACTAAAATCTGGACAGTCCTTAGAGGGGGAGGGTGAGTCAGTCTCTGGCAATGCACGAAATTTCTTCACGTGACTGGAGTGCAGCCACCCTTTGCGGCCCTCGACCTTGATTGCAGTCCTCGTGGTGAGAAGTACCAACTTCGGCGCCTGCCACCTGGGCTCCAGCGGACTTTTCCTGTCGAAATTTCTTATAAGTACAGTATCGCCGGGAACGACGTCGTGCGGTTTCACCTCGGTGTTGTCGGGAAAAGCTGCAGCGACCTGTGAACGACATGATTGGAGTGCAGACATCAAGGAGGCAAGGTAATCTGTCAACATATTACAATCGACATCGGTAATTTTTCTGGGCAAAGGCGTCCCCCACATATTCGGTGGCCTACCGAAGACCACCTCATACGGGGATAGCCCTGTTCTGGAATGGGCTACATCCTCATGTAAAAAAGGGCGACTGGCAAAGCTACGATCCAGTCGACACCCTTCTCCTTACAGATTTTTGCTAGACGAATTTTCAGGGTTTGATTGTGTCTCTCTACGAGACCTGCTGCTTCGGGATGTCGGACACAGTGGAACTTCCATTGGTAGCCGAGCAGGAGTGATACCTGCTTCATAAGCTCGGACGAGAATGGCTGACCGTTGTCTGAGTATACGACACGGGGCAAACCATATCGGGGGAAGAATTCACGAACCAGCTGCTTGGCAGTGGTCGGAGCAGTGTAATCTGGGACTGGATATGCTTCTGTCCAACGAGAAAGTGCACATACAATTACAAGGACATATTTGAAACCTCAACATCGTTCCATCTGAATATAATCCATCTGGAGGACTTCAAAAGGGTGATCGGGAGGATGAAAACCACCTTGTTCTACGGGAACACCTCTACCTGGGTTGAACTGACAACAAATCATGCAAGTACGCACTTTCTGTTTGGCTGCTGCTCGTAAGTGTTTATTGAACCAGAGATGTTGAATACTGTCTAACATGGCTTTTTCTCCTAAATGTGCTGGACTGTGTACTGTATTAATGATAACTTGAACCATAGAGTCGGGGAGAAACCATATAGATTTTCCCTTCGTCATCCATCCTTGGTCTGTCTGGGTCCCTCCTAGTTCGATCCATTTCTTGATTTCATCTGGTGTAGCATGTGTCTGTATGTCAATTACATCTAGGGCGGGATCCTTAACTGTCATGCAATGTGTCGGTGTCGAGACTATTGTCTTTGTCAGGTCAGTAGCATGAATCTGATTCTGAGCTGTATGTTTTGCGGTTCGGTCTGCCAGGTCGTTACCCTGGGAAACAGTATCTGTAACCTTGGTATGTGCCTTACACTTCATGATGGATATTGCTGTAGGCAGATGTATTGCATCTAACAGAGTTTGAATGAGGGGACCGTGTTGAATTTTGGCACCGTGAGAAGTCAAAAAACCTCTCTCTCGCCAGAGAACACCGAAGTCGTGAACAACTCCGAATGCATAACGGGAATCTGTGTATATGTTAACTCTCTTGTTCTGGGCTTGAATACAGGCTTGTGTCAGAGCGATGAGCTCTGCTGCTTGTGCTGACAGGATGTCAATACGATTTGTTTCTATGACTTCAGTTTCTGTTGTGACTGCGTAGGCGGCCACTAATTCTCCTGTACTTGTTCCCATACATGAACCATCCACATAAAGTGTCAGGTCTGGATCTGGTAATGGAGTGTCTGTCAAGTCTTGTCTGGGTTTCGTCGTAATAGTAATGACATCAATGCAATCATGTGCCAATGGGTCTGTCTCACTTAATGGCAAAAGCGTAGCAGGGTTCAATGTGTTGCAGCGTCTGATTTCTATGTGTGGCTGAAACAATGTCAATTCATAACCTGTCAATCTCGCTATAGTCAAGTGTTGAGTCTGTGCGATTCTTTACGCCATAGTTCAATGGCGTCTTTCTGAGACTGTCTGGCTTTCTTTTTCCATAATGCTTCTTCTACTCTCATGATGCACTCGGCATCCCATGTCCCAGTAGCGGGCCATCTTTGATTCCCTGCTAAATCTTTAGTATAGTCTACCCACAAATCGAGATATAATACAGCGTCTAGGCCGTGCTTGTGGTACATGAAGTGCCCTGGAGTGTCCCTAGGTGGAACAGGCACTGCTTCTTCTAGGATCCCTTTTCTAGTTCCTATCTGTCTTAGCTTGGAGAACAGCGGCATGTTTCAGCCGTGCTACTCTGGACTTGATACTTACTCGAACTTGGACACAACTAATACAGTAAACACAATAATGCAGATCGAACAATCACTCATACCACGACATTAAAACATACTAAAACATTTCAGAGCGAACAATAATGATTAGAATAAAACTAGCTAATGGCATGATACTGGATGTACTGCTAAACAGTACAGATACACCGCTAAACAGTGCGGACAGGATATACTGCTGAACAGTACAGATACACTGCTGAACAGTGCAGACCAGGTCTGTGTACCCAACCCCGTCTTGACCGGCACAAATTAATGCGCTCGTCTAGATGCGTCCCCAGTAATGGTACTCACCGGGAAGCACGGAACGGAAGGCCTCGGAAACTTGACACCGGACTGGACTGGACTCGACTGGACTCGACTAGTGATGTAAGCACTTCGGAACTTCGGAACTGGTGGGCCTCCGGATACCTCGGACTTTGCTCTCTCAGCTAGGCTCTGGTCGGGATCCTCCGCACTCCTCACCGCCTCGTCTGGGTGTCGATCGCAGCCTCAGTCACCTCCGTCGGCCTGAGGGAGATACAGGAAATCCTGCGGGTACGCGTAGTTGTCCGTCAGCGCTGGGGCAGGGGGCCAGGCCTGCAACGCACCGCCGGCGCGTGAGGTGGGGGAGGGGTCCCTGTTCGGGCGCCAATTTTGTGGTAAATTTTAATTACCTATACTTAATTTATGCGGTAAAGTTCAATAAGAATAACTCAGTCAAAATGAGAAGGCAGAGTCCGTGGTATTTGAGGTTTAAAGTGGGGTTTTATTCCTTAACAAAGGAATTGGCGGAATTGACTCGAGCCAATGGTAGCATGACCCATCGCCACGAGGGTTCTGGGTGGGAATTGCAATGGACATGTACAATGATTTATTAACATGAAACCATATATATAGTCATTTCATATGGTAGCATTGAATACAGAAGGCGTAACAGCTGAGAGAAACGAGATAAGAACAGAAATACGTAACAGGAGGCGTGCACTAGGGCGTACACGGAGGTGTGTGCTGGAAACGTCACATAAAGGTGTCATAAGTGGGTGGATCTCTAGAAGGATCCTGCAGAGTCAGCAAAAACATGTGGCAGGGATGCGCGCGCAGCAGCATGACGTGTGACTGACGTGGAACTGGAGGGTGAAGGGGACTTGACATTTAGCCCTTCATGAGGAGACAGAAGTCTGGAGTGTCAGAACAACCTAAACCCAAATCATATCTATATCTTGTGTTTAAGGAACTGTATTATCTAGAAGGAAAAGGTCTCTCGGGCAGAGGCTATTCTATACTGACTGCTAGTGCGTGCATATGCAACTACGTGTCTACATGAAAGGCAAGGGGCATGGGCCTACCATGGTAACGGAAGCTATGAATTACTTGCATGGAGACAGTGAGGCCGGGCCCTTTGCTCTGCAGCTGGGAAGGATGTTTTCCTAAACTGCTAGACAGGAATGTATTTTCGAGGAGCGGAGCAGATAACTTGAAGGTTGAATACAGTCTTGGCAGGCAAGGCTGGCCGAGCTAGGCACCGCTCGCCACACAGGGAGTAAGTCAAGGGTCAGGAAGCAGCAGGCTGCAGCTTCCAGAGACAGAGGGCAGAAAAGGCTCGATGGCAGAAATCAAGGCCTAACTCGCCAGAGCTAGAAATCATAAAAGTGTACCACATAAAGACGTTGGCAAGGCACACTTAGGAACTGAATATCGGACCCATTCATGGTGCATCTGAAAGAGGACATGTTAACGTTGGACGCAAATGTATTTGCGTCTTCATAACTGGTTGTGGAGGGAACTTACATGTACTAGAAGCATGTACATGGAGCCGTCGGGGTCTACGATAGGGGACACAATTGACCATAAAATTTATATTACCTCATTGGTCCAACACAGGCTGTAGGGTGGCACTTCATGAATTCTATTTGCTGACACCTGAGGGTGGGCTTGCCATCCTGAACTCCGAGCATTACTACCTGGCCTCCCAGCTGCAATGGGTGGCCCGCTGGCTGGCAGGCCCCCAGATGCCCGACACTGCCACCACTCGCCCTGCCTGGAGCTTGTCTCACATACCGCACCTCTTCCACCCTGCACCAGAACACACGGCCCACACGCCACACCCTGCACTGCTGCGAGGGGCGGGGCTGTTATGACGGAGCCTCCTGCTCGCTAAGCACCCCATCCCTACCGCTCTCGGGCACCCCCAGGGGAGCGTGGACCACCTCCACTGAGGAGCCTGCTGCTGGCATGAAGGAGGGTTGCACACAAGGGGGCATCTCTGCCATGACAGCTCCCTCCCTCCTTGGAGACCCTGGGCGCAGATGAGGGGCTCCCCAGGAACATCCGACACATCCCACAATTCAATGCGTTCCTGTCACGGGAGCGGACACCGTCTGACTCCCTGCGCTGTTTCCTCCTGAGCACATACATTCCCTCTCCCCGTGTTAGTTGTTATCTTGTAGTCGTTCTCTGAGTGACGATCTTTTTTCTTTTCCTCCTGAAATGTCGTTGCTGGGACTTGATATGTAATCTGACAATCCTTGCTCATCCTCGTGTGTTTATTGAATCTCCAACTCATCCCCCTGATAATTTCTGTTATTAATCTGGAGCACAAATACATGTCACACAGATGCTACTTACGATCAAGATTTGTAAAAGTGCAATAAAAAGATTCAAACAAAAAGATTCACGTTAACGATGCGCCTGTTGTCAGCCCACTTCTCATGAGTGATACAACGCAAACTGTTCTATCTCTGTGACTTTCATAGATATCACGGAATGAGGAATTCGTGTCCCTGCCTCTCTGCTCACAAAGGGGCCGAGATTCAACCAAACGCAGCAGCAGTGACCTTCACACAAACCCTAGCAATAGAGTTTAGAGGGCCTGAGCATCTCTTGGAACTGGGATGAGAAAAAGGTCATGCACAACGAGCAAAGACACAACATTTCATTTAGTTGAAGTCTGTCATCTGAGGCCGGAAATGACTCCGGGTAAGGCCAAATGAACCCACTCTAACTATGGTTAATGTGATGGTTAATTATAGTCAATCTAAATGTATGACATATGATCAAATTGCATGTGCATATATGTAAGCAGAGATATATACATTGACATGTTATTAAATACATACGAAAAATAGCAGCACTGAGTCACCATTTATAAATAGAAAAAAGGAAGGTTTAGGCCTGGCAAAAAGGTTTATTATACCAGGTCAAATTGGCAGTTTTGACCTGCACTGCAGGCTGCAATGGCAGGCCTGAGTCTTGTTTTTAAAGGATACTTTAGCAGGTGGCACACTGAGTGCGGCAGCCCATTACTAGCCTTTAAATTACAGGCCCTGGGCACGTGTAGTACTATATACGAGGCACTTATAAGTAAATAAATGTACCAATGCAGTGTCTCCCAATTTTACCATGTTTTAGTGGTGCAGCTCAGTCACTGAGATTCGGGAGGGGGTGAATTACACATTTTCCACTAAAAAAACGGTGGTTCAGAGTGAATGGGTGAGATGACCGAGGTTCAGGGTGGACTGTTCCCAGAAGGATACAGGGTCAGCATTGATTTACAATAGGTGGGCTGCTGGGGCTCTGTTGCATCAGCAATGAGAGCCCTGTCTGCCAAACTCAAGGTCTGCCCGCTCTGGTGGACTGCCGGCTTTAGGCCGACAGAATAAAGTTTGCTCCCTCGCTGTAAAACTTCCTCCAATGGCCTGAAGGAGTAAGTGTGGTAAGAGGTAAGTCATCTGACCGTACGCCTTATTTGAAGTGTGTCAGATGGCTTTTTTTATTGTCAGTAACTCTAGGTATATCCTAGGTATATCCTGGCGGTGAGGGACTGTAAATAAAGAAAAATTATCTCCACATCATAGGTGGAAACCCCATGTTATGGGGGGTCATTAATTTTTTTATTTATCAAAAACATAATCCTGCTTTGGAAGTTTTTTTTTTTTAATTAAAACTTTAGAAAAGTTTGATGGCCATCCGTCATGACTGATGGAGCCACCTGTCCAACATTTCCAACATTAACAGGAACCGCCATGACAGTTGCGCCTGGCAGTGTTCATTGCTACATTTGACAGACAGATTAAAGGCAGTACAGAGACCTCTTCCGTCCTGTCTGCTTTAGTCCGTCTGCAAAACTCTAATCAGGCCCTCTGCCTAGAGCTGCACAGGAGGCAACAACGATGGGTTGGAATGGTACCCCGAGCAATGACACTGGTTGGAGTATTTGAAGCATCTCTTCCATCATCCTTTGGGTGTTTGATTGCCAGTAGCGTACCTGGAAACCAGAGACTGGTGTGAAAGCTGAACCCCAGTAATTATCTGAAGCCCAAAAAAGTATGGTTTAAATCTTCTTATTGACATTTATTAACATACAGCATGTCTGGCATCTCAAAATATATATTAGAGCAAGGACAGCGTAGGCCCAAAGCGGCTTGAATACTAAAGTCAAGAATTCAAAATATGAGAATATGGTGTCTGAACATGAAAGGAAACTCACTCTAAACCCCCCCATCCCCTCCCCTTCCCCCGTCCACCAGGATAAAGCAAATAGTGGTGGCCGTCCGTGACCTAGTGCATGAATAGGACTCTAGGTCTCTGTCGAAGTCTGAGCAGGGAGTAGTAGGTGCAAGTATCTGGGGCAAGTAACCTCTCGGAACTCGTAGGCCGGAAGACACAGGAATGGCTGACAAAGCTCTCCGAATGTGGAGCCCTTCCCAGCCAGCGTGAGGGTCAACTTCTCCATCCCTAGGATGTGCCATAAGCGATATAACCAAGCTGTGAATGTAGGGATCTGGAAGGTACGCCAATGTGTTAGTATATTTTGGACTGCTGCGCATACGGCAATTGCAGACTTAAGAGGACATGTCAGGGGGTTGGGAAGACCCAGCAATATGTATGCGTGAACCCACCTCATCAAGAACCTGAGCCCAATATGCTTGTAAGTGCTTGCAGTCCTAGAGAAGGTGTACCAAGGTGCCTATGCTTCCACACCCCCGCCAGCAGTCAGCGCTCTGTCTAGAGTCCGAGCGATGGAGGCGCTCTGGGGTGTAATACCAATAGGTAGCTAATTTGGTTAGAGTTTCAGTCAATCCCATATGGTAGGCGGACTGGCAGGCCCTATAGTACACCCCTTCCCATTCGTTATTGCTAAGTGACCTGTCCAAGTCCTGTTCCCATCATACACAGCTCGCGCTGAACATGTGTGTGTTTCTAGCCAATAGCATTTTATAGAAGTCAGAGATACGTTTTTTGTCTGAAGTGTGAGTAAGAAGCCATTTCTAATAGGTGGAGAGATATCTGTGTGCATGTGGCTTAGCTTGGGGGTGTAACGCCCAGTGCTGAATCTGGAGATATCTTAGCCGTTCAGTTTCGGGGACCCCATAGTCTGATTTCAACATCAAAAAGATGGCCTTGGGAACGGCACTCCGTGGGTCGCCACCGCACAAAGGCCGCGTCACCCACACCTACTTGGAAGTCGGGTTTATTAAATAGCGGGGTGAGCGGAGAAGGGAAGGTGGTCAGGTGATGTTTAATGTTGGTGCGATCCCTGGCCTCCAAAGTGACTCGAGTAATGTAAGACACGTAGAGATTAGACGGTCTATGGACCCTCCGAAGGAAGGGAATCTTCTGGAGTGGCGTAGCTGCAACTGCTTGGTCCTGGAAGAGCCAGTGCTTCTCCGATTGCAGCCGGTTCAATTCAACCAAGTGATGCAGCTGTGTAGCCTGGAAATAGAGTTGAAGGTCAGGGACACCGATACCGCCCTCCTCCGGGGGGACGACCACTATGGCATGTTTTATCCTTGGTTTGCGGCCGTTCCAGATAAATTACGCGAGGTCAGATTGGCTTTGTTGAATCCAGCCTGGAGGTGGACGGAGGGGGAGGGTCTGGAACAGATACAAGATCTGCGGTAATATAGTCATTTTAGTAGCTGCTATTCTGCCCAGCCAGGAGAGCGGGTAATGTTTCCATCAACTTAGTTCCTTGCGAATTCTCGATCGTAGCTGAGCATAATTAACAATCGTTGTGGCCGGGATAGAGGGAGCTAGCTGGATTTCTAAATAGGAGACTGTATCTGACGCCCACTGGATGGGGTGTTGTTGCTGCAAACATGCTCGGGTGGTAGGCGACAGAGAGAGATCAAGTGCTACCGATTTGTTCGTGTTAACCTTGAACACCGAAGCCCGCGCTATGGCGTCTAGTTCCAGAAGACAAGCTTGTAGCGCGGGAATCGGATTCAACAATGAAATCAGAACGTCATTGGCATATAGGCTAATTGTATGGGTATCCCCCCCCCGAATTTGATCCCTTTTATCGCTGGGTTATGTCGAAAGCAGTGGGCCAATGGCTCCATATAGAGCGCAAAGAGGAGGGGCAAGAGAGTGCACCCCTGCCTGGTACCCCTACCTATAGGGAAATAGGATGACGTATGGCCGTTAACCCAGACTGTGGCTGTAGGAAAACGATAACAGTTTAGAATGCATGTTCTGATTTTATCTCCCAGCCCCACATGGATGAGCACTCGTTCCAATTATGGCCAGTGGACCATGTTGAAGGCCTTCTTGGCATCAATGGTAAGCAAAATATACTCCCCCTGGGTCCGGGAGGCGTTCTCTATGAGGTGGAGAGCCCGTTTAGTGTTATCCCTCGTTTGGCGCTGGGGGATAAAACCAGCCTGGTCCAGATCTATGAGCCCTGGCATGTAAGTTGGGAGGCGGGCATCTAAAATTCTGGTATATAATTTAATATCAATGTTAAGATGGGAAATGGGGCAGTAAGCTCCGAAGGCAGTTATTTTGCGTCCCGCCTTCGGAATGACCACTATGGAGGCTTCAAGCATCTCTCCCGGGATCGCTCCCGGTTTGCCAAATGAATGAAAAAGACCAGTCAAGATAGGAGCCACCAACGCGCAGAACGTTTTGCAAAAAGCAGCGGAATAGCTGTCGGTTCCCGGGACCTTAGTTGGTTTGCAACGTGAAATGGCTGCAATAGCCTCCTCAATTCATATTTCCCTCTCTAAATGGTCAGAGTAGGTAAATTGGCCTCTGCGAGGTAATCGGTGCTGTCAGCATTGTCTAGGAATTGACTAACGCATAGATGAGCGTAGAATTCTCAGAAGGCCTCAGCGATCTCGGAATCCTCTGATACACGCCTACTGTCCCCTCGACAGATCTCTGGGACTCCCTGCCTCTGCCTGACCTCTCTAAGCTTATGGGCCAGGAGGCGACCACACCTGTCTCCTCCAGTGTAATAAGAGTGGCGCAGGCAGAGAGCTGCGTATTCAGCTCTATCCTGATCCAGGGCGGCAAGCTGCTGTCGCATGGCCTTCAATTGGCGCCACACCCGGGGTGCCCCTGTGCGCTGGTGCAACTGCTCTAACTCCCTTGTTTTCTGAGTAAGACCGTCTCTCTTACGCCTACGCACCACATTTTCCCCTGTAGAGATGGCTACAAAGTCCTCACAGATTACTGCTTTGATTGCTGTCCACTGAGTAGAGAGGGAAGTGTCTTGATTCGCGTTGTGTAGGAGATAATCTTTAATGGCGCTCTGAATTTGTTCGACAACATCTGTGCAGTGTAAAAGGGTGTAGCGAAGGCGCCATTGATGGGTTGGTCCCTGCAGTGGGGGAGCGTAAAAGTAGAAATTACTGGGGCATGGTCAGATAGAGAAGCTACTCCTATCTCTAAGCCTGTCGCAAGCGCATGTATGGATGATGAACCCAAGAGATAATCAAGCCTAGCGTATGTTTTGTGTGAACTAGAGTAATAGGAATACTTGCGATCCAAGGGATGGAAGCTACGCCAAAGCTCCTTGAAGCCTAAATCCTGCAATCACGCAAGCCCTGCCGCAGAGATCGCGCCTGACTGGCTTGTTCGCTGACATGATCTATCTAGGATATTATCAAAGACTAAATTCATGTCGCCCCCAGTAAGATCCTAGGTTCTGTTGTCACTGTGGCTTCTGTGAGTGCCTCATGTAAAAACTTCTCCTGTCCCTCATTAGGGGCGTATACCGACCCGATGGAAAAAGTCAGGCCTCCCAAAGAAAAACGATAAGTGAGGAGTTGCCCCTTAATTTCAGCCTCCTTCTGCAGGGTTTTCCCTTAAAACGTGCGGGAGACTAGGATGCTACCCCCGCAGATTTGGTAAAGCTGGAGGAGAACATCTGAGTCGGGAACATGCAGGATTTGAAACTGTGGCAGTCCTTCGATAAGAGATGCATCTCCTGCAAAAGGCATATGTCAGCTTTGGTATTCACAAGACAGGAAAAGACCGCCTTGCGCTTAATGGGATTGTTAAGACCCTGCACATTCAAGGAAGGATGGTAAGAGTAGTGGGGGGCATCTACCTAACTATAGGTCAGTGAAAAGCGGTACAAGGGTGGGAAACCTGTCCCCAGAATCGTGATGAGGGTGTATCGGCATGGAAGGTGCTCCCATATTGTAGCTATGTGGGAACCAAAAAAGAGGAAAAGTGGACAAGGGAACTCAAAACCCCAAAACAAACCCCAAAACAAAAACCCTAAAAAAAACTATCCACATAGGGTGGATTCAAGAAGAAAAAACGTTCAAAAATATAATATAGTCCGCAATCCATAGATGGTCGGTTGAAGTTCGTCATGGGGGTCGTGTTGTTGCCAGAGATATCACTCCGCCCTCCTGCCAGCCACCCATCGACAGAGTTAGCACTAGGAAAGAGGCATTAGACCATGTGTGCTTCATGCAGGTTGTGTTTTTGCCAGGGCCAAGGGCAGGGCATCCAAAACTGCTTTCTGTCCTTGAAGATAACTGCTGAATCTGGCCGCTTGGGTCTGCGTCGATGCCCTTGTTGTCTCCACCATGGTCGCCGATCATCTGATCCACCGGTGGGACTGCCCTCGTCATCGTCTTCATCTGGGATATCAACACCCAACAGGCGACCGGCCTCCGAAAGTGAGCCGAGTTGGAAGAGCTTGCCCTCCAGACGGAAAATGAGGCGAAAGGGATGACCCCAACTATAAGTAATGTTATGTTGGGGTAAGTGAGTGGTAATGGGTCAGAAGGTCTTCCGTTTCTGCAGGGGGAGCATCGCCAAATCTTGATACAGGATGGGGTGCTGATCTTGAAATGTGATCGGATACTTTAATCTGGCCTTCCGGATGATGTCTTACTTGGTGCGAAAGTCTTGGACACAAACCAATATGTCTGCCCGCAGGGCCTTATCAGAGCGTGGAAGACCCACCCTGTGCGCCCTGTCCAGTTTAAGTTCTGTGTCTGGGTGGTTACCCAGAATGTGATTGAAAAGTTCTCTGACGTATTTAAAAATGTCATCGGCCTACTCATTGGCCCTCACCCCGAGAATTCTAATGATGTGGCGGCAGGAGCGGTTCGCCAAGTCTTCGAGGTGTGTCTGCAGATCCACCTGCTGATCGTAAATTCGGATAACTTCCTGTTAATGGGCTGCCATCTCTGTGTCCCTCTCATCGCTTTTGTCTTCTAGAGCAGTGACCCTTTCGCCAATGCTATCTATATCTCTAAGGACATCTTAAATTTCAGCAGTGAGGTCACGTTTGAGCGTCTGCAGATCATCCCATAATGTTAGGAATAGGGACTGCAGGAAGGCCCTGGTCACTGGTTCCCCCGTACCGTTGCCCTTCCGTGCGGAGGAATCGTCTGTCGTTTGTGTGGCCCTGGATTGGTCCCCACTCTGGGCTCGTGTGAATAAGTCCTTCAGGGTTTTGTCCTTCTTCCTGCATGTGGAGGACATGCCGCCCCCCTGTCTAGGAGGCCCCAACACACCAGGAGAAGCTAAACAGAGTCCAGTGTCAGCTCCTGGGTCTCAATAGGAGTATGGTGTGGCTGCTCGATAAGTACCCTCGTGGGCCCCAAGGGCCGTTTTATCTCCGCCCTTCACGTCAAGTTTTGGGGATGTATCTGGGAAGACCCAGAAAGGCCGGCATGCAGCACTAGGAGACCACCAGGCGCAGTGTTGAGTCAATGTCTTTCAGCCCGAGAGCTGTTGGTCAACTGCATGAGGCCTGTCTCTGCTCAATGTGAGCCGGCACACTACTTCACTGTCCCTGGGGTGGTGCCGGGAAGGACCCGAAGCCTCAAGCAATGCATTGTCGGCCTGGACACTCGAAAGGCGGCTGGCTGTTCCCCACGGCACCAGCTCTTGGGTACTGCATGTCCACTAGGCCCTCACCACTCCGGATGGCATGGGGGCTGCAGTATGTTGGTCTCGGGCCAGGTAGACTCACAGTGTCTATTCGCCCCTGCTCTGCATCTCCCGAGTGGCGGGCAAGAATTCCCAGGGGCTTTCGGGGGGGAACAGCTATGGATGGGAGCAGGGCGTCACGCGGAGAATTCCCTGTGCTGAAGCCAGATCAAGGGACAGGTCCTGAGTGAGTAGGCTGCAGATGCAGCGTCAGCGCGGTCTCTCTTCCCTTCGCGCTCCCCCAGTGTCGAACATGCACTGTGAGTGTTTCCAGGAGCCGCTCACCTGTCAGGTCCTTGGCGAGTTGCGAAGAGCTCCGGATGTGTGGGCTGGAGCTGATCAAATCTCGGGCCACTGATCCGTCGAAGGACCTCTCTCAGGCTCCGCGGGTCCAGCCCAGGCAGGGCAGCCTCAGCGGGGACGTGTTGGCGCCAGCTCCGGTTGGGGATGCGACCAGTCCCAGTCGTCTCCCACCATCGTTACTAGTCCCGCAGCTCAGCCAGTGCTCGCCAGGGTCCGTCCGCACAGGTAGGTCCGGCCTCGCCAAAGCCCCAGTCTCCCAGGCTCGGCTACTGCGATGCTAGGCCACAACCCCGGCACTCAAGGGTATGGCACCTCCGGCTCCGGGGCACAGCTGACAGAGGGCCCACAGGCTGCCGGTCTCTTCGCCAGTCCCAACACCTCTTACAGCCCCAGGGCTCTGCTCCGAGAGGGTACGGACGCTATTGCGTGCTAAATGTCGATGCTTAGTTGCGCCCCCCGACGGGAGAGACGGAACAGTGCGTCCTATCTCGCCGCCATCTTGGCCAACCCCCCAAGCCCAATAATTTATAAACCAGCTGTTTAACAAATTATTTTGGCTGTTGAAATTGTTCAATATATCTTGCGGTTAGAGACTACACTCCTCATCAGGGAATAATATATTAGCAGAGTTGAAGCAAATAAAATAGTAAACACATAAAAGACTGAATTCTAGATCAATAAAAAGGCATTAGAGATTTTTATCCCTGAATAAATAAAGGACGATACATTAGGCTTAGGAAAAGAAACAAATATCACCATTAAATGATCAGAGCAGAGATACAGGAAAATAAATTCAAAATCATAAACCTTAGTTAGGCATTATCCCAAATAAAAATTCTAAGTGTCCAACTCTTGAAGAGTAATAGCAGTTCAATTGTAAAGCTGAAAAGGCAAAGAGTCCCCATCAATGACAAAAAGAAAAAAAAGCTAACAGAAAGCACATCGGCCACAATACTGATCAGCTCCTCAAATACCAGAACTTAAAAGGTGTTATAGCAAAATCCAACATTATATCAATAGATTCTCCAAATTCAGCATAGCACGATCATGGTTAGGGTCGCATTCAACAAATTAGAAACAACAACATCATTATTAAAGCAAAGCAAAGCAGTTATTTAAACACTAACCCATTTCCTAAGGTAAGGGGAATCTTCTGTTGCTTCCTCAGCAACTGCACTCCGTAGATGTACAACACAAATTAAACATTTCTTGTTCAATGGCTCATCGATCTCACCCGTCTTCTGCAGAACTTCCAGCAGGAGCCTTTGCAAAGGATGCTTTGGGCACATCATGGGCGTCTCTTTCACAATACACACGTTCTAGCATGATATTGTGCAACACTCTTTAAGCTCTAAGATTTTCACCTTTCCTTGCACCTCTACTCCTTCCCAACTTCCCGCGAGATGCACCTCGCCCCCTCACCCCAATATAGCCAAGCTCAACCTGTCATCTGCAAACTTTGTTAACTCACACAAGCCCTTGAACGCCGACCTTCATACCCTAGCAACCCTACTATCTACACTATTCCGACCATCTCCCCTTGTCAGAACCAAGCATCCACCTAAACCCTCCCGAGCACCCCCGCATAAGTACAACATCTCGATCACCCTTCAGAGCCCAAGTGCCCCCGTCACCAAAACAGTTTTGACAGAGCTGTGCTGTCTGCTCCACAACTGCAGATCTGCAGTAAAACACAAACTTGAAATCTCCGATACCATCACCCATCACAATATTGACATGCTCTTCCTCACACAGACCTGGTTCATAGATACCTCTCACTCTATGTTTGATCTCCTATTACCCACAGGCTATTCTATATTTAGGAATGATAGAACTGACATCATGGGGGGAGGTGTTGCAGTCATCTTTAGAAACTCCCTTCAACTTAAGGCTTCTCCTATCAGCTCCTCCCACACCTTTGAATGCCTTTCTCTTGAGCTACAATTGCACCACCGTTCACCCCTCAGATTCCATGTCATTTACCGCCCGCCTCGTAGTGGCCCTTCGTTCTTGGAGGAACTCACTGACTTCATCAGTGACCAATACTCCCAAAGTGACAATCAGACTTAAGTGGGTGACTTCAATCTCCACTGGGGCCTACCCCAAGACTCTTCTGCAAACTCCCTGGCCACCTTCCTCTCTGCAAACGATCTTATACAACACTGCACAGAATCAACACACTCTAAAGGCTCAATCTTGGGCCTCGTTATTTCTAAAGCAGGCATGCTTTCTATCACTACCCCTATTCATGTAGATTGGTCTGACCACCTCCTCATCCCATTCTCTCTTCAACTATCACACTCTATAACTCTTGGCCAACCCAAGAGGGCTATCTCCTGGCTCCGTGATTCAAAAAATATTGATGCCGGTCCCCTCTGTGAATCAGCTTTGATATCACTTCCAAGGCTAGACCTGAACCTAGATGTTGACGAACTCACCTCCCAATGACTCACAGTTCTTGCAGTCGAAATCAGTAACGTCGATCCACTCAAAAGCAAAAGGATAAGGCCCACTCCCTCAGCACCTTGGTTCAACAAATCCCTCTATGAAGAAAGGAAGCAGCTAAGATTCCTGGAGAAACAATGGAGGCAAGTGCCCTCCACCGATAACTTGGCCACGCTTCTCTCAAAAGATCCAAGTACCACAAGCACATCTTCCTTGGGAAAGCGGAGCACTTCAAAACCCTCCTTGACTCAGCCAAAGATAGACCCAAAAAACTATTCAAACTCATCAAGATTCCTAACTACTCTCCCCCAACCTCCAAGTTGGCGGAATCTGCAAAGAGAGCAGCGGATTTCGCTATTTTCTTCGATGAAAAAGTGAAATCACTTGTGGATCAGGTCGCTCATCCTACCCCTCCAGAGGAGTGCAAATCCTTAGCCAGTTGGCCGAATTTTGACCCCATATCGGAAGATGCCCTTCTCAAGTAAATCCGCGAAACAAAGCCCTCCAACCATTCTCTTGACCCAGGGGCGTGTGGTGACATTTGAAAGTGGTGGGGTGCAAAGTGATTTGCATACTGCACCGTAGCGAGCGAGCGCAGCGAGCGACCCCGAACCCCTTAAGGGGGGGGGGGGGGGGTTTGGGGGGATAACACCCCCCAAGAAAATTTTGAAAAAAGAAAAGAAAAATCGTACATTTTCCAAGCAAATTTGAGAAAGCAGGAAGGTTAATAAAGCAATTGTGAAAGTGCAGTTATTACAATAATAGATGGCATAACATAGGTAGCTGCTTATACAGTATAACCACAGAGCTTCAAACATTCCGTCCTATTACGCTGCTGAATTCAGACTATAAGACTTGCATGAAAATCTCAGCTCTAAGAGTAGAAGAAGTTGCGCAGCAGTTGGGAGACAGCCTTTACAAAGCCCTCTGTCCCACTCATTTTTTGTACCTTTCTGCCCCCTGTTCCACTCGTTTTTGTGCCCTTCTGCCCTCTGTCCCACTCGCTTTTGTGCCTTTCTGCCCTCTGTCCCACTCGTTTTTTGCGCCTTTCTGCCCATAAGGGGGTTCGTAAAATTTTGAAAAAAGAGAAGAAAAATCGTGCATTTTCAAGCAAATTTGAGAAAGCAGGAAGGTTAATAAAGCAATTGTGAAAGTGCAGTTATTACATTACAAACACACGCCCACACACAGAGACACGCTTTCACATACAGACACACACACACCCACACATCAATCCACACACACACTCACACAGACACCCCCCACACACACACACGCTCACACACACATATCTAGATAGATTCCACTCTCCACAGTCACTACATGAGGTGCCAGCTCGCTACCACACATGCCTATTCTTTCGAAAAGGCAAATAAAGGATCTAGCATACACGCACAGACACACACACACACACACGCACACACACACACACAAACACACACACTCATGCAGATTGTGTTCCTGCAGGGAGCTTGCTGTCAGGCTGTTTGAGGCCTAAGTACTTGCAGCCAGTTTTTACAGCCCGTCTTTGTTTACATCTTAGATGTACCCCAAAAGTGAGCACATCCCACCAGCAAAACAATAAATATTGTAGCAAGGCCAACTCTGAAGCAGTGTAGTCTTACAGGCTAAGGGAAAGATGGAAGCAGTGGGGTGCTCTTTAGTCAGATTAAAGTGCTTTAACATTAACATAATAGTGTTTAAGTGTATTTAGGTTCCGACAGGACAGGATGTGAGGCTGAGGCCAGGCTTCCAGGAACAGGGTGCGTGTTACACAGTAGCCCAGAAGACGGCAAGGCTTAGAAAATTGCTGACATGAAAATTAATAATTAAGCTACTGCTTCTCCCTAGCCCACGCCATCTCAACCCCTTCATGGAATTCACACTGACTTCACCTCTGTACTGTATAACAGGAAACAGCCCACAAACATTCCATTTGAATCCCTGAGGTAGCCATAGTGATTTCTTCATGTTAGCTACTCAAACGCCATTGCCTAAAACTAAATCAGTAACCCCGAATGTCCAGACGGCCTGTTCCTGGCTCATTCATACCAGTTGTGATATACCCCCAAAATTCCAGTATGTGATTGTTGAACAGGACACTTTATTTACACAACACGACAGTCTGTGACGTTATGTGTCTGCCAAGTCACACACCCACATCTCCCCTGCCTTATATTGGTTACCTATTGGTTACAAGCTGCTTTGAATCACTCACTAAGCATACCTAGAATACAAACACTTTTCATCAGGAAAAAATTAACAAATGCATTCAACAAAGGAACCGCCACTCAAAACTGGCATGCGCCTCAGAGTCCCACCATACATGAATAAAAACATGGCAAAGTAAAATGCAACACAATTTCCACAGTTGTATGATCAGCGTAATGGGAGGCGCGGAGGGAAGGAAGCAACACAGAGGGCGCGGGAGAGAAGCACTCTAACTGGGAGAAAGGCGAGAGTAACATGTAGCATGGGGAAGTGAAAGTAATAGGAGGGGTGTGGCACAATCGTAGTGGCTGGAGGTAGGGGAAGCATCAGGAGGGCGCGAGGGAAACGTAATGGGAGTCGTGGGTGGGGAGAACCAACACGGGAAGGTGCGGCAATGGAAGCAATCTAATGGGGAGAGAAACATGGAACGTCGAGGTGGTGGTGGAAGTAACTCAGAGGGCAGGGCGCAATCAAGGCGGAGTTGGGACTGGGAGAAGCAACAGAAAGGCACAGGGAGGGTAGCAAGCGACATGAGAGGCGAGGGTGGGGGGATGCAACACAGAGTGCACTGGGAGGAGGCAAGTAAAGCAGTAGGGAAAAGAGCAATGTATAGTGGGGGAGGAAAAGTAAAAGTGGGAGCGAGCAATGAGAGCGGGCAGGGGAGAAGCAAACGGTCACGAGAGAGTGTAATATGGAGCTCAGAGAGGGAGGAGAGAAGCACAATAGGGAGGCCCCTATGATAGCGCGCGCAGGTCACCCGACTCTTTATTTTACCAAACATACGCACTTGGGCCCGTAACGTGTTTACTAATTTATGAATCAGGTAACCTGCACGCTGCTATTCAGCAATTCGAGTTTCCTTTCTATTTATTTCATGTACCTGACTTACCAATCCTCATCACAGGTACTTATGATCACGACAGATCAGGAGCTAGCAGGGGTAAACAGATAATTCTAAACAAAATATCTGGTACATTTGAATAACGATGTATACCTTTCAATAACCACAAACACAGGAAGTTTTTAAAGCTTTATCTGGTTATCAAAATTAATTTCCATATGCCATGAGACTGAGATTTACACAGATCAGACTATCAATAATTAAGATCAGAAGCAAGGTATAGCTATGAATCAAAGCAAGTAAATTTGAGATTTTCAGGATTCTAAGGTTGGAAATAAGGAATATACTCTTGGGTACTATAGACTTCTCAATGTTACTAAAGGCGGGTAAAGAAAGGGAACACACTAATCAAGGTGATTTCTAATATACTATAGGTCTTAAGGGACAACGTTACTCCTAATATTTTCTATATCTTCAAGTACTTATTCTCTAAAGGAGGGGAAAAATGGAACATACTGCATAGGCAAACAGATTTAGAAGGTTTGACTAAAGGTAAGGGGAAAAATATGGAACATGCTAGTAAACGCTTTGCATGAAGGCAACTTTTATATGAAGACAGGAAATAACATCGGCAAGATTGCTTTATTTGGAAAATAGGAGAGAAAAGATTTAGAATAGACGAACACCCACACAATTATATTTACCTAGAACAGGACGGAGACTAACCCTGGCCACGGGTCAGTTGGGCAAGGCGGGAAAGGACCCTCAAGGACTTAGGATGCCAGTAGGCTAGCAGGTACAGCTCATGGACAGTCAGGACAGGATAACCCCAGGATTTTGGATCAGGACCGGACTCATCAAAGGCTACGACCAACACCTGCAGCTTCGGATGAAACGCCTGCGCTACGCCCTCTCTGCAAGGAATCTGCCAATAACCCCGATTGGGTTCTCAAATCTCCCAGCAAAGTGCTTTGCCAGCACTTAAGGTTTCTCCACCCCAGACTGAGTTTGTGGAAATTACGGACAGAGTGCTCCGCAGCTCTCTGTATCAATCACCTATAGAGTTCGTAGGGTCGGTGACAGGTCAGCTATTCGGACAAGTCAGGCAATTTCTCTAGCTAAAACTAGACTAGTTATACTGTTTTCAGGTCAGTGGACCACCCACAAATGTTGCAAATGAAAGGATCCCCAACTTCGGATTGGACAAGAGAGGTGGTTAGGTCATTAGTACCACCTAGAATTTGGTGTTCTCATAATTAATATACAATATCTTGAACCCACCCCTTACATTCCAGTTCCCATGGCATAGGAAGGTAGAGTACAATAGGACACACAGTAAAATATCAAAAATGTATCAACTTCAGGTGCAGTCGAAGTCTTCTCCTGGAGCAGAGGTCACTTTCCCAGGAGCATCTTAGCTTCGGCAGCCAGCTGGCTTAGTTCCACTACTGCGTGATTCGGTTTTCCTTCATCACGTGGTTAGGGCTATACGGGCTTCAAAGATGGAGTGGCTCCCCGCTCCCAGGCCCACAATAAGCAATACATGAAAAGTAAGCGAAAACAAATGAGAAACAAAGAAAAAATGAGTACACTGTATACCGTGATTGGCTATATTACACCCCTTACTGTATAGTAACTATAGCATTAGGAGTTAAGCAGGACAGAACAGAAATGCGTAAGCAGCGGTGGCAAGGGAGTTGCGTGTTAAAACAGAGCGGCCATCTTTAGCAATACAGCGCATGTGCGAAAATTCTCTCCAGAACTGCGAGTGCGTCACATCACGTGGGTATAATCGACGCATGCGCAGACTAGAAATCTGCGAAGCAGCAATCAGTCAGTAGGCAAGCGTTGTTAGGATTAGCAAACACATAGGCAAGCGTCTCTGGGACACCCGCGTGTAGTGTAAAAGTGCAATATTAATACAGTACACGTGTTGGTTAATGATGTTAAAGATTATTTGAGGTTCATGAGTCCAGCAAGTCGCGTAACGTTCGAATCCTTGCTCTATCACCTATACCACATAATAACACATTAAATATAGGCCCATTAGACACAACAAAATGTGGATGTAAACTGCATACTTATTAATGTGGAAAAACGCAAAGATCAGTGAAACGTCGTTTCTGCAGATTACTTCTAAAGAAATACAATGTCACTGCAGTTTCCTGATTACTCAAAAGTAAACCTCTAAATGAAAAGCTTAATGTTTAGGGAAAACATGCACTCTTGTGGTGTGCTAAGACATGAGTCATGACTTCTCACGAGGTGGCTGCAGGAACTCACCTGACGGCGGCGCCAGGGTCCCGCTGCTGGGGGGCTGCTGTGCTGGCCCCCGCTGCTCTGCTCCCGTCGCAGCTCTGCCCGCAGCTGGAGGTAGCCCCCGAGGGTGACGAGGTGCAGCGCCAGAGATAGCGCCAGGAAGCCCTGCAGCAGCCAGCCGCACTCCCGCCAGGGGGCCCTGAGGGTCATGGGCATGGCACCGGGAAGCAGGGGGGGCTCTCTCCGGGATCTGCTTCAACCAGCAGCTACTGCCCCATGCCGCAGAGCCGAGAGCCGGGCCCGTGGAGACCAGGGCTGGTGGAGACACTGCTGGGAGAGCCTGGGAGCCGGGACGCCAGCGGGTGGGAGAGACCTGTACCTTGACGGTCGGTGAGGCGGGAGTCATCATTCGATATCGAAGTCAGTCACAACGTCACAGCAGCGGGCGTCCCGATGATTGGCCTGCACACGTGGACCACTGGACCAGCCAATCCTGGCGCTGCATGCAGCGCCAGGATTGGCTAGGGGGGCAGCATGACTGCTTGCCCAGTCGACCCTTTGCAACCCCGGGGGCTGCAGCCCACCCCTGGTGCTCTCTCTAAGGGGAACTTCAGCAGGGAAAGTATCTGCGCATGCGCTGGCAAGTTTCTGCCCTAAAATTCACTTGCGCAGTACTGCTGCAGCTGAGTGGACTGTCACTCAAGCTGCAGCAGGCCCAGCCACCTGCGTACTCCGGAAAAGTCGGGTCACATGACGTGTCTCCCGGATTTCCTGGCCCGCGGGTAGCGCGATCATTCTATATTTTTATTTTTATTATAGTGACGACGCGGTGGGTCCACGGGGCTTAGTGGGGCTACGCCCCTATGCTCCAATGGACGCACCGCGCCTGTCTTGACCCCATCCCCAGTGCCATTGCCATTGACTTCTATACCCTTTCCCTTTCCTATTGGACCACTCTGGTCAACCTCTCCCTCTGTCAAGGCTCCCTTCCTCTCTCCTTCAAAACTGGGCGAAAGGTTTGGGTCCTATCTCTGAACTGGCCTGGACCACTCAAACGTGCTAAACAAACAAAATAGCCAGACAGATATGTTTTTTAAAGTTTTTTGATCCCTCCCAGTCAATAAATTCTGGAGGGTCATCTATTTTATTTTAGTATTTTTTGTAATTTTAGAAAAATATTTTAGACATTTACTTGAATATGTCATCAAACAGACAGTCAGCAAACAGTGGAAAACATACAAACAAATAAAGTGTGCATAAATGTACAAGTGCTATACAGTGTTAAAAATCAATACTGTCATTTCATACAAGCAACACCAAAACAATGAATCAAATATCTAACAATGAATTCACATTGGGAACCAGTCCTTTACATTAAGTACAAAGAGACAGGCGGACGCACAGTTCAAAGAGCACTGCCTGCCTGTCTAACTAAACCGGGGATAGAAGAGTAAATTAGAGGGTTACAAAAACTAGGGATAGCACTGTATAGATTTGAACAGCCCTAGTTGCACCCTTTATTCGTTTTCCCAGGCTTAGGGTCAACGCGTTCCGAACCTCAGCGTAAGTAAGGGTTCTCCTCAGGACGTGGACTGGATGAAGCCAAAACTGAAAATGATAATGAGGGAAATGGTGTAAGGATTGTGCACAATTGTTACAATTAAAAATCAGACTCGAGACTATAGAGAAAAGTGTCAAAGAGTACCTGGGAATGACAAGTAATTTTCACTCGAAATTCGTTGCAGTGGAATGGAGTGCCTCACACAAACCGGAATTCTGTAACAAGATAGGAATAGCAATGAAAACCTATCCATACAAGTTAATTTTTTATTTTTAGACAGCATTGTACTCGGTCAACTACATAAATACGCGGGCATACCTGTGTAGGGGTGCGTCATTTTGGCAAACAATGGGGAATCTATCGGAAGATCCGTGATTTTGGAAATCGATTCCTGCAGAGGCCAACCTAAGAAAAAGGTGGAAGGTCTTAATGGATGTCCCCATACGTAGTAAGAAGATATGGCATATAATGCCGCTCTTACCAACATTGCACTTACTTAGTTATGAACGACCGGCGTCGTGTCTTTTGGGTTCTCTTGTACGCGGTCGTGTACTTCTTTATTCCGCGAAAATAATCCTCACGGCCTCGCCTGAAAAATACAATGGCCTGTATTTTACAAACGTCTCCTCGTTTAACCTAAATTGCAAGGCATAAAACCGTGGGCACGACGGGGATTGCAACGGGGATCGTACTCACTGTTTGCAAGGGCGAACTTGTCTCCTCACTCGCTGGCGGCGTTTGGCATGGGCACGCCGCGAGCTCCAGAGACACAATTAAAGGGGCCGCTCATCACCGCACATATCGGCGGGAATTGTGGGACATGTAGTCATATAAGTCGAACTTGTCTCTTCACTCAGTGTCGGCGTTTGGCATAGGCACGCCACGAGTTCCAGAGACTCAATAAAAGGGGCCGCTCATCACCGCGCAATTCAGGCGGGAATTGTGGGACAGGTAGTCCACCATGAGGGCTATTTGACAAATGTTAGGGCTATTTGACAAAGCCACTTGGAAGGCTTGGGAGGGCCATATATACACACTGCAACGGATCTGTGAATGCATAAAGAAACGCAAAGAAGCATGTCGGAACCGTAACCCCTCTGGACTTTCATACCATCTAGAGAATTGAATATGAAAGCTGAATGTAAGATCAAGGGTGATCATAGATTGTTTATTTCAGACAAATCATTCAGTCCGGAGTTAGCTGTATCAAATTTGAGAATTAGATATGCTTCCCTTGGGATAGGCGTATTTCAGGATCCCCGCCTCCACCAACTTTAATCACTGACAACACAGTCCATTTTAGATCTTCCACCTTATGATTCTTCTGTAGAAAATGCGCCACCATCGGGGCAGTGAGGATTTTGTTGTTGATTCTAGATCGATGTTGGATGATCCTTTGTCTGACTTCTTGTGTTGTTTTGCCAATATACACCTTCTGGCATGGACATTGGATGGCATATACCACATACTTGGTTTTGCAATTGGTATGTTCGTCGTGCCGCCAGAATTTCTTCCCATCAGTGAAGAGAGACCCTTCTATTGTTAGGTTGCACACGGAACACGTACCGCATTTGCGATGACCCTTCACTGGATTCATGCCAAATATTGTACTCTGGGTATCCCGTTTCTTTTGGGGTCGTGTGGAGGTAATCTGCTCCCCTATGCTACGATTCTTCTTTAGTGCAAAAAGGGGTGCTCCAACATCAGGTAGAACCTCTTCGATTAAATGCCAAGCATTGCAAATGATTTTTTTAACCGGATGGGTGTGGGGTCCGAATGTTGATACACACACCATATGTTGCGTTGGTGGTCTGAGTCTCTTCTCA
The DNA here is from genome assembly GCF_964263255.1 of Lissotriton vulgaris. Classification (NCBI taxonomy): domain Eukaryota; kingdom Metazoa; phylum Chordata; class Amphibia; order Caudata; family Salamandridae; genus Lissotriton; species Lissotriton vulgaris. The sequence continues at coordinate 32,224,930 of NC_141689.1, forward strand.
AGCAAATGCTCTCTAGGTGTCCACCTGTCTCTCTTCATTGAATGTTTGAGGAGCTTCCTCGGATAGCCTCTCTCCTGTAGTTTTTTGACCAGTGCTTGACCATGGATGTCAAAGTCTTGAACTCTCGAACAATTTCTTCTTACCCTAAGAAACTGTCCTTAGGGAAGATTGTTCTTGAGGCTGCGAGGATGGTAGCTTTTAAAGTGTAGGGCGTTGTTTTTATCCGTCTTTTTTTGGTAGAGTGAGCAGGCCAAACCGTCAGATGTTGCTTTGACTTCCACATCTAGGAATGGTAATGATTTGGCATCAAAGGTTAGACTAAACTTGATGTCTGGGCTACGGTTGTTAAGCCATACATGGAAAGCTTCCAATGATTCAATGGTTCCATTCCAGACGCACCACACGTCGTCTATGTATCACAGCCACTGCTGGATATTATCCTTGTATGGGTTGTTATTATAAATGAATTTATCCTCATATTGTCCCATGAACAGAATGGCCATTTCGGGGGCAAAAGGGCAGCCTTTGACCTGTAAAAACAACTCATCCTCAAATGTGAAGTAGTTTCTTTTGAGCGCTAATGAGGCAAAGGCTATAATTAGCTCGGTTGGAACACGATGTGGACGCGGCCTTTTTTCTAGATATAGTTCAAGGACATCCAATCCGTCTTGTTGGGGGATTTGCATATACAGTGACGCAACATCCATCGTCACCATCAGCTGCTTGGTATGCCCTGATGAAGGTGTGGCCTTAGATCTGGCACGGCACCGAAACGCACATTGGCGTTGTTGTATCCTGTCCTACAATTATGTTATCTGGTCCCCAGTTGTTAACTGGGAAGACGCTGCAGGACAGCTAAAGTGTGCTACATCTGAAATTGTGATAAGGATGAGTGATGAATTGTTCGATTGCTGTATGGGTACGATTGCTGGTATGTTTTTCTTTTGAGAGGTTGTAGAGAATTTAAGTGGTTTTGAGTGAATGAAAGCTTCATGGGTTGTGTGGGGCTATTTAGTTTTGATTTTGTGACCTGAATTATCTGTTTTTGATTATGAAATTACATATATGTGATGAACTCAATGAATAAGAAATCTTTATATTTTTTCACTTAGTTGTTCTGTTGAACATGTGGTCTGGTGGTGCATCTTAGTGAGCTCAATTCTGCTATTTATAAACTTTGGACTATTTTTGAGCCACTTGTACGAATCAGAGGGGGCAGACATTTCTGTGTTTGGTAGTACCCACCAACCCGGACGCCACAACCCGCAACCTCAGATAGTGGATCGACAACTGCGCCATCACCCTCGCCCCGCTCAAGAGACCCTCCAACAGCCACACCAGCAAGAGAGCCACCTGGTTCACCGATGAACTCCAGACCTCCAAACGCGCATGCCGGAAACTGGAGAAGATATGGCTTCACAAACGCACACCGGACAACCACGCAGCCCACAAGGACGCCAACCGCAGACATCACCACCTCATCAGATTAGCCAAGAGATCCTCTTCCAAAGACCGCCTGGATAACAACGCACACAAAAGCAAAGAGATCTTCAGCATCGTAAAGGAACTCTCCAACCCCAGCGCCAACACCAACGACATCCCGCCCTCACAAGAACTGTGCGACTCACTAGCCATCTTCTTCAATCGCAAGATCGCTGACATCCACAACAGCTTCAACACCATGACCGCCCCGACTACGCCAGACTCCACCTCCCCTGTGAACACCACCAGCGCCAACCACCTGACCTCCTGGTCCAACGTCAACGATGATGAGACACGCAAGGTCATGAACTCCATCCACTCAGGATCTCGGTCAGACACGTACCCACACCACGTATTCAACAAAGCAGACGCAGCCATCGCACCCCAACTACGGAAGGTCATCAACATCAACAGTGACATTCCCGTAAAGCTGGAAGCACGCCGAAATTAACGCCCTCCTCAAGAAGCAGACCCCAAGGACCTCAAGAAACTCTGGCTTATCTCCCTGCTCCCGTTCCCGGTGAAAGTCATCGAGAAAATCGCCAACATGCAATTAGCCCGCCACCTGAAAGACAACATCTTGGACCCATCCCAGTCCGGATTCAGACGAAACCACAGCACCGAGACAGCCCTCATCGCCGCCACAGACGACATCAGGCGCCAACTAGACAATGGCGAAACATCAGCCCTCATCCTCCTGGACCTGTCAGCCGCCTTCGACACGGTCTGCCATTACACTCTAAAGACACGCCTCCTAGAAGCCTGAATCCATGAGAAGGCCCTTGACTGGACCACGTCCTTCCTCTCCGGCAGAACCCAGAGCGTCCGCCTCCCACCCTTCCGATTAGAAGCCACCGACATCATCTGCGGCACCCCCCAAGGCTCATCCCTCAGCCCGACACTGTTCAACATCTACATGGCCCCCCTCGCACAAGTGGCCCGCCATCATGACCTCAACATCATGTCTTATGCTGATAACACCCAGCTCATCCTCTCCCTCACCAAGGACCCACACACTGCCAAAACCAACCTCCACGAGGGAATGAAGGACGTCGCCGACTGGATGAGAAGCAGCCGTCTGAAGCTGAACTCGGGCAAGATGAAGGTCCTCATCCTCGGACCCACCCCCTCAGCCTGGGACGACTCCTGGTGGCCGACCACACTGGGAACAGAACCGACACCCACCCTCTCCATGTCTAAGCAGGTCAACGTCGTCTTCTCCTCCTGCTACCACACCCTCCGCATGCTCCGCAAGATCTACAAGTGGATCCCTACCGAAACAAGAAGAACGGGGACACAGGCCCTCGTCAGCAGCAGACTGGACTACGGCAACACACTCTACGCAGGAATCCCAGCAAAACACCTACGACGACTACAACGCATCCAAAACGCCTCCGCCTGACTGATCGTCAACGTCCCCCGCCGCAGCCACATCAACCCCCACCTGAGAGACCTACACTGGTTCCTGGTCGACAAGAGGATCACATTCAAGCTCCTCACCCATGCACACAAAGCACGCCAAAACGCCGGACCAGCCTACCTGAATAGCAGTCTCAGCTTCTACACCCCCACCCACCAGCCTCGCCCTCGCCGCTGTCCCCCGCATCCAACGAACGACCTCCGGCAGCAGATCCTTCTCCTTCCTCGCCGCCAAGACCTGGAACACCCTCCATACCCACCTACGGCAGACCCAAGACCTACTCACCTTCAGAAGAGTCCTCAAGACCTGGCGCTTCAAGCAGTAGCGGCACCCCCCTCCCCTCAGCGCCTTGAGACCCTCAAGGGTAAGTAGCGTGCTTTACAAGTACTCTGATTGATTGATTGATTGATTGAATGGGCCAGTTGGTGGTCATCCTGACTCAGGGACAAGCCTCCAGTAATCTTGAACTCAGCGCTTGGACTGTGCCATTTGTGAGTCTACCCTCTAAAGTGGTGCCATCTCAGTCCCGAACCCTTGTAAATGGGCCTAAGGTGCTCTGCCAGGTTTTGTGAATCCAGTGGAATGGATGCATCTCCACTGCTTCCAAGCACAACTCTGAGCAGAACCGATGTTTGCCACTGCTGAGTGGATCAGTACCGCGACAAAGAGCTGTATTGCATCTCAGCCCATTGACGCATAGGAGCTGCCAATGTGCGATGCATTCTTGGTGCAGGGCTTCTCATCCCTCATGGACGGCAGCCTTGAATACGATGCTGAGTGGAGCATCGCAGCCTCTTAGCTCCTCAGAACTGATGCATTGCCCAGACAGTGCAACCCTATCTTGAATATGGAATTTGCATGCAAGCCCTCATCAATAGTATCGTCAAAGACCGCGCAGGATCTTGCACCACAGTGTTGCTGCACCTCAGAACTGACGCATCCCTTCAGTTTGGCGATGCATCTTTGACTCAGAACCACACAATGCTGTGCAAACCAGGATTGAAGGTACCTTGTTCAGCAGGCCTAACTGGGTTCCTGTAGCTGGCCCACGCTCCATCAAGGGTTGGCCTGAACCTGTTACTTTGTCCTGGTCTGGTGCAACCAGGTATCCATTGTTGACACTTAGGGCTAGATGTAGGTAATTTAGATTTACCGATTCGAAAATACTGAATTTTACCGATTCGGTATTTTCTAATCGGTAAATGCAATGTAGGTAATTATTCGGTAAAAAATACCGAGGGCCTCATTTATGAGGCCCCTTGTGCCATCGGAACTTCACTTTTCAGGAAGTTCCGTGGCGCAGAAGCCTGCGTGGTATTTATCAGGCAGCAGTACGCCAGTTTTTGTGGCGTACTGCTGCCTGATAAATATCAGTCCCTTTAACGCAGTGTTCTGCGTTAAAGGGGCGTGCAATGGGTGTTGCTGGGGGCGTTCCCAGCAACATCCATGGCCTTTTGACACTGCCCCAGATTTACGAGAAATCGTAACTCTGAAGCAGTGCCAAAAGCTTACGCCTCCCCAGGGGAGGCGTAAGGGAGGCGTAACAGGGAGAAATGTCTTTATTTCTCCTCGTATTTCCTTTTTCTATGTGTGCTGCATTCTACAGCACACATAGAAAGAGGAAAAGCCTCTTGTGATTATTTTTGTACAGAAAGGTTTCCCTTCCTGTACAAAAATAATCTTCCCCGCAACGCAGGCACCCTTGCACCATTGTGCAAGGGTGCCTGCGCTGGCGCAGGCAGCCCATTGTGCGCCGGCGGAGGGGAAAAGGACAGGAATGCGCCGTATCTTATAGATACGGCGCATTTCTGCCCTTTTCTTTTGCCGTAGGGAAGCGCAGCAGGAAGGCCTGCTGCGCTTCCCTACGGCAAAAAGTCATAAATGAGGCCCCGAATCGTTAAGATTCGGTATTTACTGAATCGGTAATTATCGATTCAGTATTTCGGTAAAATTGGATAAAAGTCAAGGGTGGCAGGCTGTCACTTTGACACCCTGCTCCACCCCTGATTAGTGCTTGTGTGCACATGTGGCACACATACATGCCCTAAGGGCATGTATATATGTCACATGGCACGGGTGTAAATGCCCATTTATGCATTTACATAGGAATTCGTTATTTACCACCAACTAATAGTTGGTGGTAAATAACGAATCCTTAAAGTCCAGAAGCACTGTTTACAGTGCTTCCTACATCTCATTTACCGATTCGGTAAATACCGAATCGGTAAATGATGATTCGTTATTTACCGAATCGGTAAAAAAGCCTCCTACATGGGAAAAGTCTATTACCGGTCAGTAACGGCCGAATTCGGCCGTTACCGACCGGTAATTACCTACCTACATCTGGCCCTTAGTGACTTTTGATTCTATTTTTGCTGAAATATTAAAACCTGCATATCTCTGGTTCTATTTATTTGATTTTTGTTGATTTTATCTTCTTTTATTTATAAAAATGTACTGTATTTTTCTGAAATAGTGTGGAATCCTTTTGTGGAGTGTTTTCACTCTATTACTGTTGCACAATTAGACATTGCCTCTGAGGTAAGCCTAACTGCTCTGTGCAATCTATCCAAGGGTTCAGCACAGGTTAATTTAGGGTTTGCTTGTGACTTTACCCTGAGAAGAATTGTGGTTGCTGCTTAAGAAGGGTTTCACCACCACTCAATCAGTAACCCAATGTATTACAGGCTCTTTTTAGGGAGCTTAGCAAACAACTGGATGAAAAATTCAATGGCAGCAGAAGGGGGATTGAAAACAATGTTTTTAGGTTCAATTGTTTTTATTGTCATAGAGAGCAATGAGTCACCGCATGGCAGACTACATAAAAAAGAAACAAAACCAACTCCCTTCCCAACCCCTCCAAGTCCCTCCCTGGATGCTCCTGACCTCCTACACCTGTCTTATTCCCATCAGGGCCAGTTGAATGTCATGTCCCTGTAACCATACAAGTTCACTAGGATGTTGTGCCTGGTGGTGCCAGTGGAGTGGATTCTTGTGGGGGTTACGAGAGCTGCAAAAGGCGCACATACTTAGGGCAGGTGAGTTCCCTCAGCCCAGTGCCAAGTAAGGAAAGAAACGGGCACCAAAGATCTGCAAAAGAGGCTCCATCTCCCTGTAGTGAAAGAGTTATGCGTTCCATTCCCAGAACGTGCCATCATTTGTGCAACCACCCCTGGTATGTAGTTATTCTATTTGTTCCCCAGTGGGATATTATGTTTTGCAATGCTGCCTCAAGGGATATTCCCATTTGTCTACCCTTGCGTGACCTGAGGGGAAACGTAAGTGCGTTGGGTAAGACCAAGACGACATACACCGGGAAACACGGTAACTGTGTGTTGAAATGGTTGTCTACGTCGCCTAAAATTTGGTTCCAGTAGGGTGAAATGACAGGGCAGTCTCCTAGTAAGTGTGTCAGTGTGCCCTCTGCACCACATTCCCTCCAGCATTGCGAAAAGTGATTGGGATTGTGTCTGTGTAGTCTGGGAGCATAACGTACCAGTAGGTGACTACTTTGGTCACTGTTTCAATGCTGGAAATGTTCTATGCGGTGTGGCGTGTGTGGTAGTAAATGTCGCCCCATTCATTCTGCAAAAGAGTTCACCCCAATTCTACTTCCCAACACCATTGCCCTGCTGAGGAGGTCACCATTTCTTGGGGGCACAGAAAGTGATAAAGTTTAGTGATAAGGTGTGAGTTGGACTTCTTGGTCTGGAGCCATTTTTCATATGGTGTTAGTGGTCTTTGGCCCCCTAGTCGCATTGAGAGGTGCATCAGCCAAAGTCGTACCTGATGTAAGTGGTACCGCTCGGACCATGGCAGAGACGAGTTCGGAATGAAGATCTTCGAAGGTCAAAGGACCCTCCAAGTCAAAAAGGTGTCCTCTTGACCTACACCCTTCTCTATCCCAGCATTGGAAAGCCCTCTGATCTAGATCTGGGGTGAATTCCGCATTTTTGACTATAGGTGTGAGGGGTGATGGGAAGGAAGTTAAGACATATCTTGTTGCAGTGTTGTCCTATACCCTAAAAGTCGTGTGAGTGATTGGCGAGCCATATAAACCAGCTGGGCATTAATTCTTGTGTAGGAAAGGAATCCCCCACAACACCTGACCTGAGATCGCTCTTTCCATTAAACAGCCAATCTTTCTCCGACTCACTACGGGACCATTCTACCAAAACACGCAATTGGGTAGCTTGGTAGTAACAAGCTATATTGGGGACTCCCAGTCCTCCCTCTCGGAGGGCCTGTTGCTCAATTCCTTGCTCCTTATAGCCTTTTTTGTCAGCCCACATGAACAAACAGAATTCCAGCTGAAGCGATTTAATAATACCAGTGGGAGGCTTCACTGGGAGCATTTGAAAGATGTATAATATCTTGGGTAACACGTTCATCATAAGTGCTGCTACTCGGCTAAGCAAGGAAAGGCCGAATGGCTTCCAGAGGCGCAGTTCTTTATGAAACTGGGAGAGAAGATGCTTATAGTTCAGGGTAGCCGTAGCACTCTTGGACACCGTCAGCATGATCCCTAGATATGGAATTGATTCCGTCTCCCACTGAAGTGGAACAGGACGCGCAAGGGTCTCCCAGGTGGAAGGGCGTAGGGAAATCCCTAGGACTCACGATTTCGTAACATTGACCTGGAACCCAGAGCCCTCCGCAAAGCTCTCGAGTTAAGCGAAAAACACGGGGATGGAAGTCTGGGTTTTCTGCTGACATACTGATAGTGTGAAGGTCCCCCCTGATTCTAACCTCAGAGAACAGCGGGTTCTCCTGCACCCTCTGGGCCACAGGCTCCATGTAAAGAGCGAAGAGCAGGGGACAGAGTGGACACTCCTGCCTCTTGCGGCGGGCGATTGGTAAAGAGTCGGAGGAGCAGCCATTTACCCGCACCGTCGCCATGGGGTGGCTACAGCTGCTGAATATCCATTTACAAAAACAGTCGCCCATCCCAAACCGCGCAAGGGTGGTCTCCAGACACTTCCAATGTACTCGGTCAAATGCTTTTTCAGGATCGACCTATAGCACCACACGTTCCTCTTTCTGGTGCTATGCTTTGTCGAGAAGGTGAAGTAGCCTCCATGTGTTGTCACTTCACTGTCTGGTGGCCACAAAGCCAGACTATTCGGGATCCAGCAATCCTGGCATCATTGGACCCAGCCTGTAAAGAGCTTTAAATCAGTGTTTAAAATGGATATCGGTCTGTAAGAGGCACAGAGTCGAACATCCTTGCCAGGTTTTGGAATCACTACAACCGAGGCCATTAGCATCGTGGGGGGGAATGTCCGAGGTATCGCTCACCTCGTTGAAAAGCTTGGTGAGAATTGGCGCAATGTTGTGCAAAAGGTCTTGTAGAAGATGATGGGGAACCCATCAGGGCCCTGGGACTTAAGAGGCTATAGGTGTTATCACCTCCTCTATGTGAATAGGGCTCTCCATGCTGGCTGCCTGATCCGGTGTTAGTCTGGGGAGAATTGCCCCCTGTGTGTAGGTGAGAGAATCTGAAAGGTGTTGGGCTGTGTATAGTTTTGCATTAAAATCATGGAATCCTCGCGTTATGGCTGTGTCATCTGAGAACTCATTGCCAGACTCGTTGTATACTGTATGCACGGAGGCTGCTTGGCGTTGGGCGCGGAGCTCATTAGCCAAAATCTTTCTCCCCCATGTAGAAAGAATGTCGCAGCTTAAGGGCTGCAAACTCCGCCTTATTTAAATCTAGGCGAGTGAGTTGCAGGCGCAGTGCCTCTAACTGTCGCCATACCCAGGGGTCCTGGTTCATTTATGAATGCATTCTAGCTCCTGCACTTGCCTGTTGAGGCCCTCTCTTTTGTCACATTTAATTTGATTGTCTGCTGTGGATATAGCGATGAGTTCCCCTCTAGCGAATACTTTGAGTGTTTCCCAAGGCATAGTGATGGAGGTGCCGGGGATATCATTAAAAATCAGGAATTCCTTTAGTGCCTTATCGAGGCGTGTGATCACCCCTGGACATGTTAAAGTGTGTCAGGCAGCTGCCATGTGTATGATGGTCTGTCTGGGGAGGGAATCCCAAGCGTAAGTGTCAATGCGGCTGGGTCAGAGTGGGAACGAGGTTCAATATCGGAGGTCAGCTTGTGCTGAAGGACCGAACTGGACCTGATAAAATAATCAATTCTGGCATAGGTTTTATGAGCATGCGAGTAGAATGTGTAATCTGTCGCCTGGGGATATATAGTGCACCAGATGTCCAATAGTCCTAGATCCCGCAGCCACTCCTGCCCCGTCTGTGAGAGAGCCCTGGCCTGCCCATGTTGTTGCGCTGAACGGTCTAACTGATTGTAGAAAATGGAGCTAATATCTCTCCTTAGTATAAGTTGCCGGTCTGGCGAAGCTGATAGTTCCATCACTGCCCGTCTTAGGAATGCCTCCTGCCCCTCGTATGGGCGCAAATGGTGCCTGGGGTATAAATATGCGCATTAATGGTAACCAAGAGGCCAGAAGCCTCCCCTTAATTTCAGCCTGTTTCATGCCTATTTTGCCCCTAAACGGACATGAGATGAGGATAGCAACTCCGGCTGGTTTAGCTGGGTGTGAAGAGAAATATTGTTGTGGGAATGCACTCAATCCAAGTCTGTGTGTGTCCCTGGCCAGGATGTGAGTTTCCTGTAATGAGCATATGTGTGGACCTGAAGGTTGTAAGTAAGTTAGAATAGTTTTCTGCTTTATCGGGTTATTTAGCTGTTTTACATTTAGCGTGAGGATATTAATGTTCTCCAGCATGTAACTATTATATCAATTGAAAGCCATGCGGGACACTAGTGTCCTCCCGGGCCCCCCCCCACGTGAGCCTTTCCTTGAGATCTCACCCTGTGGGAAGCAGTGCCTATAGGTAAGGCTATAGATTCGTGGGACAAACAAAGTAAAATAAAAAGAAGCATAATGAACCCCAACAATTGAACCCATGAGGCAAATGTCCAGCATCATGGAGTGAACCTCAGTTTGGAGCAGTGTGCTCCAAAGAAGAAACCATGAACGGGTACTAGTGACCAGTTTCACCCTGCCCCCGCCTGAACCCAGCCCCAACAGCCATAAAAAAAAAGGATCAGGAGAAGGTATCTGCGAAATGTCAACTATTTCCTCCCACGTATGCCAGCCTTCATTCACTGCATTAAGTGGAGGGGTCCGATGGCTTGCCGTTCCTTGGCCATGGTATCTGGGTCAGGGGGCAGTTTGCTTGCTGGGGCTTTAATTGTAGTCCATCCATGGCTGCTACTTTGGTTTCTGTTTGTCTTGCTTCGTTGAGGTTCTTCCTCCCACTGGACCTCGATACGCAGGATTCTAATCTAAATGGAAGGTCCCAGGAGTAAGAGATGCGAGCTGATCTGAGATGCATGGTAAAAGGCCTGAAAGCTTTGCGTTTCAGCAGTGTTGAGGCAGCCTGTTGTTGGTATAGAGCAGGTTTCTGGCCATTGTATTTAAATGTGGGATCGTCTCTAGCAGCACGTAAGTTCTGCTCTTTATTGCTCCAAATTCCTGTGCACAAGTTAGGATATAGGCCGGGAGGGGGTGAGCATGCCTCCGAGGACCGACTCTATGTGTACGATTGAGTTTAATGTGGAAGTTCTACGGCTCCCTGAGAAGCGTGTGGAAAAGTTCTGTCACCATGGGCTTGATGGTTGCATTCTCCGTCCCGGACGCAATACCGCTGCTATGTATGTTGTTGAACCGGGACCTATTTTCGAGGTCCTATGTGTGCGCCTGGAGGTCAAGGTTTGGTTTTCACAGGCGAAGAACCTCTTGCTACAAGCCCTCTAACTCCTTAACCCTGCTGGATTCATTATCTTACAGGGAGTTGACTCTCTCTCCTAGTGAATCTAAGTTCCGGCATCCCTCCCTGCGGTCTGCTGATTAGTCACGCTTCATAGAGGTGAGGTCTTCTTGAAGGGAAGCAAAAAGGGATTCCAGAAAGGGGTGGCTGACCGGGTCTCCGCGTCCTCAACTCCCTCCACTTCTGTTGCGGGTTACAGGGGAGGGTGATTCTCAGATTGCGATTGGGTCGTCTTGAGAAGCATGTCCTTTAGCGATCTATCCTTCTTTACTCTACCGGAGGCCATGACCAGGTTCACACCCCGTCTTGCAGGCTGTAGTCCACCTCATCTTGGTATGCATGTAGTTAGAAGATTGGCCAAACCACAGGCTCCTTGGTAGCTTATAGCACTCTGCATGTTAGATAGATTGCCCTGGGGGTTGAGGAGCTTGAGTTAGGGGTGCAGCAATGTCCTTCCCAGGGCTTCGGCTCAGTGGGGAATCGCCAGTAATCAAGGGGCCCTCAGGGGGGACGAGGCAGTCCTCTAAACCGTGTGGTGTAGTCCAGGCCTGGGTCTGTCCTCCTTCTGCTGCCTCCGCTCTCCCCTTTGGCACTCCCCACTCGTTGCGCAAACCTGAAGGTGTAATGTCCCCCCTAGGTATGGTGGGGGATCCCAGCCCCGCAAGGTGCTCTTGAGTGGAACTTGTCCATGAAAGGACTTCACTTTGAGTTGGGTTGGGGGGTGGTATCACCATTGCGCTGCAAAGTTTTTCAGGCCGCTGTCATCTCTGTGCTCCTTATTTCAACCCACCACAGCCCCTCACCTCCTTGGCCTTGTGCTGCCTGCTTCTCCCGGAATTCACGGAACGAGGCCCCAGACGTTCCGCTGCTCCCCTCTGCCGCCACAGTCCCCTGCACCATCTGCATTCCTCTTCGTCTGTAGGCCTTGTTTTACCCCTGCCCTTTGGCTCAAGGTTTTCTGGCCATCGTCTCGGCCAGGATGCTGGCCAGACTTCCTCCATAGGCAATGATGGCACTGCCCCGCAGCGGATCACTGAAATAATATCAAGGGACAAAATATCGACTTGCAAAAATATCGTGGACAAAATATCGACAGTCAAAATATCGAGTTTGTATCTACAAACAGGTAAGTACAAAAATATTGAGTACAAAATATCGATTACAATAATATAGATGTAAAAAATATCGACTTTATTAAAAACAGTGTTAAATTAAATTAATATTAAAATTTAATTACTAAAATATACTTAAAAATACTTACATTAACTTATAATAATTAAATAATAAATGAAAATAATAAAAAAAAAATTTTACAATCTTATTTGTTAAAACATATATATATAGTAACATACTATAATTAAAAAAGATACTATTATATCACCGTACGATACCAGAAGTGTAAAAAATACTATTCCCACTCCAAAGAGTGCAAGCGTAGGGAAAGCGTTGGATAGCGTAGGGGTTAAAATTACTATTCCCACTCCAGTGGGTGCAACAGTAGGGAAAACTGACCCTGAACCCTAAAAATACCCCTTTACCCAAAAACCCAAAACTGACCCTGAACCCTAAAAATACCCCTTTACCCAAAAACTGAAAACTGACCCTGAACCCTAAAAATACCCCTTTACCCAAAAACTGAAAACTGACCCTGAACCCTAAAAATACCCCTTTACCCAAAAACTGAAAACTGACCCTGAACCCTAAAAATACCCCTTTACCCAAAAACTGAAAACTGACCCTGAACCCTAAAAATACCCCTTTACCCAAAAACTGAAAACTGACCCTGAACCCTAAAAATACCCCTTTACCCAAAAACTGAAAACTGACCCTGAACCCTAAAAAAAACCCTTTACCCAAAAACTGAAAACTGACCCTGAACCCTAAAATTACCCCTTTACCCAAAAACTGAAAACTGACCCTGAACCCTAAAAATACCCCTTTACCCAAAAACTGAAAACTGACCCTGAACCCTAAAAATACCCCTTTCCCCAAAAACTGAAAACTGACCCTGAACCCTAAAAATACCCCTTTACCCAAAAACTGAAAACTGACCCTGAACCCTAAAAATACTCCTTTACCCAAAATTAATTAATATTATTTAATTACCAATTAATTATTAATTAACAATAACAATAAAGTAAATAAAGTAAATATATTAGCACATTAGCTGTAATTAATTTAATTTAATAATTAATATAATTTTTCCCAATTAATTAATTAACAATAACTAAAAATTATATATATATAATTATATATATAAATAAATTACTCTAATTAATGTAATCAACTAATTAATATTATTTAATTACCAATAAATTACTAATTAAAAATATGTACAAAATTATATTAATTAATTAACTAATTAATATTAATTAATTACCAATTAATTATTAAATAAAAATATTTACAGACATATATTAATTAATTAATTATTATTAAATTACTCCCCACCCTTATCCCCTATTAACCCAACATCCCGCTCCTAAACATTAACTACAATTTATATTACTATTAATAATTTTTTTTTATTTTATTAACCTTTTTTCTACATATTATTGAAATTTTTTACTTTGACTATTTATATATATTTTGTCGATATCTTTGTACTCGATATTTTTTAATCATTATTTTAATCGATATTTTGACCAACGATATTTTTGTTATCGATATTTTATTATTATCGATATTTTTAACTCGATATTTTGTCCATTCGATATTTTTGAGTCGATATTCTGTCTGTGCACCCCCCGCAGCCTGTGGTGCTCCTCATCGATGCGACTGGCCCGTTCTGGGTGCTCATTGGCCCTGGCCTCATTGCCAGACAGCACCAAGGTTTCAGCGACCCTGCACTGCCAAAACCCCGGCACCGACTCTCCTGGCACAGCTTCTCTTCCACAGCTGCCTGTGCACCAGGCTCACTGGAGGCCGCAGCCCCCAGACTCAGCACGGATCTTCCTTCTGCGGTCTGTGTTGCTCAATAGCTGGTGCGGCATTATACGGGGCCTCTCTCAGTCATGCTGCTGCTCCTCCGGCCCCTCGTGGACTAGATCTCGGGCCACCCAGTATCTTTAACGCCGGGTCCTCACAGTCTGTTTCTGGCCACAGCGGGCTACGAAGAGACAGAGAGACACGACCTAGCGAGTGTAATCTTGGCCCCGCCCCCCAAAAAGATGTTTTTATAAGTGAATTCAAAGCTTGATCTGCTCTATGTTACATTAGGATCAGAATTTCATCCAGCTGGCATTGATACTCTAACCAAATTATTTTTGAGAATGAAATATGGTCCTCTGCTAGGCCTTTGCCCTTCCATATTGAGAAAGCAAGTATGGTCAGCCGCCTAATTAATTAAAGTCCTTTCTTAATCAAGGTACCTGTTGGACCTGGCCCTCTTTGTGGGGTCACTCTTACACCTTTTTTGCTTTTATCTCTTATGTTTCTTAATTAGTTTTTGTTGGTGTTAGGACTCCCAACTTTACTACTTCCAACCAGTGTTTAAATGCTTGTGATTTCTCCTTAAAACATGATACATCTGAGTGGTACATTTAATTTACTTTTTTTACATGTCCCTAGTATATGCACGGCCGAACTGGGAACCAAAACCGGCCTTGGCAATTAGCTCGGCTGGCATACCTGGGAGGAGAGGGGGCGGAGGAGCTGTTTGTCAGGGTCAGTTTTGGCCACCTTTTGTTACAGGTTACCGATATTGCAGCTATGCATTGGGTGCGGAGCATCTGCTGAATTTCGCAAGCAATCTTGTTACCTGTCCAGGTCCTCCCCCTACCAGTCGCTGCCCGGGCCGCTCTCAGCCGAGCATTGACGCTGAGAGCACGGCCCCGGGGAGGCGAACTTGGCTTTGGCGGCCATTTTGGGGGTATTCCAGTGCTCGGACGCGCTCTAGTCGCCTATAAAAGGGGACGACCGTCTTTTCCGCGCAGCGGACGCGCATAGCGGACGGGCCGCACTCTAGCCGGAGTCATGCCAGAGTCCTGCCCGTCTGCGCCCGTCGGCGCTAGGGGCTAGGCATGCTGTCAAGCTCCCTATTACCTTTCCCGACGACTATGGGGACCTGTTAGGCTCCCTTATCTCTCTCAGACCCCACCGGCAGGCGTGTCATCACACACTGCTTCCCGAGCAATTGCATAGTGGTCTTATCTGTAGCTGCATGACCAACCCTAGTTCGTCAAATCTTGTCCACGCTGCTACGTTATCGAGGGTTGAGGTGAAACAGGACCCTTCTCCCCCACTTAAAGAAGGGGGCTTCCTTATTAATGCCCGCTCCTTGGTTAGTAACAATCTAGCCTTTCGAGATTTCGTCTCGGAAAGAAAACCTTCCTGGGTCCTTGTCACCGAAACATGGGGCTCGGACTCAGCTGGCCCCGACCTGATTAATGCCCTCCCCGACAGTTATGCCATGGTGAGACAGGATAGAGAGGACCGCAGAGGGGTTGGAATAGGCATTGTATATAAGAATTCTTTTACCTGTAGCATGGAGACCCTCCCCTCTCCCCAGAAATCCTTTCAGGCCCTTTTCTTTTCTCTTAGTACCTTCCCGAAAGAAAACTTTGCCGGTATTCTTCTTTACAGACCCCCGGGCTCTAGGTCCCCGTTTGTCACCGATCTACTTGAAGTAATCGAACCATTCATTAATAGCCCTTCCCTGACTATTCTTGGAGATTTTAATTTCCATCTAGAAAATCTCAACTCGGCCGACACTACGTCACTTGTGGACTCACTTGCGTCTCTCAGCCTTTCTCAAAAACTGCTATCCCCTACCCATTCTGCTGGCCACATTTTAGATAGGGTGTTTAATAATGATCCCAGGCTAGAGATTGGCTCCCCTTTGCCCCTCTGCTGGTCGGATCACAAAGCAGTCCCCCTGGAATTTGTCTCAGGTTCTCTTCTTGCCCCTCCCACGGACATGAACTGCTGGGTTCTAAAGAGGAACTGTCCAATGAATCACTCGGCCCTCTCATTGCAAGCTTTAAGGCCCCCCCTCTCAGGATATTGACATCACTGCCCGTGAGCTCGCAAATACCATCTCTAGGGCTATGGACACCGTAGCCCCGCTTAAATCTCACTATTGTGCTAGGAAACGCCCGTCAGCACCCTGGTACTCAGAAACTCTTAGACTTCAGAGACAGGAGTGTAGGAGGCAAGAAAGGCTTTGGAGAGCTCAGCCTGATGCCGACCTACGGATCAAGAATAAAAATCTCCTTAAGAGCTACAAAGCGGCGGTGTTAACCGAAAAGCAATCTTACTTTTCCAAGCTTACCTCAACCCTCACCTCCCCTGGTGATCTCTTTAAGGTGGTAGATACACTATCTCTTGTTCAACACCCTGATCCCATAGTTCCCTCTCAAGAACTCTGTGATCAGATCTCCACCTTCTTCCATACCAAAATCTTGGATATTTATACAGCTCTCCAGACTCACAGCCTCACTCCTTCCAGCCCAGACTACACCTCAGCTCCCAATTACATTTATTCCGATTTTCCCCTCCTCACGACTGAGACCCAGGATAAACTCCTAGATTCAACTAAGTCAGGATCTCCCCTTGATCCCTGTCCTCTCAAAATTCTAAAAAAAATGCAGGGACACTCTACTACCCCCTTTGTTGGAAGTTATGAATAGAGCCATCTCCAGTGGTGAGTTTCCAGCCTCTTGGAAGACTGCCATCGTTAAACCTCTCCTAAAAAAGGCCTCCTTGGACCCTGGGATTCTTAAGAACTTTCGTCCCATCTCCCTTCTTCCCCCTCCAGCTAAGATGTTGGAGGCTCACCTGAATTTCCATCTTAGCGCCTTTCTGGATAAGACCTGCTGCTTGATCCATCTCAGCATGGCTTCCGAAAGGTGCATAGCACTGAGTCAGCCCTCACAGTGGTGGTCAACAACATCCGCGCTAAGGTCGATAGTGGTCAGACAACTCTTCTTATCCTACTTGACCTTACAGCAGCATTCGACACCCTGTCCCCTACTATTCTGGCCTCCCCCCTCAGTGAGACAGGGGTGAAGGGTCTGGCTCTGAGCCTCCTCACCTCCTTTCTTAACCATTGGGAGCAAAGGGTCAAACTGGGTGACTTCCTTTCCAATGCCATGCCTTTGCAGTGTGGGGTCCCACAGGGCTCTGCTTTGAGTCCTACACTCTTCAACGTTAATGTGGCCCCACTTGCTAGGCTTGTAAGAACTTTTGGACTGGAAGTGCTCTCGTACGCCGATGACACCCAGATCATGGTCTCCCTGTCCCAATCCGTCGAGACCACGGCCCTAAACTTTCGAAATTGTATGGAAGAAGTGGCAGGTTGGATGGCCTCGAACTTCCTTAAATTAAACGGGGAAAAGACGGAGATCCTGGTCTTTGGTGGAAATAGGAATATCTGGTCAGCTGATTGGTGGCCCCAGACACTGGGAACATGCCCCCAGCCTTCTCCCGTCGCCCGTAACCTGGGAGTCATATTTGACACCTCACTTGCTTTTGATAGGCAAGTAAACAGAACGGTCTCAACCTGCTGCGGGGTCTTAAGGGTATTAAGAAAACTTATCCACTACCTCTCTCCTGATGCCCGGAAACTGGTTGCAGTTGCCCTCCTATCTTCGAGACTGGACTACTGCAATGCCTTATATCTTGGCATGAGTAATAAACTTCTCCATCGTTTGCAGGTCGTCCAGAACGCGGCAGCGAGATTTGTCGTTAATGCCCCCAGACGTTCTTCAGGTACCAGGATTAGGAGAAATCTCCACTGGTTCCCGGTACATGCCAGGATAAAATTCAAAATTATGACCATCACTCACAAGGCTCTTCATGGTGCGGGAGCTGAAGGCATCAGGACCCTAGTGTCGACCAATGTCCCCAGCAGAGCCCTGCGCTCTGCCGGCCAGAACTTGTTGACCCCGAGTCGCTAAGGCAAGATGGGGAGGTAAGGCCTTCTCCTCTTTAGCCCCTAGACTCTGGAACGAGCTCCCTCCGAAACTCAGGGGCCAGGAATCTCTTCTGCTCTTCCGAAAGGGCCTTAAAACTATACTCTTTACTGAAGCTTACCCCTAGGCCTCTACACCTTGTGTCTTTTTATCTGTACCTGGTTTTATTCCATCATTTGCGCCTTGACGCCTTTGGGAAAAGTAACGCTTTTACAAATCTCTATTCAATCAATCAATGAATTAAAACCGCCCCCGGTAATAAAAACGCCCCCCGCGCGTCCAAATCCGGCCCTCATCCTGGGGGCCCATTGGGGGAAAGCCTGGTGCCGGCTAAGGTCACTCCGGCCCTGGATTTATGGTGCTACATGTACCAATGACCTGTAAACTAAGGGTCATATTTATCAAAGGTTTTGCGTCATTCTAGAGCCACGCAACGGGACACAGGGTGATGCAAACCGAGACTGAGATTTAAGAGGCCAATCAAGGTCGGCTTCCATGAGCCGGAGTGACTTGGTAAATCTGGAGTAACGCTAAGAGCTCAAGGCGCTGTCTTGCATTACTCTGTCCCAGGGAGGTATTCCATGGGTGGAGCGTGGGTCTTCCTGCGAATCTACCCATGAATGTGGGTGCCTTCCCAGATTTACCATGAGTGGTAGGCCTGGGAATGCGTCGGAATCCAGGGGAGGCATAATAAGGAGAAATATCTATATCTCGACTTGTTTGTTCCTCAGAATGCAACACACGTAGAAAGAGGGACAAGCCTCACAGTATTGTATTTCTGCAGGAAGATGTCCCCTCCTACACAAAAACAATCTTGCTTTCCTCGTAGGCCCATTTGCACCATGGTATAAGGGTATCTGCGTTTGCGATTGGTAGCCACAAGTGCACCAGCGCAAGAAAAGAACAGTAATGCGCAATGTAATGATAAATATGGTGCATTCATACTGTCTACCTGTCACGCAGCACTGCAAGGTGTCTTGCTCCACTGTGTTGCATAACATTTTGAGAAATCTGACCTGAAATGCTGTCAGTGGGCTTGCAGCATTGATTTTGCAACCCACTAAAGTAGCACTTTAAAACACAACCCAAACCTGCACTGCCAATCAGACCTGGTGAAATAACTTTTTGCCAGGCCGAAACCTTCTTTTTTAATACATATGGCATTCCTTGTTTAGGCCCTAAAAAGCCCACAGGGCATGGTGCATTGAAAATAAATACAAAGTAGGGCATATGTTTTTAAGTTTGCATGTCCTGGTCGTGAAAAAACTCTTAAAATAATTTTTCACTACTGTTAGGATTGTCTTGCCCATTTTATAACATTGTGTTACTGTAGTACATTTAAAATGTGCTTTTTATGGGGAACAGGTAAGGATGTCAAATTTGGACTCAAAAGAATTGTAACTTAAAATCCTCTTTAATGGTAAAGTTTGATTTTTAGTTAAAATTCAGAGACTGCCACTTTTAGAAAGATTACTTTTTCTTGTCCTGGCCATTTGGTACCATCTCCCAGTGTTCTGGGTCACAATACTGTGAGCAATATAGCTGTTTGGCTTGATATATTCCTCCAAGTTAGACACAAGGGGATTAGGTGTTGGCAGGTAGTGCCATGCTGCTGGGATAGCTGGGGATGGAGCTGTTCCTTGCCACACCTACGATTCAAAAGGGCTGCCTTTAGCATACACACCCAATCCAACCTGGCACTAGTCTTTTTCACCCCAGAATTCTTAGAGCCTTAGAACCAGATGTGGGGGTAGCATAAGAAATGCCCCCACTTCATTGGCCGTCACAAAGTATAACTATTGGAACCTCGGATCATCTTTTCAGTATGTTTCTGAATCTGTGAAAGACTTTAGAAGGATTTCATGGACTGCCAGATTACTGCCCTGCTGCTTGAGGCCTGCCGTGGTCCCCAGAGGACTGCCATGTTGCTACCAAAATACTGCACTGCTGGTTCAGACCCGCCTTGCTTCCCAGAAGATGGCCCTGCTTCTAGAGCCCAACCTCTCTGCTAGAAGAGAACTGCACCAGCTCCTTAAAAGCCGGACAGCTAGATGTGACTTTATGATTTAATTGGGCCTCCTGTGTGAGCTACAGGAGCATAACGAGCTCCAGAGGCCGTGAACCCTCACCTGGTCACTCTGCTAGAGGTCGTCCTTACAGCCTCTACATGCTGCCCCCTCCCCCATCCTGCACCTTTAGAAGTGGTGTTAGAGGTGCTGCTCTCACCTACCCTTAAGCTTTTGACTTCAAAAACCTTTCCCCATAAAGTGCTAGAAGAACCAGCAGAAGACTGGAACCGACCTGCCAATCGAGCCACCCAAGGTGCATTGCTAGTTGGTTTGACTTTGCAGTAGCTCCAGTTAATTTCTTCACCTCAGCAGCAAATCCTGTTCATCTGGATTTCTCAGTGATGGCATATGGCCTTGTGCAGCCCTCTTTGGCTACATCTTGTGGCTTTGTCCCGCTGGAGGTTTTCAACTCCCAAAAAGTTGTCTAAGCTGAAAGGAAATAGTCTTCACCGGGCTCAATGTCGATCAGCTCTCCAACAACAATGCCAAACTCCACAGCCTGGAAATTCAGCTTTTTCTGCTCAGAGTTTTTTTCTGCCAATGTCATTTGCTTCACCAAGACTTTGTCCAGTGCTCCCCAGCGATGACGAATCCTCTTTGGGCACAGCCTGCTGCCTTGCCCCATTGAACCTCACCTTTTCCTTCTTCTTTTCTTCAAACTTTCTTCTCAGTCCAAAGGTAAGCCAAGACCAGATCCAATCCACCTTGTGTATCTGACATGTGCTCCATTGCAGTAAACCCTAACTTTTGACTTTATACCGGTCTTGCGCAACTAAATACCCATGGTTGGCTCTAGATTTTAGTGAAACTTTTAAAAATCATAACTTCAGTTGTGCTGATTGGATTTGTTTTGGTGTAATTACATTTATTAAAATGTATCTAAATTTTCTACATTGGCTTGGGATTTTTATTGTCTTGTGTTTCACTTTATTACTGTTTATATGCTGCATAAATACTTTACACATTGCCTCTAAGTTAAGCCTGACTGTTTTTTTTGCCAAGCTACCAGAAGGTTAAAGAAAATTAATTTAGTAACTTTTAAGGTTTTCTCTGACCGGTATTGTGACTGTTGCTTCAGAAGGGCTCACTCCCCTTCCCCTCAACCAACAACCCAATTTCCCACAACAGCCTTATAACATTCATTTTGTAGATATGTGACACCAAGATCTGGGATGTGGCTGTGGTCAGTCTCACCAGGAAAAGTGGAGCACCCTCTTTTACAACGCAGAGCACAACTTCAGAGAAAGTAGTGCCCAGGAGAAGGGACAGGATAGAAAGAAGGCACTGTTGAGAGGAGAGTGGCCAAGGAGAGTGAGGGAATAAGGTAAGGAAATACTAAGAACAGAGCAGGTAGGGGGGGAGACAGTGGGAGAGCATGCACTGTTGCGTGTAGACGGGGCCAAGGGAGGAAACGCATTAGAGCAGGAGATTTGTAGGCAAGAATTTTGGGAGGAAGAGGGAGAGCAATGACTGCTGAGGAAAGAATGTCCAGGCCGAAAGGGAATATAAAGAGTAAGAGCAACCATTGCTGGGGAGCGAGGAACTAGAGAGTGGAAGGCTGAGAAAGCAGGCATTGCTTGGGACAGACTGGAACTCAGTCAGGGCCTGACTCGCACACACAGGCATGCACCGCGCTTTCCCTGCCCTTCGCTTTTTCATCCTAAGGTATCAAAAGAGTGAGTCTTCAAACTGTTAAATATTAAACAGCTTTCACTAGGTTTAATTGTTTTTTCTTTTCTGAGTTGCAATGTGCAATTGGTACCACCTACAATATACATTATTGCAGCTTTCATTTGTGCTCACCAGGCATTTGAGAAAATAGATTCACCAAGTCCTCGAGTATTTCTTTCCTTAGTATTATACCTAGTCACCTTCGGCGAGCAGTAGAATCACTAAAGATATCCAGGTGCTGCATGGCCCATCTCCCCTCAACCAAGAAGCACTGTTGGTAAAACTGCCCATATTGTAGTTTAGAACCTTTATATTTGAGCAAAAACAAACCTACCTCCATAGAAAAAATGATGTACGTTTCTATGCAAATCATTATCCTGAAAACTTCAGAATGCCAAAGACAAAACGCATAAAACAAGAGACTTGAGATGATGCTCAGACATGAGAAACATCTGGTACCTAAGGGTATTCCAATGTATTTTATTTACTCTTATGTTACAGCCAGTCATCAATTACTGATATTGCACAGTTGTAAACAGCTTCCAATGTCGTATTTTTAAAATTTTTAGTCTGGTATATTTATATAGTGTAAACTCCACCCGAAGTCACACAAGTCCTTCATATGAGCACTAGCTGTATATGCAATAATTTTTTTTAAGGGGGGGGTTAAGAGATTTGCCGAGAATCACAGGATGGTGAGCCCTGACGCCGAGACTCACAGCTGATTCCCAGTTGCAAAGTCGGCGCTGTGATGTAATGCCAGATCCATTTGCTCTGATTTTTTCATCAAACAGGGAATACAAAGGAATCAACACTCACTACAAAATTTCAAACAATCCACGGTATGACATCATTTCTGTCTGAAATAAGGTTAACACTACCTTCTTTGTTAGAGATCACCTCAGTTTTAATCCTGAATTTTCATGTCAAATATAACTCTATTTCAGCAAAGCCATAAAAGTTTGATGAAATACAAGAAATATATAGGTAAAAGAAAAGTGTGACACATTATTACATTGTTAATGTGGAAGTTGTCACAATGCCAGGTATCAATCAACATTGGAACCCACAAACTGTTAAAAATAACATAATATTCAAAAATTGATAACACCAATGCCAGTGCACCACTATCCTAAAATCAATATAAAAGACATAATCAGCACAGCAGGGGAATGTGCCGAGATGGGAAGGGGTTAAAAGAGTGTCAAATATACGGATCTTGGTGTTAGCTATAACAGGGAAATCCACTGGGCAGTCAGAAAGATAGCCGCCCAATCCATTTAGATACAAAGTGAAGAGAGTGAGAACTAGTACACACCCTTGCAGAATACCTTTCAGCACTGGGATCTTGTCGATCAGTTGGCCCTGTTACCCCCATCTGACACAGGCAAAGTTATTCTCATGTAGCTTAATCAGTAGTGACGGAATATTGTGAGGCATACCCATCGCCTTCAAAACCTGCCACAGCCTTAAGCATAGAACCAGGTCAAAGACACATTTTAGATTGACAGAAGCAACAAATAAGTTGCCCTTGCTGATCAGATCAATCTTACAAAACAATTAGGATAAACCTAATTTCCTGCTCAATCGTAGAGGTTTTGGCTCTGAATGCCACTTGAAGTTGGCTTATAATATCCCAATCTGATATCCACGTTTGATTTCATACCAGAACCAAACGAGAATAGACTTTTTGAACACAACCATAAGACTAATGAACCTATAATTCATATATACTGGTATAACTTTGGCGCCCTGCCAAGATTCTGGAATAGATGTTCATATATAATGATATAATGCCGCCCTTCATATATATTGGTATAACTTAAGGCACCCAGCCAAGATTCCTGAATAGATGTTTCCCGGAGCAATCACATTTGATAAAGCTACTATATTGTCAGCCTAGGCATCAGCATTATGAGCAAACAAATAAAGAGGAATGGCAACTGGGCCTGGAGCCCTTCTCCTCGCAAATGTAGACAGTGAGTCTAGAACTTTCTCTCTAGTGAATGGGGAAGAGGAAACATTCTGGAGGCTACCATACAACAGAGTAACTTTGGTGCCAGGAACTACCTTCTCATAGTACAGGGCAGCAAAATGATTAACCTATTCTGAGGGTGGAACATGGTTTTGCGGTTCTTCCCCCCCCCCCTGGGATTTGTACCACTGGTAACCAAGTGAAGTGCGAACAGCCTCTGGATTAACATGCTTCCGCTAAGTCCTGCTATCCATTATTGTCACACTCCTTCTTTGCATTCAATATGCTAAGTTTGTATTACTTTCTGATGGTTGCAATCATGGATGGCCTTTTCAACTTGATCACCCTAGCTAGAGTGCGCCTCAGGTGGCCACACTCCCTGTTAGACCATCCATTGTCTTTCATTTGGGGGGCTTCTTCTTAAATCCTACAATAAAGTGCAATCCTTGCAAAAAGTCTTTTTGCAACACACTAAAGTCTAGGTGGTCTTCTTCCTTTTCCATACTTTTTCGATGGTACTCCGAGTTGCCTGAACATCTTTGTCAATGTTTGACAAGATTTCTGGCTTTCCATAACCTGATGCCATTTGAGGCGACATCTCTCATATATATATATATACAACTATTGTATACTTATCAAACAAAGCTAGCAGCCTAAGACATAGAGGGTCATAGTCTCTCTCCACTCTTTCCTACTACCTGTACTACCATGTCACCCACTCTGGACCACAATCTTAAGTCGATGAGGATGTACTCAATTCGGATTTTGGACAAATGGTTTTTAAAAGTGTGTGCCCCCTTGGTATCGGAATTAGTACGACCATTAGTAGCCCGACCCCCAATTCAATGGAGCACGCTATCAACTGAAGAATGGTCTGGGTCCATCTTTGATTGAGTGAGGCTCCAGCTGGGGGATAGCCCAAGATTATTTCTCATCAGCAGTGATTTCAATATCATCCATGACTAGGGGCTCAAATGAAGAATTAAGTCTCCTGCAATGATCATATGTAAACTTGAACAAGACTTAGCCAGATGAGACTCTAGGGCTTGAATTGTCACCGAAGTGTGTCTACCCTTAACCACATGTGCATATATGTTGAAGATCATCACACTACGGTCCCTCGCCCTACTTACTTCAATGCCTAGTATGTCAGTACAATCAATTGTTAATCGGAAAATCTTACAATTTGGGAAGGAATTCACCCACATTGTTAGACCACCCATAGGTCTTACAAACGTATTAGGCTTAGCTGAGAAATTGAAAAGACAAGTTATGAGAAGTTGGCCGGGTATATGCTGTCCACTAATTAAAGTGGGCAACTTGCACCAGTCCAAACAACCTTTAAGGTGATTTAAGAGGTCAAAGATGACCTTAGAAAGCTTTCCAAGTAGTAGCTGTTGAGAGCAGCCTTCAGGCTTATTCTTGAAGGAATGTTAAGTAGCTTATTTTACCAGAATGCAATCTTATAGTATTGGTAAAAGGAAAGGAGAACCACACAGTAGTTATACAAATATGTATTTATTAATATAACACTATCTAGTATGACACAGTATCTCCTACATGGAGATAATCACAAAGCACACACTACCCCAGTGGGGGACTAAACCATATACTAAGTGAGTGGTATAAGAACCATAACTCAAGTCAAGATAGTGTCGAGAGGACGTAGAATTGCTGGGACCCCAAGGAACCACCCAAGGTGAGTACATAGGGACCCCACTGAGGACGGGTGCAGTGTGGGAACTCTGCACAATTGTACGGGAAAGTCGCGGCGGAAGTTTTAGAGTTTAAGGACCCTTCCCAGTTGACTTCAAAGAAACCCAGTGGAAGACAGAAGGTTGTAGAGACACCCAACCTATGGATACTGAGATACCCGAGTTACCTATCCCAGGGAAGCCGGGTGCATAGGTCTGAAGTGGTGTCGGAAACCGTAGTCAAACCCAATGGAGGACTTGGAAGAAGAGCTGCTGCTTGAAGGAAGAAAAGTGTCAGTTGGAATCCAAAGGTGGATTCTTGTCGAGAAGTACCTGAAAGCAGAGGGGACAGAGTCTGGGTCACTTGTGAGTGACCAGGGGCTTGGTAGATGAATGCTCACCGATGTCGGGTGCTTCAGGTGAGTGGATGGAGTCCTTGACTCTGTAGCTACAGGGACCAGGAGACGTCAAGGAGAGCCAGGAGCTGGATATGAGCCGTCCCATGAAAGATGTAGAGTGCTGAGGGGTCGGTGTCTAGTAGGAGCACCAACAAGCCTTGGCGACAGCAACCCACGCAGAAGGTCAAGAATGGGTACGGCTCAGACCAGCAAGATCCAGGAGACTCACTACAGCTAGAGGAGTCCTGGCAGGCCTGGAGCAACCATGGGACCCCAAGAAAAGAAAAGTGGACCCTCAAGTGGACCCAAAGGCTGGAGGCACAGGAGTCGCGAGAGGACCTCAAGCTTTTCACCAAACAACAGCCCACAGAGCTGTCAGTGTGGGCAGGTCAAAGCTCTTGGTAGGAAATGGTGCCAGAGGTTGGGGCTACTCAGAGCCCAATGTACTTGCAAATGAAGACAGTGCACAGAGGTTCGGGTATTGCAGTCCCCATGAGAGATACTAGCCTCAAAATTGGTAAGAGGGCAGCTTGGGCCTCGAGGGACATAGAAACCCACCTCCTGTGTTGCTGGACCCTTCAGAGTACGTAGGAGCTTGGGATCAGCAGACTGGTCAACAGTGATAAGGTGCCTGTAAATGCAGGGGAGGGACTCCTTCACTCCGAGGTAGATGTTTTCTGGTTGTCCTTGATGCTCCACAGGTCCTGCATGCATCTTGTATGGTGCACGGGCACAGACGATGCAGCAGACTGAGTGGGAGACAAAGTCGCCCCAAACGAAGTCCAGCGAAGTCCAGAGTGTCCAGATGGTCAAAGTTCAATGGATTTCCGTTCAGAATCTTGTCCACATCGAATCAAAGGGCCTACAGCCAGGTAAGCCCATATGTACCCATGGAAGAAGGTTGGAAAGATTCCGTGGACCTTCTCAGGGGATGGTCTGGACAGTGTGGAGGTTACTCCCATGTCCTTTGTCTAGTTTTGTGCCAGAGCGGGAGCCAACAGCTTCCAGGACTGGTTTGAACTGGGCTATGAACAGGGACACCAAATGTGCCCCTCATGCACAACTTTTAGTCACCGGCAAGCGCACCCACCCAGCCCTAATACACAAAATCGTGTCTGGGAGGTGGTCACACCTCCCTGTACAGGATGCCTATTGTTCTGCCTTCCTCTGCTCGAGCTTGGCTCAGCAGCAGGAGGGCAGAAATGTGTCTCTGGTCGACAGAAACCATTTTGTGCTGTCCAGGACTAAAAGGCAGGTACTGGGAATACCAGGGACTCCACGAAGCTCGCTTCTGAGGGGTGGAATCATACCTCCCACACCGGTTACCAGTGTGGGGGTATGATTCCAACATGTTTGATACCTAACACAATAGGGTTAGTTTCAGCCATTTTAGAGTTGGTCATCACGCAGTCGCGTAATGCCCCTCTATATATTGTATATGGCTGCCTCACTGACAACCTGGGAGAATGGACTCCGTAGGCTGCAGGGGTGTCCTGCTCATGCAGGGGCACCCTCTCACTTAGAACAAGCACCCTGCCTTCAGGATTGCAAAGGCCTGCTATAGGGGTGACTGATATGTTTTAAGTGCAGTGACCCTTAGATACAGTAAACCTATGTCTGAAGTAAGTGGTGCATGCACCGACTTACACAGGCTGCATTGGCAGACCTGTAGTTCCATTTTGCATGGCCTTTCATGGGGGGGGGGGCATTATACATGCTTAATGGGAGGCCTCTGGGGTACATGGGTACCATATACTGGGGACTGACAAGGGTATACCATTATCCAATCTGGAGTGTACCGAAGCCCATGACATGACAGTTTAGGGAGAAAGCAGATAGACTGGGGTCCTTATTTGCAGGATCCCAGTCAGACTAGTCGAAAACCAGCTTAGCACCAGGGAAACGTGGGGGTACACATGCAGAAGGATCCTACCTTCCTTCACAAGTACCCCACTTTATGTAGAGATTCTATTGACCAAGTTTCTGGAAGTGGCATATGTCATGCGTGTCAACAAATTCACCCCACGGTGGCTGCATCATCCTGGCTTTGAGGGCAGCCACATTACAAGAATCAACAAAGATCAGTGGTAAATCATGCCTTCGGTTTCAGTTAGTGTGCTATTTGAGACTTCTAGAACTGGAGAATTATTACCAGTACACAATAACCAAGGTATGCCAATATTGTAAATTTGGGAGTGGGCAGATAAGTCATGAGTATTCAAGCTGACCCTGTTAGTGTAGATGGTATCTGGGCATTTAAAACCATCAAACTGAGTACCCAAACTAAACATGGGTGAGCAGGGGCCCAAAAGTGTATCATGACGCTTGAGAGCCTCTGAACAGGTCGACTGTAGGTGAAAGATTCAGCCCTTCTTGGGGTAGCCCTATATTATTAATACTTGTTCGGGGACTTGAGACAGGGGGGACTCTAGGGGGAGTCCTAGATTGTCGTACAAAGCCCCCGCTAATCTGATCTTTATCCAGGTCACACTTCCCAATCAGT
Organism: Lissotriton vulgaris; assembly: GCF_964263255.1. Lineage (NCBI taxonomy): Eukaryota > Metazoa > Chordata > Amphibia > Caudata > Salamandridae > Lissotriton > Lissotriton vulgaris. Next base: position 32,252,860 of record NC_141689.1, read on the forward strand.
TGTCAATTGTTATCTTCCAAGCTAGAGAGAACCTGAAACCTATCCACATGTGGCAGCTTAGCTGTGTGTTGGTAGTGGCTGTGTGGTTGTATTTCATTGAGTCTCCTGGGTTTTGGGGCTGAACGTTTAAAAAGAATATCCCAATGGAACAACATGTATATGCCCTGGCTGAGCTAGATCTGTGTTTGACTTTTCACTTTACTAAACAGTGTGATACTGTGCACACACTCATTTATTGTTGAACACACAGCTCAGCCTCACTCAATTGCCAACTCCCTAGAGCTCGTCCTTTACCCTGGCCAGAACCAGCTGCTGTAAACATTTCTTGCTCAGGTGGCTTCATGCACTTCATTCACAGCAGGGACTTTTGATGGTATAGCGCTAAAATGGATGCTAAACACTCTGGGTCCAACTTTAGAATGTACTATTTATCTTTAGAGTTTTGTATAGCAGGAACGAGAACCGAAGGCATCAGAACGCTTTACAGAGTACAGCAGCAATTACACAAGTTACATAAAGGGCAAATGAAAGTGCATAGTAACCGTATAAAAGGTAGCATACGATAGACAGCAGGATATGTGAATGATATAGCAGCAATTACACGAAGTACATAAAAAGAGTAAGTAGAAGTACCTAGTAACTGTATAAAAAAAGTATATACTAGACCAGTGGTTCCCAAACTGTGCGCCGCGGCGCCCTGGTGCGCCGCCAGAACTCGCCTGGGGCGCCGCGCACTTCTCGAGAATGTAGGAAAGGTACAGGTTGCAGGTTCTATCAGTGCGCCTCAGTTCTAAAACATAGTATTTGCACGTTTGAAATGTGCCTTTGCGCGCCCCAGTAAAGGCATGTGCCGAGTGGGAATGTCTTGCGAGGGAGTTTTGAAAGTTTCTCTTGTCAGCGCCATGAATGGGTCTGAACCAGCGTGTGAGGTGTTGCAGGGCCAGGCACAAACAAGCAGGACAGGAATGCCGAGCGTTATTTCGGCCTGTTTTCTGCAGTGATTGTAGCAATGGCTTCTACCAAAAAAATCGGGGAATCATTATAAACGTGAAATAGTTTTTTTAAAGTTCTTGTGCATTTCCAGAACAGCAAATGACTTCTTCACCCCTTCACTCCCACAACGGGTCCTTCATGTGTATCTTAAGACATGCAGTGAATGAAGGTGACTCAAGTGTATAAATAATGTCGGATGCGACGGAGAGATAGGCCTTGGAAGAGGGGCGCAGCTGCTTATTTTAATTAAACATTCCTCTGAATACATATTACAATAATACCCTAATCATGTTCTGTGCTAATTTGCAAATCTCTAAGTGAGCGCCGTGCCGTTCGCTCAGGTTTATGGCATGTAGTCCTTCCCTTGAAACCGAGCACCGGACCTGCTCATTTCAATCCCTGAAAGAAATACACAAATATTAAATCACTCCCTGCTCTGATAACAGCAGAAGGATAATGCCCATTTTCTATCGCCTTGTTACAATAATCAGCTCAACAATAATATAAACTAAAATGATGGTGGTGCTTAGCAAATGGGGAGGTACATCGCGTGTGTGCTGTATATTCTTTTTTTATATTCTCATGAAAACCATTATAATTCTCATCATTTGAGCTATATGGGTAACACTTCCAAGCCCTTGCAGCTACTTCTCTGTTTCACTTGGAAACTAAGAGCGCTCCGAGAAGCCTTCAGCTGGCATGACTGAGAAACGAGAGATGTTTTTCTAACAAACTGTTGGGATCATATCATTTTCGGCTGTGAGTGTTCGTGGAGGTTTGGAGGGTGTTTGGAATTACTGGAGAACTATGTTGCATACATTGAAATCTTTTCTGCAAATACAAACAAAAAACTAGATTGCCAGTTGGCTTATCTTAAAAAATTAAGACTCCAACCTGCTTACGCTCCCTCATTCCTTCAAATATTCACCACCCTGTAAAAGTTTTGGAATGTGATGGCACACGTGTGTGCATAAACCTGACTCATCTATAATAAAATTGGCTTACATGTGTGACTCATGAATCCGCATGAGTCCCTTCGAAGGTGAGCGCACAGCACTGATGGTTTGACTGTTCACAGTGGGAATGTTCATGAACAAGGCCTGCTCCTGTGTCAGCTACAGGGCTCAACAGGTAGCAGCACTGCATGATGGTTCTTACTTCCGTTATTAGTCACAGACCACTAACACAGCTCTAGAATACATTTAAAAGTGATCTTAATTTATATATGGCATTTGAAGTATATATTGATTATAACATCTATTCAAAATTTATCTTTGAACCAGCTGGGACATCAAAAAACTGGTGGTGCTAAAACCGGTCAGGTGGCAACTCTAACTGGCTCATTTATTTATTTACTGTTTGGGTTTTTGTGTACCTGCCACTTTAGCACAGCCCGTCTGTAATTTGGAATGTCCCTGTGTTTTTTGAACATTCATTGGATTTCGTGGTAAGCCACCAGTCAAAAGAGAAGAAAAATGGGAGTACTCCAGAGGTTGGGCTTACATCCTCCTCACCGGAAAAAAAAAATAACATGATGGGGAGCCGCGGACAACAGTCGATAGATAAAGGGAGCCATGGGTCGAAAAAGTTTGGGAACCACTGTACTAGACAGTAGGATATGCAAATTATGTAGTTCTGAGGTAGTTACGGTTGGGTGTTTCGAAGATGGTGAGAATAGAGAAACAGTTTTTGCCGAGGGCAATGGTACTGACATTTCAATGGAGGTTGTGGGGTAGGAGCATTAGGCCAATCTGGTCATTTAGTGGGAAGGGTTTAGATATTTATTAATAAGAAGAAGTTTAAGTTTATTCTTAAAGTGAGGGAATGAGTGATTGTCATGTACATCTTGAGGCAACGAGTTCCAGATTCTGAGAGCGTTCCCAGAGAAGGCGCAGGTGTTCTATTTTTCTTTCTTGAATCATGGCGGAATCAGGAGTAGAGTCTTGGAGCTTCAAATAGGTCTCTTGGGGCTGGCTTTTATAGATTGTTTGCAAGGTAAACAGTTTGAGTGTTAATCAAGCACTTTTGAATATACATCTTGACTAGATTGGTAGCATGTTGAGGTACTAAGAGTGGGAGTAATGTGGTCAAAGTGGCTCTTTCCCAACAGGAGTGTAGATTTCAAAGGAGCTAAGTGTGTATTTGAGACGCCCGTAATCATTGCGTTACCATAGTCCAGTTTGGGGAGGATGAAGATTTGTAACACTGTCTTTAGGTCTTTGATGGGGAGGAATGTTTTTTTATTTTTTTAAGGTGTTTTAACGGGTAGAAGGCACGTTTAGCTGAAGCATTAACATACTTTTTCATAGTCAGGTTTTGTCAAGTGTAATCCTCAGAAATTTTACAGAGTTAGAGATGGATAATTTGCAGTTTAACGCAGTGAGGCCGTCAAGCCAGATATCAACAGGGTTGGTTTTTCGAGGATTAAGCTTACGATGGTTGTTGGACAGCTAGGATTGAACCATGGACAGACTGCTATTTAAATGATTTTAGTTGATGACATTTTTATGTAGATTTCAGTGTCATATGATAGGCAGTTCTGTCTTGTTTTCCTCCTTGTAATTCTGGTGTTACTTTTGAGATGGAGTTGTTTAATTTGACTAACTATGAGCATTCATTCAGGAAGGAAGCAAACCACTGAAGGACAGTGTCATTGATACCTTCATGTAGTGTGAGGATGTTAAGGAGGATGTCATGGTTGATAGTGGCAAAGGCAGCTGAGAGGTCCAGGAGGACTTGGACTAAGAGGCAGGCCTGGCCTTGGTCCAGAGATCTGTGTAGGTCATCTACAATGCTCAGTATTGCAGTCTCTGTGCTGCAGCCTTTCCTGAACCCTGATTGGAAGGTGTTGTGCAGGTTTTAGTTTTCAAAGTGTTTCTTTAAATGAGCCAGCATACATTTTTCCATGATTTGATCCACTGAGAGTGGTTGGCAGCACTTTGGGCTTGCCAGTTGCATGACAAAATGTAGCTCTAATGGACATGCGGTAAAGCCTCTCTTCAGCGCCCGTGCTGGAGGAGAGCCAGTTGCTTTAGTACGTACTCTAGCACATGCCTGGCAGGCTTCAAAGCACTCACATATTCTTTGTATGTTTTGTGGCTCTAAAAGCTACAAAGATGGGCCAAATTTGATATAAAGTTATAAAGGGGTAGTAACACTGCAAACATGCATAATAAAAGGGTTTGTAAAGATAATAAATACAAAAATAACAGAAAAAAGTACCTGGCAGATACTACCAAGGGTTAATGCACTTTGCTAATGTCAGGCTAGGGTGAGGATACACACACACATGCACCGCCCCAGAGAGTCGATGATTTAAACACACACACACACACACACACACCATCCCCCCAATGACCTATCTACCACCACTTACCGGCTTAGTGAGGAGGGATGATATGGTGATGGCTGGTCACAGCAGGTCACCGTCATGCTCTAATCAGTGGAGGCCAGGCAGGCAGGTGCCAGTGCCTGACCGTTCTGCTTGGCCTACCGTGCTTGCTCTCTGTAATGCTGCCACTGCCATGCTCACGCCGCTGAGTGTCAGTGCAGAGCAGTACATGCGCACTGAGTTTTGACAGTGACTGCAGTTTTTGGTGGGCCCAGGCCACAAGCATGTAAAGGCAGTATTACAGACCGCTTCAACTGGTTTCAGTTCAGTGCAAACTGATACAAACAGTATACTATGCACTTTTAAATTGCGCCACAACATTCTAAAGTTTATACAGAACTTTGCCAGCCTGCTCCCTCCCAGCATAGCCATCAGCTGCCCTGCATAAGAATTTACCAATGGAATTAGAAAATGATGATGTTCCTTGGTGAAAGGCAGGTATGCACTGCTGACATTAATATTCTGATGTAGTCATAATTTCTGGATCTGGGTAGGCCAGCCATACCAGGGAGATATCAAAAGAACAGACACATTTATTTTTATTTATTACTGGGCCCAAAGCCCAGGGACGGAAAATTCAGTAGACATGGCCCTGTGAAATAAGTGCTGATGCTGAGCACTGGAAACCACTGACACAAATTAAGCACTGGTTTGGACCCAGGTGCTACTTTTTTCTCAGTCATAGTGACAATAGCAGTGGTAACCTTTTCCCAATATTCCTTATGGGAGGGCAAGACCAAGTAAGATGTAGGAAGTCCCTTTCCTCTGCAGCATTATGGGCGCAGCACAAGTCAGTCTGAAGGTCTCTTTGTATGAAGCTGTAAGGTGTGTGCTAAATTCAGTGAAGACAATTTTAATGAATGAGACACAGACTGCTACTGGGTTAGAGGGTTCAATGATGGAATATCGAGACACAAAATATTGATACAAAAAAATGTTCCAAAATAAATCTGGAGAACAAAAATATAGCCTTTCTATACTTATCTAACAAAACAACAATTATGAAGAACAAAAATATTGCTGTTAACAATATAGTTTTTACTAATATTGAATACAAAAATATCAGTTACAAAAATATCGTTCCCTATAAACAAACATAAATTGTCGAAAATATCGCATCACACAATGACAACAGCAATATTGCTAAAATAAGTACATTTTTAATGACTCATCATAAAAATAATGACATTATACATTAAAGAAAACATTAAACCAAACAATAAACAACCTATACACATATTTTAACAATAGAATATTCACATTACATTACCAAATAAATATAAATAAATCCAAGAAAATATAACTCAATATATAACTTCAACTAGCAGCCCGTCCCGACGTTGTCAGGGTATGAATTGCTGCCGGACAGTAGTATATTAATTTGTAGGATTTCGTTTTGATAGCATTTCTTATCTGTGACAGGCCTGTGATATGCTCCGATTCACAGTGCACTGCTGATGCACTTAAGAGTGCGCGTTCAGTAGTGTGTGAACTCGAGTTTCCCTAATTTTTTTTTCCTTGCAATATTATATAGCGCGAACTCGACAACATGGCATGAGCACAATTTACATTACAGAAGAACACATTCATTTGTGGTAGGCACGGGGAGACAAAGCGATTTGCCTGGAATCACAGGATGTTGAGCTGATGCAGAGATTCGAACGTAGCTCCCCAGCTCTAAAGTTCGCAATTCTAGAACTTGTGGCGGGAGGTGTGTCTAAAAGGAATAGGTGATCCCATTCCGCATAAAAAAATCCCGCATACCATCACTCCGCATTTTTTAGGACGCAAATACCATCACTCCGCAAGCCATAATTCCTCAAATTTTGATACCGCATATGACTTCACTCCGCATGCAATTACTTCACAAATGCATGTGTGGTGAAGTCATAGCTTTGTAAAGTACTTTATTTTTAACAATATATATATATATATATATATATATATATATATATATATATATATATATATATATATATATATATATATATATATATATATATATATATATATATATATAAAGATTATATATATATATAAAAATATATACACATATATATATTTTTAATTAAAATGAAACATTATTTCTTTTAAATTGCATTATATTTAGAACTATTTTAATATTACACATATATATACATATATATATATAAATATATATATATATATATATATATATATATATATATATATATATATATATATTCAATTTTTTAAAATTAATAATTACCCTATACACCCTAAAAACTAATCCCACCCTAGTTCCTTTAAATACCCCTGCACCCTTAAACACTAACCCATCCTGACCCTAAAAATACCCCTGTACCCCAAAACCCAAAACAACCCCTGAACCCCCCCAAAAAACCCTGTACCCCAAAACCCAAAACAATCCCTGAACCCTAAAAATACCCCTGTACCCCAAAACCCAAACCTACCCCTGAACCCTAAAAATACCCCTGTACCCCAAAACCCAAAACAACCCCTGAACCCTAAAAATACCCCTGTACCCCAAAACCCAAAACAACCCCTGAACCCTAAAAATACCCCTGTACCCCAAAACCCAAAACAACCCCTGAACTCCCAAAAAAAACCCTGTACCCCAAAACCCAAAACAATCCCTGAACCCTAAAAATACCCCTATACCCCAAAACCCAAACCTACCCCTGAACCCTAAAAATACCCCTGTACCCCAAAACCCAAAACAACCCCTGAACCCCCCAAAAAAACCCTGTACCCCAAAACCCAAAACAATCCCTGAACCCTAAAAATACCCCTGTACCCCAAAACCCAAACCTACCCCTGAACCCTAAAAATACCCCTGTACCCCAAAACCCAAAACAACCCCTGAACCCTAAAAATACCCCTGTACCCCAAAACCCAAAACAACCCCTGAACCCTAAAAATACCCCTGTACCCCAAAACCCAAAACAACCCCTGAACTCCCCAAAAAAAACCTGTACCCCAAAACCCAAAACAATCCCTGAACCCTAAAAATACCCCTATACCCCAAAACCCAAACCTACCCCTGAACCCTAAAAATACCCCTGTACCCCAAAACCCAAAACAACCCCTGAACCCCCCAAAAATAACCCTGTACCCCAAAACCCAAAACAATCCCTGAACCCTAAAAATACCCCTGTACCCCAAAACGCAAACCTACCCCTGAACCCTAAAAATACCCCTGTACCCCTTAACCCTTAAATACCCCTGCACCCCATAACCCAAACCCACCCTTAAAATACCCCTGAACCCAAAAAAACCCATATACTTACCTTACAACTTACCTTAAAACATATACTTTTACCAATCATGCTTTTACAATGATTTTCGTCGTAAAAGCATGCGAGATAAAAGTATATAATATATAAAGGAATGCAGTATGAAAAAATGCGGAGTAAAGGTACCTGCGGACTAATGGTATGAGGAGTGAAAGTATGTGGAGTAAAAAATGCGGAGTGATGGTATTTTACCGTCTAAAAGTGTATGTCGGTGCTGGCCATCAATGAGAGAGACCTTTTAGCATTCAGGAGTAGGTTTGGGTTTTGGGGTACAGGGTTATTTTTAGAGTTCAGGGTTAGGTTTGGGTTTTGGGGTACAGGGGTTTTTTAGGGTTCAGGGGTAGGTTTGGGTTTTGGGGTACAGTGGTATTTTAAGGGTTCAGGGCTAGGTTTGGGTTTTGGGGTACAGGGGTATTTTAGGGTTTAGGGGTAGGTTTGGGTTTTGGGGTACAGTGGTATTTTAGCGTTCAGGGCTAGGTTTGGGGGTACAGGGTTTTTTTTAGGGTTCAGGGGTAGGTTTGCGTTTTGGGGTACCGGGGTATTTTAAGGATTCAGGGCTAGGTTTGGGTTTTGGGGTACAGGGGTATTTTAGGGTTTAGGGCTAGGTTTGGGTTTTGGGGTACAAGGGTATTTTAGCGTTCAGGAGTAGGTTTGGGTTTTGGGGTACAGGGTTATTTTTAGAGTTCAGGGCTAGGTTTGGGTTTTGGGGTACAGGGGTATTTTAAGGGTTCAGGGGTAGGTTTGGGTTTTGGGGTACAGGGGTATTTTAAGGGTTCAGGGGTAGGTTTGAGTTTTGGGGTACAGTGGTATTTATAGGGTTCAGGGGTAGGTTTGGGTTTTGGGGTACAGGGGTATTTTAGGGTTTAGGGGTAGGTTTGGGTTTTGGGGTACAGTGGTATTTTAGGGTTCAGGGCTAGGTTTGGGCTTTGGGGTACAGGGGTATTTCTAGGGTTCAGGGGTTAGTTTGGGTTTTGAGGTACAGGGGTATTTATAGGGTTCAGGGCTAGGTTTGGGTTTTGGGGTACAGGGGTATTTTTAGGGTTTAGGGATAGGTTTGGGTTTTGGGGTACAGAGTATATATGTATAGGGTTAAGATGGGTTAGTGTTTAAGGGTGTTGGGGTATTTTAAGGAGTAAGGGTGGGTTATGATTATGGGGTGCAGGAGTATTTAAAGGGAGCAGGGTGGGATTAGCACACGATATGAGACATGGCATGAAGGGCAGAACGTACCACACGCCCCCAGCGCTTGTCACGCCCCCAGCACACGCCCACAGCACAACGCAGACACGCCCACAAGGGACTACTTTGCTGGCACGGTTCTTTTACCTTTTAAATGTATATGGTGGGCGTCTGCATAGCCTATGTCCTTCTGCTGCAGCTGCCCTTTCCACCGCTGTATTGGGTGTTGTGATTGGTGCTGTGGTTCCTGAGATTACCCGCCTCAAAGGTTTGGGCTCTCTCTTTATTATATTAGTATAGATATAGATAAAATAAATATGTATAATCACTACCTTTATACTACAATTTATATATATGTATACATATCTTTGTACATATATTAAACCAGTCCTTAGTGATGTATCACTCAACAATAATCCACAAGTCTCCTCTGCTGTTCAATAGTTTATTCAGGATATACACAAATATCCCAACATGTTTCGGAGACATCAGTCTTCTTGCTCACAGGTCAGGAAGCAGACACTATGCTTGTCACTTATTCCTTTCAATGATTTGCAATTCACACAGAGAGAGGACACAGTGCCCATAAAACTTTAGAGGGTCTGCAAGCATGGGCACCATTTCCACTTAGGAGTGATCAAAGCCATGACGTAATTAAAAGAATGCAAGTTGCCCATTGCGTTTCGATTAGAAAATAAATGCCCTACCATTTTGAGTGACATCTCACAATAAATACTATAAATGCAAATTAAACATTTATCAATCTTGTGGTATGAAGAAATGGCAACTCCTAATTCATGCTGACATGTCCTGTGCCGTCTGCCCAGTGCACTTGCTCATAATTTCATGAGACCTAATGCCCATTGCACGAACCATTTAGATATTCACATAGGGCATTATTTTTACCCAAAAGCTTGTAATCCCTCATGTCCAATGTGTTCAAAACTGGAGGCATTCTGACCTCTCATGTACATAGTGTATGAAACTTAACATGCTAGGCAAAGGAGTCTCAGAAGCTACGAGGAGCTACGGAATGCCGCCCCAGTGGGTGCGCATCAACTACCAATGTTCCAGCCCAACATTTGGTACACAGTTATAACTAAAGAATTACACTTTGTCTTGTTTGGAGCGATCTAATTGCGGGATTAAGACACAGTTAAAATCCCCTTTAATAATCAAAGGTATGTGCGCAAATCTGGTAAGGATGACAGTGCGATGGGCCGAGAAGACTTGCTGTGCGACATTCGGCGCATACGTACGGGCTAATAAAAGGGGCCTGCCATCTAACTGTCACTCCACCAGAACATTTCGCACTTAAGGGTCTATTTCCATGGCCATGCATTGGAAGGGAAATGCAGGTCTATCCCATATAAAGCCTGAATTTGTAGTGCTGTAATATTAACCACACCAACGTTCCTGAACACATGCGCCTTCCCCTCCTGCATTATGGGTTTCCTGGAGAAAGGCTATCTGGGCTTCACGCCTTCCAATATATTTTTATACTATGGGACACTTGTTTGCTGTCCCCATACCTTGGACATTCCACGTTAAGATATGCAGCCTGGCCATAACAAAATGTGTGGGCAAGGGAGGGGAGACACCCACCAGTGGAGGGAGGGGCCCCACATAATTCTGGGTGGGTGGTAGCATGTGAGACATGCAATACTCAGGGCTGGGCAAATGCATATTATGTGACCTTTCAAACAAGTAAACTAGAACCACTAACTCCCAACCCAGGGAGGACAAGAAAACTCCAAGTGTCCATGCAATCAACAAACGGACCCACAGGTGGGATTATCCCAGTGGCATATTTTAATGCAAAACTACGCCTAAGGAGAGGGTCTGGAGGGCAGATGGCATACTGTCACCAGATACAGTAAGTCTGAAAATCAGTTCGCCATCAAGGTGGGTCACTGACCCATTGGGGTTTAGTGATAATCAGAAGTATAAGAATCTGCTCAGCCAGTCACAGGCATCGGCTGTCTCATTGAAGAAATAGCTGGTGTTGTTCACCATTATCTTTAATTTTGCTGGGGAGAGTAGCAAGTAAGTCAGTACTGCCTGCCTCAAGCTTTTCTTTACTCCCAGGAAGGAGGCCCTACGTCACTAGATGGCCAGAGTGTAATCTGGGAATAGGAATATACACACATTGTCATAGAGTATTTGCTCAGTGGTCCTCTTGCTCCTGAATGTCCTTTTTATCCCTGTAGTTCTTAAGACTGGCCACCACTGGTCTGGGAGCAGCTTATGGTGGCAGTCGTCGCACAGGCACTCGATGGGGGTGCTCCACAAGGCCCAGATATCTGTACTGGGGTGAATGTATGACATTGTTCTGCATTCTGTCCATCAATTGTTATTTTTCCATTTGTCACCCCGAGCGGGACGGGTATGTCCAGATGTGTGTCCTGTGCTCTCCATGCCACTGGAGTCAAGCTATACTGGCTGATGAGGGGTGAAACCCCAAAAGTGGTCCAAGAATGCTTGTTTCCAGTCTAGGAAGGACCTGACCTTTCAAGTTTGGGCTGGACTGTTCCCATTGGGCGCAGGGTGAAGACTGGTTTGCTTATGGTTGGGTTCAAACTGGAATGGCATGGGGAGCAAAAAAACGATGGATTTAGGCCCATATCTCTGTACTGGGGTGAATGTATGACATTGTTCTACATTCCGCCCATCAATTGTTCTTTTTACATTTGCCACAAGGTATTGAGCTTATAGTTTCATGGGCACCCCTGTTTGTGCCAACTATGTATCACAAAATAGCACAGGGTTGGACCCTTCCTCCCCTTTGGGGTTGGCCACAAAATTACAAATGAAAGAACACCCTCTGATGATAGCGCTGGTGCTGTATGTGCACTAGCGCTATCTGTAGTACAGAAGGGGCTGCACCCTTGTCTGTTGCCCTTTCTGTAATACAAAAGTGCCCTGGCGCAAACACACGTTGCTCCCCCAGGGCACTTTGTATAATATGGCCCTTGGAAATATTTGTTTTTCTAAGTAAAATCAATTAAATAGGTACACATGGCAACTGCGGGTGCATAAGGTGGAAGCATATTTCAAAGAATTTCAATTTAAATTGTATTGCATTCGATTTATCAGAGTCTTGTCAAGAAAATGTCTATAAATGATAAAGGAAAAATGTACTGTATGACATGCAAAATGTATAAGATAAATGGAAATTATATTTTCAGAATTAAGCATAAAAATTCTTGCATGACAGCTTTTATGTTTGAGAATGTATGGAGGAAGGTGAAATAAAACATGTGTTTTGGATATGAAGTAAGGTGGTGAGGCATTGTTTTCCTGACCTGTCATGTGGGCCATGTTTTTCCATAAACCTGGGGCAATAACCCCTTCTTCTCTCTTCAATCTGCACTTATCTTTCAGCTGCAGACCAGTATTCAATACCTGTATAGAACGTGTATCTAATTGGGCCATTAAAACTTTTCTTTTTCCCTCCTTATAGGCCTCCTGTATTTTTGTGCATGCTATGCTCTTGCTGCTTAGCGCCGGGACGCCTCTTAGCTGGGGCAGCTGTGCGCTTTATACAATTTTAACATAACATAACACCTCAAACCAGTGCCAGGACCTTAGGTAGTACATCCATGTCCTGTCTGGAAAATGAGTATAATGGTTGTGTCCTAATAACGTTTGTGCAGTTTCCAGTTCTTCTTGACCATGAAAGAGAATGTTTTTCAAGGTACTCACAGAGGTACTGTGATGCAGGGCTGGTATCTGCATGTCAGCCAGTCTCGCAGAGGTGAGTGTATATCACCCAAAGTCTTTAAAGCTAGATGGAGAAGATGTGGTTCTGCCTAGCACCAACAAGACTGTATGGATGCTCAGGGAGGGAAGGAGAGAGCCTAGGCCTAGCCATACTGGAGGAGAGGCTGTCCAGGAGGAGAAGACCAGCTATGTTCCCGGCTGTGGAGTATCCAAAAGAGGCCGAATGACACTGGAAGCCAAGCCTGTAATTTCTGAAGTTGTGTGATGTCAACCGTTTCCCAGTGTGATTAATGTGTGAAATCCCATCAAGAAACTACAAGACAGCCAACAGTGCGCTATCTAGCACTCTTGCAGCATGCCTGAGGTGCTTGTCCAGGTACTGCTGAATTTGTGGTACATCCTATAAGAGCCATCACCGCTGCTGTAGCGGTACATGGAGTCTCAAACTGCTAAAGCCATATATTCACCAACCCGAGTTATCATGCTGTTCATTTGAGTTGCCTTATGGATGTGTGTGTCTGGGGGCGCGGCAAAGACCACCAACATGATGGCTGCATCTTAGTGAGGCTCAGGATCCTGCGGTCTAGGATCTGCTGCTTGCCACTGCGTTATACTAGCGCTGGTGTCCCCACTGCATACTGGGAGTGTTGTGGCTCGAGGAGATGCAGGGGTGATGCCCTCACGCACCACTGTTACCTGAAGCTGAGGGGAATCAGGAGTGTTGCGGTTCCACTGACATTGCCTCGGAGGCCATGCTGCAACAGGCCAAGATCGCTCGATCTTGTCGGTTGCAACACGCCCCCTCCCTCCTCCTCCATGTGTGGGCCACGGAGCGGTTGGCTCCTTCAGACTTGGCCCACGCCCTGCTCCTGATCCCGGAGCTGTGAGGCAGCGAGCTGCTGTGTGTCCGGAGGGTGGGTGAAGTGCGGCCTGGGTGGCTGTCTGAGTGCTGCAGGCTGCGCCTCCCCCTGGCAGCTGCCTGCACTGCGTGGCTGGTGCCCTGCACATGCCCTTATACAACGCTCATGGGAGGCTGCTAGGAGTGAAGAACAGTGAGTCCAGTCTGTGAGCTTTGGCCTTGTTTAACCAAGCCAAACTCCTGGCACATGTGGAGCTGTGCAAAAGGGAGGTATTGCGCTCACTTGTCTACTTGACAGTCCTTCAGAGATGGTAGCCTAAATCGTCCATAGCAGGGGGTGCTTGAGATATAGACCATCGTCTGGACACCGGCCGGTATGGGGCTATGAAGAGACAGGGAATGCTGAGTACATTGCCCCCCACTGGCCCGGACTCCACACTGTTTTCATATTGATCCTCTGGTTTTATGTGAGGGGATTCTGGGAGCTGATCTGCTGCCCTGTCTGCTTACACCCAGAATTGGGGAGCTGGGGATAGGATCCCTGCCTACTGACACACTGCGTGACAGGAGTTGTGACCCACGGACATCTCTACGCACATAGACACAACACTGGGGGCCCCACATGTGACACTTCGTGCAACCCGCCTTGTCCAGAAACTCCACGATGTTGACTAAAGCCTGTATAACAATTGTGGGGCAGGCCTAACTGGGGGGGAGGATTGAAGATGCTGAGTGCACGCCCTCCCCCTGAACCCATGGTGTTCGCTTACTGAAGACATGACATGAGTCGTTCGGACCGCACTGGTCACCGCGGTTACCAGTCAGATAAAGAAGAGCCCTCTGGTCCAGGTGGTGCCGCAGCCCCCCCATGTGACATCTCGGCTGTGATAGTCAAACTCAAGGCAGGCTTCAGAGCCATGGAGGCATGCTTCGATACACTAACTGGCTAACTGACAGTCTGCGAGCGGATGGACAGACAGTGAGTCCGGATTGAGGGCGCTGAAGAAAGGATCTCCAGCCTGGAGGATAACTCTGTGACAATGCAGAAGCACATAGATAAAATGGAGCACCTTTTAAAACAAGTTGCAATCAAGAACGAGGACCTCCATGCCAGATCTCGTAGGAATAACATTCGTATCTCGGGAATTGTAGAAAATAACGACATGGGGCGTCCTGAAAACTTTGTTGAACAATTTCTACTGGCCCTCTTTGACCACCCTAGTTTCTCCAATACTTCTGCAATCCAACGTGCACACTGCTCATTTGGCCCCTGACCCCTGGAAGGCGCTCCACCACTATTTCTTATAGCCTGTCTGCTCAATTATAGGGACAGAGAAACAGTGCTGCGGATAGCCCAGGAAAAGGTTCCCCTTCAATATCAAGGTTCGAATATCCCCATCTTACCTGATTTCACCCCAATAGTAGAGGAAGCTCAGCGGAAATACCCCTATAGACGCCAAGGCCTATTACAAAACTATCCATGCTGAATCTCTATAGAATGACCATGCACCCCGGAAGCTAATGGGGCACGGGAGCCCACCCACCACATCTCGAAATGAGAATGGGGTGGTTGGCTGCTGGGTCTGATGTCTGATACCCTTGCCTCATTGCTTGTATATACATCATATTGAATATCTCCTCATTTGCGTATCCGAATTCATGTTGGAAAGAACCGCATTCCAGCTTTGGCTCTTTACTTTGTAGGGACCGCCGGAGACCAAGTTGCTCCCATGCCCTCATGGTGAACACCATTTTAGATTGTTGTGGTTTAAGTCTATCTTTCTTTCTTGAGGGACTAAATGGGATTCACAGGGTAATGTTGGATCTAGTGTGGGTGGGGGGTGGCTCTCTACTGTTTGATTATTTTACTAGAGTTGAAATGTTTTTGATGTTGCACATCGCATCTTAGCATTCACCACCTACACTGTTGTATGGAACACGGCCCTTGGCCTGATGTATGATCACTTCGTACTAACTCCACAACATGGTCACGTCCATCGACCTAGGTGCAGTTACCTGGGATCTACGCGGTATTAACAATCCCCTCAAAGGGAAACAGGTACTGAAATATCTTAATAGATATTCCGATAAAATTGTTTTTTTTCAGGAAACCTATTTCTCCCCATGTGCTGACCATACATTTTCTAGGAACTGGGGCACACATCGATATTTCTCATGTTAGAGTTCCTACTCGCGGGTACCTGTATCTTAATTCATAAAACTCTACCTTTTCTTTATCACTCTCACTACACGGACATGGCAGGCCGATATCTGCTAGTACATTGAACGCTAGGAGACAAAAGTACAATATATATGCCCCTAACACTGACGACCCTGATTTTTTAAAAACGTCTTTTCTCGACAGGACAGATTTGTGGTGTACCATTTTAATATTGGTGGGGATCTTAATTTACCACTTTGTATGCACACCGATTCCGCTAGCACGCTCCCGTTTGATAATCCTAGGGCCCGAGACTTATATGCTGCATGATGCATGGCATACCGATCACCCAACGCAATCCAGATATACCTTCTGTTCAGCGCCCCATTCGGTCTGGACTCGATTATGCTATTGGCTAATGTCGGCCACGTCTCACTAGTGGATATTCAAGGTAACAGTGCTCCCTAGAACACTCTCAGATCACAATCCAGTAATATTGAAACTTCAGATTACATATGGAAGTGGCCTTGAGTTCAGCTGGTGTTTCAACAGTGATTCTCCCTGGGAACAAGTTGTCCGTAGTGAGATTCATAAGTCCATTCTGTAATACTTTTAGCACAATGCAGGAAGTGTGCCCTCACAAACGACCTTGTGGGAGGCTTTTAAGGCCTTCAGCAGAGGGATGTGTATCTCCAAGCAGGTAGGTATTCTTAGAGATATCCGCAAGCAATTAATCTGGATTGAAACAAAACTGCTGGATCTGGAGCATTGCGAGGAGACTGATTGAGCGCCTGGACTGACTCGATGGGCAGAACTACTGGCAGAATATCGCAAGTTGGCAGAACTGGAAACCGCATATCAGAGTAAACACTCCCAAGCTTGTCGCTATTGTGAGGGCAAGCGACCTGGCTGCACCCTTGCTCGCATTCTATGCACCAACAGATCAGTTCATTATGTTGCAGATCTCAGAGCAGAGAATGGAGGGGTCATTACGAGCACAGAACCTATCATGGCCACGGTCTGTACTTACTACCAAAAACTGTACTCTTCTCAGGTAACTAACTAATGACCCTGAGACACTATCAGCATACCTAGCGGATGCTGCCATTTATGGCTTGAGGATGGTCAGAGGCAATTCCTCACTGAGCCACTCACCCTAGAGGAGGTGACCCAAGCTAGTGGCACTCTAGATGGCTCAAAAGTGCCTGGGCTCGATAAACTAACAGGGGGGCATTTTATAAAGTCTATAAGCCACAACTTGCACCAAGATTGTTGACATTATACAACAATGCAGGTTGGCACTTTACCTCCCACGCCCCGAGAGGCAGTCCTCACCTTGCTGCTGAAACCTGGTAATGATCCTGGTAATTGTGTGTCACATCGCCTACTATTTCTGTTAAAGTTAAATATTAACATTTTGGCCAAGGTGCTAACAACCCGATTAGCCTTGCAAATGAAGCAGCTCGTCTCCTCAGCACAGTATGGGTTTGTTCCACACCAGTCCACCTCCTTGAATCCCCGTACTGCTTTTGCCATGTTTAATCAAATTTCTCCCGCCATGCCCTCTGTAGTGGCATTTCTCGATGCAGAGAAGGCCTTTTCTCCAGGCTGTGCTAGGCAAACTAGGCTGTACCCCCAGTTCATATTACTAATTATGCTACTATATTCCAATCCGACGGCCCGCATTAGAGTGAACGGTGCTATATCAGATGCGTTCCTGATTCTGCGTGTACTCGGCAAGGGGCTCATTATCATCCTTTCATTTATAAAGGCAATGGATCCTCTGGTTCAGGTGATGCAGGAGCGCCACTTGCATCGGGGGTCCCAACTCACCCATGGGCTTTTTACTAATATCACTGCATACCGATGCCATTTCACTGTTCATCTGCAACCCACACCTCAATCTCCCGCTTCTTAAGCAGTAGACAGTCAGATTCAGTGTCTTCTCAGGCCTCCTTATAAATTGGGCCAAATCAGAGCAGTTCCCATTAACGGACGCAACGGCTCCTACCCTGGCTGAGCTCGACTTCAAATGGGCACCTGATGGAAATAAATACTCGGTCATCCACATCCATAGAGAAAAGGAGCAGATACTACAACAAAATTACGGGCCAGCTCTGTCAGATCTCAATACACAGGAGGAGCGTTGGATAAAACTCCCTTTGTCAATAGTTGGCGAGTTGCAATTATAAATATGGTCATCTTGCCTCGCTTTCTATAGCTCTACACTAACATCCCTATTCCCTTAACACAGTACTTTTTCAACACACTAAGAGGAACCCTTTTGTGATTAATATGAGCGGGAACCTGTCCCCGTATTCGTTGGGATACACTTACCCTCCCTTATGAGCGTGGGGGCCTATGTGTCCCTGACCTACATTTATATTATGAAGCAGTTCAATGCCATTACACATACCATTCATACCATCCTGACAGTCGAATACCCTATTGACACCCTGAAAGAGTGGTTCTTGAAAGAATCAGGCACACCCAGATTCTACCCAAGGGAAACCCACTCGAGGATATGGACATACAAACGGTGTCCTTTACCTGTTGGGCATGGCGCCGTATGAGTGGCACATTGGGAGGTGGCTCCCTCAATTCCAACACCATCCCGCTGCATGACAACCCTTGGCTCCCTTCCGCTAGGGAGAAACTAGTCCAAGGCACCCTTCATAGGTATGACCTCCACACTATGGGGGAATTGTACCCTGATGGGCATGTTACTCCACTTTTGGAAGGACCATGGGATAGGGATATTCCATACATAGACCAATTTATTTTCAGGAGACTGTGCAACAAGTTACGAACATTCTACCATTCCTATCCACCCCCTCCTGACAATTTTGCCCCACTGATAATCTCGACTACCGAGGGAGGACGCATGATTATTAGACTATATAGATCCGGTCTTGAACTAAAACCCGACACTACCAATAAAGTGCGTAAGGTTTGGGGCGACAGAACTCTGGATGAAGATCAATGACAACATGTGGGCATACTGCTGCACACAGATGCAGCGCATTTCTATCTGTCAACGCCACAAATTGTTACACTTTACATTTTTACATCGATATTATATATCCCCATCCGATATTGCTAAGTTTGACTATACCAGATCTGATGCCTGTGCTAAGTGCCAAGATGCGGGAGCTGACTTCGCACACCTCGCTTGGACATGCTCAGTGCTACATGCTTACTGGGTGACGGTGTTCGAACGGATCTCAGCTATGACGGGTGCAGGGCTTGCACCTTGTCCACTAACGGCATTATTGGGATATACCCTCAAGGTGCCACGCAGCTCTCATAGGTTGGTGACAATGGCACTGCTACTGTCTAAAAGAGAGATAGCACTGCGATGAGGTAGTGCTTGCCCCCCCACAGCTTCGGGATGGCTGGAGAGTATGTGTCATTGCTAGAAAGTAGGGGAGGATTATGCACAGATGCAACCCCTGATCTCACATCCCAAAAACTTCTGGGCCCCTTTCCAGGCCTACCTGTCATCTATAGAGCGGAATGAAATACAGCTCAACATTCACGTCACTTTATACAGGTCTCTGCGCTATCTGATGCCTAGAGTATCCCAATGACTAGTGCTATCCGGCTGAAGAATAGTTAATACTGTGAAATATTTGTAAATAGAATGTTACATGTCCACATGGAATGTTACATGTTCAAATAGGATGGTTGAACATTATTTTTTAATCTATCATTTGACAAGTGTGATGTGTATACATTGTTGATGTTAATTTGAAATGCTTAATAAAAAATAGAAAAAAGGACCTGTAAGTCTGCCACCCAATGTACAAACTCAATTCAGCTCTATGCTACTCCACTGTACAGCACTGTCCTCCAGTCAATACCAGTGTATACCACAGTCGTTTATTCTATGCCACTGTACACCATTCTGACACTCTATGCCCCTCCACTCTACCAAAGATTACTCCACTGTACAACCCTGTATTACAGTCTATGTCATTGTAGAGCACTGTAGTCCACTGTATGACACTCTATCACACTCTACTCCACTCTGCTTCACTCCCTCAAGACCACTCCACCCCAATGTATTCCATGATTCTCTATGACACACCACTCCACTGTACTCAACTACTCACCTCTATGCCACTACATTCCACTCTACGCCACTCATCTCTAAGATATTCTTTGGAACTCCACTGTACCACACTCCACCACACTGTACTCTACTCAACATCACTTTACTCTACAAGACTGTACTATACTCTATGCCACTCCTCCCTATGACAGTTTCCTAGACTATATGACATGCCACACCACTCCACTCTATGCCACTTTACTCCACTCTATGCTATGTCACTCCACTGTACTCGATGGCACTGCACTGTTGTTGTATAGCATTTTAGGACCTAATGTAAATGTCCCGATTCATGACCTTATATAGGTATAAATCACCCTATCCTTATATAGGCATAGAAATCATAACCATATTTAGACATAGCTCGTGCAGTCCAAATACGGCATGGCTACTTCCACTTGTTCCGAAAATCCACAACGATTTCTTGGAAAACGCGCCTTCAGCAGCTAGGGACTTCCCCCTGCTTGAATATTGATTTATACAAGAACTCAAGGAGTTTTCAAAGAACTGAGACTCTGATGACGTTATTATGTCCAACCTTACGTCAAACTCGGCATCTTCAAGGTATAAATATGCCCACACTTGTCCAAGCAAACACACGGTGGTTTGGAGCAGTTCAACTACCTACTTGCCCGATGCATCTCGCTGCAGCAAGTGCCGAAGGAAGCCGACCCTCCAGCAGACGCACTGAGAGAGATGCTGTCTTTTCTCTTGCTGAGACATCCAGTTCCAGTGTTTCCAAACTACCCTTGCGGGTTGTTGGGAAATTGAGTCCTGAGACAGAGAGATACCAGAACTCCCTCATTCTAAACCTAGGCACGGAGCTGATTAGACCCTAGGAGAGATCTTGGATAGATTCTTGGCAAAAAGAAACTAAAATTATTCTACACCACACTTACTTCTTCCCTCGTACTAGACTTAGGTTAGGTACATCGGGGTAGGCGTATTTTAGAAGCACCAGTTGAGTACTTTTAGTCCTTATTTATTTAATGTATGTATTCTATATATTTTATGGCTTAGAAACCATACCATACTTTTACAGTATTATTTCATAATGCTCATTATACTTTGCAGCCAGTATTATGATTGTAGCAGTTCATTTCTTCTGCATGAGAACGAAGACTGTTCTACAAATACCTTTTATTGAAATCGCCTGTCTCTCTGTTTCTCTGCACCGCTGGTGAAACGAAGCATGCACGATTTACTGAGGGAAATATCTATCTATTGTTTCCACGACTCTGAAGATACGTTTTATCTTGGGGAAACAAAGTTGTCATGTTCATGCGGTTGTCAGAAACTAATCCCTTCTTGTTTATTCGAGAAAGTTTCTAGTGACCTCTGAGCTAGCTGGCACTCACAATTAAGTCTAATATATTCGATAGAGACCTAGTCGACCTAAGTACTACGTCAATTATATAGGATATATTATTCCAATGCGGAGAGCCTATTGGGAATATAGGAACTACATTACACTGTACGACATGGCACTCAACTCTATGATACTCTTCTTCACTTTACCCTATGCCTCTCCACTAGACTCCACTGTACAACACTTTACCCCTATCAGTGCTACTGTAGGAAACTCTGCACAATGCTGCTTCACTCTACAATGTTCTACCCTACTCTATACAACTCCACTCTACAACACTCTACTACATTCTATGCCAGTGTGCAACACTATACTACATTGTATGCCCCTACGCACCACTGTGCAGCACTTTACTCCACTCTGTTCCACTGTACGACACTTTACTCTATGCCAATCTACAACACACTAAGATACACTACGCAACTCCCTCTAGGCCACTGCACTCCACTTTAATACTCTCTCCCCAATGACACATTACTTCATTCCACTATGACAGACTACGTTATGTTATGTTATTAAATCATTTATTGAGCGCACTAACACTGATTAGTTTCTTGGCGCTAAAATTGACAGTAACACAAACGGAGGTGGAAAAGGTGGATTAAAAAAGCTTGTCTAAAAAGCCAGGTCTTCAGTGCTTTCCAAAAAGGTAAGAGGTCTTGGCAAGACTGGATCTCCAGGGGAAAGGTGTTCCATAGCCAGGGGGCCAGTGTTGCAAATCTGCGTCCACCAGAACGTTTAAGTTTAAAGGGAGGGGTCTGGAGCAGGGCCAGATGGAGTGAGCGAAGGTTGCGGGAGGGGACGTGTCTGGTGATCAATTGGTTAATAAATTTAGGGCTTTTGCCGTGTAATGACTTGAAGATCATACAACCTGCTTTAAAGTAGCAGCATTGTGTGACCGGAAGCCAATGCAGCTTGATGAGAAGAGGAGTCGCCGCCTGCCATCTTGGTTGCTTCAGGATCAGCCTAGCAGCATAGTTCTGCACCCTCTGGAGACGCTTAAGTAAATAGTTAGGGAGACCTAGGTAGATGGCATTCGCGTAATCCAGATGGCACAGGACAGTGGCGATCACAACCTGGGTAATCGCTTCAGGCGTTAGTAGTCGCCTGACCTTCCTGATTTTGTTTTAGCTGGTAGAAGCATTTGGAGACCACTTGTCCCACTTGTGCTTTTAGTGAGAGATCACTATCCACAATGACTCCAAGCGTTTTAGCCGATGGTGATGGTTGCGGAGCTTGACCCAGGTCTGCAGGCCAATAGTGAGGGCCCCAGTACTTAGCACTGTCCCCCGTCAGTACCAGTTCAGTTTTACCTGGATTTAATTTCAGTTGATTTTGATCCATCCAGGATTTAATAAACCTCATGGTTGACTGGAAATGACTCATAGAGTTTTCGGAGTTATCAATGGTGAAGAGTAGCTGGAGGTCATCTGCGTAGTTAAAAACTCTCACCTGTTTGTCCCTCAAGGTTTGTATAAGGGGGAGTATGTATATGTTAAAAAGCTGGGGTGACAGGGAGGAGCCCTGTGGCACTCCACATGGGATGGACTGTTTAACACCGGTCAAGTCCCCCAGACGCACCGCTTGGGAGCGGTCCTCCAAAAAGGACCTCAACCAGCAGGCCGCCACGCCCTGTATGCCGGTCTGTCCGACACGGTCGATCAAGATGTTGTGGTCGACCGTGTCGAACGCGGCCGACAGGTCCAGTAGCACCAGTGCCTGGGGAGAACGTCTGTCTGCGCAGTCTCGGAGTGTATCCAAAACTGCGGTGACCCCTGCCTCCGTAGAGTGTGCTGGCCGGAATCCGGCCTGATGAGGGTCAAAGCAAGAGGACTCCTCCAGAAAGTTGAAGAGGTTTTTCGCCACGTGTGCCTCTAGAATTTTCGCCAAATAAGGCAATAGGGAGATAGGCCTGAAGTTTGCCTTGCATCCAGGATCCGCCCGGGTTTTTTTAATAGGGGTATAACCGTGGCTTCTTTAAAGGTAGACGGGACAATGCCCGATGAAAGGGAATCATTTAGAAGGGCAAGAATAGGGGTTGGATAAGTGGAGAAGCATTCTTTCAAGATGCGAGGGGGACAGATATCCAGTGGGGAGCCAGATTTGACTCTCGTCATTAATTCCAGGAGCTGGCCATGGGTTATAGGTTGAAAATTGGTAAGAGTGGCAGAGCCTGTCTTTATTGCCATACCGGTCGTGAGTGGAGTCTTCGGTTGGGGAATGCTAGTTTTTATGTCTGAGATTTTATCACTAAAGTAGGAATTGAGTGAATCACACAGACACTGGGTGGGGATTACTTTAGGACGAACATTCTCCAGATTGGTCAGTTCATTGAAGACAGAGAAAATATCTTTGGATTTGTTTGATGAGTCCAGAATATGAGAAGAAAAATACTCCACCTTTGCAGCAGAGATGGCATTCATGTATTCCTTCCTCTCCCTAGAATATTTCGTTTTTTCTCAGTGTCATAGTCGCGACGCCACAAGCGCTCAAGCTGATGGAGAGCCAGTTTCCTGCTTTTCAAGTCGGCAGAAAACCATCTGTTGGCATCCGTGCGCCGAGCGAGTTTAATTTTTTTATACGGGGCATGAAGATTGCTGGCCGTTTGTAGCCAATCGGTTAGAGAAGAAACTGACAGGTTTATGTCATTATCCAAAGGAGGGACATCATTAGCTAATGACTGTAGAAAAGCAGTCTTATCCATAGCGTTCCAATTCCTAGCTAATCTGCCAGCAGTTGGCACAGTGGTTTTGTTATGAGTAAAATGAATCTCAAATTTAAGGATCAGATGATCTGACCATAGGCAAGGCAAAGTTAACGGGGGGGTCACGCAGGTGGTGTTGGACCACACGTGATCCAATATATGTCCTTTATCATGAGTGGGGGAGAGCACCAGTTGCTTGAAGTTGAGGTTAGACAGAAGGTCAGCCAGTTCCGCTGATTGAGAACCCTCTAAAGGATCTTTGTACCAGTAGTTGAAGTCACCTACTAACATAACCCTGGCGTAATCCAGAGCTAGGTTGGCAACCTGCTCGCTAAAGGCCATGGGGAACAATGGCATTGAGGTGGGTGGTCTGTACAGAAGAACACATGCTATAGTCATGTGAGGAGTGACAATTTTTAGTACAAGGTTATCCGTGTTGGCTAGTGTCAGACAGGTAAGACTGGTGACCTCCAGGCTGGAGTGGATAATGGCAGCAACTCCACCTCCTCCTTTTGCGCTTGCGCAGTCTGCCTGGATAATATAGTAGTCAGATGGTAGGGCTGCTATGATATCAGGTGCTGAGGTAGGAGATAGCCACGTTTCTGCCAGCAGAAGGATGTCAGGTTTTTCCGTGGCGAGTAACAGAAAGATGTACATCTGATGTTTAACAAGGGAACGGGTGTTGAGGTGAAGGATAGAGAGCGAATTGAGGGGTGGATTGGACGTAGCCAAACATGCTGCACGGGTGGAGAGGTGACAGCCTTGGCGCAGGATACCATACTTACAAAGCAGATGGAGTATGTCCTTTGATAGGAGTAGATGATCATTGTTCCTATTGCACTCCAGAAGGTCAGCCCTGGAGTAATGGAAGGATTGGGTATTATGGGGTGCCCCTAGTCCCGGTCGGTCGCGGACGGGCGCAGACGGGCTTTCCTTAGGCGCGCCTTCGGTGCACCTTCGTCGCGCCCGCTGCGCTCGTCCGCTGCGCTTCCGAGGAAAGCACATGATTTATGGGAGAAGGAAGTGACGGTCGGTGGGCGTGGCCTCTGAAGGGGGCGTGGCCTGCGGGCTGAGCGAGGCGCTGGAAGCGTTCCACGCCTAGTTGCAGGGCAGCGCTAAGTCCGCCTTTCGAGCGTGAGAGGTGGGGGTGAGTGAGTTATTTTAAAAGGCACAAGAATAACACAACAGTTTTAAAAATGATCAGCCTCCCGGCTTTCCGCCTCAGGAGTGTGTCACAGCAACTCCACTTTTCTCTACTCTACTGTATGCCAATGCAGTCTACTCCACTCTATACAACTCCACTCTACCACATCCTACTACACTCTACAGTGTACTGTACACCACTCCATACTATTCCCCGCATTGACACTCTACTCCACTGAACGACACTCTGTGCCCCTTCACTCTACCATACATAACTCCACTCTATAGCATTCAACTGTACACTAGTGTAATCCAGTCTATTTCTTTAACATCCACACATATGTATGTGTGTTTTTATGTACAAATATATTTATATATAGTGTTAAATAATTTGTGTAATTTATTTACTGTACATTATATTAATTTTATACATTATATAATTTACTACTTTAAACTGTATATATATATATATATATATATCACAAAAATTTATATTTTTGGATAATAAGGTCTACAATTTTTGGTGATATTTTTGCGATCTTCATTAGTATAGGAACACAATATTGTGGCAAACAATATTTTTGGTAACAATATTTTTGTTAACAATATTGTTTACCACAATAATGTGTCATCGAACCCAACTTACAGTGATGTGGCCCAATGGCTCTCAGATAGGGGTCTGAGATGGTGAATACTTAGGTCTTCCTATTGAGTGTTAAATTCCATTTGCTGTGCCTTGAAGCACATTTGAGGTTGAGGTAATTTGTTTATCAGGGCTATTGAAGGGTCCATTGGGTATTCTGCATGTCATGATATTGCGTAAACTAAGGCTCTGGTTTAGACCTGCAAGGTTTGTTTTCATCACAACAGATGCAACAAGTAAACTTAGTTAAATGCACTAGTACTTGAATGCGAAAGACAGGTTGTAGCCCTCCACAACCCAATACATAGTTGAAGTGATGTCTATGTTTTTGGGTTTTTAACAGTCAGCAGCAGTTGGTGCCAACATACAGTGGTGTGGCAGCATGGGGCAAATAATAATAAAAAGCACTCATCTATTACTTCAGCTTCAGCTCCCACTTGGCTACCAGTGAAAACTAAAATGATAATAAAATTGTTTAATTTTTCATTCTGCAGTGGGGCGATTCTCCTCCGCTATTACAAAGGAGCCGCCACTGCCAACAGTCCCCAAACAGGGATTCAGAGACACAGTAGTAATTTGGGAGCCCAGTGTTGTTGTTTCCAATATCACACACAATCACTGCACTAAGAAAAATGCTTTTATGGATCACTAACAGAATATCGGAAACAAATATTGTGTGGACAGAATCTCATGTCAAAAATATGAAGGACCAAACTATTGAGAAGGTAAATGGAAATAGGTAAGTATAGAATTACTACTCTTAACTCCATGTCTATGTACTTTGATGACATATGGTATTGTAAAGGTACATATATGTGGAGTTATACATAGTTAAACTTTGCTTACCTATAGAAACCTTTCGTCATTATATTTTTGTCCTCAATATTCTTGATAGTAAGGTAAAGAGAGAGGGACATGTGTAAGACTAAAAAGTCAAAAAAATCTCCCTTTGAGACTTCAATCAACCACAACTTAGTTTCTACAAACATTCGTTCAAACATTCACCGCAATGGACTCAGACATAATTCCTTAATGGCCCCAACACTGATCAAGTCAAATACAACAAAAAGAGCCAGATTGTTCAGATTTTTAATTCCAAATGTTTACACATTACATTTAGGGCAACAAATAAAGTGTACAAAAGCTATATAAAAGTGAACAAAATCACTTGAAATCATCAGTTAAAAAACAAATATATTACATAAAAAATGACCAAAATTCATACACAATAGAAAGATTTTTTCAAAAAGAGGGAGCACACCCAAAACTATTATATCTGTCTTCGTATCATGCTAATTTGTGTGAATCGAAGAATGGGATGCCTGATTGTTCAAAAGATCATCGTCTATTTTATCCATGTGTTCATCAGATTTAGCATAACCTAAGCGTCAAAGTGTTTTGGTAGTTAACACAGATTTTGACCACCTTCTTAAGGACCACACCATATCTCCCATACATGATTACACAATATTAAAATACACCAATTGAAAGTGAGATTTTTTCGTGTTCAATTGGCTCAATTTTCATCTGCATCCAATCTCTTGGCTTATGCCCAAATCTTAATGAAAGGATCCATGGCTTCACAAGTGGGCCCAATTGCTTACTTTCTTGTTAGATTGCCCACCTAGTTGAGCTGTAAGGCTACAGAGATATACAGTTCCTCACTGGGGAAATATAGCCCTTCCTTATGCCAATAGGACCTGTTTTTTCAATTCACAGGGTCTAGGTTCCTAGTGCCTCAGGGATTCTGTCGTGCGTGTATACGTTCACATGTCATAACATGATTTTCTATGAAGATTTTTGACACAATATTTTGTCCCAATGTAATTTTCTTTCCAACATTCTGTCTGAATCTCTATTATGATTCTGTTGCCTAGCACATGTAAATTAAGCACACAGAATATTATTACACTATTTATGCAGCACTTCAAACAGTAATAAAGTGAAAACAAAACAGAAGAATAATCCCACACCAATCTCGAAAAGTAGATTAAACCTTGGGAAAAACAACAAAAATCAGATAAGTAGAACCAGAAATATGCTATTTTAAAGGTTTTGAAGAAAAGTAGCTCTTTGAAGGAAGAAGCACTAATTGTGTTTAACCAGTCATGTAGGTTGGGATCCAAGTCACAAAGGCCGACTACGATGGAGCGTGAGTCAGATACAGGACTGAGTCTAGTCCATATTCATAAAGTATCTTGTGTCCTGGGCATAGTGATAACAAGTCCTTGCATTGGCCTGTGTGGTGTGACTGTCGAGGAGAAGTCGACGAGCAGTTGAGATACTGCATCAAGATGCGCTGTGTTCCATCGTGTCAGTTCTGTTGAAGCCACCAAACAGAGCTGTGATGCGGGCAACAAGATGCTTTATATCAAGGTCAATGAAGCGCTAGTGATGCGAGTACTTGCGTGGAGATGCGTCACGCTGAGTCGAGATGCATCGTTCGGCCAATTGTTGGCATCAATACTTGGTGCGCTGGTTTGGTGCTAGTGAAGCCGCCAATCAGAAGCTACAATGCTCAATCCATTAAGGACTCAAAACATTGTTTGCGTTTGGGATTGTTCTCAATTAAGCCCTTTTTGATGGGCCTTATAAACAGACGAACAGTCTGTTCACTACCAGGCTACTGCTAGACCACCGCTTGAGCAAAGAACGCTGATCAGCTCAGGGGTTGGAACCGCAAAGTAATGGCTGGATGCATTTAAAAGAAAATATCAAGCATTTTCGGCTGTACATGAATGAATCAGTTATTTCATGATAAAAGCAACACGAGAGAATATGCAAGATAAGTAATCCAAACATTGAAAAGAAGATTCCCTGAATGCTATAACTGATGTATTCTGATGCTTACCCTTGCAAAGCAAAGTGAGGTCAATTTGAATGGCCCTGGCTTGTAATTGTACAAGAGGAGGATAGCTTCCTGAAGAGTGCAAGTGTATTACCTGCATTCGGATAGCTGGAGGGAGGATACTCAGACACTGAGGTGAGAAATAAGAGATCAGGCTACATTTAGAAATTCCGAGAGGCCTTTTGTTTATCAAGTAGTTGCAGAATACTCCTCCCGAGCAAAGTTGCCTGGTGGATGGCTGTGACAAGGGTTGGGACACCAATCTCAGCTTTACTAAATAGTTATAGCTTCTAGGACAGACCTGTTGACAGCCTGTCCCAAATTGCTGCATCAGAAAGATCCCAAACCACATTTTGTCCACAATGTGGGTGTTGAAGCTGAGAGTCACCTCCATTGTTTCCTATAATGAGAAACATCGTCCTATACAAAGGCTGCCTCACCACAGTAGTCTGAGAATGATACAATGTGTCGTCCCGCCAGCAAAAGACCATAGAAAATTATGTCCAGGTAAGTTTTAATCTGAGAAACAGAGGGGATAACAAATATTACAGCTCATTGGTGACATTATATTTGGTATCACCTAAAGGAACCAGATGTGATAGCTTGTAGAATGATATTAAAAGTGCTAAACTATACTGTAATCTGCTGTCAAATAAAAGTCAATTTGAAAGTGGTGAAATGGTAACCCTTGAAAAAGAGGGTATACAAAATATACCAGCAATGCTTAAGCCAGATTAGTTGGTATCCCCATAGAATGAGAGAATGAAATACAAAAGGAAGGGTGCATAGTAATAGAAAAACAGTGTCTTCAACCTGCCAACATTAGGCCATGAGAAATTGTGTCCTTGCTAGTTTTAACCCTTAGAAAAATAGGCGTTGGAAAATGTTATACTTCTATGAGCATTAAATTTGGTATCCACTGAAGGAACCAGATCTGAACGTTTGTGAAATAAAAAGTGTGAAAATGCAACTTGAATTGGTCAGCTGCTAATAGGTAACCATTGAAAAGTAGGGGATACCAGACATTACAGCAATGACGGAGCCGTAATGTGTGGTATTACCATAGTAAAAGATGTTGGAAAACACAGGGCAGAGTGCTTTTTGGCAGGAAAGTACTGTGTTCACCCAGCCAACAGAAGGCCATGTCAAACTGAAACCTTGTAAGTTCTAACCCGAGAAACATAGGGGATACCAAATGGTATAGCTTTTATAAGGCAATATATTTTGTATCCCCTAAAGGAACCGGATGTAAAAGCTTGCAGAATGAAATTACAAATGTGAAAATGTGCTCTAGTCTGCTAACAGATAAAGGCAACTTCAAGTGGTTAATGGCTAAATGGTCACACATGAAACGTAAGGGACATGAGATATTCCAGCAATGGTTGATCCACAAAATTGGGTATCTCCATAGTAAACGATGTTGGAAAGCAAAAGGAAGGGTGTTATTTGGCATAGAAATACTGTGCTCACCCATCCCATATAGGTCATAATATTTGGAATCCCTTAAGGGAACCGGATGTAAAATCTTGAGTAATGATTATTATTATTTTTTAATATATTTTTTATTATTTTCTCAACAAAACAATTGCAGTTTACGACATGGGCAACTGTACATTTAGCAACACATGGTGAAACACCTTTTCCCGGATACTACCTCTTGCTTCCGGTTGCACATCAGAAATGTATAAGAATGCTACCCATGCCAATTGACACTTCTTTACACATCAGAACATCAATCCGAGTCAATGGAGATAGCATCCCCGTCTAGGTCATACGGCGCTAGCTATCCAATCATCATTAGTTCAAATAACACAAAGTGTAATCCCAATTTCCGCCGTGCGGTAGAGCACTACATATCGTCAATGGGAGTTCAGGGGCATACAGACGCTCTATTTGTGCCCGGCGTTGTCTTCTATTCCAGGAGAGCTTTAAGATCTCCCCATCTCTCAAGTGAGAGAGGAGGTTGGAATTGGGAATTGTAATAATTTTTTGGAAAGTGATTACCTATTGAACTGAATCCTTTTCCCCCTCATCATCACCACGTAATGACCGTGCCACTGCTTGAGTGAGCCACTGTAATTGCGCTGCCAAATAATACGATTCAAAATCAGGGCCCGCCAGACCACCCTCCGAACGCGGTCTCATCAGTGTGCTGAGAGTCAGTCTCCGTCGCCCCCCAGCCCAAAGAAACCTAACCACCATTGACTGAAGTTGCTTAAAGATCGACGCTGGAACCCAAATCGGCAGTGTTCTGAACGAGTACAACAATCTGGGGAGCGCCTCATCTTAAGTATGGCCACGTGCCCAGCTACTGATAGTGAAAGTGTGCCCCAGAACTCAATACTACCCTTAAGTGCTCTAATGGCCCTGCCTACATTACCCTCCAATAAGTCAGTATGGGTATAATAAATGTGAGTGCCAAGATAAGTCAGACATTGTGGCTCCCATTGTACCCCCTGCGTATAATCCCAGCTCTCAGGCTGCAGCGCTGCAGGGAACAGGCAAGTCTTTGCCCAATTTACCTTCAGACCGGCAATTTTGCTAAGGTTCTCCAATAACTCCTTCGTGCCTAGAAGGGCACCGTCACAATCAGCCAAAAACATAAGGAGGTCGTCAGCATATAACGCAATATGGTGAATTTGCTCTTGTACTCGTAACCCTGGATAGTGCTAGCCCATCCTAGCCCGTGCTGCTAGTGGCTCTATGCCAGAGCAAACAGCAAAGGAGAGAGAGGGCAACCCAAAATCTTGTGTAATGTAAGGATTTTATAATACTATTGCAAATTTGTGATTGCGCTTTTATGAGTTCCTCGAATTCGAATAAAGATTTATGAACTGAACATAACTGTGTAATGATGTATAACATTTGAAAAGTTACTGTAGTCTGCTATCAAATAAAAGGCAACTTAAAGTGGTCAATGGCTAAAGGGTAACGCATGAAAGGTAGGAGATACATGATATTATAGCAATGCGTGAGCAATAATATTTGTTATCTCCATAGTAAGTGATGTTGGAAAGCAAAAGGAAGGGTGCTATTTGCCATAGAAATACTGTGCTCATCCATCCAAAGGGAACCGGATGTAAAATCTTGTGGAATCATGTAAAAAATCGGAAAAGATACTGTAGCCTGCTATAAAATAAAAGGCAACTTCAACTGTTGAATGGCTAAAGGGTAACCAAGGGGATACAAGATATTGCAGCAATGCATGAGGCATAATATTTGGTATCCCCATAGTAAACAGTGTTGGAAAGAAAAAGGAAGGGTTACAATTAGCATAGAAATACTGTGCTCACCCATCCAACATAACACCATGTCAAGCTGATTCCTGGTAAGTTCTAACCAAAGAAACACAGGGGATACCAGATAATATAGCCAGTATAGGCCATTATATATGGTATCCCCTGAGTAAACCGGACCTACAATCTTGTGGAACGATGTAAAAAGATGTTAAAAGATACTGTAGTCTGCTATCAAATAAGAGGCAACATCAACTGGTCAATGGTTAAAGGGTAACACTTGAAACACAGGGGATATGAGATATTACACCAATGCGTGAGCTATAATATTTGGTATCCCCATTGAAAATTACATTGGAAAGCAAAAGGAATGGTGCTATTTGGCAAAGAAATACTGTGCTCACCCGTCTAACATATGATCTTGCCAAATCGAATCCTGGTAAGTTCTAACCAAAGAAACACAGGAGATACCAAATATTATAGCCGGTATAGGCCATTATATATGGTATCCCCTAAGAGAAGCAGACATACAATCTTGTGGAATGATGTAAAAACTGTGAAAATATACATTTGTCTGCTATCATATAAAAGGCAACTTCAAGTGGTCAATGACTAAGGGGTAACAAAGGAAACGTAGTGGATACAAGATATTACAGCAATGCGTGAGCCATATATTTGGTATCCCCATTGTAAAAGATGTTGGAGACCAAAAGGAATGGTGCTATTTGGCATAGAAATACTGTGCCCACCCATAGCACAAAAGACCATGTCAAATGGAATACTGGTATGTTGTAACCCCAGAAACACAGGGGATACCAAATATTATAGCTGGTATAGGCCATTATGTATGGTAACACCATAGAGAACCTGACGTACAATCTTATTGAATAACGTAAAAAATTTGAAAAGATACTGCAGTCTCTTATCAAAGAAAAGACAACTTTAAGTGGTCTATGGCTAAAAGGTAACCCATGAAACATAGGGGATACGAGATATTACAGCAATGCATGAGGCATAATATTTGGTATCCCCATAGAAAACGACGTTGGAAGGAAAAAGGAATGGTGCTCTTTGAAAAATAACTACTGGGCTCCTCCATCCAACATAATACCATGTCAAATTAAATACTGGTATGTTCTAATCCAAGATACACAGGGGATACTGAATATTATAGCCGGTATGGGTCAATAAATATGGTATCCCCTAAGAGAACCTAACGTACAATCTTGTGGAATAATGTAAAACATTTGAAAATATACTATAGTCTGTTATCAAAGATAATACAACTTCAAGTGGTCAATGGCTAAAGGGTAACCCATGAAACGTAGGGGATACGAGATATTACAGCAATGAGTGAGCCATAATATTTGGTATCCCGATAGTAAACGTGTTGGACAGCAAAATGAAGGTCGTTATTTGACAAGGAAATACTGTGCTCACCCATCCAACATAAGTCCATATCAATTTGAATACTGGTAAGTTCTAACACCAGAAACCCAGGGGATACCAGATATTATAGCCGGTAAAGGCCATTATATAAGGTATTCCCTAAGGGAACCGGATGTAAAATCTTGTGGGAGTCATGTAAGAAATCAGAAAAGATACTGTAATCTGCTATACAATAACAATAAAAGGCTACTTTAACTGGTGAACGGCTAAAGGATAACCAATAAAACATAGGGGATACGAGATATTACAGCAATTCGTGAGTCATAAGATTTGGCATCCCCATGGTAAACTATGATGGAAAGCAAAGGAAGGGTTATAATCAGCATAAAATATTGTGCTCTTCCATCCAACATAAGATCATGTCAATTTGAATACTGGTAAGTTTCTAACCCAAGAACCAAGGGGATACCAGATATTATAGCCCGTATAGGCCATTATATATGGTATACCCTAAGGGAACCGGACATATAATCTTGTGGAACAATGTAAAAAATTTGAAAAGTTACTGTAGTCTGCTATCAAGTAAAAGGCGACTTCAAGTGGTCAATAGTTAAAGGTTAACCCATGAAACGTAGGGGATACAAGATATTACAGCAATGAGTGAGCCATAATATTTAGTATCCCCTGAGGGAACCAAACGTACAATCTTCTGGAATGATATAAAACATCTGAACAGATACTGCAGCCTGCTATCAAATAAAAGACAACATCAAGTGGCCAATGCCTAAAGGGTAACCTATGAAACATGGGGGATACAAGATATTACAGCAAGGCGTGAGCCATAATATTTGGTATCCCTATAGTAAATTATGTTGTAAAGCAAAAGGAAGGCCGCTATTTGACATAGAAATACTGTGCTCACCCATCTCTCATAAGACCATGTCAATCTGAATACTGGTAAGGTCTAACACCAGAAACACAGGCGATACTAGATATTATAGCCGGTATAGGCCATAATATATGGTATCCCCTAAGGGAACCGGACATATAATCTTGTGGAACAATGTAAAAAATACTGTAGTCTGCTATCAAGTAAAATCAACTTCAAGTGGTCAATGGCTAAAGGGTAACCCTTAAATAAAACGTAGGGGATACAAGATATTACACCAATGCGTGAGCCATAATATTTAGTATCCCCTAAGGGAACCGGATGTAAAATCTTGTGGAATGATGTAAAAGATTTGAAAAAATACTGTAGTCTGCTATGAAATAAAAGACAACTTCAAGTGGCCAATGGCTAAAGGGTAACCCAAGAAACGGAGGGGATACGAGGTACTGCAGCAATGCGGGAGCCATAATATTTAGTATCCCCATAGTAAACGATGTTGGAAAGCAAAAGCAAGGCAGTTATATGGCACAGAAGTACTGTGCTCACCCTTCCAACACAAGACTATGTCAAATTGAATTCTGGTAAGTTCTAACCCAATAAACACAGGGGATACCAAATAATATATGAGGTATGGGCCATTATATAAGGTATCCCCTGAGGGAACCGGACGTACAATATTGTGGAATGATGTAAAAAATGTGAACGGTTACTGTAGTCTGCTATCAAATAAAAGACAACTTCAAGTGGCCAATAGCTAAAGGGTGACCCATGAAACATAGGGGATATAAGATATTACAGTAATGCGTGAGCCATAATAATTGGTATCCCCATTGTAAACGATGTTACAAAGCAAAAGGATGGCCGCTATTTGGCACAGAAGTACTGTGCTCACTCATCCAACATAAGACTATGTCAAATTGAATCCTGGTAAGTTGTAACCCAAGAAACACAGGGGATACCAAATATTATAGGCAGTATGGGCCATTATATAAAGGTATCACCTGAGGGAACCGGACGAACAATCTTGTGGAATGATGTAAAAAATGTGAAATGTTACTGTAGTCTGCTATCAAGTAAAACACGAACTCAAGTGGTCAATGGCTAAAGGGTAGCCTATGAAACATAGGAGATACAAGATAATACAGCAATGTGTGAGCCATAATATTTGGTATACCCATTGTAAACGAAGATGGAAAGTAAAAGGAAGGCCGCTATTTGGCATAGAAGTACTGTGCTCACCCATCCAACATAAGACCATGTCAATTTGAATACTGGTAAGTTTCTAACCCCAGAAACAAGGGGATACCAGATATTATAGCCCGTAAAGGCCATTATATATGGTATCCCCTAAAGGAACCAGACATACAATCTTGTGGAACAATGTAAAAAATGTGAAAGGTTACTGTAGTCTGCTATCAAGTAAAAGGCGACGTCAATGGTTAAAGGGTAACCCATGAAACGTAGGGGATACAAGATATTACAGCAATGTGTGAGCCATAATATTTGGTATCCCGATAGTAAACGTGTTGGACAGCAAAAGGACGGTCGCTATTTGACAAGGAAATACTGTGCTCACCCGGACATAATATCGAGTCCAAAATATCGATTGGACATAATATCGTGTTTTTAATATAGACTGGACAAAATATCGACAGGACAGAATATAGTCTACAGAAATATCGTATTTAAGGTAAGTGAAGTAATATCGACTGTAAAAAATATAGTTCGTTAAAATATCGAAGTATATAATGTAGATAGTTAAAAATAGCGATTTTTTAATAATATATAATTTTTTATAGTGTATTTTTATGTTATAATATGTGTGAAAAGTGTGCATTTATGTTATAAATAATTATATTTAATGAATTTTGTTTTTATAATTTACTAATTTAATTCTGTAGCGGGTTGTGGGTTTATAGGGGAATAGGGTGGGAAGTAATTTAATTATAATTAATTAAATATGTAAATTTATTTATTGATGGTAAATAGTAATTAATTGTTATTTAATTTATAATTGTTAATTAATTTAATTAAAATAGTTAATGAATTTATATTAATTGATTAATTGGTAATTATGTAAATTTTACTAATTTAATTTCCGTAGCGGGTTGTGGGTTTATAGGGGCATAGGGTGGAAAGTAATTTATTAATAATTAATTAAATAATAAAACTAATCAAACATTATTTATTTGGAAATAATTAAAAAATAATTTTACATTATAAAATAATTAATTGTAAATGTTTAATTAATTTGTATTAATAGGTGATTAATTGAAATAATTATTGTTAATTAGTTTTTTCAAATAATTATTAATAGATATTCATTTTTAGATATTTGAATAATATATGAAATATTTACTTTCTCTAATGTTGTATTCTCTGGAGTGGGAATAGTAATTTTTACTCCTAAGCTATCCAACGCTTTCCCTACTGTTGCACTCTTTGGAGTGGGAATAGTAATTTTAACCCCTACGCTATCCAACACTTTCCCTACTGTTGCACCCACTGGAGTGGGAATAGTAATTTTAACCCCTACGCTATCCAACGCTTTCCCTACTGTTGCACTCTTTGGAGTGGGAATAGCAATTTTAACCCCTACGCTATCCAACGCTTTCCCTACTGTTGCACCCACTGGAGTGGGAGTAGTAATTTTAACCCCTACGCTATCCAACGCTTTCCCTACCGTTGCACCCACTGGAGTGGGAATAGTTATTTTAACCCCTAAGCTATCCAACACTTTCCCTAGTGTTGCACCCATTGGAGTGGGAATAGTAATTTTAACCCCTACGCTATCCAACGCTTTCCCTACTCTTGCACTCTTTGGAGTGGGAATAGTAATTTTTACCCCTACGCTATCCAACGCTTTCCCTACTGTTGCACCCACTGGAGTGGGAATAGTAATTTTGACCCCTACGCTATCCAACGCTTTCCCTACTGTTGCACCCACTGGAGTGGGAATAGTAATTTTAACCCCTACGCTATCCAACAGATTCCCTACTGTTGCACCCACTGGAGTGGCAATAGTAATTTTAACCCCTACGCTATCCAACGCTTTCCCTACTGTTGCACTCTTTGGAGTGGGAATAGTAATTTTAACCGCTACGCTATCCAACACTTTCCCTACTGTTGCACCCACTGGAGTGGCAATAGTAATTTTAACCCCTACGCTATCCAACGCTTTCCCTACTCTTGCACTCTTTGGAGTGGGAATAGTAATTTTTACCCCTACGCTATCCAACGCTTTCCCT
The DNA here is from genome assembly GCF_964263255.1 of Lissotriton vulgaris. Classification (NCBI taxonomy): domain Eukaryota; kingdom Metazoa; phylum Chordata; class Amphibia; order Caudata; family Salamandridae; genus Lissotriton; species Lissotriton vulgaris. The sequence goes on from NC_141689.1 coordinate 32,290,027, forward strand.
ACTGTTGCACCCACTGGAGTGGGAATAGTTATTTTAACCCCTACGCTATCCAACGCTTTCCCTACTGTTGCACTCTTTGGAGTGGGAATAGTAATTTTAACCCCTACGCTATCCAACGCTTTCCCTACTGTTGCACTCTTTGGAGTGGGAATAGTAATTTTAACCCCTAGGCTATCCAACGCTTTCCCTACTGTTGCACCCACTGGAGTGGGAATAGTAATTTTTACTCTTTTGTTATTGTACGTTAATAATATTGGCCATTATTTATTTATATTTTGTTACTGTATATATATGTTTTAAGAAATATGAATTAATTTTTATTTTTTTTACTTTCATTAAATATTTAATTATTATAAGTTAATTTAAGTAATTTTAAGTATATTTTAGTACTTCGTTTTTAATATTAATTTAATTTAACATTGTTTTTAGTAAAGTCGATATTTTTTAAAACTATATTATTGTAAACGATATTTTTAACTCGATATTTTTCTACTTACCTGTTTGTAGATAGAAACTCGATATTTTGTCAGTCGATATTTTCTCAACGATATTCTTGCAGGTCGATATTTTGTCTCTCGATAATTTTTCAGTGATCCGTGCTCACCCATCCAACATAAGTTCATATCACTTTGAATACTGGTAAGTTTTAACACCAGAAACACCGGGGATACCAGATATTATAGCCTGTAAAGGCCATTATATAAGGTATTCCCCAAGGGATCCGGATGTAAAATCTTGTGGGAGTCATGTAAGAAATCAGAAAAGATTCTGTAATCTGCTATACAATAACAATAAAAGGCAACTTTAACTGGTGAACGGCTAAAGGGTAACCCAAGAAAAGGACGGGATACGAGGGATTGCAGCAATGCGTGAGCCATAATATTTAGTATCCCATAGTAAACGATGTTGGAAAGCAAAAGAAGGCAGCTATTTGGCCCAGAAGTACTGTGCTCACCCATCCAGAACAAGACTATGTCAAATTGAATCCTGGTGACTTCTAACCCAAGAAACACAGGGGATACCAAATATTATAGCCGGTATGGGCCATTAAATAAGGTATCCCCTGAGGGAACCGGACTTACAATCTTGTGGAACAATGTAAAGAATGTGAAATGTTACTGTAGTCTGCCATCAAGTAAAAGGCGACTTCAAGTGGTCAATGGTTAAAGGGTAACCCATGAAACGTAGGGGATACAAGATATTACAGTAATGCGTGAGCCATAATATTTGGTATCCCCATAGTAAACGATGTTGGAAAACAAAAGAAAGGTTGCTATTTGGCATATAAGTACTGTGCTCACCCATCCAACTTAAGACCATGTCTACTTTAATCTTGGTAAGTTCTAAACCAAGAAACACTGGGGATACCACATAGTATAGCCGGTGTAGGCCATTATATTTGGTATCCCTTAAGGGGACTGTATGTAAAATCTGGTGGAATGATGTAAAAAACGGTGAAAAGTTACTGTAGTTTGTTACTAAATAAAAGGCAACTTAAAGTGGTCAATTGCTAAAGGGTAACCCATGAAATGTAGGGGATACATGATATCACAGCAATGTGTGACCCATAATATTTAGTTTCCCCTATGGGAACCTGATGTAAAATCTTGTGGAATTATGTGATAGATCGGAAAAGATACTGTAGTTTTCCATCAAATAAAAGACAACTTCAATTGGACAATGGCGAAAGGGCAAGTCATGAAACGTATGGGATAAGAGATATTACAGCGATGCATGAGCCATAATATTGGGTCTCCCCATAGTAAACGAAGTTGGAAAGCAAACAGGAGAGTGATATTTGGCATAGAAATACTGTGCTCACCCATCCCACATAAGACCATGTCAAATTGAATACTGGTATATTCTAACCCAAGAAACACAGGGGATACCAAATATAATAGCTGGTATATGTCGTAATATATGATATCACCTAAGGGAACTGTACACACAATCTTGTGGAATGATGTACAAAATGTGCAAAGATACTGTATCCTGCTATCAAATAAAAGACAATTTCAAGTGGCCAATGGCTAAAGTGTAATCCATGACATAGGGGATATGAGATATTAGAGCAATGCATGAGTCATAATATTTGGTATCCCCATACTAAACGATGATGGAAAGAAAAAGGAAGGGTGCTATTTGGCATAGAAATACTGCACTCACCCATCCAACATAAGACCATTTCTAATTGAATCCTAGTAAGTTCTAAACCAAGAAACACCGGGATACCAGATATTATAGCCGTTATAAGCCATTATATTTGGTATCCCTTAAACAAACCAGTTGTAAAATCTCATGAAATGATGTACACAATGTAAAAAGTTACTGTAGTCTGCTATCAAACAAAAGGCAACTTCAAGAGGTCAATGGCTAAAGGGTAACCGATTAAACATAGAGGATACAAGATATTACAGCAATGTGTGAGCCATAATATTTGGTATCCCCATTGTAAACGATGATGGAAAGCAAATGGAAGGATGATATTCACCATAGAAATACTGTGCCCATCCATCCAACATAAGACCATGTCAAATTGAATACTGGTAAGTTCTAACTCCAGAAACACAGGGGATACTGGATATTATCACCGGTATAGGACATTATATATGGTATCCCCTAAGGGAACCAGAGGTAATTCTTGAGGAATGGTGCACAAAATGTGAAAAGTTACAGTAGTCTGCTATCAAGTAAAACACAACTTCAAGTGGTCAATGGCTAAAGGGTAACCCATAAAACGTAGGGGATACGTGATATTACAGCAATTCGTGAGCCATAATATTTAGTATCCCCTTATTAAACGATGTTCGAAAGCAAAAGGAAGGGCGCTATTTGACATAGAAATACTGTGCCCACCCATCCAACAAAAGTCCATGTCAAATTGAATCCTGGTACGTTCTAACCTGGAAACACTGGGGATACCAAGTATTGTAGGACGTAAAGGCGACCTGTTCTGCAACCCCGAAACTATCTCTACTGATGAGGGAATCAATCCCGAAACACGAGCTAGGCTCGTGTCTAGAGATGATCTAAATACAAGTATTTACTTGCACCGATTGAGGTGAAATACTTTGAAAATTGAACTTTGAACCGTTCCTGAAAATACTTGAACTGCATAGACCATGATGCAGTGGGGCGATACGGCGGAAGAGGTCAGTGGTGTGCTCCCAACTCCAGAATCCCCTTTTGATGGCTCCCTGTAGCCATAATAGCTGACGAGCTTGTTGGAGATGCACCTGCGCGCCAGAGGGGCAACGAGGCCTGTGACGGGTGTTTGGCAACCTATTCTGCAACCCGAAACTATCTCTACTGATGAGGGAATCAATCCCGAAACACGAGCTAGGCATAATATTTGGTATTCCCTTAATAAATGATGTTGGAAAGCAAAAGGAAGGATGTTATTTGGTATAGAAATTCTGAACTCTCCCAGCCAACATAAGGCGATGTCAAACGGAATCCTGGTAACTTCTAACCCGAGAAACACTGGGGATACCAAATATTATAGGTTATATAAGCTATTATATTTGGTATCCCCTGAGCGTACTGGATATAAATTCGTATGGAATGATGTAGAAAATGGGAAAATATACTGTAATCTGCTATCAAATAAAAGGCAACTTCAAGTGGTCAATGGCTAAAGGGTAACCCATGGAACGTAGGGAAGGCGAGATATTACAGCATTGAGTGAGCCCACATATTTGGTATCCCCATAGTAAATGATGTTGTAAAGCAAAAGGAAAGGTGCTTATTGGCAAACGAATACTGTGCTAAGCCATCCAACATTAGACCACGTCAAATTTAATCTTTGTAAGTTCTTACCCGAGAAACACAAGGGATACCAAATTTTATAGGCGGTAGAGTCCATTATATATGGTACCAGATATTACAGCAATGCAGTAGCTATAATATGTGGCATCCCCCATAGTACAATTATATGGAAAACAGAGGGAAGGATGCCATTTGGCAGGAAAATACTTTGTTCACCCAGACAACAGAATGCCATGTCCAATTGAATCCTGGTAAAGTCTGTCCCGCAAAACATAGGGGATACCAAATATTATAGCCCTTATGAGACATTATATTTGGTATCCTCTAAAGGAACTAGATGTGGATGTTTGCACAATGAAATCAGAAATGTGAAAAGATATAGCAGTCTGCTTGCAAATAAAATGCAACTTAAGTTGATTTGTGGCTAAAAGGTAATGCTTGAAAAGTTGGGGATTTTAGATATTACAGCACTGCAGAAGCCGTAATATGTGGTATCCCCACAGTAAAATATTATGGAAAACACAGGGAAGGGTGCTATTTGGCAGGAAAATACTTTATCCACAGAATGCCATGTCAAATTGAATCCTGGTAAGCTCTAACCCAAGAAATATAGGGATACCAAATAATATAGCCCAAACAAAGCGTTATATTTGGTATTCCTGAAAGGAACCAGATGTGAAAGCTTGTGGAATCAAATGAAAAATGCAAGGAATTAGTGTAATCTTCTATCATATAAAAGGTAACTTGAATTCGTCACTGGCTAAAAGCTAACCATTGAAAAGTAGGGGATATCAGAAATTACAGCAATGCAGGAGCAGTAATATTCGATATGGTATACACCTGTTACAACGCATTTGTTACTCCGCACTACCATTACAACGCGACTTTTACAATGCATACCATTACAACGCATTGCGCTGGGGGGCGCTCTAGGATAGGGAATAAGTATAATTTACTATCCAACACCTTCCCTAGGGTCCACGGGGACTGGAGTTAGAATAGTAAATTATACTTACCACTATCCAGCACCTCAAAGCGCTATGCGTTGTAATGGTATGCGTTGTAATGGTCGCGTTGTAATGGTAGGTAGTTGTAACGGTATGCGTTGTAACATGGTACATCCATTCGATATCCACACAGTAAAAGATGTTGGAAAACACAGTAAAGGGTGCGATTTGGCAGGAATATATTGTGTTCATCTAGCCCAAAGTATGCCATGTCAGATTGAGTCCTGGTAATCTCTAACTCGAGAAACAGGGAGCACCAACTATTACAGCCCTTGTAAAGCATTATATTTAATATCCCCAGAAGGACCCTGATGTGAAAACTTGCGGAATTAAATCTCAAATATGAAAAGATACTACAGTCTGCTTTCAAATAAAAGGCAACGTGAGTTGAAAAGTAGGGGAAATCAGATTTTACAGAAATGCATGAGCTGTAATATGTGGTATCACTTTCAGAAAAGATGTTAGAAAACTCAAGCAAGAATTCTATATGGTAGAAAAAGTAATGTGTTTGTGGAGCCTACATAAGGCCATGTCAAATTATATCCTGTCAAGTTCAATCTTCAGAAAAATAGGGGCTGCCAAATATTTTAGGCTGTACAGGCCATTATATTTGGTATACTCCAAAGGAACCAGATGTGAAATCTGTGAACTTATATCAAGCCTGTAGGTGTCTAACAAATAAAAGGCCACTGGTCCGTGGCTAAAAGGAAACCTTTGAAAAGTGGGGACAAAGATATATTAATCTATGAGCAATTTTGTTTGCTACCCCCATACAAAACGACATTGGAAAACACAAAGGGGCCCATTATGATAACGGGCGAATCGCCACTGCCCGCATGGCGGTGGCGATCTGCCTGCCAAAAACCACTGACCGCCTCTAATTTTCCCCCACCATATTACCTGCAATTTTTCAGCCTTACTGTCAATCTTAAAAGAGAAATTAAAAGTCCCAGAATGTCGATGTAGACTAAAAAGAGAAGATTTACATCTCTCATAATATAGAGAGACTTGACACTGGGGCTGCACCAGAAACAAATATCATTTGGTTATGTTTTCTATTCCGAAACAGTGTTGGCACATGAAAAGGTATTTGTGTAAAATGCCCTATATTCATTTGTAACAATTATGCTTCCTTTTAATAATCATTGTAGGAAATGACCATATTTTGTGTGGCGTCCCTCCAGATTTTTCCTATATCTGCTTTGCTGGCTTTACAACTCTGTGCAATGTACCCCTGCTAGTAGAGTGCCTGTGCCCCCTCTTAGATATGGTTAATTTGGTGTATTCCTCATTGGCTGTCCCTACTATATGATGTAGAAGATGAACACATGATCCGGAAATGTAATGGCACTAGAGGACTGCAGTGCCTATAGTGCCATCAACCACAGCGGCAGGGCAAACATGGCTTCAGGCTTATCCTGTGCATTCCTGACTGCTTCACTGGAAAAATCTACTATGCATTCCTTCAACAAAACCTTTTTTGTTAGGTAAAATCTATTCTTTTAAATATCAAAAAGTCACTCCTGTGTAGGCCATATAGCCCACAAGGCAGTGTTTATGGTCTATGAAAGTAGAAGAGTAGAAATATCCAGTTAACAGTAGAAATATACAGTTAACATGCCCTCATAGTGACTAGCACTCAAAAGCTATTTTTACTGTGAGAAGACTCTTGCTATCCCAAAGGGAAACACTGGGAAGCGATTGTAAAATAAATGTTGGTATCTCCAGTCAGGGTCCAGCTACAAAAATGATGAAACAACTATTTTCTATTAGTTATTACAATCCCAACTCAATGGTGTGAAGTCGTATTTTTAATGAATATTAGGGAAGTATATTTTAGAAAGTATGGGCCCGATTCATAGAACTAACTTAAGACAAAATCCTAAACGTACATGTTTTTTGGTATTCACAGAAGGCACTTATTCATTTTGGTACTCACAGAAGGCACCTACTCATTGATGAGCGAGTGCCTTCTGTGAATACCAAAATGAGTAACTTACAGCCTGATTCATGAAAGACCCGTTTTGCGAGTCTCTAATAGCGATTCATAAGGAATCGCTATTACAGGCTCGCAAAACGGGATTCATGTAGGAATAGCCAAAAAAAATGCGATTCCTACTTATTCCTTATATGCGATTAGCAAATTGCTAATCGCAAATAAGGAATAACTCCCCATTCATTCCTACGGGCCAAAAGGCCCATAGGAATGAATGGGGAGTATTCCTTATTTGCAATTAGCAATTAGCTAATCGCAAATAAGATAGCGATTTAAAGGGTGCCAGGGGTGTCCAGAGGACACCCTGTAGCACCCCATAAATTCTAATTTTAACAGGTGTTGCGCACACACATGTCCAAAGGACATGTGTGTGTGCAACATGCAACTCAGAAAAATGCTTTTAAAAGCATTTTTCTGAGTTTTCGCTATTTACCATGAGGTTTGACCTCGCGGTAAATAGCGGCCCGAAATTGCGATTTCGCAATTTGAAAATGGATGATGAATTGCATTTAAGGAATCTCAAATAGAGATTCCTTAAATGTAATTCCTCGCAAATTTGCGAATTCGCTATTACCGATTTTTGCATTTGGGATGATGAATCCCAAATGCAAAAATAGAGCTCGCAAAGGGCCAGATTCTCAGAATCTGGCCCTTTGCGAGCGCAATTACCTTTGATGAATCAGGCCGTTACTCCTTTTGAGGAACTTACTCATTTTGAAATTCACAGAAGGCACTTACTCATTGATGAGTAAGTGCCTTCTGTGAATACCAAAATGGTAGTAAGTTTAGGATTTTGTCTTAAGTTAGTTCTGTGAATCGGGCCCTAAACTTTTCCCTGCTTGAAGCTGCTCGGGCTAATTTGCATTCTCTCATGAGCAGTGGTACAGCCAGGAATGAGCCGTGACAAATGGTATGAAAAATGATCCTAGGGCAGGTACAATGACTTGGGAATCAGGAGTTGTTTTTCTCTTTCCCTGGCAGAAAGACCAGTGGTGTTGGCCCATGAACTTAATTTACTTCGAAGGGGTGTCCCCTGTAACAGGCAAATGTTTGGTAACACCTGGAGAGGTCCGGGCGTATGACCTTCTTATTAAGCTGGCCCCAAATTCTACCTCCAGAACTGGTGTAGGGTGACATCAGAGAAGGAGAGTGTTGATTTCCCTGGTCATACATCTGGGAGGGCAGTGCACACAGGCTCTGCATTAAGAGAAATGGATTCCTCCATCTACGATTTTGAAAGTGAGGGGGCACTGTGGGATTGTTTACAGAAGAGAAAACAGGAACAGCTTCAAAAGTGGGTAGGATTGCCCCTAGGAACTTTTACCCATTCACTTTGGGCGCCATCAGGAGCAATACACTAATTGGTACCAAGCATTAATATGGAACCTCAAGACACCCTTTTTAATCACACATTATGGACCTGTGGAAGAAGAGAAGAGGACTGGACCTGATTTCTGTAACTAGAGCAGAGCTTTGAAGGATTGGGCTTGCTTCCCCTTGTAACCAGGACAAAAAAGTAGATGCCTATTGACCTGTTTAGCAATAGGGCCACAAAAAGCTGCAAGAGGACTTTTCCATGAAGTGCCCAGCTGACCAATAGCAACTGGACCTGACTTGCAACCTGCTGATGGCCTCTCCTGGAGTGAGTCTTGACTCCCAACTGTTGTTTCTCAGGTCCTGGAAACCTGAGCTGTGTCTAACTGCACTTGTCATACCACCTCTGAAAAGTTTGGACTTACCAGGTTTTAGATTTCCAGTTCTCAGGAGGACCGGAACACACAAACGTATACTATCCACCAAAGGCATAGCCACGCTGGTTTGAAGAAAGTGGTTTCTCCCACTTGGAGCTTCGACACAGCAGCAAATCAGTGGGCCCTGATCGATAAGGTACCCGGCCTCATGAAACTCACCGTCAGATACAGGCTGGCGGCTTGACCCACTGAAGGATTTTGACTTAAACTTCAGAGACTGAGTCCCAAGGAAAAACTCTAATGGGGCCATTGACTATCAATGGTGTGTAATACTTTTCAGTGCTATCATCTCTTTAATCTTTAAAATTCATATCTGTTGTATCCCTTAATGGATTAGTATTGTTTTGTTGTCATTTTGATTACCAAATGTTACTCTATTTTTATAATTCAGTTTGGTCTTTTTATTGCTTGGTGTTTTTTACTTTATTACTGTTCTGACAGTGGATAAATAAGTCTCACATTGCCCTAAATTAAGCCTGTCTTATCTTCACCATTCCTATCAGTGGGTAGAGCTTAGGTTAATTAGTGACTGTGAAGTTTCACGCTGTCTCGAGTTGTGATTATTTCTTGAGATGTATAGCTGTCCACCCCAAATATTAATACCATTTCTTGCAAACTTAGAGGAAATGCATATTCTTAAAGGACTGCTTTGTGTGCTTCTTGTTTTAGGTGTAAATGTAAAAAGGAAAAAAAATACATAGTTGTATTACTTTTTAGGTTGAGCCTAGGGAACGCACATGTGCTGTCCGGAAGACCAGTTATATTGATAAAGGAGTTTGCTCCTGCCTGCTGATTACCATTGGTTCAGTCCAGTGTCGCTCTTCTTTGTTGCCTCCGGTGGTTCATGCAGCGATACCTCACTTCAGTTTTTTGCAGAGGAGCACCTCCAAAATACAGTTTCTTTCCGCTTGTATTCTTTATCTGTTGTTGGGGAGAACTATTTTTTCTTATTGTTGCACGCGGCACGCCATGCTTTATTACTGTGCAACAAATGTAAAGCCCAGCTCATATGTACAGCCGCCCACCCCTGCATTTCTCTCATTCCCAGCCCACAACCCCCCATTTCTCTCATCAGTCAGTGGTGAGAATAAAATAGTGGAGGCTCATCTGGATGCTTTGAACTTAAATGCATGAAGTCTGCCCTCGGTGTGACAGTGCCTCTGCTAACAGCCATCTCTCTTCTTTCGCTATACTTGTTTTGTGTTGCTGCCGCTGTATTAGGTTTGCGAGCCCTCGACCATGATTACTCAGTTTGCGATCCCTTTACCAAGATGACGCATCCTAAACTGATTACCTTCAGCAAAGATAGTACCGTAACTAATATGGCGCTTAGGGTGATAATGTACAGGTGCTGCGCTGGTCGAAATAATCCAGTGTTTGCCTTCCTTCTGCCTCCGGTGCTGGCTGAGCTGCTGAAGGCCCTGGAAGGCAGCAACGAGCCCATGGGGTCCACGCTGCTGCAGCAGCAGCAGATGAAACTGGCCCTGGCGAAGCTGGAGCATGCAACGTGCATGGCCTTGGAGCTCCATTTGTTCAGGTAGGGCAGGGGTGTTGGGATGTCCGGGCAGGTACAGCATCACAAGTTTGGCAGGAGTGCTTTTTAATACAATACATGCTGAACACCTGAAACTGTTATCTGCATCTTTGCAAGGCTTACAAAATGTTTCTGGAGCGTGCTTTGGGTATAGTTATACTTCTGATTTGTGAGGCTGGACTATTGTTTTTTCAGAGCACAGTGCAGCCTTATTTCTTCTTCGTAGTGCTTCAGTGAATGTATGGGTCAGGTTTTTGGTGGGAGAATAAGGACTTTCACCGTGCCCATCAACTAAAGCAGTACATTAAACATTCTGGGGCTGTACTACAGAAGAGTGCGCCAGCGCTAATTGTCGCTGTGCGCCGGAGTATGTCTGTGCTTATGTGCATTTGCGTCTGTGCGCTAATACAATATGCGCACAGACGCAAACGCTTATAAAGACAGAGTTCAAAGTCTTCACCAACATCACAGTGCATTACAGACTAATCCTCTGGTTTTTTTTTAAACACACTTTATTGGCATTTATTATCAGTCTGTTCATCCACATATCCTGATACAAAAATATTCTGGCCTTAGTTGTTGGCAATATATCCCCCAACCCATCCTGTATTCCTCTGCAGTATGTAATGATATGTCCTTGTCTACTCTCATTTTCTGAGGAAATAATGTTATGGTGGCCTTGTGTTCGTCCCACATCCAACCAATTAAAAATAGTTAACTAGATCCCCTGCACTGCTGTCTCCCCATTGTACCCCTAGGGCTCAGAAGGTTAACTCTCTCGTGTCTGACTGTGTGTGGAAGCCCTTTGCGGGTACCCCCTGTTCTGTATGTACCCTCCCCTGTGATGGTAAATTATATATCCCTCCCTAACCAGGATCCCCCTGTGCCCTCTCGTCCTGCCTTGGCCGCTAGGGATGCTCCTGTTGTGGTGGTCTCTCAGGGGTAGAAGCGCCAGATTCCTGTCCGTCTCACCGCATGTCGCCCATCATCGTCTCCCAAGCCCTGGCTCTCTCCTCCTTGCCTATCCCTCACCTCACATTCCTCAAGAGGACCCTGCTCTCGCATCCTGCCCACGATAACAGCTCCCGTTTCCACCCTTGCACACTGGGGCCTCTCGGGTCTTTCCAGTTACGAGTGATTTGCCACTTCACCAGGACAAAGGCGAGGTCTTGGAACCTGTCTGTGGTCCTAATTTTGGCAGTGTGTGGAAACAAACTCAACAGTACATGTGTAGGTGTGCATGGGATTACCCTCTCCTAGCCATCTCCTGCGTCACTTCCTGCCAATAATGTGTTAAAGAAGTACAGCTCCACATCATGTGGATGTAGGTCGCTCCCACTGTAGTACATCTCGGGCATCGGGTGTCCTCCTGTGTAAAATATCTGTTAATACGTTCTGGGGTTAAATAAGCACGGTGGAATGTATGAAAGCTAATCAGGTTAAAGCGGCCATTTCTGGAGACTTCGGCTGCATGTTTGAGTAATTTCTCCCAATCCTTGTCTGCCAGTGGACTGGCGATGTCCCCCTCCCATTGGTTTTTTAACTGATCTAGTGGCTGTATGGTATCCCGTCCTATAGCCCTATAAAGACATGCGAATGCCTTGATAGTTCCCCCAGCCACGCTTATATATTCACAGGTTGCCTGTCGATTCGGCTCAGTTGTGCCCGTTCCCCAGTGGTACCTCATGGCCCCCGTTTCTGCTCCATAGATTAGGAAGTGTCCTTGTGGAATACCCCAGACAGTACTATAGTCCTCAAAGGATAGCAGCTCCCCATCTCTGAAAAGATTTCCTATCATTGTGGCCCCCGTCTGCACCCAATCATCTATGCCACGCCAGTGTCCCCCATGGGGTAGGGCTCCTAGTAACGTCATAGCCATTTCTGGCGATGTTAGATCTGGGGTCTCTAGTTGGCAATGGTATTCACCTTTGTCCAAATAGGGACCCTTACTTCTAAGTCAGAATAAGGGGATTACACTTCTTAATAACCTCTGCTCACCCCCTTTGGTAGCTTTGCATGAGTAGACAGGCTTATCTCAGAGGCAGTGTGTTAAGCATTTGTGAATATACACAGTATTACAGTGATAACACTACAGATGGACACAACACAGGTTTTATAAATATAAGTATTCTTTATATAGACTTAACACAAGACCACAAACGACAAAAATCCACAATACTACACTCAAGGTTACTTAAAAGATGATTAAAGTCTCTTAGTTCAAGTTGATGGTAGATGCGATAAAGTTCTCAACAAAGAACCTGGATCCGTAAAGCAAAGTAAACAAAAAGACTCGCAGAAGGGGAGATGCATCGGTTCCGTGACCCGGGGAACGGTTGCGTCCTTCCTCAATGTTTGCGCAGAGGAGGGGACTCGTCGTGAGCCTTACAGGTGCAGGGGGGATGCGTAGATTCTCGGCCTGCGGGCCCGTTGCAGTGTGCAAGATGGCGCCTTGATGCGATGCGATGATCCGGTTGCGATGCGAGAAGATGGCGCCCTTGATGCGGCGATGCGATGATGATGCGATGACGCCCTGGCAGCCTTGCGACGACTCTGTACTTTGGAGCCGCGACAGGCCCTGCGACACGCTTCTCCGGTGATGCGATGGCGACTCTCTCAATGGCGTCACCCTTCTCCGGTGATGCGACAGCAGGCAGCTTCGATGAACACACGCTTCCAGGGAGATGTGACGAAGTCTCGCTTCTCCGGCGATGCAATGATTTCAGCTGCTGTGGCGACACGCTTCTTCTCGATGCGTCCCGCTTCCAGCTCCCAGCGGCACGCAAGTGACTGGAGTCAGAATTCCCAGCAAGGAAATTCAGGAGGGAGCTGAAGGTGAAGTCTTTTGGCCCTGAGACTTCAGCAGGAGGCAAGCACAGTTCAAGTCCTTGGAGAATATTCTGTAGATGAAAGTCCTTACAAAGTACCTTCTACTTTCCCTTGGCAATGAAGCAACCACTGCAGGCCAATCCAGCAATCAGTACACTGGCAGAGGGGCAGTCCAAACTCCTGCAGCTTCCTTGGTTTTTCTCCTTGGCAGAAAGGTTTCTTGTTCCAGAAGTGATCTCATTTCTTGGGAGCAGGGTCCCAATATTTATACCCCAAAATCCTTTGTTCTCTAAAGGCAGAGAGGCCTCTGCCTAGTTCAAACCAGTTCCTGAGCACTTTGTTGATATCAGAGACATCAGCCGCCCCACAGGAGGTGGACCCAGCACAGGGGAGGGAAGATACAGCTCTGGAGCTCTCTGTTGACATGATTCCTCCTCTCTTTTCACAGTGCAGGGCAGAGACATCAGACTAGCCACAGGAGGTGGAGCCTGGATTATAGAGGGAAGGCCCAGCCCTATTCAGGTCCCAGATGCGACTCCTCCCTCCCATCTAGATGCAGATCTCTCTCTTCATCACTGGGCTGCCCCAGCCTGTCTCCTGGAATTCCCCAACCCTGCCACACACAAACCCAGACAAGGAATACACAACTCAGCAGAGGCGGGCTCAAATGGTTAGGAAAGCAAATACCTGCTTTCTAAAAGTGGTATTTGCAAACACAGAATATTAAAATAAACTTTACTAAAAGATGTACTTTCTTATTCTAAGTTCAGGCATACGAAATTCGAATTTCTACCATGTTCCCTGAGTCAGTTAGGATTATAAGAATGTAATAATCTAACTGCCCATTCTGGCCTATGAGAACAGGTAGCCTTCAATAGTGAAAAACGAAAATGGCTGTAATTCACTATTAGAACATGCTACACACATCAGAGCATGTCCTACCTTATACTTACAATGCACCCTGCCATTGGGCCCACCATAAGGGTGCCTAATATGAAGCAAAGGGAAGGTTTAGGGACTGGCAAGTGGGTGCACTTGGCCAAGTCGACATGGCAGTGCTAGACTGCACACAGGCCTTGCAATGGCAGGCCTGAGACACACTTTACAAGCTGCTTCTGTGGGTGGCACAACCAGTGCTGCAGGCCCACTAGCAGCATTTGATTTACAAGCACTGGGCACACATGGTGCACTGTACTAGGGGCTGACAGTGAATCAAATAACCCAATCATGGAATAACCAATTAGTACATTAATTTAACATAGGGAGCACTTGCACTGTGGCACTGATTAGCAGTGGTACAGTGCCCAAAGTATAAATCCTGCAAAAACATATCAAAACAGAGGAGGCAATCCGTCAAAAATGGAAGGGAGACTCACGCCAATGATGTCAGGTCTAACAGGTGAGTATAGGCGTTTTTTCCTGGTTCTCTGTCGGCATCGACTCCAGCACTGTCTGATCACTCTGTGCTTGTTACCTCTAGCCTGTTGTGATTGAGCAGTCCCTAATAGTGTACGGAACATCCCCATTTTTTCCGGGATGAGGGGTAGTACTCCTCTGTCCAGGTCAATGCTTCCTGCCTCCCATTGTGTGAATCTCTGCAGTTGACCTGCTATGTAGTACCCCTCCATATCTGTCAATGCTAGGTCCCTTCTGACTGGGGTCGTTTTAGCGTGCTCAGGGCTACTCGCCTCCAGCCCACCCCCATATGAACGCCGACAGATAGGAGTCCAGCTCCCGGAACCAGGCTGCTGAGATCCACACTGATAGTGTGGTGAAGAAGTACAGCAGCCGCGGGAGTGCCACCATTTTGAGGAGGGAGACACGGCCCATCACGGAGAGAGGAAACTTTCCCCAGAAGGCCATGCTATCCTTAATCGAGCGCCGCACCTGCTCTATATTCCCCTCTTTCACATCTGCCATGTTGTGTAAAATGCGCTCTCCCAGATAGGGGAAGCATCAGGGCTCCCATCGCAGATCACCAAGGTCCTCAGGTGGCGGTATATTCGCTACAAGGGGGAACAAACTAGACTTCTGGCAATTTATTCGGAGGCCCAATAGGGAACCAAACTCATCCATCATCCTCCGTGCCCCCGGCAGGACCTCCCCTGCACGCTGTAGGAACAACAGGAGGTCATCTGCATACAATGCTATAATATGCTTCTGGCCCCCCAGTTGTAGTCCACAGTAAGCCCTGTCAGATCGCGCAACACATGCCAATGGCTCCACAGCCAGGGGCAAACAGCAAGGGGAGAGAGGATACCCCTGACGCGTGCCCCTCTCCACCCAGTATTGCCCCGATATGGTGCACCCCGTGCGGAACCTCACCACTGGATCTGCATACAGCAACTGCACCCAGCGCAGGAACCCTGGCCCAAGGCCCATGTTGATCAAAACTGCGTACAGGAACCCCCTACTCAAGGCTATCAAAGGCCTTTTCTGTGTTGATGGTAAACACTGCTCCTGCCTGATCACCTAGTGCCCCAAGTTCAAGTAATGATAGCAGGTGGCGTATGTTCAGGGTCGTATTCCTGCGGGGAATAAATCCCACCTGATCTCTATGCTCCAGGGAGGTCATATGCTGTAGTAACCGCGTTGACAGTATCTTACGTAGAATCTTAAAATCCAGATTCAACATCGACAAGGGCCGAAATGCTGCACACTCCAGGGGGACCTGTCAGACTTCAGTAGCGGAATCACAACCGCCTCTCTAGTGGTGTCCGGCAAGTGCCCCCTCCCTCCTGCCTCCGCATACATCTCCACCAGTTTGGGGGTTAGTTCATCCACGTATGCCGCGTAGAATTCTTTCGGGAGCCCATCTGTGCCTGGGGAATTACCCCTGGCCAGTGCCTTCATAGCCACCCTTACCTCGGGCTTAGTGATCGCTGCTCAGAAATAGTCTGCATCCTCCTCCGCCAGGGAAGGCAGAGGAATGTCCGCCAAGAAGTCCTCTGTTTCCCCTTCTTGTAAAGCTGTTCATAATAGCCGCGGAACCTATTGTTAATGGCATCTTGCTGATATAGGGAGTGCCCCTCAGAGTCCGCAAGCTCTATGATGGTTCCCCCTGTGAGTTGGGCTACCCAGCCACGCCAGTAGTCTACCGGCCGTGTCCCACTCTGCGTGTGTCCTATCCATGTAAGTCTTATACCTCAACCTTTCCTTTTGCACGCCCACTTCTTCCTTCTTCTCAAGCAACTCTTGGCGAAGTTCTGGGTGGTTCGGGCGGGGAAGTTCCACCTCTTGCAGTACTGGTTCAGCCTGTTCTACATCTGTGAGTAGCGTGCACCTCACCCCAATGGATAGCGCCATGCATCATCCCCTGATTACAGCCTTGAAGGCCTCCCATTCTGTCACCCTAGATTCCGTGGTCTGGGCATTGTCAGCAAAATATGTGATGATACTATCCCTGATCTCCTGTAGGAACACCTGGTCCTCCAGTGCCTCAGGTTTGAGGTGCCAAGAGGGCATAGGTTGCTGCTGGGACCCCAGTGTAATCTGGTGTGTATCTGGTTGTGGTCCGACACAGTGCGAGTGAGGTATTCCATCCTGTGTAGTCGGGCATGTACATCCGGATAGCATAGGAAGGTGTCCAGTTGGACATGTAAGTCATGTACATTTGAGAGGTGGGAGTATTCTCTGTCCACTGGGTATGTACGTCTCCATGTGCCCACAACCCCCAGTGTGATCGACAGGCCTTAAACGCCCTGGCTACCCTATGTACTGGGACGTCTCTGAGTGGTGGGTGAGATCAGTCAAGGGCCGGGTCGGCTATACAATTGAAATGCCCCCCATGATAATCGACCCTGTCAAATACGGTGCCAGAGTCCCAGATAGTTGCTCCGGAAAGAGTCCCTGGTCCACATTCAGGCCGTAGATACTTATGAGCGCAAAATACTTCCCATCCAGGCGTTCTGTGACCACCACGTAACTCCCCTCTGGGTCTACCTTGTGGCCAGTATTCTGAAAGAGGACCACTGCCCTGATCCAAATGAGGACCCCTCTGGCAAATGCTGAATGCGAAGTATAGTACGCTTGCCCTCTCCATCTTCGATGTAAGGCTGCTCCCTCCGAAGCTAATTTGTGTGTTTCCGGCAGCATCGCGATACAAATCCCTCACCTGTTCAAGTGGGAATTTTTTTTGTAGCGTTTGTCAATAGAATGCATCCCTTGGACATTCCAAAAGAGGAAGTTATATATCTTCTGTGTCGACATCTCGGAGTAACCTCTCTATCTCCGTCTGGGCCCCGCCCCCAAGCTTGGCGTTCGGTTCTATATGATAAGTGAGGGAACCTACACTCTGTAACTTGTGCCCCCGTGAACTTATAGACAGCAGTGCCCCCAACTTAAAACAACTAAACTTCCCCAACTCCCCTCCCCAGGACAATTGAGAACATCTCCCCTTTCCAAACTGCCCGTTTGGCATGGTAACAGTCAAGTACCCAACGTTCAGGTGGTAGCTAGATAAATGCCCGGCTGGAGGGAAGCCCTTTCCTCTGCCCTCCCACCCTGGATCTCCTATCCCAGAGTACGCTCTTGTGCCGCCCCTCCCGTGGCCCCCATACCCTCAAAGCAGTCTTGAGCTATGATCCCTCACCCCCTAGCTGAAGTGTCCATGCAGGCTTGCGTGCCGTCGGTGATTCATATCAAGTCGTCCGCCGATCTAGGAGTCACATCTGGCAGTACCTGACTGGCCTCCCCCATGGTTTTCGAGCTGGTGTCAGAGTCCGAGTCCCACTGATCCTCTCCTGAGAGAGAGGGGTTGCTCCATGGGCTTGTGGCACTCATGGAGGCTATTGCTGCCACCACACTCTCCCTGTTTCTGTGGGCTTCCTCCATCGTCTGGTGGCCCTTGAGTTTCCCCCCCTCCCAGGGGATCCTGTGTGGTTCTTCTCAGGCTGTTCTCCGCTGCTGCATCTCCGATCTAGTGATCCCCGCTCCTCTTTCCAGTCCCACACATCTTGAGGGGTAGTGAAGAACTTGGTCTCCCCTGCATGTACTATCCGTAACACAGCGGGGAACACCATGGAGTACGACACCTCCATTTGTCACATTTTCCTTTTTGCCATGACGAAGGAAGCTTGCTGCCTCTGTACCTCCCAGGAAAAGTCCAGGAAGATCTGAACAATGCTGTTCTCTATTTTAAGTTGGCCCTTGAGTTGAGCCCGGCTCAGCACGTGGTCCCTGTCTTTGTAAAACAACAGGCGGGCCACAACTGGCTTCTGCAGTCTCCCAGGCTCGGGCAGGTACCCTGTGAGCCCGCTCCAATGCAAAAAATCGTGATAGACCCTCCTCTGCCACCTCAGTGCATTGCCAGTTCTCAAGCTAGGCCACTATATTGTTCCCCTCAACTTTTTCGGGCAGTGCAATGACTCTTATGTTATTTCGTCTTGCCCTGTTTTCTGCATCCTCAGCCGGCTGCCTCAACACCTGGACGCTTTTTTCAATGTCTGCAATTTTGCGAATGGACGTGGATGCATGAGGCTTCAGGCCGACAACATCTCCCTCCACTGTTGTTACTCAGTCCACTCATTTCCTGTGGTCTGCCCTGAGGAGGCCCAGATCTTCTCGGAGCGTGTCTATTTTGGTTTCCACGGCAGTCTGCGAGGTTTCTATGGATGAACGGTATGTCATCTTGAGGCACAATCATGTCACTGCGGGCCTTGGTACATGTGCGCGACTCCCAATTGTCTTCGCCCGCCGATACCTGCTGCTCCGCCTCCCGTCTTTTGTTGACTCTCTCCATACCTGGAACGGTGTGGGAGCAGGCCGATCAGTAAAGGCACCAGCGGGTACCCACTCCGGGTTTATGTAGTCCTCTCCTGCAAGGGCCATTGAGTCCAAGCACGTGGGGTGTGGAGCCCAACTGCGAAGCGCATGGGCAGTGCAGCAGCGACGCTGCAAGGAGTGCCGTCAAGGGAGCAATCTAACCCGGCACGTGTTCCCCCAAGCTCCTCGCAAGCGGGATTTGATCAATGTGGCCGGAGGTCATGTGGCCGTTCAGTACGTCGGTACGGGCAAAGTCCCCAACCCCGGTCCCTGTCTCTCTTGGGCTTACTTCCCTCGCTCAGCCTGCATTGTTGTGGGTGTCAGCTCATTACCTGCCACCACCGGAGAGCCCCCCCACCTGAAGTTCAAAGTCACAGTGTCCCGGCCCTTCTTGCCGCTCCAATATCCTCCAGACCTCCTGCTGCCCCCCTCTCCTCACCGCTCCATGGGCAGCAGCCCCCTGCTCTCCATCTGTCAAGTCGCCTGAATGGTGGGGGTTGCGATCGCAGCTAGGGCGGTCCGACCCGCCTCTCAGCCCCAGGCTTAGGAGGTGTGCCTCCTCCACTAGCGACACCGCCGGCTCCTCCCGGAGCCTCCCAGATATGCAGCCAGTTCCTCCGGTTTCGCTGAGTGGGCCGGGCACTGCGATCCTGGTAGGCGGGCCACTGCTCTCAGTCCCCGGCCCCGCAGTACTCCACACATGGACCCTTAATGGCTCAGGGCCCCTCTGCCTCCCCTCCTTGCTTTTTTCACTGTTCAGAGTCCGCAGCGCGTGCATTAGTCCCAGCGGCCTGTCGTAAATATTTAATTTACTATCATAATTTCTATGCAGGTAAGTACTTAATCAATAATAACTCAATCGGAAAGAAAGAACCAGAGTCCGTGGTGTTAGAGTTCTTAGGGGTTTTATTCCTTAAAAAGGAATGGTCATGACCTGGCTATCATGTTCCCGCAACCACACAGGGTTCAGGAAGGGATAGAGAGCATATGCCGCGCACATTTTACTTGACAATACATAGCTTATATACTTATTTTACATCATCGAAAGCAATAGAGTAGGCGTAACAGCTGAGAGAAGACAAGATAACAGCATCCACGTGTTAGCAATACGTAATTAGGAGGCGTGAACTAGAAGCGTCACAGGCAGGTGTCACAAGTGGGTGGCACTAAACAGAAATGTTGCAATGTTAGCAGAAATCGGAGACTTGGATGCGCGCGCAGCTACATGACGTGTGATTGACGTGAAACTGGAAGGGGGCAGGAGACTTGACATTTACACTGACGGAAAGAGACAGAAGTCTGGCATGTCAGATCAACTTGTACTTCTATCATATCTGATATCTGATGTTTGGGAACCATACTATCGAGAGGGAAAGGTCTCTGGGGCAGAAGCTATTCTATACTGACTGTGAGTGCGTGTGTAAGCGCCTGAGTGTCTGCATGAGAAGCGTGGGGGCATGGGCCTTCCATGGGAGCATGGTAACAGAGGCTATGAATTACTTGCACGGAGACAGGCCGGCCCTTTCGCCCTGCAGCTAAGAGGGATGTTTACTGAAACTAGTAGGCAGGAATGTATTTTCGAGGAGCGGAACAGATAACTCGAAGGTTGTAGTCAGTCTTGGCAGGCAGCAGGCTGAGCTGAGCACGGTGGGCTGCGCTGGAAGTAAGTCAGAGTTCACGGGTACAGAGGCAGCCTGGGCTGAGGGTTTCAGAGTCAGAAGCCAGAAAAATGACTCGATGGCAGAAATTCAGGGCCTACTTTGCCAGAGCTGAAAAACGTGTAAAGTACACTACAAAAAGACGTTGGCATAGCATACTTAGGAACGGACTATTCAACCCATTCAGGGTGGGTCTGAAAGAGGACATGTTAACGTTGGACGCAAATGTATTTGCGTCTTCGTAGCTGGCACAGGAGGGAAGTTACATGCACTTTAAGCTGGTACATGGAGTCGGTGGGGTACACGCTAGGGAACACAATCTTGACCATAAAATTTATATTTCCTCAGGCCCCCGCTCCAAACTGGGACTGGTTATCTGTCTGGTATCTAGCTTTGCAGCGGAGGACGCCCCAGGTCCCCGTTGCCATTTTCTCCGGCCGAGTCTCCCTCTCAGCCCAGTCATCGCCAAGTCCCGCTACTTCGTTCGGAGGCCACGAAGTCCCGCTCATCCAGCGCTCTGCCGGCTCAAATTGCCCCTCAAATCCACTTTGTGCGAGAAACGGTCGCCAGTTGCTCCCTCAGAGTCGTAGCTCACAGCTCAGGCGCCATCTTGGCTATCCCTGCGTCACCTCCTTTCAGCTCGTTTCACGGTGAAGGTGAGCTGTTGCGCCCCGATTTTCGATTCCTGCCTGCTCCCACGATCTTCACCTGCCCGGGGGTGAGTTTGTTAGGTGAAGGGCCCCTCTATATCGGGCAGGATGGGCTGTGATAGGGGATCACCCGCAGGAGCTCTGGTTCAGGCTCCCTGCTCCATTGGCATCCAGCCAGGCCCCCCACAGACTGATCCTCTGTAATGCCATTGGGCGCATAATCTGGTGCACAGTGACAATCAGCGCTGGCGCAGTCATCTATAGCACGGCCCGAAATATGATATCTTTTGTTTGGTCTTCCAATCGAGTAAGCAACAAAGATACTGGGAAGCTGCTGCTGTGAAGGCTCACTCGGAAATGTTGCAGTCCTCAGAACAAAAAGACTGTAATGCTGCCCCTGCTGTGCCAGTCATGCCATTCCTTCCTTGCCCTCACACGGGTACAAGTTGCAAGGCTCCACAAACATGTAGCATGCCTTCTGTGTGCATGACATGCACCAAAGAGTTTACAAACAGGCCTATTTTTGACAGTCTCAATGCCTCAGAGTGGCATAATTGTGTTCATCAACAGGGCATTGTCAACGTGTCCTTGCAACTTGCAGAACACCACATGCAAGTTCTATCAATGGGACGAGTCATCAGACTTTTCCTTCATCAGTCATAATTAGTAACAGTCTCTTGTAAGGTTTGATGGAACACAGCATTTAAGATTTGAATGGGTTAAACCAGCGTCCAAATGTAATACTGCGTTGGAAGACTGCAGATTAAGCAGGCATCCAAGTAGCTGACAATGAAGCATAGGGCACAAAACCACCACCAACTTCTGAATTGTAAATGGGATTTTATATTTATTGAGATCGTGGCCACCATGTAGCCTGATATATCATCCAGTCTTGACCATAGGTCCAATATGGTACAAAACTTTCCCTTTTATAAATATTTTCCCTATGTATCCATCTTTTTCTTTCCATACCAACCATCTGTAGCTTTCCTACCCATGCATCCCCTACCATTTTTTCATTCAACTGATCACCCCGACATCCATGCATGTACAATGTATTACAATGCAATAGGTCTCGCATTTACGAGAGTTTAAGCTATCGGCATTGTAAATGTCAATCCCTTTTATTTATCAGTTTTGTAATTATCACATAAATAAAAAACATTGTAATGTACAATGCTAATAGCTCAAACTCTTGTAAATACGAGACCTATTTCCTTGCAAAGAAGCAGCCGCCATTGTCCCGGGCTGCTTGGAAAGTGAAAGCACCCATGGCACGCTGAAGGTTGCAAGGAACCCTTTTCTGTCGGCAGTAGGAGATGCAGTAGGAGAAACTCATTTGAAAACCCGCATTAGATTGTGCTGTGCAGCATGAGGCATAAGCGTGCACCAGGTTCCGTGTGTGAAAACCAGCCAAGTGGGAAACCCGCATTAGAGTGTGCTGTGCAGCATGAGGCATAAGCGTGCACCAGGTTCCGTGTGTGAAAACCAGCCAAGTGGGAAACCAGCATTAGATTGTGCTGTGCAGCATGAGGCATAAGCGTGCACCGGGTTCCGTGCGTGAAAACCAGCCAAATGGGAAACCAGCATTAAAGTGTGCTGTGCAGCGTGAGACACAAGTGTGCACAAGGACCTGTGCCTTAAAACCAGCATTATGGAAAACCAGCATTAGAGTGTGCTGTGCGCGTGAGACATGAGCGTGCACCAGGGTCCATGAAAGAAAACTATCATTAGTGTGTGCTTTGCAGCGTGAGGCATGAAAGTGCACCAGGATCCGTGTGCGAAAACCAGCCATGTGGGAAACCAGCATTAGAGTGTGCTATGCAGCATGAGGCATGAGCGTGCACCAGTCTCCGTGTGCGAAAACCAGCCATGTGGGAAACCCGCATTAGATTGTGCTGTGCAGCATGAGGCATGAGCGTGCACCAGTCTCCATGTGCGAAAACCAGCCATGTGGGAAACCAGCATTAGAGTGTGCTATGCAGCATGAGGCATGAGCGTGCACCAGTCTCCGTGTGCGAAAACCAGCCATGTGGGAAACCCGCATTAGATTGTGCTGTGCAGCATGAGGCATAAGCGTGCACCAGGTTCCGTGCGTGAAAACCAGCCAAGTGGGAAACCCGCATTAGAGTGTGCTGTGCAGCAAGAGGCATAAGCGTGCACCAGGTTCCGTGCGTGAAAACCAACCAAGTGGGAAACCCGCATTAGATTGTGCTGTGCAGCATGAGGCATAAGCGTGCACCGGGTTCCGTGCGTGAAAACCAGCCAAGTGGGAAACCAGCATTAAAGTGTGCTGTGCAGCGTGAGACACAAGTGTGCACAAGGACCTGTGCCTTAAAACCAGCATTATGGAAAACCAGCATTAGAGTGTGCTGTGCAGCATGAGGCATAAGCGTGCACCAGTTTCCGTGCGTGAAAACCAGCCAAGTGGGAAACCCGCATTAGAGTGTGCTGTGCAGCATGAGGCATAAGCGTGCACCAGTTTCCGTGCGTGAAAACCAGCCAAGTGGGAAACCCGCATTAGAGTGTGCTGTGCAGCAAGAGGCATAAGCGTGCACCAGTTTCCGTGCGTGAAAACCAGCCAAGTGGGAAACCCGCATTAGAGTGTGCTGTGCAGCATGAGGCATAAGCGTGCACCAGTCTCTGTGTGCAAAAACCAGCCATGTGGGAAACCCGCATTAGATTGTGCTGTGCAGCATGAGGCATAAGCGGCACCGGGTTCCGTGCGTGAAAACCAGCCAAGTGGGAAACCAGCATTAAAGTGTGCTGTGCAGCGTGAGACACAAGTGTGCACAAGGACCTGTGCCTTAAAACCAGCATTATGGAAAACCAGCATTAGAGTGTGCTGTGCAGCATGAGGCATAAGCGTGCACCAGTTTCCGTGCGTGAAAACCAGCCAAGTGGGAAACCCGCATTAGAGTGTGCTGTGCAGCATGAGGCATAAGCGTGCACCAGTTTCCGTGCGTGAAAACCAGCCAAGTGGGAAACCCGCATTAGAGTGTGCTGTGCAGCATGAGGCATAAGCGTGCACCAGTTTCCGTGCGTGAAAACCAGCCAAGTGGGAAACCCGCATTAGAGTGTGCTGTGCAGCAAGAGGCATAAGCGTGCACCAGTTTCCGTGCGTGAAAACCAGCCAAGTGGGAAACCCACATTAGAGTGTACTGTGCAGCATGAGACATAAGTGTGCACCAGTCTCCGTGTGCGAAAACCAGCCAAGTGGGAAACCAGCATTAGAGTGTGCTGTGCAGCATGAGGCATAAGCGTGCACCGGGTTCCGTGCGTGAAAACCAGCCAAGTGGGAAACCAGCATTAAAGTGTGCTGTGCAGCGTGAGACACAAGTGTGCACAAGGACCTGTGCCTTAAAACCAGCATTATGGAAAACCAGCATTAGAGTGTGCTGTGCGCATGAGACATGAGCGTGCACCAGGGTCCATGAAAGAAAACTATCATTAGTGTGTGCTTTGCAGCGTGAGGCATGAAAGTGCACCAGGATCCGTGTGCGAAAACCAGCCATGTGGGAAACCAGCATTAGAGTGTGCTGTGCAGCGTGAGGCATGAGCCTGCACCAGGATCCGTGCACGAAAACAACCAGCTGTGTGAAAATCAAGCATTAGAATGTGCTGTGCAGTGAGTGACATGAGCGTGAACCAGAATTCCTGTACAAAAACCTGCCACGTAGGAAGCTGGCACCAGAATGTATGCAGTGAGCCACCAGCGTGCACCAGGATCCGTGTACGAACAAAGGCACTAGGGGAACTAGTCCAGGATGTGTGCTGTGTAGCCTGAGACACGAGCGTGCGCCAGTATCTGGGTTCGAAAACCAGCAAGGTGAGAAACAAACATCAGAATGTGTGCCACCAGTGTGCACCAGGAACCATGTATGACAAGCATTTGCAATGGGTGTCGCATTTGCCAGAGTTTAAGCTATTGGCATTGTAAATGACATTGTCTTTTATTTATCTGTTTTGCTAATTAACATATAAATAAAAAGCATCGTCATTTACAATCCCAATAGTTCAAACTCTTGTAAATTCGAAACCTATTCAAAGAAGCGGCCGCTATTATCCCTGGCTGCTCGGAAAGTGAAAGCATGCACGGCGCACTGAATGTTGCAAGAAAGCGGGTTGTGGCCGCAGTAGGAGAAACTCATTAAAGAAAATAGAGGTTATAGACTAAAAAAGACGTATTGTGTAACAACTGAAGTAAAAGGGCCAGTCCTCATGAGAGGTTACAAATGAAGATAAGGCGGTACTAAGGAGGGACGTACAAGCCTATTAACGAATCAGAAGCCACCATTTACGAAGGACAATGACACAAGCCAATACGAAAGACAATGACACAAGCCAATGGGAAATATGGGAGGAGAGTTGGCGGGGATTCTATTCCGTGCTCCAATACATCATGCCACAGAGTAGCGCATGCGCTGCCCAGGCTCAACCTAAAGAATAAGTAAAAAACATTGTTATTTACAGCGCCAATAGCTCTAACTTCACAAAAGTATGAGACTGATTGTGTTGCCAATGCTTGTTTAATTAGCATGGACACAAAAAGATAGGGCAGCTGGTAAAATGGCAAGTACGTTGTATGAGTCAAACTAAACATGCACTGTTATTCAACTTATTGTGCACGTTATATGTTTGTCATTAACACCTTGTAACATATTCATTATATGAAAATCAAAAACTTTCTTTCCTCATTTTAATACTTTGCTTTTTTTTTACCTTTCCCCTTTAATCTTTTGCTCGGTTTGATATTATTTTTCACCGTATTTGAACCCCTGCCGTTGTTTCTATTCTCTTCCTCTCATGTTATTTCCTTACGATCAGATATGCTTCAGCAATAGTTTATTTGCTTTCTCAATATTTATTAACGTAATTGCTATTCCCATTTCGATTCATTCTATGTATTTCTGTCTGTCTCTCTACGTGCAAAAGTTTCAGGTGATTTGTCGCCAGAGCCGAGTTTGGCTTCCTGTTGAATCGTGTACCCTGCACTCGGCCCGAGCAGTGCTCAGCTTCTTCGGTCTCAGCCCTGCCCCGGCTGAGTTTCGTTTCCGAGAAGTGCCGAAGAGCAGGGGATACAGGATACCGCGGAGATACCACATATTACGCAACACGGCTTCAGTGCGCGCAGCCATGGATGCGCCCTGGTGTCCCGAGAAGCTCAGGAGCTTGGAGGGAAGGATGGAGTGCGCATTTGGCCCCTGGGGCGCGCTCCCCCCGCAGGTCCTGACCCGCTTCCTCCAGGACTGCGTCCTCATCCCCAGGGCCGAGACCTCCGAGGCGCTGCAGCAAGGGGTCCTCCCGGAGGTGGAGCGCGTCCTGGCGGTGGTCCACGGCCTCGACGCGCGCTTCGGACCCCACTTCCTGAGGTCCGGCAGCTACATCGAGGGGCTGAAGGTGTCCGAGCCCGACGAGTTCGACTTCCTGGTGCCGCTGAAGGGACTGGGCGAGAAGAGCTTCACACTTGTTTCGGGCCACTTGGATTTACCAGCAGCGAGTCCGGATGGAAGCTTCGTGGCCGGGACCCTGAGCCCGTGCGACAACCTGGGCTGTGCCACCTGCGGGACCGGTGGGAAGAGGGCCCCGGCAGACCTGTGCTCGTGGAGACAACTCGACGTGGCCGACCTCCTGCCCAGCGGGAGGTGGCTGCTGAAGCCGCAGAAAGTGATGGGCACCTTTAAGCAGAGCGTCTCTGAGGCCCTCAAGCGAGAACCAGGTGAGGCTCCGCGGCTCTGGGGCCAGGGCTCTGCCGCACACAATCTGGGGTTTATATGTTTGTTTCCACAGGGGGAGAAGGCAGGGCCGAGGCTTGCCGAGGTGTCTAGGACTCTTGAGGTGGCTGCACCCCACAATGGGCAGGTGCTGCCAGGGACTCAGTACCTGCACTTCTCTCACTTCAAACGGCGCGTACCACCTCTTCTCAACAGGGGGCAGTATACCCGAGCCCCCATTCCAACCTGTGCAGCGCAGAGTTCCTGCCTGCAGGTCCGTGCGTTGTTCCCACCCCCAGATTTACCACATGCAGGAACGAGTAATCTGGCCAAGGACACTGCATTGGGACAACGCAGGCCTGCATCGTGGACCTGCACACTAACCCGCCACCATCAGAAGCGGTATGGGCGAGACCACTATTGTCTCTCCCCCCCCACACATACCACCTGCTTAGGTGGCAGGGATTCTGCTCTGGAACAGGACTATACCCAGGACCACAGAACATCAGTATGGAGGACCTGAGTCACCAGACCCCATCAGTACCTATGCACCCAAATCCAGGCCAGCTCATAGGACCATATGAATGAACACCTTTTCCCATAGACACAGAATGGGTGAAACCCTTTGATACATCTGGCTCACAGTGCCTTACCGGCCCTCCTAAGTCAGTAGGCGCCCCAGAACACAACACTCCAGACCCTCTTACGGATCGCCGTAACGGGCCACCTTTCGTTCTCTCATTCATACGTATCCACAA
The DNA here is from genome assembly GCF_964263255.1 of Lissotriton vulgaris. Taxonomy (NCBI): domain Eukaryota; kingdom Metazoa; phylum Chordata; class Amphibia; order Caudata; family Salamandridae; genus Lissotriton; species Lissotriton vulgaris. The sequence continues at coordinate 32,317,455 of NC_141689.1, forward strand.
CAAACAAAAAAGAGACACAAAGAAAGTTTGCTATATTTATTGAAACTATTCTGCTCGAATTTGCAACAACTGCGCTGCAATTAAAAGACGTATGCAAATCAAAAATATGATTAGCACAATTAGCAAACTAAAGACAATGAAAAGGCCTGTCATATTCGAAGGTAACTTTGCCTACATTTATGCTCACTATAGCATCTCAGGGACTAGTGGGGGACCCCAAACCTGAATTACATAGGTATTCCACATTTCATGGGGTTTAACTCATACTTGTACACTACAGTTGGGGCATTACCCACAGTGCCAGTAATTACGGGTGTGGAGTTTGCACCTCCCCGGTACTGTGCAACTCATAATTGAGGTCCTGATGGGAGAGCCCCGGAATACTCATTAACAAACAGGCACTCTGGGTAGTTAGTGTCTGAACTCCTAGATTTCCATTCTAAGCCCACAAATTGCACAGAAGGACGTCATCAGGGGTACGGCTACTGTTGGTACAGTCCGTGCAGTGGCACCAGCCGACCCTTCACTGGAGGGGAGGGGGCTAGGTGGTATTATCAAAAGACAGAGGCAAGTGACAGGCAGGCACTGCATCCCAAGATGAGCTTATTCTGCCTTGATGTAGCAACATAGATTTGAGGCAAGTGCCAGGCAAGAACAGCACCCCTAGATGACCTGACACTGCAGTGCTGTGCAGCATCAAGTCAGAGGCAACCAGGGCTTTAAGTGGGCCGGGTCTCACCGGCAGTTTTTTAAAAGGGGCCTTGAAACGGGTCTCTATCAGGCTCTGTTTTGGGCCCTGGCACAGGCGGTCCGTTTTTTTTGGACTGCATTGACAGCAGGCACATCAATGTGTGCGGTGGCTCACACTGCTCACTTCTCACTAGTGAAAAACTTACTGCGGCATGACGTCATGCCAGGTGAGGCTTGTAGGGGAAGGGAAATCCTTTAAAAAGTCATTTTTTCTCTAGATTTTTCTTCTCTATTTGAAACTAAGGCGCAGCAACATTGTCGTGTCACCAGGGATTTAAATGGAAGGTTTTCAATATTATATACAAGTTATAGGTGCTGCTGATTTACCTTATGCAACTAACACCATTGACAAAGCCAATAGTTCTGACTTCTTATAGGTATGATGTTCACTTGTTGTATCACATATCTGGATGTACTGACAGAAACAGCAAAATACAAATCGGGCGACACACTATGCTAAGCACAGAGTTTTAGCTTATGTGTTTTAAGCCATGCCCTCGATTTCATTGGCCACCCCCATTTGAGAGACCCCCAAGTTTTTTTATCCCTCTTAAAGCCATGAAGGCAAGTAACAGGTAAGCACTGCATCTCCCCCATCCCCTGTCATGAATCTGCCATGCTGTACAGACTATACTGCAGACTAATGCTCATGTAAGTTGAGAGCAGCTGAAATGTTGTGCATGTCTTGGTGACAGTAACCGCTGATCATCAGTCGGCGTAGTGAACTGCATTTACAAGTAACGTTCCAGTGAAAACACGCCAGTATTTATCTTAAAAGCACGGGTATCCTGGAGTGCTCTAGAGAGTCACTGAACAGTGACAGGTGTATGGTGTCATGGGCCCTAGGCCCACATGCTAACATGAAGTGACAGACACTGCAGGCATGCTTAGTGAACTGGCTACGAGCACGTGCACCCGGGCCCTTTTTATTAATGGGTTGCATGTGTGCCCCCTCCCACAAGGGAGTGGTTAGCAACTCTGTGTCTGCTGCGACACTAGAACATGTCTTGCAGGACACAACATTCCTCCCAAATTTTAATGAAGACCAAACACTTACTAGTCCAACCTTTGGGGATAAATAACAATTAAATATACACCACAGGGGCCATCAGCTTCTCGTGTCAGGCAGCAGGAAGACAGCAGACAAGGACTGGTGACTCTGCCTGCAGCAGGACGATCTCGGTGGGCACTCATGATTTAACCTGAGTGGTCCAGGACACGAACAGTGGCTTGGAGATGTCAGCTGCACTCTTGTAACATGCCAGTGGAAACATGCCCTTTGTTCCGAGGTGGCTCCCCTTCGCTGACGTAGAGGTTGGTATGTGGTGGATACTAACAGTTCATTAACTGGGTGCGTCAAGATCATGGTTGGAGTCCATGGTGAAAGTTCACAGGCATGTTGCAGGATCGACTGATGCACCTGTTAGGCTATCTTGCTGAAATGTCTCTTCCAACTCTCCCGCCTGGGTAGGCCCTTGGTCGGGGTTGGAATGGGACTGCTTGTGGGCTGCACTGGGGCTGCATGTGTGCTGACTGGGGGCAGCTGCAAGACCACCAAGGAGCTAGCACCTAGTCGCTCGCACAAACCTCAGGGATGGATGGGTCTTGGGCAAGACATGCTCTCGCTGCCGCAGTTCAGGTATGAACCCGGTTAGCAGGTAGCCTCTGGCCCTTCTTGTCGGCTGGTTTGACAACGGTGTAGGACTCCAGTCCATGGTACTCTTGAGATGGTATCGTTTGATGCACTTGATGAGGACTGGCGTGATGGCATTGCTAGTCTTGTGGTGAATCCAGACAACAGTTGTTGATGACTTGCCAGGATGGTTGCAGGTCTTTAGTCTTGAGTCGATCACCTGAGGCAGGGAGTGGCCAGGTGCCCCAATTTCCATTGAGGCAACAGTTACATCCCATGCACTTGGAATCTTTGGGCTGTTAGGACGTTGGTGACAGGGGCGTGATAGACATGCTGAGAAATATGAGGCATGAGACTCTGTTCGCGCAGGCTTTGAGGCTTACTTTCTGTCTCCTGCTTGGGGGTCACCAGTTCCTTCTCTGGTTGTCACCCCCTTCACTTACTGTTAATGTGTCAGGATTCACTCCTTTTGCAGCTCGGGCCGTCTTCATCATCCGGCCCGGCCACTCACAACTTCTCCTTATGAACTTTGTCAGACCTGGCACCATTGGCATGGGTCTCCCTTCCATGTTTCTGTTGCTTCATGTGTTTTTGCTTGTGTTAGATGCTTTGGGCACTGTGCCACTGCTGTCCAGTGCCACATTACAAGTTCTCCCGACTGTAAATTAATGTATTGATCAGTGATTACATGATTGGCTTGTTTGGTTTACTTGTCGGACCCTAGTATAGTGCACCAAGTGTGCCCAGGGCTTGTAAATCCAAATGCTGCTGGTGGGCTTGCAGCACTGGTTGTGGCACTCACAGAAGCATCCTTGTAAAATGTGTCTAAGGTCTGCCATTGCAGAGCCTGTGGGCAGTCTGGTACTGTCATGCTGTCTGAGCAAGTGCACCCACTTGCCAGTCCCTAAACCTTCCCATTTCTACATATCAGACACCTCTATGGTAGGCCCAAGGGCAGGGTGCATTGTAAGTATAAGGTAGGACATGCCCTGGTGTGTGTGGCATGTCCTAATAGTGAATTACAGCCATTTTTGTTTTTCACTATTGCAAGGCTACCTGGTCTCCATAGGCCAGAATGGGATATTAGATTATTACATTTTATAATCCTAACTGACTCAGAGAACATGGTAGAAATTCGAGTGTAGTATGCCTGAACTCAGAATGATCAAATACATCTTTTAGTGAAGTTGGTTTTAACATTCTGTGTTTGAAAATACCACTTTTAGAAAGTAGGTATTTTCTTGTCTAACTGTCCCAGCCTGCCACTGCTAGGTTGTGTATTCCTTGTCTGAAATTTGAGTGATAGGGCGGGGGGATTCCAGGAGACAAGGTGAGTACGCCCAGTGGTGAATAGAGAGATCTGCATCTAGATGGGAGGGAGGAGTTACACCTGGGACCTGAATAAGGCTGTGCCTGCCCCCCACAGTGCTGGCGCCACCCCCTGTGGCGTGTTTGATGTCTCTGCCATGCACTGTGAAAGGAGAGAAGGAATCATGTCAACAGAGTGCTCCAGGGCTGTGCCTTTCCTCCGCAATGCTGGCTCCACCTCCTGTGGGGCGTCTGATGTCTCTGCCCTGCACTGTGAAAGAAGAGAAGGAGACCTGTAAACAGAGTGCTTCAGAACTGGTTTGGATTGGGCAAAGGCCCCTCTGCCCTCAGAGGACAAAGGATTTTGGGATATAAATATTGGGACCCTGATCCCAAGAAATTAGATCACTTTTGGACCACAAGAAGAAACCTCTTCTGAGGAGAGGAACCTGAAGAAACTGAGGAGAGACTATTCCTAAGTTGAAGTGCTGCTTAGGGGATTGGCCTGCAGTGGTTGCCTGGCTGCCAAAGAGAGGAGAAAGAACTTTGTGTGCTTTAATTTCAACTTGCAAGGATCTCCAAGGGCTTGGAGCAGAGCTTGCCTCCTGCTGAAGTCTCAGGGACAACAGACTTCACCCCTCCAGCTCCCCAGAGTTCTTTGGAAGTGAATGCTGCTGTTTTGAGCCTTCTGAGGGACTGCGTGTCGCAAGGAGCTGGAAGCACGACTCAACAAGAAAGTTGTGTGTCGCCGTCCCTGCCGTCGCATCTCTGAACAAGGGTGTCGCAGCTGGAGCTGTCGTATTGCACCGCATCGAGGGAAGCGTCTCGCAATGAAGAGGAAGCCTGTCACTGTCACTGCTGCTGCCGTCGCATTTTTGAGCAAGGGTGTTGTCGCTGTCATATTGCACCGCATCGAGAGAAGTGTCTCGCAACGAGAAAGAAGGGTGTCGCCGTCGCTGCTGCTGCCGTCGCATTTCTGAACAAGGGTGACACCGCTGTAGCTGTTGTATTTCACCACATCGAGGAAAGCACCTCGCATCCCCAGAGAAGCGCGCCGCCGTCACATTTCTGAACAAGGATGTCGCCGCTGTAGTTGTCTCATCATGCGGAAGCTTCTCGCAAACGTCAGAGAAGAGTGTTGCAGCTGAGGCTGCTGCCGTTGCATCGCTGAACAAGGGTGTTGCCGACGCAGCTGACACATCAAATCGAGACTTCTTGCTTCATTGGAGAAGCGTGCCGCATCTGGAAGATCTTCACGTCTTTATTTCTTTGCACCGAAACTTTGCCGCATTTCCATCGCTGCAACATTGCTTGTTGTGGAAGCGCAACGCATCGTAAGGTACATTGACGCAAAGTGTCGCATCTTAAGAACTGATCTGAACTAAGATAAAACTACAATCGTAAGTATAGTATTGTGGATGTTTGTCATTTGTGGTCTTGTGTTAAGTCTATATAAAGAATACTTATTTTTAATATACAACTGTGTGGTATCCATCTGTAGTGTTGTCACTGGGTTACTGTATGTGGTCACAAATGCTTTACACGCTGCCTCTGAGATGAGGCTGTCTGCTCGTGCCAAGCTACCAAAGGGGTGAGCAGGGGTTATTTTAGGAGTGTACCCCCTTACCCTGACTAGAGGCAAGGGTCCCTATTTGTCACAAGTACCTACCTGTGCCAACTAGAGACCCCAAAATCTAACAACCGGTGGCCCAATGGGCTTGTAATTAAACCCTCAAATATCTACACTCTCGTCATTAATGCCAGCACTTCCATCTTCCTCTGAGAACTTAACTTTCAACAAGAAGACAGCAATGACCCAAACTCTACATCCATTCTAGAAAACCTCAAAAACCTTGGACTCACACAGCATATTACTGAACCCACCTACATCACCGGACACCTATTGGACCCGATGTTATCCTCAATCAGCAACATCACAGTCGACAAGCCAGCAACTATAACCTGCACAAACCACACTTTTGTCAGTTTCAACATACCCATCTCACACCAACACAGACCTACCACTACTAAAACTATCTGCCGTAGTTGCAAATGTATCACAGAAGAGGAGTAGCTTTCCACTCTTTCCACACACACTTGCGGAAAGTCATTAAAAACCTCAACAATTTGATTACCTCATGCACAGTTACCCTGACGCCCCTTAACAAAACCTAACAGCAAGGGCCCAATCACAGGCCAGCTGCTACACAGAGGAACTCAGGCTGATGGAAAGCCACTGCAAGCAACTGGAGCACAAATGGATAAGTCAAGAAACCACAGATAAAGACATCTTCAAATCAACCGTAAGACATACCACCAGCAGATACAGAACACCAGTTACACAGCTCTTGCAGATCGCATTGACACCAGCACTAACAGCAGCAAGAAAATCTTCCTCATCAAAGATTTCATTGTGCCTCCTGCCACCTCTGGCAACATCAATCCCTCACAAGACCTTTGCAACAAGCTCTTGGAATTCTTCTTTGAAAAAATCCCATTCTTATAGAGCAACTTCAACCCTCAATGAGACCCCGTCCTCATCGCAACTCAAGGTCCCAGCACTCCTGAAGATCAAACCTGGAACTCCTGGCCTGCCGTGACCAATGTCAAACTCTCGCTGCTATGAAGACCACCATAACCTGTATTTGTAAAGCACACGTCCCCTACAGTGGGCACATTAGTCCACTAACCACCACACCCAGCTTCCATCCACTTGAGGGCATCCATATGATACCTAACAGAAGAGCCATGGAAAACTCATTCTCCTGCAGCATTTGACATGACCTTATATCCCATCCTCATCAGACAACTGCATCCAAGGACCTGCTATTGTGTTTTTATCTAGGAACCTAAATCAATATTTATATTTTATGCCCTTGTACGGCTTTAATCAATAATATCCCTATAATGGCATAGGAATTATATCCATATCTAGTTGTAGCCCATGCAGTCACATTAAGCAAGGCTATTTCCCCGGACTCCTAGAAAGCACGAGTTTTCTAAACAAATCAAACCTCCAGCAACCTGGGAAATCCCCATGGCTTTTGTTTTGATTTGTCATAGAACTCCTGCGAGCACTGTAAGAACGGCCAGTTCTTAGTGACATCTTTATTGGCATCTTATGTCCAACCTTACGTCAAACCCGGCACCTTTCAGGTATAAATATACCAATGTTGACTTAAGCAAACACACAGTGGTGGTTTTGGAGCAAAGCAGCTATCTACTTGCCCGAGAGCCCAGCTGATGCGAGAGCCCACGGACGCTGCCCCTCCTCTTTGACGCGCTGAGAAAGACGCTGTCTTTTTATCCAGCCGAGAAAATCCAGCTCTGTCGTTTCCAGCCTACCCTTGCGGGTTACTGGAATATCGAGTCCTGAGGAAAGAGATACCAGACCTCCCACATTCTATTACCAAGGTACAGAGCTGACTAAACCCTTAAAGAGAATTCTTGAGTCAGATTCTTGGCAAAACCAACTTAACTTAAACTGCTACTTACTTACTCCTTCCCACGTATTAGGCTTAGGTCAGGTACACCGGGGTAGGCGTATTTAGAAGCACCAGTTGAGTACGTTAGTCAATGTATATATGCATGTATATATTTTATCCATTTTAAAGTATCTTATGGCTAAGAAACCATATCAATGCTTTTACAGTATTATTTCATAATACTCCTTTTACTGTACGCACTTTACTTTACATTAAGTATTGCAATTGTGGCAATTCATTTCTCTTGCATGAGAAGGAAGACTGCTCAATAAATTACACCGTTTATTGAAAACGCCCGTCTCTCTTTTCTCTGCACTCTGGTGAAACTAAGTACGCACAATTGACTGAGTGAAATAGCTGTCTATTGTTTTCACACGACTCTAGAGATACACTCTTATTCTGAGGGAGCAAAGTTGTCATGTTATATGGTTGTCAGAAGTAAGCATGAGCGAATTTTGCGGATCTCGCGTTCGCGAATTTTGCGGATTTGCGGATTCGCAATCCGCAAAATCCGCGAATTCCCGCGAATTTGCGGATTTTTTTTTTTTGTGTTCGCCCGTGTTTCTGCCAGTTCGCGAGGGTTTTTACAATTTCGCAATTTGCGAACTTACCTGTCGGGTCGCAAGTTTTGCGAACTTGTTGTTTCTACGTGTCCAGCCTGTTTGGGACACTCTTCTTCATCACTGCCACTCTCTGTCACCACTGCCACTCTCTGACTACTCATGCCACCCTCTGGCCCACCCATGCCACCCTCTGTTTCATCACCACACCCTCTGGTTGTCCAGTGTACATTATTTTCGGCAAAGCAAAGCACACCTTCCCTGCCTCAAGTGACCTGAATTAATTTGGGGCTGATTAATGTGTCACAGAATATTTTTTTAGCTGGCACCTGCTTCCTTAGTGCGCCCTGATTAGTGATCTTTTGCACTTGCTAAGTGCTTTCATTGTTGCAAAATTAGTTACAACACCTGCCCTGCCCCAACTGACAATAATGAATTAGGGGCTGATTAATGGATTTTAACTTCCAGCCTGGCTCCTGCTTGTCTCCCTTAGCTGTAATTCAGGACCTTTGTGGCATATGTGTAACTATTCTGAGGTTCAGAGCAGGGTCACATAATAGTTTCAACTGGCAACTGAACTCTGGAGGGGCCCCTCAGGAAGCACTACAGGAAATGGCTACTAATGATGAGCCTGAACTTTTGAACCTGGTAAGTAGTTACTTTCAGTTTTGCTAAGATCGTATTTCTGCAATTTTGCACTTATTCGCGGGGCGCAAACTCACGCGAACAGTGCGAGCAGTGCGAGCAAAATCCGCTGCTCGCGGATTTGCGGATTTTGCGGGAGATTCGCGAATCTCGCGGATTGCGAATTTCCCGAAAATCCGCAAAATCCGCGAGCGGAACGGATTTTCCGCCCATGCCTAGTCAGAAGCTAATCCCTTCTTGTCTATCCAGGGAGGTTAAACTCCTCCTCGTTTATTCGAGAAAGTTTCTAGAGACCTCTGAGCTAGCTGGCAAACCTTAAGTCTAATATAGTCAGTAGAGACCTAGTCGACCTCAGTCCTACGTCTACACTGCTGAATATATTATTCCAATGCGCAGAGCCTATTGGGAATATAGGAACTACACTACATGGCGCCCAACGTTTGGTAAGGCGATAAAACTAACGCAAGACGTTAGAGTGACTCAGTCGTGCTTTTTCACACAGACCCTTTTTCCCATAAATACTCCAAAAGACGTCTGTAGTGGGTAAAAGGTTAAAATCCGCTGGAACTTAGTAGGAAGAGATTCCTATGTATAGTTTTTGGTTTAGTCAACGTTGAAGGATACAGTGTTCCAAAATATTGTGCACCTAATCTTTGTTTCCTTGAAACTTGATCTGCAACAAAAACCTTTCTGCCAGTAGAATGGGGGAAAGTGAAGACGAAAGAGAGCGAGCTAGAATAGCAGCTCAGCTAATAACGGATGACACAAGTCTCCTACAAAATGACCCGAATGTTATACTCATTCCGGCAAATATGAGAATAACTATATCTATAAAACTTATAGAAAACGGACTGACATCACAAGGTGGTACAGTCATACTCGTGGTAGAGGCCCATGAATATCGACAGACAGAGGTATTCTATTCATGGATAAACTTTTCAGCAGCAAACGCTGTAACACACGAATTCCACTATTACAAAATAGAGGAACCTCCGGATGAATACACTCCTTTCGAGGAGGTTGAAATCCCATTAAAATACCAAGAGCACCTGCTCTGGTTTAGAGGCGCCCTAAAACATAATAATCACATCACCAGGCTCGGTCCACTAGGTAGACCAGGAGCAACATGGCCGGTTCTAGCCAGCTACACACCACACCCCGACATTGATAAAATGTCAAGCGAAGAACTCTTAGTTAAAATAAAAGAATTAACAAAGGCATATAGAGAGTTAGTTCAATTGGCAACGGGGAATATACCTAATCTCCAGAAATTGAAAGAAACAGATATAGCAGACCAACCAATTGAACTTGCCAGAATCATAGAAAAATCCTATGAGGAACTAGGTAGAGATAGTTTGGGTGGGAAACCGGTAAAACCCCAACTAACTGAAAATCCTGAAAAGATATTTATTAAAAATAATCTAAACACTCCAAAAAAGAACTGGGATGGAAATAAAAAATCCACTCCCAAAGAAAAAAGATTCCAGTCCAGAGGAAGGTCTCCTCGGCGGAGAGAAAGATCTCCGGATCAAGGACACAAGTCTCCCCAGAGGGAGCCCTCTGAGAAAAGATACAACCTTAGAAATAGGGATAATTTGAAAAAACCTGATAGATATCAAGATATTGATACACGTCCTTCTCGATCTTTTCAGACTTCCTCGCAGAAATCGGAAAGAGAGGACGGTCAGAAAACAGGGAAGAGCACGTGAAGTCCAAAGACAAGGAACCTGCTCAGAGTAAAAAATTTAAATTTCCAAGAAAGAAGGTAGCCAGTATTAAAATAATCAAACATGTCGAGGATACTGAGGACACAGCTGAAAAACGGAGAGTGGGCCCAGACAATGCTAGACAGCGCAGCAGAAGTGACAATAGCTCGCAAGATCCTGATGAATCATCTGGAGACAGTGGACACGAATGAATACATTCAGGTGGAAACTGCAGATACCAGAGTTAGCAAACCTCATAAAATATACGAAATAACATTGCGTATAGAGGGAGATAAGACTAGGAAAGTAAGGGGTCTGTTTTGGGATAACCTTTCAAAAGGCTGTGACATCCTTCTAGCTGAGAAAGACTGGCCACCAGAGTTTGTCAGAGAGTGCCCTCATGGCGAAGAAATGATTATGCCTGCCTTCTCAAATCATATTCCAATTCATAGAAAATACACATATGCAAGAAAATGGGCAGTAGCCCAAGCTCCTGCATTATATAAAAATCATGTAGGATGGGATGAGGACTCCCCTCCTCACAAAATCCAGGTAAAATGTAAGCATGAGCGGATTTCGCGGATTCACGATCCGCGAATTTGCAGATTTGCGTATTCGCGGATCCGCAAAATCTGCGAATTTGCGGATTCGCGGATTTTGCGGACTTTTTTTAAATGGGGGATGCAAAGGCCTCTATCCAGCATCACAGCTGATTTTCGACGGTAGATTTGGGAAGAAGGCACACCTGCCCAGCCTCGATGAAGCTCACTATTGCTTTTGGGCTGATGAATAAGTCACTGAATTTGAGCTTCAACTAGTTCCAGCAACCATGTGTGTGTTACTATGCAATCGCCCCGAAGGGCGCAGGGGTCCCTTGAGTGAGCTGTCCATCATAGTGGGTAAATGGTGGGAAGACGGTGCACACCGCAAGTGTGTGAGCGGGGCCAAACGGGCTGGGCTTCCATGTGAGTTCACAACATGCCTCTTGTGTGTATAAAAGTTCAGAGACCGATCAGAGCAGCAGATCAAGAGAAAGAAGCTCCTGGTCACAGGAACAGCACGAGGATTGCGCTCGTGAAAGTCAAGGATGCAAAGGCCTCTATCCAGCATCACAGCTGATTTTCGACGGTAGATTTGGGAAGAAGGCACACCTGCCCAGCCTCGACGATGCTCACGATTGTTTTTGGGCTGATGAATGAGTCACTGAATTTGAGCTTCAACTAGTTCCAGTGGCCATGTGTGTGTTACTATGCAATCGCACCGATGTGCGCAGGGGTCCCTTGAGTGAGCTGTCCATCCCATCCATCATCCTGTAACTATTTTAGGATGGCGCCGGCAAGCTGCCAGCGCCATCCTAAAATAGTTACTAAGTTAGCTTCAGTTAGCTTCAACAGGAAGCACTAATAGATAAAATAAAGCAGGTGCTTGATCTTGAGCACCTGCTTTATTTTATCTATTAGTGCTTCCTGTTGAAGCTAACTGAAGCTAACTTAGTAACTATTTTAGGATGGCGCTGGCAGCTTGCCGGCGCCATCCTAAAATAGTTACAACTTCAAGCTTGAAGGCTTGAACTTTTGCCCCCCAAATCCGCCGCTCGCGGATTTTTGGTAAATTCGCGGGAGTTCGCGGATTGCGGATTTACCGAAAATCCGCGAAATCCGCGAGCGAAACGAATTTTGCGCTCACGCTTATTAAAATGTCAACCCACTGCACAAAGGCAGTACCCAATTAAGCAAGAAGCTAAAAAACAAGTCAGGGAGATCTTAGATCAACTTGAATACCAAGGGGTGATTGAAACATGCTCCTCTCAAATGAACAATCCTTTTTTTCCTGTCTCCAAGCCGGATGATTCATATCGTCTAGTCTTGGACTATAGACACCTTAACTCATGTTGCAAGACATTTGCAGTACAAAACTCACACAGTGCGGCACTAATGAATAACATCGTTCGCAAAAAATACAAAACAACACTAGACATCTCTAATGGATTCTTTTGTCATAACATTGCACCCGAAAGCAGGTATTTAACCGCATTCTCAATAATGGGTTCACAGAAAAATTTCTGTCGACTCCCACAGGGATTCAAGAATAGCCCAGGATTATTCTCAGCAAGGGTAACAGAGTTACTACAAATATATGATGATCAAGCATTATCTTATGTCGATGAGATCTATCTCACAGATGATAACCGGGATATTCACTGGAAAAGAGTGAACACCATAATACTTGGGTTCGCAGCAGAGGGTTACAAATTCAACTTTAAAAAGTCACGAATTGCCCACCTAACTGTCCTATTTTTAGGATATGAATTATCAAGTGAAGGCAAAAGCCTAGCAGACAACTTCTTAGAGAAGTGCGCTGTACTCCAAGCACCAAAAAGCTGAAGAACTTACAATCAGTACTAGGTTTCCTGAATTTCGGAGGAACTTACATTCTAAATTATGCAGAGAGGGTTAAACCTCTCTATGAATTAATAAAACCTGATTTTAAACCAATCAATTGGACTCAGAAACACACAGAAATTTTGAGATCATTGCAAACAGACATGTTAGCTAAAACAAAATTAGAAACTCGCGACAATACACGCAACCTTGTAATCCGAGTCATCCCAGGAAGTTGCGGATTCACGTACCGGACCTCTAATGAGGGAGAAACGGTACCAATAGATTACAAATCACATTTGTACACACAAGCTGAAAAAACATTCAGTCTTACAGAAAATATTGTAAATGCGGTTCAAACTGCTGTAGCAAAAGAAAGAGCCCAAGGCAAAAGAATAACTGTTTATACAGCAGAATCAGCCTTTGAGGCGTTATTAAGCCCAGTTAATCTAAAAACGGTGGCATTAGATCCAAAACGGATACAGTGGGAAAATTCTCTTGCTGCAGAAGACGTGAAATACTATTTTGACCCGAACATGAAAAAACTGAAAGATCTAAAATATGAAGAAGAATATCCTCTGCCAATCGAAATTCTGCCTCTCCAACAGTACTCTTGTGTAATCTATATGGACAGATTTGCACAACACTACGATGTGGATAATAAATCCTACAATTCAGCGTGCGCGATTGTTAAAAGTCGCTGGCTCTGTGGTAAATTCAGACCAAAAATAACAAAAACGGAATCACTGAGAAACTGTTCGGCTCAGCGAGCTGAAATCAGATCTTTAAAGTTGGCGCTTGAAAATGCCGATCGTGAATTCCCGACACTAATAGTGTGCGATTCGCATTTTTGCATCAAATCTTACAATAATGACTTGCAGAACTGGGTTCAAAACGATTACAAAGATGACACAGGTGCTACAATAAAGCATAAGGCGCTTTGGGAACAGGTAGTTCTTTTGCAGAAAGAACTATGAAAGACTCACGTGATACATACACTGAGTCATCAACGTGATGGCGTTCACGTTGCAGGGAATTCATTGGCTAAAACAGCCACAGCGGAAGCAGCTCAACCGGCTTCCGTAGCCACAAAAAAGCGTTCAGAAAAATACATAGACGGGAAAACCATGCTGGCGGTAAAAACGTCCTCAAAAGGCGACTGTGCAGCACTACCCGTGAACTATCCACTCAATTATACATACATAATTGACGCAAACTCCGTTCTTTTTGCTCAAATCCCTGGAGTGGGGGATAGAGTAATTCCAAACACAAACAGGAGAATCTTATTAATAGCAAACGCACACATGGGTGAAGGTCTAAGGCACAATGAGATCAAGGAATCTCAGAAAGAATTACAATCAGAATACTGGTGGCCGGGGATGAGCGTGCAACATTACAAATTTGCAAAGAGCTGTCCAAACTGCAACAGAGATCCCAGTAGCGAACCGACCGGAGTATTGCCATGGCCCTTCTTTTAGTTAGCATAAGGCTAACTATACGTAAAATCCAGCGTCCCATTAATTTCTTTTTAAGACTAGATTCACTTAAAAATACAGGCCCCAGCGCTCGGCTGACGCCAGAACTGTTATAAAAGATTTGCGAGTCTTTATCGGCACATACGCAATTGGCATGCTACATTCTGACCAGGGTCCTGCTTTTAGCTCTCGAGCTTATAAGGAGGCCATGACCAGCATGGGCATTGCTTTGCAGTACTCTTGTCCCTTCCATCCTGAGGGAAATGGGATTGTGGAAAGAAAAAAACGGGACATAAAGCAATCTATAACGGCGAGGGTATTAGGTTCGGGTGATGGGTGGGTCCAACATTTAACAAGTGTCCAACGTAGTCCTAATAACCTGCCAAGAAATTCTCTAAAAGGTTTCAGCCCGTACGAGCTATTGTTCGGTACTAGAATGCATATTCAGGACTTAGATAGTCAAACTTCAGTGGTAAAAGAAAAATGCTTTGATATCAAAGTCCGTTTGGCTGTTTTACAGGACTTAAATGAAACAAGAAGAGCACTAAGCAACATAAAGTTAAAGCAACAGCCAGAAACCACTGAAGATAAACCACCTGTCCCAGCAAGACCTGTCTGGATTCCAAAGATTGGGGATCTGGTCAGATAGAAGATCGCGGTGAGAAAGGAATTTGGGCTTGCTTACAGAAAAGCAGTACCTGTCTTAGATATCAGTGGAACAAAATCAGTTGTACTACCGCCCCTTGCTGGTAAAAAGGAGAACCGAGTTGTATCCTTCGACCTGGTAAAACCACAATCATGTGGCCAATAATAAGTAGTAGGCCCAGTGGACTCCCAAGAAATAGCAGAATACCACAATTTGCTACTATCCAAGAGGTTCAAACTGAGAGACTAATTACATTTGATAAACCTGCAGTGAATAAAAAAGGACTATGCAACAATGCCATGGAACTTGTGCCTCTTGAAACCCAAATCACAACAGTTCGTCAAGAAACACCTGTCTACAACGATGTAGCCTCAGACTATGCTAATGAAGGAAAAGATGTAAAAGCAAAGGAAAATTCGGAAGCAATTCCAACAATTGACAGAACTGCATCTGGCTACTTCATCAATTTTGATAACTTTTCTGAAGATCCAAGCGAACCTGAAGAAATGCCAGCAACAAAAACTTTTAAAGACAAAGCAATTAAACTCTTTGACCAACTAAAAGAATCATATCTGAATGCACCATTGATTGAATTTTGGATTGTATTAGGCGTACTTATACTCCTTCTTTGTCTAATCTTAGTTCTAATTTTAGGAAAATTTATTACAGTACAATGGACACAGCAAGCCAGAACATCAACTTGGTCCTAAAGACACACAAGTCATCTCATATCGAGAAAAGAGAACTATCATCAGTGAATGTCACAGCCATTCCAATACCTGGTGGGGTAGCTTGGGACAAAACGGATTACGAAATCTATGGCCCGGTTGAACTCTTGAAATATCCACATCAGTTCAAGGTTTCATTAAGTGACTTTGTAAAACCAAGTACGTTCTCTGATGATTGGGACTTTGAAAGTATAAATAATATGATGTCAGATTTAGTAATGTCAGCAAAATTTACAGAACATGATTACTTACAGGGTTCGTCGAATTATGAACAAATGTATTGTTACAATCACTATGCACATCACTATTTACATAAATCTGCTCAACCTAGAATTTTTTTAAATTATAATCAATGGGAACATTGTGCAACTCCACCTAAAAGCAGTTCGAAAACATTTTATGAGAAATTAAAATACTTCTCAGGGTTTAACACAAGTGATGCAGAAACGTTTTATTTTAAACTGTCAGATAGGACAGGGATAAAAACAATGTTGACAAATACTAAATTGATTTATTTTGAAACATTTTATGAAAAAATTATTACATTTGGTTTTGAATTCTGGAAAAACAACATCGAAACGAAAACCATCTGGGGTACAAAAGAATGGCAGGTCCAAGGTCTAGAAACATTATTTAGAGCCTGCATGATCCCAGAACAAATTATATTCTTGAATGACACCATTCAACAGACAACCTGTCTTGGACTAGCCAAAATTAAGGACTTAAACAAACCGTCTATTCCAAAGCCAATACCTGACAGTAATAGCACTACAGATGTTGTGATAGACGTATACCATATTTTACACCAAAACAGAACACATCCTGAAAAAATGGTTGATCTGGCCAATTGACATAAATAACTGTCAAGATAGATTCCTGAACAAAATACAGGGGTTCAAAATGACCAGACCAGACCCTAGATACTCCCAGAGACAACATCCAGGGATAGTAACAACATACAGTGTAGGGATACTATGCCTTGAGTGGCTAGAGAAATCCACACTGGCTGAAATTAAGCAACACTTGACTTTACTTAAAGACGGTGCCGACTTGCATGATTTCTTAATGGGACCACGCAAACAGCGTCAAAAACGTTTCATAGCGGCCGGTATATATGCTGCATACAACGAAGCTTGGAAAGTAATGCAAATTGAAACAGCAGAAAAAATACTAGAAATTGATTGTATTAATTTGGAATAATCACTTTCTGTTGTGGACAATGGGTTAATGACTCTGTCCTCCAGAATATACTCACTGGACAGTATTGTATCATCTGCTATCGATATAATAGATCAGGACTTACTAATGTTACAACACGGTCAGTCCCAATTACGTTCTATTATACAGCTCGGCTGGACGTTGCAAAATCTGCCTTCAGGCTACGTGCCATGGCGTTTAATAAACACAACGTCATTATTCTCTATCTTTAACCTTACTGATAAACAAATCAGTTTGGCACAAAAAGGAGCAGACTATACGATTCTGAGCATTGAAAAACCTGAGACATTACCGTTGACAATGTCAGAAAGACCTGTCATTGAATGGATAATACACAGAATAATCACAATTCCGATAATAACTTTCCAATTTAAAAATTGCCAAGAGTATATACCAGCAGGCCAGTATGAAAGGTTGGGTAAAGGGTACATTAAGTCATCATGGAAATTACCTTACACACACACATGTTATAGTGACAAGAAACAGAATGTATTTCTTAGTGGTAACAATTGTAAACGATCACTAAGCTGTATACTTCTGTGCCAAGGTATTAATTTGCATGGGGCCTGTGAGGGGACTTCAAATAACCTTTCATGCCACCAGCATGGCACACCTGCAACACAAATAGGGCCATTCTTTAGACAACTTTCTAACGGAAGTTACATTCTAATAACGGACCACAGATGTTGAGGCATGGTGCCAGGGAAAGCCTATCTCGTAAGCGTTAGTTCCATGGTCACTTGCTGTATGCAAGTATTGTATCCAAACGGCTCTCCAGATATGGAGGCTACGATTTGGCCTTCTTTGAATATCTCTTCTATTCGAATTGATACTTTAAGCAGAATGAAGTCTGTTCTTTTACAGACAACCGTGCCTTTTACGTCATCAAAAGAAACGTATGATCTGCAAGTTGCAAGGACAACGGCAGAGATACATACCCTTTTATCAACAAATTGCCCCATGCATTTCGTAGAAATGCTAAGCCAAATCCTAAATATGTCTGATACCAGTGGCATCGCACATGTATTTAAGACAATTTTTTCGGGACTGTTAACACCCTTCGAAGCAGTTCTGGGCATCTTTCCCAATTTTGTCCATTCTGTCTTTGGCGGCCTACCACTACTTTTGGGACTCGTAGCAGGAATTTTATTTCTGATCCTTCTGCTCCGATATAGCAAGCCAAGTCGCAGACAAGACTCCAGCAACAATGGAAGAAACAATCCTAGCTATACGCTATCGGGACCGCATAACTAAAGTCCTTGGATTAGCCCGGCTAAGAGATCTGAATATGACCTGGTTTCTTTCATTCAGACCAATCTGGCAAAATTGCATCCTACCTCTGCTTTGATGTATGCTATGCGGAGAAGAATGCGTGTTGGACACCTGTCTTACACTGCAATCGGCAGTACCAATGGATATCGATACTTTGCTAAGTCCTGTAACGGCTCATGCATCGTGTTGTCCCCAGCGGTTTACTGAAATAATATCGAGGGACAAAATATCGACTTGCAAAAATATCGTGGACAAAATATCGACAGTCAAAATATCGAGTTTGTATCTACAAACAGGTAAGTACAAAAATATCGAGTACAAAATATCGTTTACAATAATATAGTTGTAAAAAATATCGACTTTATTAAAAACAGTGTTAAATTAAATTAATATTAAAATTTAATTACTAAAATATACTTAAAAATACTTACATTAACTTATAATAATTAAATAATAAATGAAAATAATAAAAAAAAATGTTTACAATCTTATTTGTTAAAACATATATATATAGTAACATACTATAATTAAATAAGATACTATTATATTACCGTACGATACCAGAAGTGTAAAAAATACTATTCCCACTCCAAAGAGTGCAAGCGTAGGGAAAGCGTTGGATAGCGTAGGGGTTAAAATTACTATTCCCACTCCAGTGGGTGCAACAGTAGGGAAAACTGACCCTGAACCCTAAAAATACCCCTTTACCCAAAAACCTAAAACTGACCCTGAACCCTAAAAATACCCCTTTACCCAAAAACTGAAAACTGACCCTGAACCCTAAAAATACCCCTTTACCCAAAAACTGAAAACTGACCCTGAACCCTAAAAATACCCCTTTACCCAAAAACTGAAAACTGACCCTGAACCCAAAAAATACCCCTTTACCCAAAAACTGAAAACTGACCCTGAACCCTAAAAATACCCCTTTACCCAAAAACTGAAAACTGACCCTGAACCCAAAAAATACCCCTTTACCCAAAAACTGAAAACTGACCCTGAACCCTAAAAATACTCCTTTACCCAAAAACTGAAAACTGACCCTGAACCCAAAAAATGCCCCTTTACCCAAAAACTGAAAACTGACCCTGAACCCTAAAAATACCCCTTTACCCAAAAACTGAAAACTGACCCAGAACCCTAAAAATACCCCTTTACCCAAAAACTGAAAACTGACCCTGAACCCTAAAAATACTCCTTTACCCAAAATTAATTAATATTATTTAATTACCAATTAATTATTAATTAACAATAACAATAAAGTAAATATATTAGCACATTAGCTGTAATTAATTTAATTTAATAATTAATATTATTTTCCCCAAATAATTAATTAACAATAACTAAAAATTATATATATAAATAAATTACTCTAATTAATGTAATTAACTAATTAATATTATTTAATTACCAATTAATTACTAATTAAAAATATGTACAAAATTATATTAATAATTAAATAATTAATATTAATTAAGTACCAATTAATTATTAATTAAAAATATTTACAAACATATATTAATTAATTAATTATTATTAAATTACTCCCCACCCTTATCCCCTATTAACCCAACATCCCGCTCCTAAACATTAAGTACAATTTATATTACTATTAATAAAAAAAAATATTTTTTTAACCTTTTTTCTACATATTATTGAAATTTTTTACTTTGACTATTTATATATATTTTGTCGATATTTTTGTACTAAATTTTTTTTATCATTATTTTAATCAATATTTTGACCAACAATATTTTTGTTATCGATATTTTATTATTATCGATATTTTTAACTCGATATTTTGTCCATTCGATATTTTGGAGTCGATATTTTGTCTGTGCACCGTCCCCAGCGGTTACCAATTCTGATGACGGCATTCGTTGAGACTTCACCACTACGATTAGGTGGCAGTGAAGTACGAGATGAGAGCAACATCACCCAGGTACGACCTTCTGTGAGCATTGCTGTCCGGACATCGATGATAGCAATCATTCTCACGACTGCACTGTTGCGGCATTTTCAAACTTAGTCGAACTTTCACCTGAAGCTGTAGACTGCTTTTTTGCACATCTGTCTGAAATGATGTTCTCCCCTGAACAGAAAGAATAACTTTTTAAGCAACAAGCACACAGCGTTCCTCTGATTCGCTATGTAATGCCGGCGGTGAGAGACGACCGGCATTACATAGCGAATCATCCTGTATTTTGGACTTTACAAATAATAAGAGAGTGACCATACCGGCACTAATGTGAAGTTCCCCATTAAGTTGGGAAGATGCATTGGGTACCCATGCCCTGAGGGAATTCTTAGCACTACCAGATAGTGTGAATTCACCATCAAACTGAGTGGATTAATTCTGACGACGCTACAAACAACTTTGGAAAACGGATATATAAATCCTGGGTCGTTTATTGAGTGAACTCACCACCATTGAGAGTGGATTAACTCTCACGGCTTCTACTCTGAGACATGGATACATAGATCCCTGGTCGATTATTGCTGACGACCACTTGATTCACCATTAGGGTACTCTTATACGTCAGGTATGGAGGGTGCTCCCTAGTCCTGAAGAAGACCCGCAAGCAGAGGTTATCAGTTACCCCAAGGCATTAAGTCGGGTCGAAACGTCGACACCCCTAAAACTCCCTGGACCACTTAAAAAATCTAGTGTTAAACGTGTTAAATAAAATGATTGGGATTTTGAAACATTAGATTCTGAACTTTGGTAGTGGACAGGCTTATACTGTTGGAAAGTACCGAACCAGTATATCCATTTGTATAAATTGGCACCAATCCTTTCTTTTTCTTTCTTTCAATCACATGCGCCACCTTTTCGAGCACTAACTCTTTGCACGTTCCTATGAGCACCCTGATATTCGTACCTTATAAAACATTGTAAATATTGTAAAAAACGAGAAAACTGGATTTTGAACCTTTGAATTATAAAAGGGTAAATACATTGTTTGGTAT
Organism: Lissotriton vulgaris; assembly: GCF_964263255.1. Classification (NCBI taxonomy): domain Eukaryota; kingdom Metazoa; phylum Chordata; class Amphibia; order Caudata; family Salamandridae; genus Lissotriton; species Lissotriton vulgaris. The sequence goes on from NC_141689.1 coordinate 32,338,232, forward strand.
AAATAAAATGTACTATATATATTTTTCTATAAATGCGATATAGTTGTTGGGCTCTGTGTTTTGTATGAATAATTCTGGATCTTATTCGAAGAGCAAAATTTATTTGGGCTCAAAGTTAGCAAATTAAGGATTACTTTCGTGATAAAATCACTGAATTGAATTAGGTCAAGGACCACTGTTTTTGTTAACGTATTGTTTTCACACGGCTCTAGAGATACACTTTTATTCTGAGGGAGCAAAGTTGTCATGTTATATGGTTGTCAGAAGCAAATCCCTTCTTGTCTATCCAGGGAGGTTAAACTCCTCCTGGTTTATTCGAGAAAGTTTCTAGTGACCTCTGAGCTAGCTGGCAAACCTTAAGTCTAATATAGTCAGTAGAGAACTAGTCGACCTCAGTCCTATGTCTACACTGCTGAATATATTATTCCAATGCGCAGAGCCTATTGGGAATATAGGAACTACACTACATGGCGCCCAACGTTTGGTAAGGCGATAAAACTAACGCAAGACGTTAGAGTAACTCAGTCGTGCTTTTTCACACAGACCCTTTTTCCCGTAAATACTCCAATAGACGTCTGCATCTACTCCTTCCTAATGGATATAATACAAGCTGGTAAACTGGCACTCTATACTTCAGAATCCCACAAACACATCTGCAGAGTGGCTCAGGGTTAATTGCTTAGCCCCACCCTTTTCAGTGCACACATGATTCCTCTGGCCAAAGTCATCCACGCACATAACATTAACATTCTCTTCTAAGCTGATGACAAGTAACTCATACATTCCTTATCGGACAAGACCTCCAATGCAAGAAGCAAACGCACTGCCTTCATGACCAAAGTCGCTAACTGGATGAGAGCGAATTGTCTCACGCTGACAAGACAGAAGAAGTGATCTTTGGCAAGGGCACCTCATCTTAGGACTCTCACTGATGGCTGGCTGATCTCAGGCCAATGCCCAAGCCCATCACCCCTGTAACCCCGTCCCTGCATCCCGCTTCCACACCATGAAGATGCAGGGGAAGATATTAAAATGGCTCCCAAGCAACACTAGAAAAACTGTCACTCATGCTCCAGTCACCAGCAAGTTGGACTACAAAAACACTCTGTATGCCGGGACCACCAAGCAGCTCAGTAGAAGACTACAAACCATTCAGAGCTCAGCAGCCAGACTCATCCTCAACCTCCCACACAGAACGGACTTCAAACCACACCTCAGGGAGCTCCACTGGCTCTTGATGCACAAAAGTGCTCATTTCAAAGTCAAAACACACACATTTAAGGCACAGCTCAACTTAGGTCACACCCACCTGAACAGTCACATTTCCTTCCACCAGCTCCCCAGACACTTCCACAATGCAGGACTCCTACTCACACACACCTCACACCTAAACACAGAAGCAGATCACGTGGATGGGCTTTCTCTTACATCGCTCCTAAATCATGGAATGGCCTCCGCTCCACTTCAGAGCCCCCTGTCTTCATGAATTTTGCAAGAAGCTGAAGACCTGGCTTTTCAGTTAACCACCCTACCCTAGAAAAGGCTAGGAACACACACCTTCTGAGCACCAGGAAACCCTTGCAGGTGATAGGGCCCTTTACAAATACACATAATATAACATAACATAGCTTTCACATTTAACACACTCAGCTTCATGAATCCCTCCACTACCCTCACTTTTCAGCAGCGAGACAAAAGGGGGAGCCCATCATTACTGTCTTATATGTACTGTGGACGTTACTGGTTATGTTTTGTCATTTACCCTGTTATAAAAAAAATCCTGATGGGAGATGTAGTGGGTTAAATGACTGAGAAATAAACAGTTTGCTAAGAGACTGCATAATAGGAGCATTCGTCTAGTAGTAACATTGTTTTTATCTCCTGTTGCTTCATTTCACCTTTGCTCTTTCGTGATATTTAGGTAAAGTGACAGTCCAGCGACTGCAGCAAGGGACACCCGCTGTCACACTATCTGTCCCCCATGACCAGAAGGACATCAGCGTGGACCTGGTGCCGCTCATCAAGAATCCCTTCGACGAGTGGAGCGTCCCATGGCCGCGTCTTGGACAGTCCTGGCCGTCTGCAGAGAAGATCCAGGAGATCCAGGAGACTGGAGTGGACCTGGTGGCCAAGCACAACCTGTACTGGAGGTAGGAGGGCAAAGCTGTCTGCTGTATTTTGAGAGAGTGGTGACACCTCATTGCTTCTCCACTGATGTCCTTTCATTACAAGCAAGATTTAAACTCATTCCTTCTGCTACCTATAAATCAAGATCTTCATCACTTACCTCCCCGATGAATGCAATCGACATTGAGTGAAGCCGGAGAGAGGGCAGGGAAGAGACTATTTTAGGTTGTTCCAATGGGGAATCCTCCCAACAGCCTCTACTGGGCATTGGGTCCTCAATGTCCTGGCCTGGAGGGATGGTTCTTTTATGCCATCGCTGTCTCTGTATCTTGTACCTTCTTTCAGGCCTCTGGATTCTGTTCTCACAGGGCCCACCCACTGACCAAAGCATGGCCCACACAAACCCACCTCACGGATCCAGTGTTTGTAAACAAGAATGTCCTTGTCTTTCTCTTTAAGAATGAGACACAACATTATCACACAGCACTGCCTACTTCTTTAACACGTTAACATTCATAATATCAGTAATTCAAACTCCGGCCTGTCAATCAAACCAAAGCATGTTATATGAATATTCAAAATGTGAATGGACAGAACATGCAGGGGTTGCAGTTGGTTCACGAAAAATGTTACTCAAACTAAAGAAGATCAACAAATACAGAGTCCAAGGCAGACACTCACAAAGTTTCAACTTGTTGCAAGGGCATGGCTAAGAATGCAATGCTAATCAATATCAACAAGAGAGGTAGGGTGTAGACACTCCTGTACCCCAATCATATATACTGTAAACAATGAAGGAGTGACTAAGGTGCAAAGCAAAAGTGATAATCGCAATGGGTTCATGAAATAACGCTTCACTGTGTACTGCACGCGTGATCAATGCTCACACGCGTGCAGAAAATACAGTGGGGCAGTCTTAAAAATCCCTAAGGGGGGCCGGACGACCTTCTTCTACTGGAAGAAAGTCAGGGCGTTTGCTGGTCACCTTCTAGTGGGTAGAGGGAGAAGACCTAAGTTCTTAGAAGGACCCTCACTCACCACTAGTTGGTGACATGCTTCATCATCGGGTCCCCGCTGGGGTGACCGAATGTCTCCCCAGCGTGCTACGACCCCTGATTACAGCGGAGCAGGATGTGGTGGGTGCAACAGTGCCCAAATTAGGAAGTGACTAAACGTGATAGTGCAAAAGTGTATTAAACAATTAAAAAATGCAAAGGTTGTGCCTTTAGAATTTTTTTTAATAATGGCCAACCCGCATTGGTTAAAAACAAAATGAGCGGACTCCCACGGTTCTTAATTAAGGAACCGGAGTCCTAAGTCAGAAGTAAAATTTGGTCGACATGTTTCAGCTGTTAAGGTTGCATGTAGCTCAGCTTTCTTCAGGACCTAAAACATAAGTCCTCCGGTGGTGTGCACGCTCTAAGGTGCACCCTCCCGTGAGGCTCTAAGTGTGAATTTTTTTTTTTATATCATGTCAAAGGATGGAAGAACATTCCATCACCACCGCACTACTCACTCTGGTAGGGGTGTGTTAAAAAGGGAACCTGTGAAAAAGAAGGGACAAGAACAAGACCACAAACATAAAAACATGAAAGAGAAGGGTTAATTCCTTCTAAGCAAGGTTGGTTTCATGTAAGTTCAACTCTGGGTATCATGCACAATTAGTGTGACACCCATAATGGGGTGCTACCTTATATTCCTTAATCAGGTGCACCAAAATTCGCTGTCAGAACCAGCCCAGTGAATGAGTCCGTGTCCTGAACATGCTCGAGGGTCAGTGAGATCGAGCAATATGCCACTCAGTTCTGGGGCGGTAAAAATTAAAAACCACAGTGATAAGAGAGTATAAGCAAGTATTTTCTTTGATGCTTAAATATACACACACACACGTGTAAGGGGCCAGGAACCCCCTTCCCAGCGTGAGTAAAGGATGCTTAGAAAACGGGGGGTGACGGTTTTAAGCAAGCATATCCACAAGAATTTGTTCGTCCTCATCCGCACAAATAGTGTGTGTGTGTATATTTAAACATCAAAGAAAATACTTGCTTATACTCTCTTATCACTGTGGTTTTTAATTTTTACCGCCCCAGAACTGAGTGGCATATTGCTCGATCCCACTGACCCTCGAGCATGTTCAGGACACGGACTCATTCACTGGGCTGGTTCTGACAGCGAATTTTGGTGCACCTGATTAAGGAATATAAGGTAGCACCCCATTATGGGTGTCACACTAATTGTGCATGATACCCAGAGTTGAACTTACATGAAACCAACCTTGCTTAGAAGGAATTAACCCTTCTCTTTCATGCTTTTATGTTTGTGGTCTTGTTCTTGTCCCTTCTTTTTCACAGGTTCCCTTTTTAACACACCCCTACCAGAGTGAGTAGTGCGGTGGTGATGGAATGTTCTTCCATCCTTTGACATGATATAAAAAAAAAAATTCACACTTAGAGCCTCACGGGAGGGTGCACCTTAGAGCGTGCACACCACCGGAGGACTTATGTTTTAGGTCCTGAAGAAAGCTGAGCTACATGCAACCTTAACAGCTGAAACATGTCGACCAAATTTTACTTCTGACTTAGGACTCCGGTTCCTTAATTAAGAACCGTGGGAGTCCGCTCACTTTGTTTTTAACCAATGCGGGTTGGCCATTATTAAAAATTTTTCTAAAGGCACAACCTTTGCATTTTTTAATTGTTTAATACACCTTTGCACTATCACGTTTAGTCACTTCCTAATTTGGGCACTGTTGCACCCACCACATCCTGCTCCGCTGTAATCAGGCGTCGTAGCACGCTGGGGAGACATTCGGTCACCCCAGCGGGGACCCGATGATGAAGCATGTCACCAACTAGTGGTGAGTGAGGGTCCTTCTAAGAACTTAGGTCTTCTCCCTCTACCCACTAGAAGGTGACCAGCAAACGCCCTGACTTTCTTCCAGTAGAAGAAGGTCGTCCGGGCCCCCTTAGGGATTTTTAAGACTGCCCCACTGTATTTTCTGCACGCGTGTGAGCATTGATCACGCGTGCAGTACACAGTGAAGCGTTATTTCATGAACCCATTGCGATTATCACTTTTGCTTTGCACCTTAGTCACTCCTTCGTTGTTTACAGTAAGAATGCAATGCAACATGTGTCCATTGCCTGGAATGCCGTGGAGAAGTGTGGCTCACTGGTTAGAGCAGGCAGACCCTGAAGCAGAGGTCAGACCCGGGACCAGGGTTCAACTCCCGACGCGGCAGGGTCTTGAGCTCAAATGTCCACGGACTCGGTAATTCTCACTTCGGTGCCTGACCTAATCATGGGTTCACACTCTGCAACTCTGGGCATTAACCTTGCTTAATCTCCACTACGGCCCCCGCAGCGCGATGCCTGGCTTTCACCTTGGGGATGCCCTGTAGGGACTGTCTCACAGGGAAAAACCAGGACGGGTTCCCAAGGCAAGCGCCGAGATACCTCCCCAGGTGATCGAGCGCTATATAAGAACATTAAAAAAAATAATAATAATAAATGCAGTGCTACCATGTGTCCAGGGCCTAGACATATCATTATGCATTTCAGATGTGATGCTATGTGTGTCTGTGACTCCGAAGGCAATGATAGAGCCTAGATAGAGCTTGTGCAGTTCAAATGTAATGTAGCGCGGCGGCGGCCTAGAATGCAGTGCCCACATGTGTCCGTTGGCTAGACAGAGACTTGCGCAGTTTAGACATAATGTCTGTGGCGTAGAAACAGGTGCTCAGCTCTACAAACTTTGTTTTCACACCCACAGGTGACACAAGTGAACTTACTTCAATGCACCAAAGACTGAATGTGAAAGACAGGTTATTGTGCACCTTCCAGACCCCCCTTTCCCCAATGCATTGAAGTGGTATCAATGCTTTGGGTTACCAACAAGGAGCAATTGTAATCCAAACTATTGTTCATCAATGATTTACACAATCAAGATCACTCGAATAGGATTATTAATTCCAGCATATTTACTGTAAAATAGTTATTTTGAGCCTCCGGGATCTAGTGCAAACAATAATGGTAGCATCAAAGAAGATAAGAATTAAAAGCAGATGAGCTGTTCATTATTAGTAATAACAGGGAAACCCACAGCAGCCACTGTGCCATCTCTAAGCGCTATGCTAGTTCTAGCACAAGAAGGAAAAATAAGCCGGGGTTTTGGAGGTGCTGAGCGCACCTGGACAACATGATTTGTTTGTCTGTTTGGAATAACTTGCCTGTTATTTTGAGAACAAAGACAAATAGATTGTGTCTCTAAGAACACACAGTCGTGGCACCAGTTGTTGAAGAAAAAATGCTTTGCAGAGCCTCCGAGTCTTGCTGGAGGCTTCTTCAGTCAAGATGCTGTGCTCATCTGAATCTGCAGAGTGAGTGAAGTCTCTCTCGCTCAATTGCCACTTCAGGAAGGTTTTATAATATCAGCCACTGATCTTCTCACCTAAGGAATTTCTAACATAATCCATATACATCAGTATGTTAGTCTTTAGACGCATTAGTATAAACAAATACAACAAACAAGACAAAAAATGTTATGTTATGGTTTTTATCCGATCTTGAAATATAGATAAAAAGGCACCTGTCACAAACTGATGTTGCATCAGGTACTTATATCACCGTCATCGTTTGGATGATTCGATACTTCCACAGGTTACTAAAATGACCATGGCCCGCAGTATCTAGGTCAGAGATAGATTGACCAATGACCAGGCAGCCCAAAGTGCATTAAATCTTTTTTAAAAAACTAACAGGGAACTTGTGTCACTTCAGGTGTTTTCAAAGTCCTTGTTTAGATGAATTGACACTTTCATAAATTCTGTGACAGATAATCACATGCATCAGCTGGGCCAAATGTAAACACGCTGGACGAGCTCACTAAAATGGAGAATGTTGCTGAAGTGGAACCTGTCCTGCATATGTTTAAGAACCTAAAATGAAAAGAAGCCTAAAAGAAAGTGATTAAAATAGAAAAAATAATGTAATTATGGTGGGAACCAGTCATAACATTTATGACATTCTTGGAATAATTTCGAATCAAAATAGTCACTAAATAATAATTGAATGTGTTTTTGATTGATCTTGCTTATCAGACATATTCATTACATATTTACAGAATAAAAGCACTTGCCAGAAACATGCATTTGCTGAAAAAGCAATTCATCACTTGTTATATGTTCAATAACACATGTGTTCAAACTGAAATGAAAAAAGGGGTCGCTGCACTGGAAGACATGCACTTTACAACACAGACTTGCGCTGTTCAGACGCAATGCAGTGCCACCATACATCCCTGGTCTAGACAGAGGCTCGTGCAGCTCATATGCATTATAGTGACCCCTACAGCATGGCAGAGACTGATGAAATGACTAACTGCATTCTTACATGCACAATACCGAGTGAAGTCACTGCCATGGGAAACATCCTTTACAACGCGGTTATTACACCGTGATGCTGTTACATCGCGGTCGTTACAACGACCGCATGTAACAACGCTATACCATTACAACGCAAGTCTTTACATCGACTTGCGCTAGATGGCGTGCTAACATTAAAAAATGGTGTAGTTTACTATCCCAACACCTTCCCTACTGATAAGTGGAGTGGAGTTGGAATAGTAAATTTCCCTTTTTTAATGTTAGCACGCCACCTAGCGCAAGTCAATGTAAAGGCTTGCGTTGTAAAGATATAGCGTGGTAACATGCAATCGTTGTAAAGACTGCGACGTAACAGCACGCGTTGTAATAACACACTTTGTTACGTCATACATCCCACTGCCATGGGCCTTAAAATTGAATAAACAAAGCCTCACTAAAACCTGTAAAGGACTAGCTCTGATGGAATTCGCAGGGGGAGCAAATTCCAATATTGGGGGCATGAATGGAGAAGCACCTGTCCCCTTTCTGTGTGCTATTGAACTGAGTACCAGTGTGGGAGCTGAACCCTAATTATCACCCCAATACTTGATCACCCCATAATAATTGCCAAATCATTTGTCTCCAGAGTCTGCAGTTGGTTTAGTGGTTAGAGACTACACTCCTCATCTGGAAAAACACATTTCAGCAGAGTTAAACAAAATAAAAACTGCAAAACAGAGGAAAAAATGCATAGATTGCTGTGAAGGCGCAATGCAGAAGCACAGATAAATGCAAAATCATAAAGCCCTGGTTAGGCTCACTCTAAGAAAAAATCCTAAATGTAAATCTCATAAGGAGCATCGAAAGCATGACAAGTTGCCTACGAGGAAAATGGCAAAAGAAATCCCACAAAAAACTGAATTCCAGAGGTTTTAGAGGCAAATCATGCAAGCTATTAATAGATCCTGAAAATCAGCATGGTGTGATCATGGTTAGGGTCGCATTTGGCAAATCAGAAACGACAAAGAACAACTAAAAACTATGCAATTATTTCACACTAACCCACTTCTTAAGGTAAGTAAAGTCTTCCACTTGCTTCCTCTGAAACTGCACTCCAGAGATGTGTAATACAAATGAAGCACTTTACAATGGCTAATAGAACTAACACCAATGCGTCTTCAGCGGAGCTTCCAGTGGAAGTGCTTCAAATGAACTCTGGGTACATCATGGAAGCCTCATTCACAATGAACAACAAGTGTTGTACATGGCTAATATATATAAACGTATTTCACTTGATGCTAGGTGGAAACAAGGGGAGGGATGGCTTAACAGCGGGACACTAATTGGAAGGGAGAATCAGAAGGCGAACACAAGAAACTGCACCTATTATTACTTCCGTGCTTTGGCTAGCTGCTGGAAGGCCACATTACCTCCTCATCCGTCTTCCTCACCACAGTATTCACACATGAGCCTCCGGCTCCACACAGAACTCCAAGCATAAAAATTTCGCTCTAGTCTCCCTCTCCCTCCTCCAAGATGGCCCCCAGTGGCTCCAGCCAATCCCATAAAGGGATACAGAAACACCCAATCGACCTGTTCTTTTTTTCTTCACTACTCCGAGTGCTGTGTTCTCTGCTGGTCAGGTGAGTGGGGCTGGGGTCTTGCTTGAGCAGCCCCGTGGGTCTATTGGCATCTCGTAACAACAAAAGGAAGAGTAAGGGATTGTATTCACAAAATGTGAATGGAGATTACTCCTGTTCCCCTGGGTAAGGTATAATAATTAACAATAGAAGGAGTATCACCAAAATCGGCAGGCTTGTAACAAAAAAAGAATCCTAATAGGTGTCTGTTAGGCTTCGTAGGGCAGGGGATGGGTATTCCTCAGCTAAAACATATTAGTTCCGCTGAGCGAGAGAAGGCTGTATACCTATCTGTCATGTCCGCTAGCCCCGCTCTTTTTTTATTACAAGCCCGCCGATTTTGGTAGGAGCTTACACCGATAGCAGACTTTTTTGCTTGGTCACAAGAATTTAGGACTGGGTACACCTTTTAGGGGGTGTAGACCGTCGACTTTCTTTCCCTTTGGTCCTGACGAAAACCTGGTAACTCCCACACATAGGTTGAAACATGTAGACCAGACCACCTCCAGAGATACTCTTGGTCATAATTACCCTCAAAGTATCTCCACACTTCTTTTTAACATTGTCCAGTTACTTACAATTTTTTTTTTTTTTTTACTAAGTTAAACCAGGACAATTTTTAACACACCCTTTTTTGCACTTATCACTCACAATCCAGCTCCACTGTAGTCCAGGTGTCATAGCACACCCTGATGGCACGCGGTCATCAGGGTGGACCCCGATGATGAAGCATGTCACCACTAGGTTGGTGAGTGAGGGTTTTTTTACAAAAGGAAGAATACTTTCCTTTTTTCAAAACACATCCCATTAAGAATCCACGATTCTCTCTGGTGATACTCCTTCCATTGGTATCTCGTCAGGGGGAAGTAGTTTTATTGTGTGTATTGTTGTGTTTACTGCCTTTGTTGGATATATATTTGTAATTTTTTTTCCCCTGCGTTTGCCTTCGCGCTCCGTGTCCTGCTTTAGCGGACTTTGGAGACAATTGGTTAAGAGCTTCGGTCGCTTTGGACCTCGATCTGGGTGGGGGCGCCTAGGGTCCTGCTGTGCGGGCCGTTCTCGGTTTGCTCTCTTGCCCGGCCATGCGTCCTGCTGAGTGGACATGGCACGGCCGGGTGCGATTGTTCAGGGAGCCGGTGGCTCCCGTTCCCTCCCGCTTACCTGCTGACACTTCGAGGAAGGCGGGGACGGCGGTGGTCGTGCCTCCAGTCTGTCCCTGTCTCTGACACTTGCTGGGTCTTCCACGTGCTGCGGTTTCAGGCCGCTTTTGAAGGTTTCTTTTGATTCATTTTGCGCGCGCGGGTCTGGTTGTGATCATAATTTCTTTGGGGGCGTGTGATAGGTTGTTTGTGTTTTTGCCTAGCTACCTCAAGACCTTTTTTTAACAGGAGAGTTGGTTTCTCCTTTGCCTGTGTTGGTACACTCGTGTCTGGAGGTCATGGAGCGTGGTTCCTCTGACTTACCTGCTCCTGGTTCCTTGGAGGAGGCTTCTGCTTCGGGGGTGACGATTCCTTCTATGGAGTTATTACACCAAATGTTTGATTCTGCTGTGGCTGCGGCTTTACAGGGCCAGGGGCCGGTTCCTGCTGACAAAAGAGGGCCAGTTGTGATGATGCTCCTGCTCTTGATTCGGTCGCAGAGGGGGATGTTGTCATCAAGGGTCGCTTTGTGCAGGGGGCCGGTCTTATGTTGGTCATTGGACACTTTTGCAGAAATTTGGTGTTTCCTGATTCTGTGGCCCCTCCAGAGGATGATTTATTCTCTCAGTATCAGCGTTCTAAGCCTGATTCTTGCCCATTCATTCTTCGGTATTGAAGGTTTTGGAGACAGAATGGAAGGATGTGGATAGGGATCTTTTCCGCGTTTTCTGAATTAACGCTATCCTCTGCGGGATTTTTTCCGTGAAGTTTCTTTCCTCGGTCCTCTCCTGCTGAACCTGTAGATCGTTAGATGGATGGTGCGGTGTTGTGCACTTTTGCAGCAGCTAATTTCTCCATCCGGGCTGCGGCCTATTCTTCTTATTCCATCCAATCTATACTTAAGGATTTTCAATCTTTGGCGGAGTTATTGGACCAGAGGGAAGATGTCTCTTCTACTCTGGCGTTGATGGAACAACTAGTTTGGCTGCTGTCTGATGTTTCTTTTGATTCATTGGGGGGCAACTGCTTCTGCTGCTGGGTCTTCTATCGCTGTGAGGAGCAGTTGTGGCTCCGGTCATGGAAGGCTGATGCTGCGCAGATGGGTCTCCTTATGTGGGTCCCATTCTCTGGTGTGACACTGTTTGACTCTCCCTTGGCGGAGATGGTTAAGCAGACGGCGGAAGGCCGTAAGCTTTTGTTCTCCGGTGCTTCTGCCTCCTCCGCTTCCGCTTCGAAATCCTGACTGTATCACTCCTGGAGTGGGTCCGATTGGGGGTCGCCTCACTTGCTTCCTGGACTCTTAGCGAGAGCCTGTGTTTGTTCAGTGAGTGCTACAGGTGGTGTCCGGAGGTGTGCGTCTTGGATTTACCCTGTCTTCCCCAGGCTGTTTCGGGTCCACTCCATGTCCCAGGGACGCTCTGAGGCGGGTGGCTCTTTTGGGGGGTGTCGAGTCCCTTGTTCTGAAGACAGCCGTGATTCCCGTACCCGTGGATCAGATGGAGTTGGGGATTTATTCCATCATCTTCCTGGTGACATAACGCACTGGGGTTCTCAGACCTGTGATGGATTTGAATTGGGTGAATACTTTCATTCCTCATCAACATTTCACAATGATTTCCCTAAAGGTGATCCTTCCTCTGGTCTCTCCAGGGGATTTTCTGGCCTCCATGGACTTGAAAGTTGCCTTTCTGCATGTGCCTGTTCACCCGGATTCTTAAAAATGTATCAGTTTCTGCATCCTGGGTCGTCACTATCAGTTCCAGGTGTTGCCTTTTGGCCTCTGCTCTTCGGCCAGAATTTTTACTAAGGTTCTGGCTCCTCTTTGGACATTTACATGGGGAGGGCCTTAGTGTTTTTCCTTATCTGGACGATATTTTAATTTCTGCTTCTTCTCTTTCGAAGGCGGTGTTGCATGTTCGGAGAGTGTGACCTGTCCTGGAGCATCACAGGTTCCTGGTGTATGTTCCGAAGTCCTCCCTGGTTCCTGCGCAGGAGTTGACTTTCATTGGGGTTCTGTTCACGCCTCCTTTGGGAATGGTGTTCCTGCCCCCTGCTCGTTTTCTGTCACTGATGTCTGCTGTGCGGTTCCTGTTGTCGGGGTCTTCTCATCCTGTGAGCCTGTAGTTGAGGGTTCAGGGTCTGATGTTGGCGTCTTTGTTGACAGTGCCGTTTGCTCGCCTACACATGTACCCGGGTGGTGTCCCACATTTTGTCGCATTGGGACCCCTGTTCCCTCGATATGAGTGTTTTGGTTCCTATGTCGGAGATGTTCGGGTGGTCCTGGGTTGGTGGATGGACGAGGGTCATCTGTCCAGGGGCCGCCCCTTTCTGATTGTCCCCACCCGAATTCTCACTACAGATGCCAGCCTGCTGGGGTGGGGTGCTACTCTGGGGGATTCATCGACTCAAGGGGTTTGGCCTCGGTCTGTATTATCTTGTTCTTCCAACTACAAGGAGCTGAAGGCCGTCCTTTTGGGTCTGTTGGATTTCTCGGATCTTGTTCAGGGTCACCATGTGCAGGTCCGGACAGACAACCAGGTGGTGATGTCTTATGTGAACCATCTAGGGGGATGCAGGGTTCATTCCCTCAGTTGCCTCAGCCATCGGAATTGTGGTTGGGCAGAGGTGCACCTGGCGTCCCTATCTGCCATTTACCTGCCGGGTCCGGAGTACACTGTAGCAGATTTTCTGAGCCGGGTATTTCCTTCCATGGGGTCTTTTGTCCCTCACGCAATTGATGTTCAGGAGGTTGCTGAGGATGTTTGGTTCTCCGATTGTGGACCTCTTTGCTTCCCAGTACGATGCCAAGATCCGTTGCTTTTGCACGATTATGCCTTGCCGGGCTGCCTGGAGAGTGGACGCTCTGTTGTTCCTTTGGCCGAGGGGTCTGTTGTATGCCTTTCCCCCTGTTCCCCTGATTCCGGCTGTCTTGCAAAAGATCATGAGGGAGGGGTCCTTTGTGCTTCCGATTGCTCCGGGTTGGAAGCGTCGCCCTTGGTATCCCCTGCTGTTGGTATTGGCTGTGTCTCCGGGGTGGACCTTACTGTTCGTGCCTTATCCTCTGATGGGTCCTCTTCTTCCTCTGCCTGTGTTCCGTTCCCTGGGTCTCCGGGCCTGGCTCTTGAGAGGGATTCTTTGATGCGGGAAGGTTGTTCTGTGACTGTAGCTGGGGTCATTCAGCAATCCCGGTGGCCTTCTACACTGAAGTCCTACGCAAAGCATTGGGATAATTTTGCTTCTTGGTGTGTGGGTCGCATACTGTCTGTGGCTTCTTTGGACCCGGCTCGCATTCTGAATTTTTTAAATGATGGATTTGTGTTGGGCTTGGCCATTTCGACTCTTCGAGCTCAGTGGGCCGCCGTTCGGGCATTTCATGTCCTCCCTTTGGTTTCTATTCCCCTTTGGTGGCACGTCTTTTTAAATCTCTGTCCTTCCAGCGTCCCCATCCTATCGTGTGTCCTCCTCCTTGGGACCTTCCGTTGGTGTTGCGTTCCTTGCAGTTGGCTCCTTTCGAGCCATTGGAATCTGTGTTTTTGACGCTCAAGGTCGTGTTTCTTGTGGCTGTTGCTTCTGCCAGGCGTATTGGGGTTTTGGGGGCGTTCCTGCGGTCTGCCCCATTTTTGGTCATTCTGTCGGATCGTGTGGTCTTGCGCCCTCATCCTACGTTTGTGCCTAAGGTGGATTCTTGTTTTCACCGGTCTGCGGAGGTGATTCTTCCGGTTCTTTGCCCTGTTCCTTCCTCGGATGAGGATTGCCTTTTGCACCTCTTGGATGTTCGTCGTGCCTTATTGATTTATTTGTCACGTACGTCTTCCTTTTGTAAGGTGGACAATTTATTTGTCAATTTTGGACTATCCCGTCAGGGCCTACAACCCTCGCTCTCCACGGTCAGTCGTTGGATCAAAGGGGCCATTCTGTTGCCGTATACTTCTGTTTCTGAGGTACCCTCCCTTCCTGTTCAGGGTCGATCCACCCGCTCTGTTGCTGTGTCGTGGGCTGCTTTCAAAGGGGTGTCCATGGAGGATGTTTGTGGGGCTGCTACTTGGTCATCCCCTCATATATTCATGTCCCATTACCGCCTTCAGATTGGGGGTGGGGGTTCTGTTTCTTTTACACCTTCTGTTCTGTCTGCGGGGGTTCCTTAAGAGGTTGTCCTTTTGGTTGTTGTACCTCTTGTTATTAAACTGTGTTTTTGCTACATTTATGGTGTGGCCTGTTTTCCTTGCATGAAGCTGATTGCTTTGGTATCGGCTCATGTGTGAATACTGTGGCGAGGAAGACGGACGAGGAGGTAATGCCCTGGTTACTTACCGGTAATCTTCATTACTCCGAGTCCTTGTCTTCCTTGCCACAGTATAGTTTCCCTTCCCTCCCGGCCCTGGTGGTGGCTTCATGTCTGCGGCTTGGTTTTTCAGGTTGATTGGGTGTTTCTGTATCCCTTTATGGGATTGGCTGGAGCCACTGGGGGCCATCTTGGAGGAGGGAGAGGGAGCCTAGAGCGACATTTTTATGCTTGGAGTTCTGTTTGGAGCCGGAGGCTCATGTGTGAATACTGTGGCGAGGAAGACAAGGACTCGCAGTAATGAAGATTACCAGTAAGTAACCGGGGCATTAACACCAATTGACTGATTATCTTGAAGCAAATAAAATATTTGATCTTTCTCAATCAGGTTTCAGAGCAGAGCATGGCCGAAGCTGCCTTGGTGGCCGTGACTGACACGATAAATTGTTCGTTGGACGTGGACACACCTGCCATGCTCCTGCTCTTAGACCCATCCACAGCATATGATACTGTGTCCCATACCAAGCTACTACAAAGATTACAAGAAGTCAGGATCCATGGATCTGCCCTAGCTTTGTTCCAGGACCTCTTGAAGGATGGCATGCAAGGTGTCTCAGTGGGAGTTATTGAACCCAATCCCAGATTGGTCGATAAGGTTGTCCCGCAGGGGTCCTGTTTTAGTCCTACTCCATTTAACATGTTTGTGGCACCCTTGCTAAAGCATCAGAGAATATGGGTCTAATATGATGTCATATGCGCACAATACTTCGCTGGTCTTGTCCTTAGAGGAAGATCTCGAGAAAACAAAGTATCTCTTATCGACTGGTATGAAGGAGATTGTCAAGTGGGTGGCAGATGTTTTTCTGCAGTTGAGCCTAGGGAACACAGAGATTGTTGTGTTTGGGAAGGCCCAAACGCTTTGGTCCCCAGGTTGGTGGTCGCCTGAGTTGGGAAAGGCCCCCATCCCAAGCAAGGTAGTTATTGGCTTTTGCCAGTGAGTCATTATTGTCGATACTGCCTGCGGATCTGCAATCGGCCGCCCAGAGTGGCCTCCGCTTCTCTTTTAAAATCTCTTCACTGGTTACCAGTAAAGAAAAGGATAACTTTCAAATGGTGCTGCTTAAACTGTAAAGGCCGGCGGGGCGAAGGCCCTGAGTATCTCTGCCGGAAGCTCAAGCGTTACCCCCTGCTAGGAATCTGCGCTCCAATGAGAAGGAGCTACTGTCAGTCCCACGTATTCGTCGATCCAGATGCGGAGGAAGGGCCTTTCCTTATCTGGCCCCCATCCTTTGGAACAAATTGCCATTTTCTGTGAGAACCTGTCCAGACAATAACACATTTCGGAAAGCATTAAAAGGGCATTGTTTCAGATCTGCTTTTGCCTTACTGTACTGATGGTGCGCCAAGATAACCTAGTTGGGGTGACTCGTCCACGTTACTAAATAAAATAATTCTCCATTCATTCATTCATGTATCCATTTTAAAATAATGGTGTACTACATGCAAATGTGGAACAACTATTCATAGAATTATTTACACTTCTAAGTGACCTAGGTTCCTTATTTCAGGTGCAACTCATCATTTCATCGGTTACGACTCTATGCATCATTGGAAATCAAACTATTCACAGATAATTTCCACATAACACTTGCACAGTTTGCACCTTTCGAAACGCACTCTGCCAGTACTCAGGAAATGCAGACCTCTGCATCTCAGATGTCCAGTTAGAATGTAATCATGAATTCTATTAATTAAACATCCAGTATATCTGAGGACAGCACACACTAACATAAGTTTAATTAGGTGTCGGTGAGAGCCATTGTAAAGACCTCGTAGTCACGGGAGCACGGTCTCTTGTGGATACACGCGCCGACTGTCCGGGTACCTGACGCAGCCAGCAAGCTTCTGCAGTGCAGGAGGGCTACTGTTCAGTCTGAAACATACACACATTTGTAATATTAGGGAGTCTTGGGGCACCTCAACACATTCTGCATGGAGCCCCAATCTGCCTCAAGCCTATGGATATCTGGGGGATAAGAGAGCCTCTGAGGGCTTATTCTGCAGGGGTGCCCTGGGTAACTGCGGCTTCGAGCAGTCAGGCTTAAAGAAAGGAAGGAGGGCAATAAATGTAGAAGTATCAAAAGAGAAAAATTAGAAAGCCACACACCAGAAATGCAATCAGATACCAATTTATAAAATGAGACCTAATTTTTATGAAGTTTTCAACACCAAAATGAACAAAATCCAACCGAGGGTTCCAGATATATGAATTTTTAAGAAAATTGAAAATCTCATCTTTTTGCTTGAAAATGTGAATAAGCACTGGCAACCGCTGTAAGGAAATACTTCTTGTTAGAAATGGGATTTCTGGTTGGCCAGGGCTTGCGCTTAAGCCAGGCAGAATCCACCACTCTAGTCAGGGCAAGGGACTTACACGCTGAAGATAACCCCTGCTCACCCCCTTGGTAGCTTGGCACGAGCAGTCAGGCTTATCCCGGAGGCAATGTGTAAAGCGTTTGCGCAACATACACACACAGCAGCAACACACTAGGCACACCACAAAAGAAACTCCACACAAGGTTATATACAACATAGCCTTTGTATTATCCAAAACAAATAAGAATCATTATCACACAATATACACTGTGCCAACTGGCACCAGGTCATAATTTGCAGGCGATTATATACCTGACAGGGCCATTCGGGCCACTGTCAGAACCATTCGAAAGCACAAGTGATAAAAAAAACATCACCAGTAACTACTGGTAACATACTGTACTAAGCATTAGTATTAGCAACATAAACGCATTATGTCTGCATCACATCAGGCATAAAACACATTATACATAAATCACAATTTGGAGTGCACCTTAGTAACACTACCTAGGTGCACACATCACCCTCAGCATAAACACATTATGCACTCCTTTAGGGCCTTGCGCCCTACCAGTACACATAGGTACCAAACATGACCCCAGGCCAACTGGCCTTCTCTGGGGCTCAAAAGCCCTTTGTCCCAAAAGTCAGGGCGTAATGACGAGACCTTCCAAGGGCCCTCTGGCTGCCTTGCAGCAAAAACAATGTGCGTTATCGACTGGGGGCCATGGGGTGCATCTCACCCTCCCTTCTCATCACTAAAAGAAATGGCTCCACGTTGCAGCTGCCCACGCTCTCGTGGTGCAGCTGTGGCACAGAAACAAGCACTGGCACTGACAGTGCCTTTGAAGGGCCACTCCCGGACTACTGAACAAAAGTGCCCCCTCGGTGCAGCTGCCCAGGCTCTCGTGGTGCAGCTGGAAACAGCAGAATGATGGCACCAACAGAGTGCCGTGAAAGTACCCTCCTTCTCGGGGCTCCTCTTGTGCAGAAATATCACTGGCACTAACTGTGCCTGGTGAACACCCTTTACAAGGGCTCCTCCTAGTGCTTTCGATTGGCTCCAACAATGCTTCTCGTTCCAGCCCCCATTCACCGGGCCTCTCCAGACTCCTCCGGTCTCCTTTGGGCCAGGGAAAAGGGCACAAACAATGTGCAAGGACAGCCCCACTCACTGGAGCTGCTCTACGTCGACTCTTCCGTCTCCTCCAACGCGGGTAAAGCTCAGCGGCGTCTCTCCCTGGCAGACACTGCGGCAGTGGGACGAGGAGCGAAGTCTCTGCCAATGTTGTCCCCTCTGCCTGTCTTCCGGCCGGGAACTTCCTCTAGGCGGTCCTGCCCACAACCAGGCAGTCCACCTGACTTCCGGATTGGGCTGCGGCGGTGCACCACACGAGCCCACGTTAGCGGCTCACGTCAGGGGCACCAAACAGCGGGGTGGGCTCTCGCTTCCAAGGCAACAATGCGGGGTGGGTTCCCGCTACCTTCCCGCAGCACGGCGGGGTGGAATCCCCACACCAGGATTCCCTCTGACAATGTTGCAGCCCAGCGCTGCCTGCCACCCAAGTTTCTCCTGTCCTGGGAGAATCAAGAAGAGCGTTGCAGCGCTAAGCCTCCAAAAAGGTTTCAGGGGAAAGGCTGGGCCCAGGCAGGCCAGCTCACAGGGCCCTCCAGCAGGGAGGCAGTCCCTCGTGGCGGTTCCTCCTCGGGCCCAGCAGCAGCAAGTCCCAAGTCACAAGGAAGCACACTTTCATGGGGTCACAGCCCCAGTACTTACACAAAATTTTCCCTATATCTGCCCTGGCTCAGGGCTTGAGGGAACCAGCCTCAACTGGTTATGGGGGGTCTTGGAGCACTCTGTTTACAGGGCTCCTCTTCCCCTTTGTCAGGTGGGGGCTCAGTCTTCAGACACACCACAGGGGGGTGGAGCCAGCATTCACCTAGGCAGGCACAGACCTATTCAGGGTCAGGGGACTACTCCTACCACTACTCCAAATGTATATCTCCTATTCAGCCTAGCGCTGACTCACCCTGCCCTCCCTGGAGCCACACACACCTCACCAGCCCCTGTCACTCCAGAGTCAGACATACAATCCACATCTGGTAGGCAGATACATAGCACACAGAAATGTTAACTTCTAAAAGTGGCATTTCTAAAATAGTCATTATATATCTGCGCACACCATTGCATAGCATTTATTGTTACTATTCCAAACATACCAAACTTGACCACTTTGCTCCTCTCATATCAGGAATTACCACTCAAACGCTTATCAGGGAATCCCAAATGAATTCTTATGGGAGGACAGCCTCACAGCAGTGAGAAAACAAAATGGCTGTTTGTCACTACCAGGACATGTCACACACATAGGGTACATGTCCTACCTTTTACCTACAATGCACCCTTCCCATAGGGTTAGCTAGGGCTTACCTTAGGGGTGACTGACATGCAGTAGAAGGGGGTCACAGACGTGGCACACACTTTAGGTGTCACGTCACAGCGGCAGTAACACTGCGGGCACAGGCCCTGCAATAGCAGTGGCCTGAGACAGGTTTGAAAGGCTACTTTGGTGGGTGGCACCATCAGCGCTGCACGCCCACCAGTAGCAT
Organism: Lissotriton vulgaris; assembly: GCF_964263255.1. NCBI lineage: Eukaryota > Metazoa > Chordata > Amphibia > Caudata > Salamandridae > Lissotriton > Lissotriton vulgaris. Next base: position 32,357,768 of record NC_141689.1, read on the forward strand.
TTCATTTACTGGCCCTGGGTATCTGGGATACCACTTTAAAATAAACTGACAGGTAAATTAAATAGGCCAAACAGGTTTAGATCAATCTTACTATGTTTACAACAGGGAGCTTATGCACTTTACACTGGACAGCAGTGCTAAGGTGCCCAGAGTCCTAACACCAACATCAGGTCAGAAGAAAAAGTTCAGGGATGACCCTGCAAATAGGGCCAAGTCCAACACCTCTTTTTTCATGATCACTCGCAAAGTTTTACACAGATGATGCTGGTTTTCTGACTTTGAGAATGCACTGAGCCCTGCTAACCAGACCTCAGTGGTTGTGCTTTGACTCTTAAAAGTGTAATTTTAGATTCACTAAAACCCAAATGCATTACTTTACTTACTTAGAAGTCCCTTGTATATGAGTCCTGGGGTGCACAGGGGCCTCTAAGTTAAAGTGTCCCACCAGGGTTGCAGCACTGATTGTGCCACCCTAGCTGTGACAGTGTGAAGACATATTTGCCAGCCTGCCACTGCAGACTGACCCAGCAGTTTTAAACTGCTAACTCTACTTTACCATTTAAACTAATGGTGCCTAAGCTTCCTTTTTAATATAGTAAAATCATCCCTAAAGCAGGCCTATTGGGTACTCAGGCAGGGTGCTGTATATTAAAAGCAGTACATGTATTTTGATATGTTCTAACTGTTAATACACTAAAGAGGGAAAACATCTTTAATAGCGAATCCCTAACAACGAGTGGGCTTAACAACTCCCAAACAACGACCTGTACCTCCTTAACAACTACTATATCTGAACCACAACCTTATTTTAGTAAATGTTGTTGTAATAGACTTTGTATAAATTAACCTTGTTAGGCCAGGGGTCGTGGTTTGGGCGCCGATGGTGGAGGCGGCGTGAGCAGCTAGCTCCGTCCCCGATCCCGCCAATAATCCTGAAAACTGCCTGGGCTACATCTGTAGTAACAGCAATGAGCGTTGGAACGACTAGGGACGCTCTTCTGCTCATCGGTGCGGAATCCGGTGGCTCTGGGGTGCCCCTGATTCGAAGTTTGTTATCAGGGGAGCTAACGAAGGAGCAGCAAAATGGTGGCGGCGCTCGGCTGGGGAGACTGAGCTGGGCCGGCCCGCACGCCCTGCGGTGATACTAGCTCATAGAACGGTAGCGCCAAGGAGTCGCAGGGCGCAGCCTACTGTTCCGCTTACTTCAGTGAAGCTCTGGATGAAGGCAGCGGCTGGCGGACCGGCGTGGCTGATGAGCTGGCGCGGTGGGTAGCACCCCTAAAATGGCACCCGGACAAAGTGCTGAATAGGTCGCACAGCAGTTACAGTGGCGCTAGATGACGGCGACCTCGGCGGACTGGGAATGAGGCAGCAATGGTGGTTCACCAGTTGTGGAGGAGCTGAGACACCGAAGGGGTTGAGGCGGACGGTGCTCACCCATTGAGGAGCCGGCTGTGAGGCTCTGCGATCCGGCGAGTGTGGTACAGTGGAGGGAGTGCTGCGGAGCCGGCGGGACGGACTGGTGGTCGTGTGGCAGACGGAGGGCTCTTCCTGGGGCCTCTGGTGAGTGGGGTGGTGCGGGCCTGATCTCGCTGCTGCGCAGCCAGGGGTCGTGGGTGCTCGAACGATGGCATTGAGTGCGGAGAGCGACCACGGCACAGCCTGGAAGTGGGACGCTGTGCACCTGGAGACCCGGCCTAGTGGGCTTTGATTGCTGGTACGGAGGGCGTGCAGGGAGCAAACACCGGCCTGCCGGGACATACCCTACTATTATCTTGGGAGCAGCACTGGGAGTTCGGGCATATGAGAGTTGCTGAGTGCTTGCCTGGAGGCTTGGAGGCATTAAGGGAGATATTGTGAGACTTGAACCAGGAGAGGAACAGCAGCTGGAGGAGAGCAGGCTTGCGAGTGATGGGCTGGGGCCTACATTAGCGCCACGGGAGGGGATGCTGAGCCAGCGGGCCTTGGGACACCCTACCAGTAGATGAGGATCGCGGCGAGAAGACAGACGGTGTCCATTGCTGTGAGTGCACTCTATGCAGTGCTGAGGACATATGGTGAGATACGCTGTGCGGTCTGTGGGCCCACTTGGTTGCACAAGAATCTAACGTTCACCTGAGCGGACATTGGTGGAGGTATTGTTGCACGGGACAGGGTAGATCTGGAGGCGGTGGCCGTCCCATTCCCCTACGATGAAACCCAAAAGTAAGAATGCTGAAGCTGTGGAGCATGGAGACGCCCGTGCGGAGGGGGATGATACCGAGGGCACGCTCTCGGAGCGGAGGCTGAATAAACGACTAGATCAAATCCTGGAAGCCATAGAGGCGACAAAGGATTCCCTTCATCAGGACATAACGCAAGTCACGACAGGGCTGGGGCTCGTGAGGGCGGACCACTCAAAGTTGGCTGACAGGGTTAAAGAAACGGAATCGGTCATTCAAGACTTGAAACCAGCGGTGGTGACAGTAGAACACAAGCTGGAGGATGCGCTGAGGCGCCTGGAGATGCTGGAGAAAAAGGCTGAGGGTGCTGAAAGTCGCAATCGACGCAACAACATGCAAGTGGTAGGTTTGCCGGAAAAAATAGAGGGAACGGACATGATAGCCTATCTGGAGAACTGGTTCAAAACTCATGTCGCCCCGAAGGGTCTCTCCTTCTTCACGCTCGAGAGGGCACAAAGGGTCCCAGCCAAGCCGCCTTTACCGGGCCGCCCTCCCCGACCTGTAGTGGCCAGAGTCCTTCATTACAAGGATAGGGATTTGCTGATTCAGAATGCACGCTCAACAGGGCCTTTCAAGGTGGAGAACGGCACCGTCACGATTTTCCCCGACTATACCCAGGAGATACAAAGGCGTAGGGCCACGTTCCTAACTGTTAAAAAGGAGCTGAGGGATGAGGGGATCCAATATTCACTGCTGTTCCCAGCTAAATTGAGAGTGATCCTGAATGGATCGACACAATTTTTCCTGACGCCTGAGGAAGCCTGGACCTGGCTCGAATCGTACAGGGCAGGCACAGATCGTAGGGGCAGGGGAAACAGCGAACAACCTAAACCGCCGAGGATGCGCCAGTCACAGCGTCTCCGCAAGAAAAACAGGCTACAGCAGGCCTCACAGCTCACACAGTTGGTGGCTGACAAACAGGGGGCTCTGGCGGCAACTGCAGCGATAACAGGGTCACAGAAGGAGGACTCCACTAGGGGGACGGATTACGAGGAGGGCAAGAGACATTCGGGCACAGAGCTTTCAGACAACGACAGCACCAAGGGCCCGGAGGTGACGCCCAGAACAGCAGATGATTTGTAGATTGCTTCAAGCTTCGGGGGGATCATTGCTGGAGGACTACACGTGGCGGTGCTGGAATACCTGGTGACATTTGTGAATATTATAGATGTGCCTTATTATTGCAGGGGGTTGAGGGGCTGAGTGCTGGGGCAAGGGCTGCCACCTGTCGGGGCTGGACCACCTTCCCATTGCCCTTAAGGCGGCCTGTAGTGACTACTGCAGGGTAGTACTGAGTGACTTGTTGGGGTATTTTGGATGGGGACTGATAATGTGTTATTGGGTCCTGTTCTGGGGGGGAGGATTTTGGGTGTTTTTCAGGGACTTGGGAGTTTGGGGTTCAGTGGTTTTGGTGTGGGATGGCGAAGTTTGGAGGAGGAGAGACTGAGGGACTGTTGCAATGGGGACATTACCTGAATTGAAATGTATTACATGGAACGTACGTGGATTACATACTATGTCAAGGCGCCACAAGAAACCTTTCTGCCCAGATAGCTTAGTTCCTAAACATCAGCTACCAGATATGATAGAAGCACAAGTTGATCTGACATGCCAGACTTCTGTCTCTTTCCGCCAGTGTAAATGTCAAGTCCCCTGCACCCCGTCTATCACACGTCATGCAGCTGCGCGCGCATCCAAGCTTCCGATTTCTGCTGACATTGCAACATTCTGTTAGCACCACCCCTTGGTGCCACCCACTTGCGTCACCTATCAGTGACGTTTCTAGCACACACGCCTAGTTTACGCCTCTTGATGATGTATTAGCACCACGTGTATACTGTTATCTTGTCTTCTCTCAGCTGTTACGCCTCTTACATTGAACATTATGATGTAAATCAAGTATATAAGCTATGTATTGTCAATAAACGTTGGCGCGCTCATCTATCCCTTCTGACACCCTGTGTGGTGGTCAGAACATGATATCCTGATTCCTTTATGAGGAATAAAACCCTTAGAAACTCTTACACCACGGACTCTGTTTTCCTTCATTCCGATTGAGTTATTATTGATTAAGTACTTACCTGCATAGAAATTAAGAGAGTAAATTAATTATTTACATCATTTTGGCGCCCGAACAGGGACCCCTCCCCCACCTCACGCGCCGGAAGGTGCGTTGCAATCCGTGTCCCCTGCCATCAGTTAGACGGACAACACGTGTACTGGCAGGATTTCCTGCACCCCCCTCTGACACACGGAGGTGACGAAGACTGCGATCAGTGCCCAGACGAGGCGGTGAGGAGTGCGGAGGATCCCGACCAGAGCCCAGCCGAAGGAAGCAAGGTCCGAGGTGTGAAGAGGCCCACCAGTTTTCCGAAGTTTTCCGAAGTTTTCCGAAGTTTTCCGAAGTTTTCCGAAGTTCCGAGGCCTTCTGTTTTCCGTGCTTCCCGGTGAGTACCATTGCTGGGTCGTATCTAGACGGGTTTGGGTACGCAAGTCCGGTCTGCACTGTTTTTAGGCAGTGTATCTGTACTGTTTAGCAGTATATAAAGTATTCCGAATTTCTGCACTGTTACAGCAGTGTATCTGTATCGTTGAGCGGTACATCCAGAGTAAGGGGAAATTAGCTATGTCTTTAAATGTTTCATGTAATTAATGTCGTGGTATGAATGTGATTGTTTTTGTGCATTATTGTGTTTTCGTATAAATAGTTACAGTTGACATTAAGTATCAAGGATCAAGCATTCCAGTATCAAGTAGGCACAATGCCGTTTTTCAACAAATTAAAGCAGATAGGAACTAGGAAAGGGATGTTAGAGGAAGAGATTCCGATCCCCCCTAGGGACACTCCAGGTAATTTCATGTATAATAAGCATGGCATAGACGCCATCTTGTATCTAGAGTTATGGACCGATTATACCAAGCACTTAGAGGAAAGATACCGATGGCCAGTTAACGGAACATGGGATGCCGAGTGCATCATAAAAGTAGAAGAAATATTACGGAAAAAGAAAGCTAGACAATCTCAGAAAGACGCCATAGAATTTTGGCGTAAGGAATCACGTAAGCGTGCTGATAGAACACTCCGTAGAGAAGACAGGCTTAAAGAATCAGAAAAGGCCCAAGAAAATAAATTAGTTACTGAGGGAATTCGAGTAAAAGTAGAACAAATAGACCGTATCCAAAATAGCAAAGTGAACAACATGTATCTTTTGGCCGATGGTACCCCTGACGTCATTTCAGAAATACCGAAAAATTTGCCGTCACCATTAGTTCCAACTAAAGTAATACATAAGACTACTAAAGACATATTCCTAAATTCATATCTCGAAGATGTAGCGCCAGCTTACACCAATCTGCCTGTTCGTGCCCTGCCTACTGACAGGGCCGGGGGTGGTACTGCTCCCCAAGATCACTCTCAGCCGACATCGAGAAAGACTAGTCCCGTTCCGCCAGCTCCGCCACTTCCCTCACCTAAAACTGATCTGCCGAAACCACTTCAATCAGATCCTACTAAAAGACAAATTCAGATACTGACTACACACAGAGATAATGCCCAAGCTTCCGCTTCAGGAGGTGCGACCGCGGGTCTACAGACCCCGCCACCGACTCACAGATTAAATCTCAGAGGTCTGCAGAGTCCTCTTACGCACAGATCCCCCCGTTCTTCTAATTCATCCCGTCTTGATGCACTAAAAGAAAATATGTCAGTTTGTAGATATGATCCAGAACCTGGACAGGACGACTTAATGGTATTAGCGTCTTTACGGTTAAGATCTGCTACTGATAGTTTGTTATGTTACGCAGGAATGAAGGAGCACCTAGATAGAATATATGAGTTCGTTCAAACGGGAAAGGACCCCGACAGTATTAAGGATGCCCTGGAGAAACAGAAAGTTACCATGCAAGCACTGATACTAAGATTTTTCATAAATTGTCTAATAAGAGAACGAGACAGGCCCGGAACAGAGCAGAGTGAATTAGATGCATTGAACAAATGGGGTCAAAATATAGCCGATGGAAAACATGACAGACAAAATTGCATAGAGGCCATGTATAAAAAGATTAAGAAAGCAGTGATAGCAGTACACGAGAAAGAGAAAGAAAAGGCTCCCTCCGAGGAGGAAGAAGAATCTGAAGAACCAGAACCAACTACAAGCACTATAGCATATGTAGGTAGGGGAAACTACCTTAGGAAAGGTGTCCGTCCGGAAAGCAAGAGAGTTTTCTTCTCTGCCTTAACGAATCCGAATTCTGCTGAACATCAGTTCCAGGAAACTGATAAACGGCTTCGAGATCGAGTTGGGTACCATGTACTCAATTCTATGGATGAACAAGAATTAGCCCGATCAGCGGTATCATGGGCCGAAAATGCAGACATATATAATGATGACACCGTAGCACAGACATTTCTGAACCTCTCCCCCGACGAACAGAAATTAGCAGGGGTATATATGATTCAGCACCTTCTCATTAAGTACAGAAAACATTATTCCGATCCAGGTCCCTTACATGAGACACTAGAAGCACTACTGATGGATAGATGGAGAGGCTTAAGCACTAAATTAGTTCAAATAATTCTAGAACAACGACGCAGATATGACACCTTTGTAAGTCCTGAATATGTTCCCGCCCCACCTCCAGAAAGGAAAATGTACCATATGCAGTGCGGGGGTGGTATTGAAAGTCAGAACCCCTTGCGAGAAGTGCACCCTGTTATGGGTGAGGATAAAATTTTGAAACGCGTGTATGTACACACGCCTCTAACTAAATTAGAACTGTTAGAAATGAAGAAATTAGTACCGTGCCATGATAAAGACCCTGCAGGTTTTCATAGAGAGCTCAAAGACATGTTACTGATGGGGGACTACACATATGATGATATCATGAAAATGTTGAAAGTATTATTGCCTACGGGTATATTCGAGAAATTAAAGGAAAAGGACTGGGAGGTGGGAGACGCAAAGATTGCCTGGGCAGAAATAGAGGATGAAGAAAAGAAACGGGTTCCAGGGTTAGGCCTTGGGGACAAAACTAAAGCATTACCAGGTTTAATAGTACAGGTCCTGCCCAGATTATTGACAACTAGAAAGGAGGATTGGGATGCAATCTCGTCCTGTAAACAGAAACATGATGAAGATACTAGCGACTTTTATTCAAGATTCGAGAAATGTTTTATTATCAATAGTGGCCTCCAGCCAAGTAGCGAGTCGTACCCACATCTTTTTGTATCAAAGTTAGTCGAGAATTCCCTACCGTTAGTTAAAAATAGAGTGTATAAAGTCGAGAGTACATGGCAAGCAAATACGCCATCCCAGATGTTACAAATGTTACAATATCACCAGAATAGAATTAGGGAAGAACAAGATCAGGAACAGAAGCGCATGAAAGACACGAAAATGAAAATGTTAGTAGCCCAGACGGTCCCATCCGACAGTCACAGGAAAGGTACGACCCAGACAAGTCACGCTGCAGCTCCTGTTAAAGGGACATGCAATTATTGCAAGCAGCCAGGTCACTACGTACACGAATGTGCAGTTCTGAAACATAACATAGCGACAGGTAAAACTAAAGAGAGACCGCATCCGCCTAGACAAGACCATAACCAGCATCAGTCTACACAGAATACACAGCCCATGCATGCATCCGCACAGACAGCACAGACCGTAGCAGTACCACAGCCACAGCCCATTGCTGCAACTCAGCAAGTCTCACAACAGATGTATCAGTATGCCCAGTCTGCTTACCCCGAATATTCCCGATATACATGAAACAGCCTAGAGAGGGAAGGTGGCTTGCCTCTTATCGAGATTCCTGTAGATCAAGAAGGTCCTTATGTACACAGTCAAGTATTGGGGAAAGATAGAAAGTTTTTAATTGACACAGGGGCAAGTCGCACTACAATAAGTCATGACGAAGTTCCAGGGGCACCCCTCTCAGGCTCACAAAATGTTTCCCTTGGTTTTTCAGGACAACCTATTGTAAATGAAGTATCAGAACCAGTTCCCCTGGCTGTGGGTCCATTATCACGCGTTACAGACCTGTTACTAACAAAATCATGTCCGGAAAATCTGTTAGGAATTAAAACACTGAAGGCTCTAGGAGCTATAATATGCTGCTCCCCGGAGGGAGTTAGACTCTTTCTGCGGGATTTCAAGGGTCATTACGTCCTTCGTGAGTTTGACGTCAGATTGAAAAATGTACCTGATTACTTGTGGGCAAAAGGCCCAACTGATGTAGGATGTATGCACATTACACCATACCGCGTTACCCTCAAGGCAGGTGTTGTATTACCCAGAATCAGACAATACAAGTTACCACCCGATGCTGTAGCGGCTTTACTGAAAATCATTGAAGAGCTCATTGCCCAAGGAGTGGTCGTCGAGACCGACTCCAATATCTGTAATTCACCCATCATTCCGATTCTTAAACGTACTGATCCCAATGCACCGCCAGTATATCGGCTGGTGATTGATCTTCGAGAATTGAATAAATGCATTATCCCACAGTATCCTGTGGTCCCCGATATATCATCTCTCTTGACTGCTATTGATTCAGAAGCGACGTTCTTTACTGTAATTGATCTCAAGAACGCCTTCTTCAGCGTGCCTATTGATCCCGAGAGCCAATATCTCTTCGGATTCTGTTTAAATGGACGCAGTTTCAAATTTTCGCGCGCACCTCAAGGATTTACAGAAAGCCCCAGCATCTATAGTCAAGCACTGAAAAGACAACTAGATTGTATTCAAATGCCAGTTAACACCGCTTTACTACAATACGTCGATGATCTGCTGATCACCGCACGAAGTGAGCCCGAATGTGAAAAAGCATCACTGACAGTTTTACATTTCCTGGCTGACAAGGGACACAAGGTGTCTCCTTCGAAGCTACAATTCTGTGCTCAGCAAGTTGTGTACTTGGGTCACTTACTGTCCAAAGTGGGGAGACAGCTCACTCCCGATCGCATTCAGTTAATTGTGAACATGCCGCAACCCAAGACACAAAAGGAAGTGCGGGCCTTCATAGGCCTCACCTCGTACTGCAGACAATGGATTCCCCAGTATGCATTCTTAGCTAAACCACTCATCCAGTTAACGACACAGGAGGCAGCGACTTCGACTGTCCTCCCTTGGACTCAGGAACACACACAAGCTTTTGAAGAATTAAAGAAAGTTTTATGCCAAGCACCAGTTTTAGCGACACCATGTTACAGCAAACCGTTTACACTTTTTGTTACAGAACGTGATGGCACAGCGTTGTCTGTCCTCACTCAAGACCAAGCAGGTTCACATAAGCCTTGTGCTTATTTTTCTAGTACATTGGATTCAGTAGCTCAAGCACTCCCTGCGTGCTTAAAGTCAGTAGCAGCAACAGCGTTAGCAATAAGACAAAGTGATTCAATTGTTTTAGGTCATCAGTTAACAGTTCAAGTACCACATTCTGTAGAGGTTTTGTTAAACAGAACCCAGACTCAACACTTAACTATAGCACGACTGACAGGTTATGAATTAACACTATTCCAGCCACACATAGAAATCAGACGTTGCAGCATCCTGAACCCAGCAACACTGTTACCTACAGTTATGACAGATCCAGCTCCGCATGATTGTATAGAAATAATTAATGCAGTAACTAAGCCTAGACGAGACTTAACAGATGTCCCATTGACAAATCCAGACCTGACACTTTATGTGGACGGTTCATGCATGAGAACAAGTACAGGAGAATTAGTGGCCGCGTACGCCGTGACCACTGAAACTGAAATTAAAGAAACACATCGTATTGACACCCTGTCTGCTCAAGCAGCAGAGCTCATCGCTCTGACCCGAGCTTGTATTCTAGCCAAGAACAGAAATGTTAACATATACACAGATTCCCGCTATGCCTTCGGAGTTGTACACGACTTCGGAGTCCTCTGGCAAGAACGAGGTTTTCTGACTTCTCATGGGGCCAAGATACAACATGGCCCCCTCATTCAAGCACTGTTAGAAGCAATACATTTGCCCTCGGGCATATCAGTCATGAAGTGTAAGGCACATACTAAAGTCACAGATTCTGTTTCCCAGGGTAACGACCTGGCAGACCAGACAGCAAAACATACAGCATTGACTCACACCCAGACTACTGATGTGACAAAGACAACAGTACAAACACAGTGTATGACAGTTAGAGATCCCGCCCTAGACGTAATTGACATCCAGACACATGCTACTCCAGAGGAGATAAAGAAATGGACTGAACTAGGAGGGATTCAGACAGATCAAGGTTGGGTGACGAAGGGAAAATCTATATGGTTTCTCCCCGACTCAATGGTTCAAGTCATGATAAATACAGCACATAGTCCTGCCCATCTTGGAGAGAAAGCCATGTTAGACAGTTTACAGAACCTCTGGTACAACAAACACTTACGAGCAGCAGCAAAACAGAAAGTGCGTACTTGCATGATCTGTTGTCAGTTCAATCCAGGTAAAAGCGTCCCTGTTGAGCAAGGTGGATTCCATCCTCCCGATCACCCTTTTGAAGTCCTCCAGATGGATTATATCCAGATGAATAGCTGTAGAGGATTTAAGTATGTCCTTGTAATTGTTTGTGCTCTGTCCCGCTGGACCGAAGCATACCCAGTCCCAGACTACACTGCTCCGACCACTGCCAGACAGTTGGTTCGTGAATTCTTCCCACGGTACGGTTTGCCCCGTGTCGTGTACTCAGATAACGGACAGCCGTTCTCGTCCGAGTTGATGAAACAAGTTTCCCTCTTGCTAGGATATCAGTGGAGGTTCCACTGTGTCCGACATCCCGAAGCAGCTGGCCTTGTAGAAAGGCATAATCAGACACTAAAAATCCGTCTTGCCAAGATCTGTCAGGAAAAAGGGGTCGACTGGATAGTCGCCCTGCCCGTGGCACTATTCTACATGAGAATGGTTGCGCACTCGAGATCAGGGCTATCTCCGTACGAAGTGGTCTTTGGAAGACCGCCGAATATGTGGGGGACGCCCGTTCCGAAAAAGATCACTGATATTGATTGTAACATGTTGACAGATTACCTTGCCTCCTTGATGTCTGCACTCCAATCATGTCGTTCACAGGTTGTCGCAGCCTTCCCTGACCACACCGATGTAAAGGCGCATGAGGTCCGTCCAGGTGACCTGGTACTCGTCCGGAATTTCGACCGGAAAAGTCCGCTGGAGCCCCGCTGGAAGTCTCCGAAGACCGTTCTGCTTACCACCAGGACCGCCGTGAAAATCGAGGGGAGAAAGGGGTGGGTCCACACGAGTCACATCAAGCTATGCAATGAACTAAAAAATGGACTGAAACAGGACTCTGACTCGTCCACCCCCACCAAAGACTGTGTTGAAGCACAAGACGTTACTGTGCCTAAAAGAGAAAAGACTCCTCAAGAACTTTACCGAATGAAGCTTCGATCTAGCAAGTCAGACAGTTTAATTGTTTAAGTCCTCCCCTAGGTGAATCGGTTAAATAGTTTCTGACATGTATCCCCTAGATCGAGTTAGAGAGAGAGAGGAAAAGAGAAGAACATATTGCCAATCACTTCGTAGTCACTGCATAGTGACACTAATAATCATGTTTATTCTGAGTATTCTAATTATTATTGCCAGCATTCTGCTTCCTATGTACTGGCCTATTTTCAGGCGTGAACAATCTGCTTACAATGTCTCTGCTGAACACACTTTTAGTGAACTTCCTGCACATGAACTCTCTTACAGACTTGCGCTGCGCAACAATACATTCATTAGTATGTTACACCATTCCCATCAGACAAGTAATGCTACAGACTGCTGGATATGTGGTCGACTCCCTCCCTACCAGAATTACAAGGGAGCTCTGCCTCTCTTTCCGTACCCATTCACTCACAATGGCTCCTGTGGAGCATGGTTTAAAATAATTAATTCTTTAGATCCTGATATTGCTGTTTCCGATGGGGGCTGGGTTTGGGGAAACTTGAACTTAGTCCTGCTCAACGTCTGTTATCCTGATAAAGAAGGACTTCCCACTCGAATAGGAACTGATCTAGAAAGTGAAGTATATGGATTAGGTAATTACACAATTAGCCTTATGATCCTCACTGTTGAATCTGAAACTGCTCCAGTTTTGCCCCATATGTTAGTGTTACCAGTCACAGGTGAATTATGTGTTAGCAAGAAAGGTTCAGTACACGTAGGTCATAGTAAATGCACTACTGTGGTCGAGTTCAGTGACCATGGTAAATCGTCTTTTAAAGCTACCAGTCATTCCTACTTTGTTTGTGGTCATACCGCATACATACGTTTGCCCCCAGATTGGGATGGTACCTGTTACATTGCATTCCTTCTGCCACCTGTTTTCCTAGCTCCTCCTGATTACCATAGAAATACGAATCTAGCACCGAATAGACCCAAAAGAGATATTCCCCTTGTCGACTACACAGAAACGGCATGGGAACAGTACACTGATTTCAATAAAGGATTCTTTTTCTTCCTAGGACCTGTCCAAAACAGTAAATTAATACGCAGATTAACGAGAACACTTGAAGCAGTAGTGAACGAAACTGCCTCCGCTCTAGGTAACTTAACAGAGGAGCAGTCTGCTATACGGACTGTTGTCCTTCAAAATCGTCTTGTGATTGACGTCATCTTGGCAGATAGAGGTGGAGCTTGTAAGGTCATCGGGTCAAGTTGCTGTGTTTTCATTCCACAAAATGCACCATCTGTCTATCAAGCTATCACCCGTTTACATAAAATTGCAAATCAGATACATCAGAATCCAGGCACCTGGACTTGGTCCGGTTGGTTCTGGACTACGTTAACAGCTTGGGGATGGAAGATCTTATCCTTCCTAGGCATTGGCCTTGTTATAGTATTCAGTTGTTGCCTATGCCTGCAGTGTGGGCCAGCGATATGTGGACTGTGTGCCACATCCTGCATTGAGCATTCCAGTTGCCTCTCAAACAGTCAAAGAAAGAAAGACGAACATATAATGTTACAAGAACAAACTGATCGATTTATGAGGATCGATATATCATGAAGGGTCCGTAGGGAACAAGGAGGGAATGAGGTAATATAAATTTTATGGTCATGTTGTGTTCCCTAGCGAGTACCCCACCGACTCCATGTACGAGTTAAAAGTGCATGTAACTTCCCTCCTGTACCAGCTATGAAGACGCAAATACATTTGCGTCCAACGTTAACTTGTCCTCTTTCAGACCCACCATGAATGGGTTTGATGGTCCGTTCCTAAGTATGCTATGCCAACGTCTTTTTGAAGTGTACTCCTACGTTTTTCAGCCTGGCTGAAAGTAGGCCCTGAATCTCTGCCATCGAGCCTCTTTTCTGGCTTCTGACTGCGAGGGCCTCTGCCCAAGCGGCCCCCGTTCCCGTGAACTCTGACTTACTTCTAGCGCGGCCCTCCGTGCTCAGCTCAGCCTGCTGCCTGCCAAGATTGACTATAACCTTCGAGTTATCTGTTTTCCTCCCGAAGATACATTCCAGCCTGCTAGCTTCAGTAAACATCCCTCCCCAGCTACAGGGCTAAAGGGCCGACCTGTCTTTATGCAAGTAATTCATAGCCTCTGTTGCCATGCTTCCATGGAAGGCCCCATGCCCCCACGCTTCTCATACAGACACTCAGGCGCTTATACACGCACTCACAGCAAGTATAGAATAGCTTCTGCTCTAGAAACCTTTCTGCCCAGATAGCTTAGTTCCTAAACATCAGCTACCAGATATGATAGAAGCACAAGTTGATCTGACATGCCAGACTTCTGTCTCTTTCCGCCAGTGTAAATGTCAAGTCCCCTGCACCCCGTCTATCACACGTCATGCAGCTGCGCGCGCATCCAAGCTTCCGATTTCTGCTGACATTGCAACATTCTGTTAGCACCACCCCTTGGTGCCACCCACTTGCGTCACCTATCAGTGACGTTTCTAGCACACACGCCTAGTTTACGCCTCTTGATGATGTATTAGCACCACGTGTATACTGTTATCTTGTCTTCTCTCAGCTGTTACGCCTCTTACATTGAACATTATGATGTAAATCAAGTATATAAGCTATGTATTGTCAATAAACGTTGGCGCGCTCATCTATCCCTTCTGACACCCTGTGTGGTGGTCAGAACATGATATCCTGATTCCTTTATGAGGAATAAAACCCTTAGAAACTCTTACACCACGGACTCTGTTTTCCTTCATTCCGATTGAGTTATTATTGATTAAGTACTTACCTGCATAGAAATTAAGAGAGTAAATTAATTATTTACATCAGGAGTCTTGGTGTGGGTGAGGGCGGGGATTCCGTTCCAAGCCACAAACAGTGTGATTGACTCGGAGGGCAGATATGTGGCAGTTGAGGGGAGATTGTATGGAAGGGATGTGGTGCTATGCAGTATCTACGCTCCGAACACGGATCAGCCCCGCTTCTTAGACACAATCTCGGGGACTATAGCGCATTTTTTGGTGGGTCAGGTGATTCTGGGGGGAGATTTTAATTCGATCACTGATGTATCATTGGACAGGTCGCACCCACCATTGGCTGATTCCCAGGTCCGCAGGATAGCGAAGCAGCGGGCGGATTGGCAAGAGAGGTGGGGGTTGACTGACATATGGAGGGGGCACCACCCTGAATATAATTATTATTCTTGCTTTTTTGCACTCCATGAACTAAATGTCAGATTCGACACTGTATTATGTAGCCACTCAATAGCATCTCTGGCAACACACTCTGAGTATTTGGCTAGGACCATCTCCGATCATAATCCTCTGTTGGTGTCCTTTCGATGGCAGCGGGTGAGGGCTGCAGTCCCAACTTGGCGATTGCGTCCAGATACCCTGGAGGATCAGGTCTTTAGCTCTGAAATCCGTGACGGCATTGACCGCTATTTCACTGTAAATAGAGAATCGGCATCCACTAGAGGCATAGAATGAGATGCTTTTAAGGTAGTGGTGAGAGGGTTGTGCATTAGTTAACACTCAGGTGAAAGGACAGTGGTACTAGCTGAAGTTAAAAAGACTGAGGGGGCACTGCGGGAGATCGAGAAGCAGAGACCAGAGCAAAGGGAACTATAGGAGCGGCTCTTGGCAGCTAAGGAACTAGTGGCGGCAGAGACGGAGAGATTGCGAAGCTATGATTATAGACAATATCTGGTGATGGTTCATGCCGAGGGGGACAAGGTGGGCACGCTTTTAGCGAGGCTAGCGAACCCGATTTCAGGGGAGTGCCCCGTTTTGGGTATACAGACGGAGACAGGAGAAATGGTATATTCCCAGACCGCGATCCTCACGCGCTTCCAGAATTACTACACAACACTTTATCAGAGTCACCTGGAGGCGGAGTCGCTGGACATAGAGGGCTACCTGGCGGGCATTCAGCTCCCACAGCTAGATAAGGAAGACGCTGAGACTTTGAGACAGGCCATAACTTTAGCGGAGATCAGGGGAGCGATAAAGCAGATGGCCCGGAACAAGACCCCAGGGGTCGATGGGCTCCCCATAGAATTTTATGGCAAATACATTGACATTCTGGCGCCCCACTTGCTGGAGGTTTATAACGAGGCGCTGGAGCAGGGCCACCTGCCAGCGTCCATGAGAGAGGCTCTGGTCGTCCCCTTATTGAAACCTGGGAGGGAGGGTAGTGATGTGACCTCTTATAGACCGTGGACTATAAAATATTGAGTCGCATACTGGCCACAAGATTGCTGCCCCACATGACTACTTTAGTCCACGAAGATCAGGCAGGGTTTATCCCAACTAGAAATACCTCGATCAATATCCGCCGCCTCATACGAGTACTGGGGAGTGATCTGGATATGGGATGATGCCTGCAGTGTTGTCCGTCGATATAGAAAAAGCGTTTGACAGCCTGGAATGGGAGTATTTAGATAGGGTGCTGGAGAAATTCGGCTTAGGCGTGCAATTTAGACGTTGGACGAGGGTCTTATACTCCTTAGCAACCGCCAGGGTGCGGTTGGGTTCAGTAATCTCCTCAGAGTATCCGGTGCGGAGAGGAACGAGGCAGGGGTGTTCACTTTCGCCCCTGCTGTTCGCGCTGGTGATTGAGCCATTGGCGACCCAAGCTAGGACAGGAATAGCGTATAGAGGCCTGGTGTGTGGGGGTATTCCACACTACATTTCATTGTATGCAGAGGATTTGCTGTTGTTTTTGGAGGACGCGACAGTAGCACTACGAGGGGTATGCTCTCAGACTTTGGGACGCTGTCGGGCCTAAGAGTTAATTGGAATAAAACATGCATCTTCCCTCTGAGGGCAGATATGCCCCAGCCACAACTGGCCGCTGATGTGATTTGGTAACAATTGTGTTTCACCTACCTGGGAGTTAGGATCTATAATGGGGCTGATGACATGCTGGAGGGGAACATAGGATGCTGTATAAGAGCCCTAAGAGGCTGTATGGCGTTTTGGGCAACTCTTCCCCTTTCGGTGGTGGGGAGAGTGGCGCTGCTTAAAATGGTGGCGTTACCTCGCTTGCTCTACTATTTCCGTACGCTGCCAATTTGGGTACCTCCAAGGTTCTTTTGAGAGTTGCGGATGCTCACTATTGACTTTTTATGGGGACACGGGAGGCGACGTGTGGCGCTGGATATGTTGTTGAGACCGAAGTCGGAAGGAGGACTGGCAGTTCCTAACTTCGAACTTTATTATCTAGCGGCGCAGCTGCAGATTCTTACACAGAATGTCGCACGGGATTTTAGGGGCCCAGACCGGACTCGTGGGATGGGTATACAGAGGCATGTCATCTCGTATATCATCATGCAGCAACAGCTTGTGGTACAGGACTTAACCCTAGAGGAGAGGACCCTGAGGCTGTGCTGGAATAAAAGCAAGAAGAAGGCAGGTGTAGCACACCCGTATGCGCCTGAAATCCCTCTGGGCATGTTAACAGCATTGCCACATGGAGGGGACTGGTTCCCGCTCATGGAGTGGGAAGAGCTGTGGCTTCATGTGGTAGGTGACCTCTACGATGATGGTGAGTTGTTGCCATTTCGGGCGGTGCAGGATCAATTTGGCCTCCCTGACGGGAGTTTCCTCTCACACATGGCAGTAACGACGGCGATGCGGAAGCACTGGAAGACTGGGCAATCAGAACCAAGAACCACAATGGCTTGCCAATATGTGGTGATGACGGCGGGCACGTTTAAAGTGGTCACTTGCCTACATTCTCGAATGCTACACGAGGGGTTGGAACCTCTGACAGTTCTCAAGCAAAAATGGGAGACTAGTGTGGGTAAGCCCATTCCGGACACAACGTGGGGGCACATACTGCGGAGGACTTGGAAGGGGTGTAGAAATGCTCGATTTCAGCAGGTGCACTTTTGTATAGTGCACAGAGCACACATGCTGTGGGACTGTCCGAAACTAGGGCTCTATTGGTCACGAAAAAAACTAAAATCACTAGTAAATTCATTGATCTAGGTCTCATCTTAGCCCAAAGGGAGATAACCTGGCATTGGAAATCGAAGGAGGGTCCCTCCAGTAGTAGATGGACGAGCGAACTCTGTAAATGGGCCCATAGTGAAGGTACTGTTAGACTTAGACAGGCAGTCCGTACAGCTAATGAGAGGAGCCTGGAGATGGCACGTGCATGGGAAGAACTCGTGCGCACACTGAGCAACAAGCAGGCAAATGACGAGGGCTAAAGAGGAAGGGCTCTGAATGTAGTTCCATGGGGTACATAGCTGGAGGAGAGTAGATCCTACAGGTTTCTTCCGATTAGCAGTCGTGGTAAATGCACCAGGCCCACACCAGTAGCGGTTAGGGGGAGAGTATGGGTGGGGTAGTTGAGGGTCCTACTGTTGGTATAATAGGGGACTGACCAGTGAGGGCAGCATGTATGGATCTTGGGTAGTACGCCTGGTCTGGTATTTCCCTACTAAGGAGATGGTATGACGATTGCTCATGGGGGCTAGTGGGTTGGAGAGAGGCCGCCAGGTTATACTGGCAGTACCCACCAGTAATTGCCATTTGTACTATAGGACCGGTTATTTGTTGGGATCTGGGGATGGGGAAAAAAAGAAAAGTAGATACTAGATCATTCTGCCGAGCAGGTGTCGTTGCTTCTCTGGTGCTTTTCCATGTGCCGCACTTTCTAGCTATCGCCGCCCGGCCTCCGGGATGTGGGCTAAATGGCTGTGTGCTGCTTACATCACGATATCTGCAGGTCATTTATTGATGGCGGGACGGTTGAAACAAATGGCTCTATGTTTTCTAAATCTGCAATAAAAATACAGTTAAAAAAATAAACAAAAAAAAATTACCCTTGTTAGGCCAGTAGAGGGCACTGTAGTTTTTTTTCAATGATGCGATTCTGAACTATGCTGGATGCGACTGCATCACAGTTCAGATTTCATTTGCCTAAATTTAATTGTTTATTTAACAGTTGAAGTGGTCAGAAAAGGGTGGTTGGGGGGGCGTGGCTAGCGGCCGAGGGGAAATGGCCGCAGCTTGAGAGAGCTCCGCCCGTCCTGTGGCCCATTATCCTCACACAGCCTATGGATAGGGATACTTTATAGTTGCAGTGCCCGATATCGATGCCTGGAGCCTTCGTGGCGGCTCCGGTGTGGTGCTAGCGGGGCTGCTGCCCCAGCCGTGAGCGCGCTCCCGGTCGGCCCGGGAGCTGTGGTGCACAAGATGGCGGCCTCGAGGTGCTGAGCGAGCACAGACTTGGACTGTCCCCGGGGGGATCCCTCCTCCCACCAGTTGTTGACTTCCTGCGGCTCAGCCTCTTGGATGCGGAGGTGCCGCGATGAGGAACGCCGGAGAATGACCTCCCCCGATTCCCGATAATAAGGTGGGTCCGGGGTGCCGGCTCGGGACTGTGAGACTAATTGAGGCCCCGGCTTCAGGGCCTAGCGGCGTGTGGTACCCTTTTTTCTCGACTAAGAAGGACCTGGCTAAGTTAGGGCCCTTCTGGCCTGCTTTTCCATCGCATATTTGCCAGTGGGCGCCTCCACGTTCTGCAGCGCCCGGGACGGGGTGTTGGTCAGTGGTCCGGGAGCGGATTTGCGGCTTGAACTGGGGTGCCAGTCTGTTGTGCAATTAACGCTGCTTTTTTGAGCGACTGCGTCTGGTGGGTGCGGCCCGACTCCGAGGTGCACTTATCTCGGCAACACGATCCCCGGAGATCTGTGGGGGTTGCTCGTGGCCCACCGTGGTAGATACAGGGGAGTCGGGGCTGCTGTCGCTGAGTACATCCCAGGCACGACTCTCCTGCCGACGAAGAAAATGGCGACGGGGGGCAGAGGTTCAAGGAGCAACCCTCAGGCACAACTTTCCAAATTTGCCTGGACCAAAAGTGGAGATAAGGGCGCCTCACCAAGAACGGACAAAGATGGCGCAGAGTCATCGCCCACCCCATCTAAGGAACCTACGCTCCATGACATCCTGGCGGCCATAGGGGGAATGCGTACTTCAATGGACTCAGTCACGACGGAAGTTTCCCTGCTCCGTGCGGACTTTAAACAGATGAATGAGAAGGTGAGGGGACTCAAGGTGATGACCGCGGCACTACCGGAAGATACTTCTGAACTACAATGTCAAGTGTAAGACATGGAAAGGAAACAAACTCGAATGGCGCAACAACTGGACGACTATGAAGGGAGGGCCCGCCGGAATAACGTACGAATCCTAGGTGTTCCGGAAAAAACAGAAGGGCCTGCCGCGGACCTATATGTGGAGGAGCTGGTCACGAAACATCTAAAGCCTAAGGCACTCTCTGCTTATTTTTCCATTGAGCGAGCCCATAGGGTGCCAGGCGGGCGGCCCAAGCCTGGGGCTCCACCACGACCCCTGATTGCTAGAGTCTTTAACTTCCGGGACAGGGACAATATTTTGCAGGCCTCCAGAGCAGGCCCCCCGTTGAAGATTGACAACTATGAGGTTTCCTTTTTCCCAGACTTCACGGCAAGGGTCCAGGCACAGAGACGCAGCTTCCAAGCAGTTAAGCAGGAACTTCGCAGCAGAGACATCAAATATGCAATGCTTTACCCGGCAAAATTAAGAGTTGAAAGGGACGGTAAACCATGGTTTTTGACACACCTGAGGTGGCCTGGGAGTGGCTGGAGGGTCGGCGATGCGAATGGCTCCCGCCACGACAGAAGAGACAGGAGGAATCGTGGTGGGTCGTCCTGGTGCAGGAAGCTGAGATGGAAGCAAGTGGCCTGAACGAACAGGAATGAGTGAACTTTGCGGCCTCTTGTTGGGCCGGTTCATGGTGCCGCCTGCAAGCGCTGGGCGAGGGAGTGTGATTGGGGGGGGCGACCCAGCGGGGGAGTGACTATATGAAGGTACCTGGGTTAGAAGATTTTGAGTTTGTAACATGATGGATTTGCGATTGCCTAGAGATGTCATGATATTTGTTTAAGGGCTATGTTCCAGATTGAAGGCTGTGTTTTGTAGTTGACACTATAGATTGCCATGGGTTGGGGGGCTCGCTTACCCCTGCCCGATTAGCAAAGGTTCGGGGAGTACAGGCACTCTGCCATGTTGGGGGGTGGGCAGTTTGAGGTCCACAGGCAGGGGAGCAGGGTGGGGGGTGGAGGGGAGAGAGAGGGAGGTTCAAAGGGAAAGGAGGGGTGGGGGTATTGTTTGCTATGATAATGCAAAAAATTTGGCAAAAGTGGCGAAGAAGATGGTGGGGGGGGTTTGTTGAGTTTTGTTTTTAGGTTTGGTTTTGGGCTACGCTTTGACTTTTGACCTGTTGCGATGTATGCCTCAGAGGCGGGTTCACAGGGGTACACAATGGTTGTGCATTCTGAGTTCTCATCTGACTCCAGAGGGGTGGGAATATTGGTGCGCAAGCGCTTCCCTTTAATTGTTCAGCAGGTCTGGAAGGATGCGCAGGGTCAGTTTGCTGCTATCTCTTGTCTGTGGGAGGGGAGGAGATTCAATGTAGTAACAGTATATATTCTGCCTGCCCTTCATAATGTAGCGCTTCCCACCCTTAGTGCTTTTTTGTTGACATTGCCCGAGGGGGAGCTTATCATAGGGGACGATTTCAACGTAGTTATGAATGATGAGCTGGACCGACACCCCAGCAGAACACCAGGGGTGGAAAAGTTCCGGTTGGTTGGATTTACAGATGCGTTACTCTCCCGCATTGATTATTTCTTCCTCTCCGCTGATAGTTTACCCCATCTGACAGAGGCGCTGATAGGCCCAAGAGGCATTTCTGATCACTCTCCAGTCTCCATGACCTATACCTCCTATTTGAAAACTAGGAGGCGTATCTTCCCGATTTCCCCCGGCTATTTACAGAACCCGCATATCAGGAAAGAGTTGATTACAGTTACAGAGCAATACTTCCAAGAAAATGTGGATTCTGTTTGCTCGCCGGAGGTCTGGTGGGAGCCGTATAAAACAGTATTGAGGGGACAAGCGATAGCCTCGATAACGGGTCACAGGCGGGCAGCGAATGCTGACATACAGACGATCGAAAATTATCTGGCCATGTTACAATTGCGACACGAGGAGGATCCTACTGGGAAAGCAGCGCAACAACTGCACCTCAAACAGGCTGAGTTCACTGAACATCAGCCAGAACGGGTACGACAACGACTCCAACGTACGCAGCACACTATTTATGAAGTAGGAGATAAGGCGGGACGGCTACTGGCCTGGTTAGATAGGAAGGAAAGGGCCCAGAGGACGATAGCACAACTTCACACCCTAGAGGGTGTGTTGGTCACCACTCCAGCGGACATCGTAGATGTCCTGGCAGACTACTATGAGAAGGTGTATACCCCCACCTCCCGCATGTCCACAGAAGAAGCACAAACCTATATCAAGGATATAAAAATGCCTTCCTTGTCGGAGGACGAGGCCTCGCTCCTGGAGTCTGAGTTCACAAAGGACGAGGTCCTTGCTGCGGTTCATTCTTTGCAGTCAGGCAAGGCCATGGGTCCCAACGGATCCCTATAGAACTTTACAAAAGAGTATCTGACTTGACGGCTCCGCACCTTCTGAAGATGTTTAAGGATAGCTTATGCAAGGGAAAATTACCGCAAGACCAGCGGATGGCTACAATCATCGCCATCCCGAAGCCGGGCAAGTCCCCGGACGTGTGCACATCCTACCGCTCAATCTCCCTATTGAACGCGGAAGCGAAGATATTGGCCAAAATGATTGCTATTCAGTTGACCCCACACTTAGAGAAGCTGATCCACCCGGACCAATCCGGGTTCATGCCGAACAGAAACACTGCTCTTAATCTCCGACGAGTCCACGCGGTGATGGCACCGATACATTGGGCCCGATTCACAGAATGAACTTAAGACTAAATCCTAAACTTACTACTATTTGGTATTCACAGAATGCACACATTCTGTGAATCGGGCCCCTAGTCTTTCGGAACCTGTGGTGATCCTTTCATTGGACGCCCGCATGGCTTTCAACATGGTTGATTGGCCTTATCTTTTCACGGTTCTCCGGCACCTAGGTTTTGGCCCTAATTTTTGTGCATGGGTGAAGCTACTTTACACTGAACCACTAGTGCATGTAGTGGCGAACGGCCATATTTCCAGGGATTTTCAACTTGGACGAGGCACGCGTCAGGGATGCCCCCTGCCGCCCCTGCTCTTTGGCAGCATGGATACGGTGGGACCCCATGATTAGAGGACTCAGTTGGACCGAGACGTGGGAGGACCGCATATCACTATACGCTGATGACTTCGTCCTTTATTTGACCCTGCCCAGACGTTCGATTATAGTACTCCTCAACATCTGTGAAATCTTCGGGCGGGCCTCAGGGTACACTATTAATTGGTCCAAGCCTGTTTTATTCATCCTTAAAGGACCCCCACCGCGGCTGCCGGCTGACTGTCAATTGGTGGTTACTGACGGACCCTTTAAATATCTGGGGGTCTGGGTAACGCCTAACCAAGAGGCCTTCTTTCAGCGTAATTTGATGCCCCCCCTTGAACGCTTTCGTAGCGATGTAAAACATTGGCATATCTTGCCACACACCCTTCTGGGGAAAGCGGTGCTATTTAAAATGATGACTTTCCCCCGACTGCTTTATCTCCTTGAGAACACTCCATTCTCAGTGCCTCCTAAGTATTTCACGTCCATAAACACACTTGTCTCCGGTCTCCTTTGGGGGGACAAGCCAGCACGCATTTCTCAATATAAATTAGTTAGGGGTTGGTTTGATGGAGGCATAGCCCTCCCTGAAATTCAACTATATTATTGGGCGACACAGTTAAAGATTATAAATCAATGGCTGCACGCTCCGCAGACCGAGCCTGCATACAAAGCGGACAGGTACGACCTTGGGAGCGGCGGAGTGATGGCCACGCTTTATGACTCAAAAAGTGCTGCGGTCTTGATCGGCCCGACGGCTCATACGGTGCAAGTGTGGTACTTGGCCTCGGCCCGCCTTAAATGTAAGGACACACTTACGCAAATGACGCCGCTCTGGTCATCGCGCCGACTGGGCCGTTTATGTAATAGTAAGGGCTTTGAAACCTGGGACCTGATTGGTATCTCTACGGTTGGAGACCTTTGGAGGCGTGGGGCTGTCCTTTCCTTTGAACAACTTAGGGAACAATATGACCTGCCACACACAGAGCGATTTCGATATTTGCAGATTAGTCATGCCCTGAAATCACTAGTCCAGCCTGGTGAGGAGCTACCGGAGTCTACCCCATTAGAAGATAGGCTTCTTACGGAACACATGCCCAAGAAGGCGACTCCCTTTATTTATCGTAAGCTTGTTAATAACCTCCCTGACCCTACCTTGAAGTTACGGACAGCATGGACTGATGAGGTGGGCGAGTTCGATGAGTAGGACTGGCAAACGGCGCTCTCCTCGCCACAAGAGGTTGCTATACCAGCTAGGCTCAGATTAATACAGTTAAAAATTTGGCATCATGTTTATTACACTAGGGTCGCCCTTTATAAGATGAGGAAAGCTACACATACGTACTGTCTCCGGGGGTGCGGTGAAGAGGGTACATTCTTTCATACCATATGGGACCGCCCTCAGATTGCCGATTTTAGGGTGAAGGTTATGAGGACTATATCGCAAGTGGTGAAAGAATCGCTGGTCCCGGAACCGCGTTGTTGTTTATTGAATATTTGGGATCCAAACGATCTTAATCACTCCATGCAAAAAGAATATAGCCAGGTTCTGGAGAGCTTCATTGGTGCCGGCACTTAGGGAATGGTGCTTGGATTTAGACTCTGCAATGATGGCTGAAAGGGCAGTGTACCTGAACCGAAAATGTCCGAAAAAGTGGGCTAAAATCTGGGGTGCGTGGAATGAGTACAGGGGATTCATATGTGAGCCATCACAGCTAGGCAGCGACAGCTACTCTGAGTAAGGGGGGGTATGGAGATCCGGGGAGGAGGGAAGATTACCGACATGTCATAACCGTACTGTGTACCTGAAGTGTCAATGTACTAGTTCCCTGATTACCCATTATTTCTGAATGCATGTATTGATTTTTCTATGCCCATTGTTTGTTGCTTTGAATTAATAAAATTGTTAAAAAAAAAAAAGAAAAGGGTGGTTGAGCGTTTTTTAAATGCTTTATTTGAGTCAATTCTTTGAAAAATGAAAATATATTATGGAATCCTTTTTTAAAAATGTTAATTCCTATGAGAAAAAAGACAATGAACTTATATTAAATAGTTTTTTACACGTACATAACTGTCTCTTTGTAAGTTTGTCTGTAATTATTAAAAATGATTATTTTAAGTCTATTTAATATAAATAGTTTTCAATAGAATTGTTGATTAATTTAAAGAAATTTTTTTCTTGTTTTAATCTTGCCATGTTTTGAATGTAGTGGTAGATTTGGGTTATATGGGAATACATTAATTTTCGTGGTTTAGTAAGTCGTTGTACAATATGTTGTGGTTGGGCTTTGGTAGTTGTTTAGCCTTCGTGGTTTAGGCACTCGTTGTATAAATGATAGTTGTTTAATCATACATCCATTTGTGAGTACAGGGTAACACACTGGCAACTCTGCTGTGCTAACTTCTGACTTGGACTACTAAAGTTGGTACTTCAAGGTATCAAAATAATCGTTACATTAAGCCTGACTTGATGCCCAAGACAAATTTAATGCAACTTTTAAAGAAATTAATCTTTTAGAAAGTCGCTGTTCTGTTGCCCAAGTTTTCCAGTGGCAATTCACAGATGCTGGCCACAAGACAGCTGTTGGTTGACCAGGGTTTAAGCCCTAGGCAAGCAGCAACCACAATCATACTCAGGGCAAGAAGCAGGAAAACCCTAAATTAACCTGTGCTCACCCTCTGGTAGCTTGGCACAGAGCAGTCAGGCCTAACTTATACTCAATGTGTAAAGTATTTGTGCAACACTTCAATCAGTAAAACTGTGAAAACACCATGCAAAAAGATTCCACACCAAGTTCAAAAAATAGAGATTAACATAATAAATAAAACAAGGCCACAACTACAAGAATCCAATCTGTAGAACCAGAGTTACGAATTTTTAAAGAATAAAGCATAAAATAGCTCCTTAAAAGCATAAAACTCCAACCGGGAATATTTGGTTGCGCTGGACTGGGTCAAATCCAAAAGTTCAAGCCAACTGTGATGGAGCTCGGGTCAGATACAGTTCCAGATTAATTTACCTTCTCAAGTTTTGTGCCAAAAGCCCCGTTTTTGGGGAAGAAATTTGCTGGCAGCAAGGAGAGTGTGGCTTGCGATGGTTGGCGTGGCATGAACAGCAGGACGGGCATTGCAGACGGGAGTGCTGGAGCCTTGCAGTGGCGATCCACTCTGGTGGACAATGCTTGCTGTGAGATGAGATGAGCTTGCGGCGGCTCGTGTTGATTTTTTGTAGGAGCGGTGTGATTTCCGATGCAAGCAGGCCCACTCGCATTCGCAAATTGCCCAAAAGTTTGATTTAAAGGACTCGAGAGCCACACCAAGAGCCCAGGACCTGAGAGCCTTCTCTTGGGGATCAGGAGCTTGTTGAAGATGGGTCCAGGAGCTGTGAGGACTTGGTTCATCAACCTTTTGAAAGTGGCAGGAGCATTCTTCAAGCCAAAGGGCATTACCACAAATTGATAATGACCTCCTGGGGTTGAGAAAGCAGTTTTGGTCTTGGCATTCTCAGCTAACCTGATTTGCCAATAGCCAGCTGTCAAATCAAATGTGCTCAGAAACTTGGCAGAAGCCAATCTATCATTGAGCTCATCTGCTCTTGGAATTGGGTGAGCATCTGTCCTAGTGACAGCATTGAGACCTCTGTAGTCCACACAGAACCTCATCTCTCTCTTACCATCTTGGGTGTGAGGTTTTGGTACAAGGAATACTGGGCTGGCCCAGGGGCTCTCTGATGGCTCAATTACTCCCAACTCAAGCATTTTCTGTACCTCAGTCTTTATACAGTCCCTGACATGGTCAGGTTGCCTGTAGATCTTACTCTTCACAGGCAGACTGTCACCAGTGTCCACCTCGTGGATGCACCAGTTAGTCTGACTAGGTGTCAATGAAAGCATATGTCTAAAGGCCTGTAGAACTTGTCTGTAGTCCTGTGTTGCTGGTCAGTGAGGCTGCCAGCTAAGGCCACACCATCAACTGAACCATCATCAGGGTTCTGAGTCAACAGGTCTGGGAGAGGGTCACACTCTTCCTCCTGTCCCTCATCTGTAGCCATGAGCAAGCCCATGTCTGCCCTGTCAGCATATGCTTTGAGTCTGTTGACATGGAGCACCCTGTGGGGCTCTAGGGGTTCCAAGGTCCACCAAGTAGGTGACCTCTCCCTTTTTCTCAACAATGGTGTTGGGTCCAGACCATTTGTCCTGGAGTGCTGCTGGAGCCATTGGCTCCAACACCCACACCTACTGTCCTGGCTAGTACTCAGTCAGCACAGCCTTTTGGTCATGCCAAGCTTTTTGAAGTTCTTGGCTAGCCTTAAGGTTTTTAGAAGCCTTCTTCATATACTCAGCCATCCTGGAGCAGAGACCAAGTACATAATCCACTATGTCTAGGCTTTCCTGTTTTCAGTTTCTATTTTTGGTAAATTCTGGTGGTGTTTTTTCAGTGTTTTCCAGTGATTTCAGTGCCTCAAAAAAACTGTGCTTTTCAGTGGTTACTAATTTTCGCGCCATACAAAACAACTGAAACAGTGTTTTACCGGTGTTTATGGAACACTTTTCTTTTATTATTGCTTGCTTTCTTCATTGATGCTTGGTTTATAGATAGTGTATGTACAGTGCTTTTGAGGTACAAATACATTTATACAAATCGAATTTATAGTAGTACACCATACAATATTTCTTCAATGATTCTTTGGTCATTCACACTCTCTCTTTCCTTACCATGTACACTTATTTGTGAAAAGGCTCTCTCGACATTGGCACTTGAGACTGGCAATGCCAAAACAGCCAGTACACAATTTGCCAACTCTGGCCACTGATGTAGCTTTCCATACCAATACTGGTGCACCTGAAGGTTGACATTCTCTGGACTAGGTATTGCAACATATGAGTTGAACTGGGTGCATATGCCCTCAGAGGTATTAAAGCGGTCAAAAATGCAGCTGTACTTTTCAAAGTCTGGAGAAAATTCCCCTTAATGGAGGGAATCTAACACTTGTGCAGAGCACCAAAGTGAGGCTTCATTGACTTGAAATGCCATGATTGGTGAAGGGACATTTGTATGCATCATAGCTAGGCATTTCTCATGCATTGTAAAATAAAACAGGGAACTCGAGATTCCAAATTGGGCAGGGTCTCTATGAAGGGGTGCAAGAACAACAATGTCTCGTTAAGTAAATGGTCTTTTTAAAGACCTGTGAATGACACAGCAGCTCCTTCCACAGTGAAAAACTATGAAAAAGTTTGCAGTCCCCTCTCGCTCGCATGTAAATCACATTTGCACTATAATAGTACTCATGCACACAACTCCCATTGGGTTCAACGGGTTTCAGCCCCAGTGCTTAATTTGTGCCGGTGGTTTTCGGTGCTCAGCACTGGCACTTAATTCACAGGGCTGTGTCTATACATGTTTTCTTCTCACTACAGCAAGCTCAGCATCACTCTGGTACCAGAAGCTATCTGGCTGTGCCCCAGTATTGGCACTACAGCGAGTTCATCATCACCCGATGCCAGCTACTGCGTGTGTCTAGTTACCTGCTGCCTGTCTGCCGGAGGTTACCAGGAGCAGGTGGGGGATTCCCGCCAGAGCTGAACCTGTGCCTGCTGGCACCAAGAGGCCTGGCTGTATGTAATTGCCAGTGCCTGGCCCCTTCATGCATCCCATGTGTGCCCCTTTCCCTTCCAGCCCCTTCAGCGTGGCACCAGAGCCTGTGGTGACCGGCTGCCTGTCATGCTGTGGGTACTGCAGTGAATGCGGTTTCTCTGTCCTGTGTGTGACAGTACTTCTTCCTGTCTGGGCAGTCTGTACAGGGCTCAGTTTTACCTGTCCGATGTGAAGCGCCTCTTATTTCCCCCATCCATCTGCCCTCCTGTCCACGTTGTAAAGAAGTCATTCCTCCCAGTGCCTGCTGGGAGAAGATTCCCTATATTTAAGCTGTGTGAAACATGTTCCTGCTGTCTTGTCGCTGCAGTCAGTGGCCATATTTGGCATGATAACTATAACATTGGCATGATGTCATAGTGAAGGTATAGTGCCAAAACATCCACCCCGGTTTTCACAAGTGTGAATTCGTATCTCCCAGGATTCTCTTGCCGAAGTTAACTAATGTACATTCCGGTCTCCTGCCTCTGGTGATAGAATACAAATAGGGCAAAACAGTCTTGGTAGCACTTGCGAGCTAAGTGCAAATTGTGTGTGCTACTGTGCTTACATATTGCACCTTGTAGCTCTTAGGTGGTAGTAAAAGCAGCCAGTAAACATGAAATGTAAAATAAAAGGATGCCACAAATACAGTTTCCACATTGTTGTCCGTTTTATGCACCTATCTATGTAAAGAGAGTTGGATGTGCGTAGCGGACACAATTGTTATGTGCGCTGGGTGGTCTTGCACTGCCTGTATTACCCCAGTATCGGAGTGAGCCAGCGTGTCTCACACCATCCACCGTTCATCTTCTGCTGACTCCTGTGTGGATGGGAGTTGTGCACACATGTTTACAAAGCCTTTCCCGATTTCATCACACGCCTTTGTCTACTTCAAAGTATAATAGATCCAGCTGGGTGACAGCATGGCATGCCTGTACAGTCTGCCCCTCTCGTTTAGGCGTGATGAATGTGTATTGATGTGGTGCCATGAAGATAGCTGGGCGGACAACTGGGAGAAGTGGCTGCAGCCGCCGAAAAAAAAATTTGAGCACCGGGACTTTATTTTTTTACAAATTAAGCAATGTTCAGCCCCCAACTCGACCCACCCCCCACCCCATTGTGTGTGTCCGTCCGGCTGAGGCAGCTTCACGGGCTGGTGAACGTCTTAAGGCAGCCGCACCCGAGTACTTCACAGGTCTTTCAAAGACCATTAACTTGCTAACGGAGCTTTGTTGTTTCTCACCCCTTCTTAGAGCCCCTGTAGCTACACTCTGCATATTGCTGGGAGAGTCAGCCCTCCTCCACTCCCCACAAAATGTGCAGGAGCCCGCCCCGAATTTTGGCTCTAGTTGTGCCTCTGACAGTACTCACTGCCTTTTAGCTGGGTTAGCACATTACACAATAATATGAGCAGATTGTACTGGGATAACTCAAAGAAGAATAAACATCACACAGAAAGCTGCACTGACGTCAACTGTTATTTTAACGCCTCTATTCAGCACTACTGCGAATACTTCGACGGTGAGTACAGCACCCTGAAGTGACAAAGTCCACGTGTATTTACTGGCATTGAGTACTCATAATAAACCGCCGCAAATACCTTCATGAGTGAAGTACAACCAACTCAGTCGTTTTGTACACACTTTCTTTGTTTATCCTAGTTTAAAGTCCACAAAACGTCACCCTTTGTAAAGTTCATCCAAGTTCATTAATTAGAACCATAAACCTGCTCCATAAATCACGTAGGGTTAGAGGATTCAGGTTTATGCCTAAAAATATACAAATGTGGCACATTTCCAAGTCTCTCTCCGCGTTTATGTGAATTTCCCCCAAAGACAATCTTACACTTATGGGGCCAGATGTAGGTAGGCATTTACCGGTCGGTAACGGCCGAATTCGTCCGTTACCGACCGGTAAATGCAATTTGAGATGTAGGGCCCTGTATTTTACAGAATCGGTAAATTTACCGATCGGTAAATTTACAGATTCTGTGAAATACCGAATCGGTATTTTTTCCGATTCGGTAAAATTGATATGTAGGTGGGACTCTTCTGAGTCCCACAAGCAATACAGAATCGGTATTTTACCATCAAATACTATTTGATGGTAAAATACCGATTCTGGTGTGCATGCACATGTGTGCATGCACACCTGTGCCATATGACAGGCAGACCTGCCCCTAGGGCTTGTATGCCTGCCACATGGCACCCAATCCTGTTTAGGGGGTGCCAGGGGGTGTCAAAGTGACACCCCCTGCACCCTTGTGAAATTCGGTATTTACCGATTCGGTAAATACCGAATCGGTAAAGCCTATTGATTTCTATGGGCTTTGAAGCCCATAGGAATCAATAGGCTTTACCGATTCGGTATTTACCGAATCTGTAAATACCGAATTTTACCGATTCGGTAAAAGGGAACATCTGGATTCCCTACATACCAACCCCTCACATTTACCGAATCTTAATTACCGAATCGGTAAAATTCGGTAATTTTCGGTAATTAAGATTCGGTAAATGTTACTTACCTACATCTGGCCCATGGTTCGGTAACTAGGCTTCCTCTATGTTTGTATTGCAAAGGTCATCAGCCTTTGCATAGTGAATATCAGAAATCAAGTGCCAAGACAACAAAAGATCATGTTAGGAGCTATAAAATTCGATCCACTAGGCCTGCACTAGCTTGTCAATGTGCAGTCAGAGCAAACAATACGTTTTAAGCGAAGACAGATATGCGAAGGTTGAAATCACATGACTAGCACTGGCGGAGCCACAAAGGTTCCTACAGATGAGACAGTCACATAGACACTGCACAACAGAGATAGTCACACCGCTTTGACAAAGGCACTAATTGTTTCTTCAATTGCGTACATTAAATAAAACATGGTCACCTGGTTTTGTATTTAGAACAGCTTGGTCTGAGGTTTACCACTGTTGTAGTGAAACAGACGCCGTATCGTTTTGGAGATGACAAAATTAACTTGTCACGTCTGTGAAGAAACAACGTACTCCGTAATGTACTTACACAACAACCAGATAACGAGTGGACTCAGCCTGCATTGCACATGAGCAGGTGTCAGCACGTTAAAGTACAGGCCTGTACTAGTACACTAGAAATGTTGGGCACCCATAACCAAATTAAGGG
Organism: Lissotriton vulgaris; assembly: GCF_964263255.1. Taxonomy (NCBI): domain Eukaryota; kingdom Metazoa; phylum Chordata; class Amphibia; order Caudata; family Salamandridae; genus Lissotriton; species Lissotriton vulgaris. The sequence continues at coordinate 32,389,353 of NC_141689.1, forward strand.
TTGTGGAAATAGTGATTTAATGACTCGCGTTCTGAGCTGCTTGCTTCTCTGGCCTAAATTGCAGTTTGGTCTGCAATGCTTTGGCGCCATCAAGTGGCCAAAAGGTATAATAGCAATGAAAATCAGTGACACTCGGTTTAAACGGTGTCAGCTGATTTTCATCCTGTAGGGTTCTTTCGAGCAGAGTTGGTTAAAACCGAATCCGGACAGCCTAACTATGTCTTGTTTAGGCTTTTTGAGAGGTAACTCCCATCCTTCCTTCAACAGACTTACAGGATGCCCGAACAAAAGCTCAAAAGAGCTGTAGCCAACCCCCATTTGTGGGACCTCTCTGTAAGCAAACAGAAGGCAGGGTAGAAGGATGTCCCATCTTCGCCCAAGCTTTTCAGGTAAACCCTTGATCATACCCTTGAGGGTCTTGTTGAATCTTTCAACAAGCCCATTGCACTGTGGATGGTAGGATGTAGTGAATTTGTAATTAACCCCACACTCCTTCCACATAGCAGTCAAGTACCCAGACATGAAGTTTGCACCTCTGTCTGAGACAACCTCCTTTGGAAAGCCCACTCTTGAGGAAACTCCCAGGAGGGCTCTTGCCACAACAGGTGCTGTTGTGGTCCTTAGGGGAATAGCTTCAGGATACCTGGTGGCATGATCCTCTACCACCAGTATAAATCTGTGCCCAGAGGCTGTTTGGGGATCAATTGGTCCAACAATGTCAATCCCAACTCTTTCAAAGGGTACCCCCACCACAGGTAGTGGTATCAGGGGGGCCTTTGTTGTGCCACCTGATTTGCCACTGGCTTGGCAGGTCACACAGGAGCGACACAACTCCTTAGTATCCTCTGACATATGGGACCAGTGATAGTGAGGGACAAACCTGTCCCAAGTCTTGTTCTGGCCTAGATGTCCTGCTAAGGGAATATCATGGGCTAAGGTAAGAAGGAAACCCCTAAAGGTCTGAGGTATGACCAACCTCCTGGAAGCACCAGGCTTGGGGTCTCTACCCTCAGAATAAAGAAGTCCTTCATCCCAATAAACTCTCTGGGTACCTGTAGCATTCCCAGCAGCCTCAGAAGCAGCTTGCTGTCTGAGGGGTTCAAGAGAGGGGCAGTCTAACTGAGCCTGCCTCAACACTGCCCTTGAAGGTCCCCCTGTCCCAAGAAACGCAACCTGTTCAGGTTCAAGCTCTTCCAGGACAGTTTCTTCAGGAGTATCAGAATCAGCTTCCTGAGAAGGCTGATCCTCACTTGAGGTCAGGGGGGAAGGCATTGCCTTAACCCTACTGCTCTTTCTCTTGGATGGCACTTGGTCCATAGTTTCAGGATCCAAGGCCTGTCAGAGTGGCACTTTTTGGCCTGTGACCTGGTCACAGCAAGGACATGAGCTGATATGCCTAACATCTCTGCATGAGTCCTATACTCCACTTCGGACCATACTGAGTTTTCAAGATCACTGCCCAAAAGACATTCAACTGGGAGGTCTGCACTTACCACAACTCTTTTGAGGCCAGTTACCCCTTCCCAGGAGAAATTAACAACTGCCACACTATGGGTAGAAGTGACATTGCTAGCATTGGTCACCAGGTAATTATCACCCAGTACAATCTGTCCAGGTTCTGTGGTAAATATTTAATTTACTCTCTTAATTTCTATGCAGGTAAGTACTTAATCAATAATAACTCAATCAGAAAGAAGGAGGCAGAGTCCGTGGCGTTAGAGTTCTTAGGGGTTTTATTCCTTAAAAAGGAATGGTCATAGTTTAGCTATCATGTTCCCGCAACCACACAGGGTTCAGGAAGGGATAGAAGAGTGCGCACCACATTTTATTGACAGTACATAGCTTATATACTTAATTCATTGTCATAGAAAAGCATGTGGTAGGCGTAACAGCTGAGAGAAGACAAGATAACAGTATCCACGTGTTAGCAATACGTAATCAGAAGGCGTGAACTAGAGGTGTGTGCTAGAAACGTCACCAGATAGGTGTCACAGAAGGGGTGGCACTAACAGAAATGTTGCAATGTCAGCAGAAATCGGAAACTTGGATGCGCGCGCAGCTGCATGACGTGTGATTGACGTGAGACAGGAGGGTGCAGGAAACTTGACATTTACACTGACGGAAAGAGACAGAAGTCTGGCATGTCAGATCAACTTGTACTTCTATCATATCTGATATCTGATGTTTGGGAACCATACTATCTGGAGGGAAAGGTCTCTGGGGCAGAAGCTATTCTATACTGACTGTGAGTGCGTGTATAAGCGCCTGAGTGTCTGCATGAGAAGCGTGGGGGCATGGGCCTTCCATGGGAGCATGGTAACAGAGGCTATGAATTACTTGCACGGAGACAGGTTGGCCCTTTGCTCTACAGATGAGGGAGATGTTTACTGAAGCTAGCAGGCAGGAATGTATTTTCGAGGAGCGGAACAGATAACTCGAAGGTTATAGTCAGTCTTGGCAGGCAGCAGGCTGAGCTGAGCACGGTGGGCCGCGCTAGAAGTAAGTCAGAGTTCACGGGTACAGAGGCAGCCGGGGCTGAGGATTTTAGAGTCAGAAGCCAGAAAAATGGCTCGATGGCAGAAATTCAGGGCCTACTTTGCCAGAGCTGAAAAACGTGTAAGGTACACTACAAAAAGACGTTGGCATAGCATACTTAGGAACGGACTATTCAACCCATTCAGGGTGGGTCTGAAAGAGGACATGTTGACGTTGGACGCAAATGTATTTGCGTCTTCGTAGCTGGCACAGGAGGGAAGTTACATGCACTTTAAGCTGGTACATGGAGTCGGTGGGGTACACGCTAGGGAACACAATCTTGACCATAAAATTTATATTTCCTCAGTTCCACAAAGTTAGGTGTCACCATGGTGACACTGGCACATGTGTCCCTGTAGGCCTGAGCCACTTTATCATTAATCAAAGGTGTCTGTCTGTACTTGCCCCAAGTATTGGGACTCACAGTAGTGGGCATAGCCATGTCCACATCACAGATCAGGACAGCCTGAGTTGGAATCCTGACTAGGCCAGAATCCACCTCAGTACCCATGGTTAACCCCACTATAGCCTTGGGTTGGGAACTACCACTGCTGACTGTACTAGGGGGCGCAGTTGCCTTAGGGGCTGCAGTGGTAGGCAGATGTACAATAATTACACCAAGGTTTCATTGGACCTTCTTTCTTCTTCTTCTTAGAAGTTTGGGACCCCCCTTCATTAGAATGTTGGGGGCCTGATGAGGACTTCTGGTCTTTTTGTTTCTGATCGCCACCTTTTTGGTCTGCCTTTTTCTGATCACCACCTTGGTTCTGGGGCTTCTGCTTAACCCTGCTCTGACCCATTTGTCTGCCTTCTTTCCCAATTCTTGGGGAGAGGTCAGATCTGAGTCAATCAGGTGTTGGTGCAACAACTGGTTCTGACAATTATTAAGGATTTGCTCTCTCATGATCAAATTATACAATCCTGTATAGTCCTTAACTTTACTTCCCAGTAACCAACCTTCCAGAGCCTTAGTGGCACAATCAACAAAATCAGCCCAGTCCTGATTCTGTGTCTTCTGGGTGTCTCTGAACATCAACCTGTACTGTTTAGTGGTTAGGCCAAACCCATCAATTAGAGCACTCTTCAGGACAGGGTAGTTATTAGCATCCGCATCACTGACTGTGAGGAGCTTATCTCTGCCTTTTTCTTCAAAGGAGAGCCACAAGATAGCTGCCCACTGACTCTGGGGGACCTGCTGGACTTTACAGGCCCTTTCCAAAGCTGTTATCCACTTGTGGATGTCATCCCCAACTTTGTAGGGGGGCACTATCTTACTCAGGTGCCTAGTATTGTCATGGGACATGTCTTTATCCTTAGGGATATTGCTGCCACCAGTGGGTTGTAACCCACCCAACTTCTGCTCTCTAGCTAGGGCAGGCTTCTCTTTGACAAGGGCAACTTGTAGTTCTTGCCTCTCAATCCTCAGATTAGCTTCCCTCATCCTAGCCTGATGCTCTCTCCTTTTAGGAGAGGTCATCCTTCTCTGAGCAAGGGTATTGGATCCCCTAGAGGCATTAGAGTGGAGGGACTCACCTGAGTGGGACCTTCTCCTCTCATACCCCTGGTTAAGTCTACTAATAGGTCTGTATGGGGCGCCCATTCTCAGCCCCATGTAGGCTTAGGTTAGCCTGGCTAAGTCTCCCCACTTGGACCTGACTATCTTGGAAAACTTCTTCTTCAGATTCTTCCTCTTATTCATCTCCTTCTTCACCTACTACAGTGGCGTCGGATGCATCATCCGTATATGGTAAGACCTCTTCTGCATGAACTGAGGGACCTTGTCTAGAGGCCTTCTCAGCATCAGCCCTCTCTAGGAGTTCTATTAGGTGGAAAATGGTAGGTTTGGAACCCTGTTTCAATCTCCTTGAGGTACACAAGTGTCTCATCTCTTGGAAGTTGAGCATTTCATATATAGAGGGTGCCCTGGGGGGTCACCCCCCACAGGAAGAGTCATACTTGGCTCACCTGTGGTAGACATGATTCTAGTGAGGTATGGTGTGTGCACCTACCTACACTATGTGTTTCCTACTAGAACCTCTCTAGGAGTTGTAGTCAGGGTGTGCTAGGCCCTTTGGTCTACAACAACTAAGTTCAGTAGAACTTATGTATTCTAAGTCTTGTTATATGTACCTATGGTACCTAATGTGATCTTTCAAATGATATCTCAAAGGTTACAATTGGTAAAACAACAGCAAGCTCTAATACCAACCGCTGCACACCAATGTGAGAAGTTGGCCTGATATGTGATGTCCACTATTCTAGTGGGCACCCTGTATCAGTCCAAACAACCCTTATGGTGATGGTTGTAAAGTCAACCTTATAGACCAGCTATCCTAGTGGTAGCATGGACAAAGCAGTGTTAGGCTAAACTCAAGAGGGCATGTGAAGCCAGCTGTTTTACCATATGCAATCCCTTTAATACCAAATGAAAGGACACCACAGAGGTTATACATTCAAAATATATGTATTTATTTCTAAATCAATCCTCTGAACGCTTTATGAGGGCAGAGGCACAAGCGCATAACAAGTAACTCAATATGACATACAATAAGTTGCACAATATGGATAGGCCATGGTGGCCCGCTAAGCCATATACTAAAATAGTGGTATAAGAACCACGTCATGAACAGTTGAAAGGCCTAGGGCCTTGGGAATCACTGGGACTACACTGGACTTACAGTAGTTAGGAAGCAGGAGGCCCACGGGATGCGGGTGCAGAGTCTAAATGGACACTCGTGCACACATAGAAGTCAATGGGCGCGTAAAGTTAGAAAGTTAAAGATTTAGGAGTCTTCCGACTGAACTAGGAACTAAACACCGGAAACTAGAACGCTAGGATAGTCAATCTTCACAGGAGCACCGAAGTACTCGCGTTACGTCACCCACAGGAAGCGGTGCATAGGTCCCAAAGTGTGTCCGGTTTCGTCGTGGATTCCTTTGGAGCCTTGGAGAAAAGATGCTGCAGGCGACCAGGAGAGAAGAGTCCAGTTGGATCCAAGGGTGGATCGAGGATGAGGAGTACCTGAAAGCAGAGGGGACAGAGTCTGGGTCACTAGCCAGTGACCAGGATGGAACCAGGAAGGAACCAGGCGATGCCGGGAGGCAATCAGGCGATGTCGTGAAGCTTGTCTCTGCTGCCACATGGACCAGGAGGTGTTGACGACAACCAGGAGCTGGGCACGGACTGTCCCACGAAGGCTCTCGCTGTCGGCGGTGTCGGATTCCGGATTAGAGTCAACAAGCCTTGGCAAAGGCAACCCACGCAGGATTCGAAGAGGGCTTCTTACTCAGGCCAGCAAGGACTGAGGGGCTTCTCCTTCACAGGGAAGCAAGGGCCAGTCTAGAGCAACCAGACCAGTGGTGTAGATTTTGGGTTTTGTCGTCACAGAGGCCACTAGCCAATGGGCAAGTGACTGGACAGACGCGTCGAGCAGGAAAATGCAAAAGGGCCCCATGCAGCACTCGATGAGTGTGGAGAGGTGTTCTTTGGTGCAGTTGATGCTCCGGGCTGGGGCTTCTCAATCCCCAATGCTCAACTTCGAGGTTCCTCAGAAGCTGCACGGAAAGCGTTTCGCTGGCTTTCCAAGATGGCCGGTCCCACATCTCGCGTCGCCTCCACGGGTCTCAGCTTTGCTGTGGCTGTGGATCGGGCTGAAGGAAGTCTGGAAGTCCGGGTCTTGTCAGGCTCTGTGTTCGGGCTCCGGCGGGAGCAACGACAAAGCAAACAGTTGAGCGTTTGATGGTGCCTGCTTGCACGGGGTGGTCATTCCTTGTCCACAAGGGAGATTCTTCAGTCTTCTACGTCGAGTAGGATGTCGAAGGTCCAGAGTTTCGTATCAGAGTTTCAGTCAGGTTAAATCTAAAGTCTTGGGACTCAGCTCCTACCTATATACCAAATCTAGGGAGTGGATTACCTGATAGGTCCCTCCTATGGGTGGGACCCAGGAAGGGGGTGGTTACACCCTTTTCCCTTTGTCCAGTTTCGCCCCAGCACTGGTTTGAACTGGGCTATGCATGAACACCTTGTGTGCCCCAGGCAGTGTCTCATGTCATTCAGCCCTCCCTGCCCCAATACACTATAGCCTGTCTGGGGTGGTGCTAGCACCTCCCTGTGACGGGAAACCTATTGTCCAAGCCTCCCTCGCTGGAAGAACTCCCAGCAGCAGGAGGTCAGACTTGTGTCTGTGGCAGCAGCATCCATTTTGTGATGCCGAGGCTCTGGTTAACTTTTACCGGGATTAATGGAAGTAACATGTCTTCTCCCTCTAAAAGGGTGGACTGCTAACCCCGTCGCCAGGACTGGCGAGGGGGTAGTATTCAAAAGCGTATGACACCTTACACAACATGTTTTGATAAAGCCAAACCAAAGTTAGCATCTCACTGCGAGGTTAATAATGCACTTAAGAGTATATGGTATGGCACTATCCTAGAACAGCTATAAGGACATGGTTCCGTAAGCTGCAGACAGGCTCAGCTCATGCTAGGGCACCCTCTCACATAAAACCAAGCACTCTGCCTTCAGGATTGTTAAGGCCTGCCATAGGAGTGACTTATAGGTGTATATGTGTCTAGATATAAGGTTACACATAGGAATACTATATCCAAGCAAGGGGTGATTACACAACCTTGCCCCAGCTGAGTGATCAGCCAGTTGTGTCAGTTTGGATGGCCAGCCAGGGGTGGCAAAAGATATGCTGCAGCCCCTGGTAGGCCTTGGGTGCACCTATGCCCTGGGTACCTATAGTACTCTGTACAGGGACTCAAAAGGGTGGCCCAAATCCCAATTGGTGATGTACCTAAAGTACATGGTGTGAATTTAGAGAGAGAACAGCAGAACAGTGGGGCTGATTAGCAGGCCCACAACCACATTAAGTCGAAAGCCAGTGAAGCAAAAAGCAAAAAATGGGGTGATCATAGGAAAGCAGACCTACTCTCCTACACCCTGTCCATCTGACAGTGCGCGAAGATCCCCCTGGACAGAAGTGGTGTAACCATGGTCATTTCCTGGAGACGCAGCCCTGCTGGCTGACCTCTGACCCACTAGTTCTCCCACTGGGGACTCTTTCCCCCTCTCACCCCTCCGCCTGGACTTCTGCACCCTCCTAACTGGAGTGGTACTGCCAGATACCAGAACTACTGGAGCTCTGTTTACAGAGTCTCCACGTTCTTTAACCACTGGATGATCCTCCTCAAATGGCCTACAAGTACAGCCTAGGCCCCCGACCTGATGTTCCCTTAAGAAACCATCCAGAGACTGGGTTTCAGGTACCTTGGGACAGAACCCACACTCACTCTTTCTCCTCTGAGACAGGACGTGAGCCCCTACACCCTTCCCGCTATACTGGGACCTAGCTGGGCTACACTGAACCTCTTCCATCCCACAGGACTGGAAGTTACCTGAGCCACTCTTGTTGGAATCACTCCCCAATGCTTCTTCAGACCCTCTGGAATCCACCAAAGGGTCAGCCTCCAATGTGAGCTCCCTAGGGTCAGAGAACTCACTCTCAAACAGGTGTTGGCATAGCTCTGGAAAACAGGGACTTAAAATATGCTCTCCCAGAATTGGATTACACAGCCCCCTACAAGGGTCAACCAAACTATCCTTCATCTCACCATCCAGTGCCTCACACACGTACCCCACACCACTCTCCTGAGATTGGCAAGACAGTATCTGACTCTCTGTCCCACAACCCACACTCTACTGGGCGGTCTCCATATTCACATTCCAGGACCTCAACATTGGGGGATCCCCTCTCCTTGTACCTCTCATCTAGAGTCAGTAGAGTGTCCCTCCCACTACTAGGACCATGAACCCCTACTCCAGCTACCCTATTCCCTTCAGGGATGCTGCGCACTACTGGAGCTACCTCATGTCCTTGAACCTCCTGGTGTATGTTAACCCCCTCCAAGTCAGGTGCCACATCTCTGGGTGTGTGTACTACTCTCCCAGCACTAGATACCTGAATGTTGCTTCCACCATCTGAGCTGGACTCCACCTCCAACTCAGCAAAGCTCCATCTCTGAGCTACACATATTTCTGGTTGCTGGGCTGAAGCCCTCCTGGCCTCAAGCCCCTCGAGCTCCATGTCAAGTTTCCTCATTCTTAAGTCATGCGCAAGCTGCATTTTCATTTGTTTCAGGGCCAACTTCTTGCTCTCTCGCTCCAGTTGGCCTTTTAACTTCAGCTCTGCCAACTTCATCTCATGATCTCGGGTTGCCTGTCTGTCTGCCAGCTCCTCTGGCGACAGACATTGGGCAGAAACACTGCTACCCAATGGGGAGGTTGCACCCCTCCACTCTGGAGTCAGGGGTCCCTCCAGCTGCTGTTCTGCATCCTCAAATTCAATATCCTTTCCGGGGGCATTCCTTGCCTTGACCCAAGCCCTCAGTGCCTTTTGGAACTGCTCCCTTCTGGAGAGTCCGGTCATGGAAATTTTCACATTTTTGCAGAAGCTCTTGAGCTGTTTCTTGGTGTAGTTTTCTAGTTTCTCCTAATCACAGTCAATAGAAGAAATGGTTGCTGCCTTTTCCATTTTCACTGACACAGGCATAACTTCAAAAACACATGGATATCTCTTCTAGCAAAGCACAAATCTTTAAAAAGTCTGTGGCTAAGTTACTGGACTGTACTCACTGTGCAATGGTCAATAATCACTGTATGGACACTACAAATGCAAATTTGTGATCCCACCGCTGCCACCAATGTTAGAATTGGGGGTCTCTGGTTGGCGCAGGTATGTACTTGCGACAAGCAGGGACCCTCTCCTCCAAGCCAGGGCAAAGGACTACTCCCAGGAATAACCCCTGCTCACACTTTAGGTAGTGTGGGGCGAGCAGACAAGGCTAGACCCCAGAACACATGTAGTTAAGCATTTGCAATATCCCCCACAATGACCATCAGCCCACCACATAATGACACAAGACTGTAGTTTTATAAAAATATACTCTTTATATAGCAGGCTTAAAATACAGTCTTTATGTTTCAGGAAGGGTTCCAATTACTTTCAATTATGCCACAGTTCTTAAAATGCAATGTTTTGCTCGTTTTTAGGTAGTCCTCGTAGGTTTGTGCGCTTCGTAGCGCTCTTGTACGCTCTGCGCGGCTTTCGGGGAAGAACCCTATTACGTCTCACGCTTCTCGCGTGAGCCGGCGTACGGCGTAAGCAATGTAGATGAACGGTACGAGGCGTACTAGCAACCGTACCACAAGCGTACAGTTCTCCTCAATGCAAGCGTACCGTTCTCAGCGTTTGCCGGCGTACTGGTCTCAGCGCACACAAGCGTACAGTTCTCCTCAATGCCGGCGTACTGTTCTCAGCGCACACAAGCGTATGTCTCTCACTTGCCGGTACGGTGCGGACAGTTTCACTGTCCAAGGCGAAGGGGGCGAGGCGTACCGGGGGACGCGCCCGGCTGGTTGTAGAGCCAGGAGGGGTGTACGCTGCGCCCAAGGCGCACGGATGCAAAACACAAAGCTAACAGTTCGTTACCTTTGTTCTGGTTGGGGTGGACGGCTCTATGCTGGTGCCCTTCGTTGCGGTGCCGTCCTGGAGGGCGGGTTGACGCGGGGGCCACGGGGTCGCTTCTCTTTTGGTTGGCGGTGCTCAGGGGGGCATAGGCTCACAAGGGCAGAGTCCTGGGGTCCTGGAGAGGGGGCAGCTGCTTGAGGTCAATCTAGCGGCGTTTCTCCCAAAGGGGGGGGGTGGCGAGCGCTGATGCAGGCACTCTTTGTGGTGTGTTCCACGGCTTGGGGCTCAGGTTCACGTTACTTGGACCAGTCAGTCCGTTCTTGCGGTGCTCTCCTGACTCTTAGCAGCAGCTCACGGTGCTTGGGCGAGACGGGGCAGGCCTTTGCGGTGTGAGTTGCATTTGCAGGTGTCCAGGAGTCGCGTTGCTCGGCGGGATGAACTGCACGGGCTCTCAAAGTGCGGGACAGCTTCCCTGTCGCACTCAGGTCTCTGGGGTCAGCGCTGAAGGAAAAGTTCACGCCAGCAGCAGCTTCCTTCTTTCAGGGAGTTAGCGCCCAATGTTCCTGGGGCACAGTTCAGGGGGCAAGTTCACAAGCAAGCCCTTGGAGATCTTTTCAAGTAGAATGCACCAGTTGAATAAAATAAAGTCTTTCTCAGTCTTTGTTTCCTCTCCTTCTTGTAGCAAGGCACCCACCACAGGCCAGTCTCTCAGGATTAGAGACAGTACTCCTCCATGCAGCTTTCCCAGGTCCTTCTCTTCAGGCAGAGTTTCTTCTTAGCGCAAACAGGATCTGATTTGTTAGGAGCAGAGCTCCTACTTTTATAGGACATTTATTTTGTTCTCGTAGGCCAGGGGGGCCTTTGCCTAATCCAGTCAGTCTCTGAGCACTTTGTTTTCCAGGCTCTGGTTTCTTCTTTCAGTGTGCAGGGCAGGGAAAGCAGACACTAGCAGGAGGTGGAGCCAGCATTGTGATGACAAGTACAGTCTTCCCTCTTCCTGGGCCAGGTGTCGGGCAGAGTCATCAGTCACTCCCCAGGGGGCGGAGCGAGTATTGTGGTGGCAGAGCAGAGCCCTATTCAGAGCCAAGGGGCACTCCCACCGCCCACTTTGGTGTAATCCCTCTATTCACCACCTGTCATCCTCAGCCCTGTCACTCACAGAACCCAGACAGCAGATACACATAAGAGCAGAGGCGGGCTGAAATGGTTAGGCAAGCAAATGCTAACTTTCTAAAAGTAGCATTTGCAAACACAGGATATTAAAATAAACTTTACTAAAAGAAGTATTTTATTATTCTGAGTTCAGGCATACTAAACTTGACTTTCTACCATGTTCCCTGAGCCTGCTGTGATTATAGAGTGTAATAATTCCAGCAGCCCATTCTGGTCTATGAGAACAGATAGCCTTACAATAGTGAAAAACGAAATTGACGGTAATTCACTATTAGGACATGCCACACACATCAGGGCTTGTCCTACCCTATGCTTACAATGCACCCTGCCCTGGGGCCTACCATAGGGGTGACTAATATGAAGTTAAGGGAAGGTTTAGGGACTGGCAAGTAGGTGTACTTGTGCAGTTAGCATGACAGTACCAGACTGCACGCAGGTTCTGCAATGGCAGACCTAGACACATTTTCCTAGGCCGCTTCTGTGGGTGGCACAACCAGTGCTGCAAGCCCACCAGCAGCATTTGTATTTACAAGCCCTGGCACTCCTGGTGCACTTTACTGGGGACTGACAGTAAACCAAATAAGCCAATCATAGAAACCAATCACATATAGCAATTTACAGTAGGGAGAGTATATGCACTTTAGCACTGGTCAGCAGTGGTAAAGTGCCCAGAGTCATTAAACCAACAAAAACAGGTCAGAGAGAATATTGGAGGGAGCTAAAAAGATCAGGGATGACCCTGCCAAGAGGGCCAAGTCCAACAAAGATCTTAGCTTCCTTCTTTAATTTTGATGAGGATGGTAATCTTCTATTGTTTGACGGTAGCAAGTTCCAGATTCTGGGTGCGGCACCTGAGAAAGCTCTGTTGTATGTTTTCTTCTTCTGGAAAAACTGTAGTTTCAGCATAAGATCTTTTGCGCCCCAGGAGTACCTGCCTCCTCCAGATATCATCACTTTCTGAGCTAGATACGCCGGTGTCTTTGAGTGTAGCGCCTTATGAGTGATGCAGGTCAGTTTGTGTTGTAATCTTGCTTCGGGTGGGAGCCAGTTCATAACGTTTAAGTGCAGAGATAAATGATTACATTTTCTAGACCCAGTTATGAGTCTTGCAGCTGTGTTGAGAAAGGCTTTTAGCTGAGCTGTTGAGATCTTGGGCAGGCCACCTAGAGTTCTACATTCGTATTCGATCCGCGTGATGACCAAAGCTTGAACTGCCATTTTGAGGTCCGACGTTTCTGGGAATGGTTTCAGTTTTTGTATACATCTCAGGTGGAACCGGGCGTTCTTAGCCGACTAGTTGATGTGGGTTCACATGTTTAGGTTTTTGTCCAGCATGATTCCTAGTAATTTGGCTGAGTCCACTAAGATCAGGGTGCAGTTAAGCACAGTGATCAGTTTGGTCCATTTCTTTATTTCCAAAGGGATTTTGGAGGAGAGAAATTAGTAAGAATTCTTTTTTTTGTGTGCTTAGGTTAAGCTGATTACTTGTTAGCCAATGAGTGGTCATCATTAGTGCTACATTCATTTACTTGATCTCCTCCAGTGACAAAACTTTAATGGAAATCTGTGTGCCATCAGCACAATTATGAAACAAGATGTTGGCGGCTCGGAGTCTTTCAGCCAGAGGTTCTGTGTAAAGGTCAAAGAGAGTTGGGGAAAGAGTTGATCCTTGCAGCACTCCAATCATAATAGGGGATTGCGTTGATAGCTTTTGATCTACAAAAAAGCTTTGCGTTCTGTTCTCCAAGCAAGATTTAAACCATTCATGGCAGTTCCCGACAGTCCCTTCCTGTTTCCGAGTCAAGCTAATAGTGTATCATGGTTTATGACGTTGAACGCAGACGAAAGGTCCAGAAGAATTAAGAAACAAGCTTCGTCTTCGTCTAGAGCTTGCAAGGCACCATCCACTATATGAAGTATTGTAGTTTCCGTACTATGGTCTGGCCTGAACCCCAATTGGCAGCCGTCTAGTAGATTAAATTTAGAGATGTGTTGGCTCAGTTGCTGATGCACATATTTTCTAGCACTTTCGCTAATAAGGGAATATTGGATACAGGGCTGAAATTGTTTGGGTCAGCATGATGGGGATGACTTGCCCAGTTTTTAGGCAGTCTGATATGGAGCCTTGAGACAATGAGGCGTCGATTATCGCAGTCTAGATGGGGACGACAAATTGGTTATTTGTCTTCGAGAATTTCGAACGGAGAGGATCAATGAAGTGATTATTTGGTTTTGTAGATCTCTGACCCTGCTCGCAGGCAGGTCGCTCCCCCGCTGCTGCACGTCTCTGCCTGCATTGTTTTTGCCTAATCTTGTATTTTTCCCCTGTGCCTAACTTGCTTTCTTGCCCAGACTTGTTTTTATTCCTCTTTGCCTGTAGTTGTTTTCTTGCCTAAACTTGTTTTTCCGTCCTGTGCCCAGTTCTCCCACGGCCCGCCTGTTTTGTTCTGCCGCTGTGTCCCTGCGGCCCTGCCCACCTGCAATCCCATTTGCCTCCCCGCTCCCGCCTCCCAACTGCTCCTCCCTCCTACATCCTCTCATATGGAGGCCGCGCAGTGGGCGCGCAGCAGTCGTGCCGCTGGCCCGCCGAAGGCAAGCCTGTCTGCGCCTGGACCATGCCCAGTGCCAGGACCCCTGGACGCCACAAACGTCACAACGCCCGAAACCGCTACGATGCCAAAACCCTCCACGCACTCAACACCGGACGATCACACACCTGCTTCCTAGCCACCCCGAAGCGCACCCACGGAGCTTTTACCTGACAGAACTGGAGCTTCACAAGCATCCGCCCCACCATGCTGCCGACCAGGAAAGAACCCAACCACCTCAGATGCATCCTTCTCAACACCCGCTCTGCCCGCAAACACGCTGTGGAACTCTGGGACCTACTCGACTCAACCTCTCCAGACGTTGCCTTCCTGATGCAGACCTGGCTGAACCCCACCTCAGCACCCGACATAGCCATAGCTGTCCCAGAAGGCTACAAGACAAGATCACCCGCAGGGACCGCACCAACGGAGCAGGAGGAGGAATCACCATTGTCCACAGGAACACTCTCAGAGTCTCGACCAACACTGATGACACCCTCAGCACCGCCGAACACCTGCACTTCCAGATCCACACCGACCCCAACACCACCCTCAGAGGAACCCTCATCTACAGAACCCCCGGACCCTGACCACAGTTCAGCGACTCCATCGCCGACTTCGTCAGCACACACACCCTCGGCTCCACGGACTACATCCTCCTTGGGGACCTGAACTTCCACCTCGAGAACAATACCGACACCAACTCCACCACCCTGATGGACAACCTAGCCGACCTCGGACTCAGACAACTCGTCCAAAACCCACCCACTCCACCAGTCACATGCTTGACCCCATCTTCTCTGCAAGCCCCCACGTCTCCTTCAACCACATTACCAAACTCCACTGGACTGACCATCGCTGCATCCACTTCACTTTCAAGAAACCCACAACGCACCACTGCACCCAACAGATGCCTCGCCGCTGCTGGAGCTAAGTCACCGAAGACCAGCTAACCCCCACCCTCGCCCAGAGCCCACCCGCCGACCCCACCAACTCTGACAACGCCGCCCGCAACCTCAGACAGTGGATCAACGACTGCGCCAATACCCTCGCCCCGATCAAGAAACCCTCCAACAGTCACACCAACTAGAAAGCCAGCTGGTTCACTGAAGACCTCGGGCCTCCAAGCAAACCTTCCGAAAGCTGGAGAAGATCTGGCTCCGTGAACGAACACCGGACAGCCACGCAGCCCACAAGAACGCAACCCGCAGACACCATCGCCTCATCAGATCTGTCAAAAAGGGCCTCCTTCAAAGACTGCCTAGAAAACAACGCACACAACAGCAAAGAGCTCTTCAAAATCGTAAAGGAACTCTCCAACCCCAGCTCCAACACCAACGACGTCCCACCCTCGCAAGACCTGTGCGACTCGCTGGCCACCTTCTTCCACCGCAAGATCGCAGACATCCACGACAGCTTCAACGCCACGACTGCCCCGACAACCACTGAGACCTCCGCCCCCATGACCACCATCAGCACCAACCGCCTGCTTTGCACCCCATCTCCGTGATGTCATCAACTGCTCCTTCAACTCTGCTACCTTCCCAGAAAGCTGGAAACACGCCGAAGTCAGCGCCCTCCTGAATAAACCCACTGCAGACTCCTCTGAACTTAAAAACTATCGCCCCATATCCCTCCTCCCATTCCCTGCCAAAGTCATTGAGAAAGCCGTCAACAGCCAGCTCGCTGCCTTGCTTGAATCCAACAATTCCCTTGATCCCTCACAGTCAGGCTTTCGAGCCAAACACAGCACCGAAACCGCCCTCATCGCAGCTACAGACGACATCCGAACACTACTGGACAATGGCGAAACAGTGGCCCTCATTCTACTCGACCTCTCCGCCGCCTTCGACACTGTCTGTCACTGCACCCTCATACAACGCCTCAACAACATCGGCATACAAGGAAAAGCCTTGGACTGGATCATCTTGTTCCTAGCTGGGAGAACTCAAAGAGTCCGACTTCCCCCTTTCAAATCAGAGGCCACCGAAGTCATCTGCGGCGTACCACAAGGATCTTCACTCAGTCCCACCCTCTTCAACGTTTACATGAGTCCACTCGCATCCATCGCGCGTCAACACAACCTCAACATCATCTCCTACGCTGACGACACCCAGCTGATCCTTTCCCTCACCAAAGACCCTATCACCGCCAAAACCAATCTTCACGAAGGCATGAAAGAAGTAGCCGTATGGATGAAAAACAGCCGCCTAAAACTTAACTCAGACAAAACAGAAGTGCTCATCCTAGGATCATCCCCCTCCGCCTGGGACGACTCATGGTGGCCTTCGGCTCTGGACATAGCACCCATACCCACAGACCACGCACGTAACCTTGGCTTCATCCTAGACTCCGCACTCTCGATGACCAGACAAGTCAACGCCGTCTCATCCTCCTGCTTCAACGTACTCCGTATGCTCAAAAAAATCTACCGCTGGATCCCCTCCGAGACAAGAAAGACTGTCACCCACGCACTGGTCACGAGTCGACTAGATTACGGAAACACCCTCTACGCCGGAATCACAGCCAAACTACAAAAAAAACTCCAACACATCCAGAACGCATCAGCAAGACTCATTTTAGACATCCCTCGCCAAGATCACATTACCGGCCACCTGAAAGACCTCTACTGGCTTCCCGTCAACAAGAGAATAACATTCCGTCTCCTCACCCACGCACACAAGGCCCTCTACAAACTAGGTCCCGAATGCCTCAACACCCGACTATCCTTCTACACACCCACCCGCCAACTGAGATCCTCCAATCAAGCCCTCGCCGCTGTTCCGCGTATCCAAAGATCCACCATGGGAGGTAGATCCTTCTCCTACTTAGCGGCCAAGACCTGGAACTCGCTCCCCACTCACCTCCGCCTTACACAGAACCACATCTCCTTCAGAAAAGAACTCAAAACCTGGCTATTCAATATATAATGACCCCCCCCCCCCCAAGCGCCTTGAGACCCTCTGGGTGAGTAGTGCGCTATATAAATTCTTGAACTTGAACTTGAACTGGACCAACATCAACGAGAACGACACCATCAAGATCATGAACACCATCCGCTCCGGATCTCTGTCAGATCCATGCCCACACCACATCTTCAACAAAGCCAGCACAGCCATCGCACCCCATCTCCGGAAAGTCATCAACACCTGCTTCGAGACAGCAACCTTCCCGGAGAGCTGGAAGCACGCCGAGATCAATGCTTTACTCAAGAAACACAAGGCAGACCCCAAGGACCTCAACAACTTCCGGCCCATCTCCCTGCTCCCGTTCCCGACGAAGGTCATCGAGAAGACCGTCAACGAACAACTGAACATCCTGGACATTTCCCAGTCCGGGTTCCTCAGCAACCACAGCACCGAGACTGTCCTCATCGCTGCCACTGATTACATCAAGTCCCTGCTGGACAACGGAGAAACGGCGGCCCTCATTCTCCTGGACCTGTCAGCCGCCTTTGACATGGTCTGCCACCACACACTACGAACACGCCTTCACAACCCCGGGATCCAAGAGAAGGCCCTGGACTGGACCACCTGCTTCCTCTCCAGCAGAACACAGACCGTCCGCCTTCCCCCCTTTCGCTCCGAAGCCACTGAGATCCTCTGCGGCGTACCCCAGGGCTCATCCCTCAGCCCAACTCTGTTTAACATCTACATGGCACCGTTCGCCCACGTCGCCGTTGGCATGACCTCAACATCATCTCCTATGTCGATGACACCCAGCTGATACTCTCCCTCACCAAGGACCCCCACACCTCCAAAACCAACTTTCACAAAGGAATGAAGGCCGTCGCTGAATGGATGAGAAACAGCTGACTGAAGCTGAACTCAGACAAGACGGAGGTCCTCATCCTCGGATCCACCCCTTCGGCCTGGGATGACTCCTGGTGGCCGACCGCACTGGGAACCGCCCCAACACCTACCGACCATGCACGCAACCTAGGGGTCATCCTCGACTCCGCCCTCTCCATGACTAAACAGGTCAATGCCGTCTCCTCCTCCTGCATCCACACGCTCCACATGCTCCGCAGGATCTACAAGTGGATCCCCACTGAAACGAGAAGAACGGTCACCCTGGTCCTCGTCAGCAGCAGGTTGGACTACGGAAACGCCCTCTATGCAGGAGCCTCGGCCGAACTCCTAAGACGGCTTCAACGCTTCTAGAACGCCTCTGCACGCCTGATCCTCGATATCCCTCGCCGCAGCCACATCACACCCCACCTGAGAGACCTGCACTGGCTCCCGGTCAACAAGAGGATAACCTTCAAGCTCCTCACCCACACACACACAAGGCACTCCACAACACCGGACCAACGTACCTCAACAGATGACTCAGCTTCTACACCCACATCCGCCAGCTCCGCTCCGCCGACCTCACCCTCGCCACAGTCCCCTGCTTCCGAAGAGCAAATTCTGGTGGCAGATCATTCTCCAACCTCGCTGCCAAGACCTGGAACACCCTCCCTGTCCACCTATGGCAGACCCAAGACCTGCTGACCTTCAGAAATATCCTCAAGACCTGGCTTTTCGAGCAGTAGCAGCATTCCCCACCCCAGCGCCTTGAGACCATCACGGGTGAGTACTGGCTTTACAAATTATATGATTGATTGATTGATTGATTGATAGATGAGAGGATTTTGTCATCATATAACTTGAAGAAAGACCATTGAGCTTCATTTTTGGGCACTGCTTGGAGGGAGTGTGTAGGTTCATCGATCACTTTCCAATACATTGACTTTATCTGTGAAGAAAGATCAGAATTCCTCACAGCTTATTAGGGGTTTTGCAGCTCTTTTAGAGGCTTTGGCCAATTTATTAGACTGTAGTTTTACCATTTAAAAGTTTTTATGTGGTCTATTTTGAGCGTTCTCCAGTTCGAATCTAAAGAAATATTTTTTTGATTTGAGAATGCTTTTGTTGTATGCATTTCTGGTCTTTCTTTGTAGTTTTAGTTGGGGAGATGATGGGTGTTGTCTCCATTTCCATTCAGTTAGTCTCAGGTTTTTTTTCCTCGTTCAGGGAACCACTTAACCGGCGATTTTTGTCTCTTTCTGTGATTCTATTCAGTTTTAGAGGGGCAACTGAATCAATTATGTCAGACATTGTTTCGTTGCAGTGCTCTGGAAGTTCGCTAACATTTGCTAAATTCGAGGTAGGGGTAGATCCATCTTTCAACGCGCAGCCAGTTTCTCAAAGTCTAGGCCTTTTGTATCTCCAATCCATCTCTTAGGTTTGACATATTTTGTAGCTCTTTCCTTTATTATTCCTGGAATTTGGAAGGTAATAGAATTGTGGTCTGACCAATCACATGGAGAAATTGAGATTAAGTTGACAGCCTTTTCCTTAGAGATGATACAGTCTAGTGTAGATCCTTTGCTGTAAGTTGGAAGAGTGCAGGCGTGGGTGAGTGTTTGGTCAGTTAGGAATTCTTTAAAAACATTAACCTGGCTATCATTCAGCTCATCCCAGTGAAGATTGAAGTCCCCCAGGAATATATCATTGGATTCGGGGGAAGAGTTTGCAGTGATTATTTCCATTTGGTGGTCTATGAAGGTGTCATTCTTACCTGATGGATGGTAAAAGGTTGTGAAAATACATGGATGATTTGTTTTGTTTTTATGGAAAGAGTTAAGTGGATCGGACTTTAATTACATAACAGCAAGATTGGAGTGGTGAATGCAAGCTATGCCTACCCCTTTTTTTATTTGTCTGTCTAGTCTCACAATGTTGTAATTCGGGGGAACTAGTAAATCCATGCATGGCGACGAAGTTTGGGTGAGCCATGATTCGGTTAGGACCACTATGTCTATTTCTTGGTTTAAAATGAGTTTGATGATGTCGAAGGCATGCCTCACTGTTGATCAGCAGTGGAGTAGAAGGTCAGGAGCGGTTTCAAGGAGTTCCCAGGATTTGAATTATGATTGGCAGTAGTTAACGAAAGTCTCTTCAGGTTATTGTTGTTTAACTTTCTATTTTTGGATACGGAAGTTCTTTTTATGTTGAATTTGATTTTTGGAAGAGATTCTTCTGTGAGGTGTAAGAAGCTCTTCATTTCAAGAACAACACTTTTAATGCTCTGTGATAAGTTGTTGGTTTGGGGTTTTTGTGATTCTAGCTCCATTTGAGTTGCAGATGATGGATGAGGGGAGTCCCTGGATCCTGAATGTCTTTGTGCTAGAGCGCTCAACATCCAAATGACAAGCTTTAAACCTACTAGTAGATATTTCTCTATTCGAAGGAATGACCGAGAGACCATTTGTATCTTGGGGGTGGGAAGGATAGGGAGGATGGTAGGACCAATCGGCCTTAGTTGGATTTTAGCGATGCACTCCAGGTTTATATGAGTACCTGGTGTGAAGGAGGTAGTAAGCGGAGAATTAATGGCTGTTG
Source organism: Lissotriton vulgaris (assembly GCF_964263255.1). NCBI lineage: Eukaryota > Metazoa > Chordata > Amphibia > Caudata > Salamandridae > Lissotriton > Lissotriton vulgaris. Next base: position 32,409,507 of record NC_141689.1, read on the forward strand.
TGGTTTGCGGTGCTGGTTTGCTATGCTATTTAGATGATCGGTTGACCATTAACCTGTTAGCTTTGTATTGGTTGCAACCCTGAGCTCGTGTCGACTGGGCATCACAATGGGAGGTATATGGACGGACCTATTTTTGAGCATAGATGTTAATTAGCTTTTGCTGAAACGTAGTTGATTGAACTCTGAGTGCTGGTGTTTGCTGTCCTGCGGCTCTGACCTCGTTGTTGTGAGGTTAATTAGCTGTTTTTTTTTTGCTGTTGTAGTGTCTGTTCTGGTGGGAAGATTGCTTGGCGGTGAGTTAGTTTGGGTGCCAGGGTGGTGAGTAAGTCTTGCCGGGGTGTTGTTAAGTACCTGTTCTTTCAGGGTGGTAAAGTAGTCATCACATTTTTTAGATCCTTGTTAGCTGCTTGAATAAGTGCTGTGCCATTTTTATAGATTGTTATATTTAGATCAGCTCTTAGGCCTTGTGAATATTTCTGGTTGCTTTTGTGTTTAATAATTTAAACTATAATGCAATATTACAATGAAATGCAACACACCGTGGCCTAGATAGAAACGTAAACAGGTCAAGTATACCACAATGCTACTATAAACACATGTCCAGGGCCTAAAAAGACTCTTGATTTCTTTGCATTCTCCTTATGAAGCAGGAACTCTCACTCTGTCCTGCTCTGTTTCCACCTGGCAGGTATTCCTTCTCCCGCATTGAACGTATCCTTCTTGAAAAGATTGATGAAGATGGTGGACATCGACGCGACAGCCTTCGAATCCTAAAGAAGGTCAGAGAGGATCGGTGGAAGGGGAAGCATCCGAAGGCCCTGGTGTCCTATCACCTGAAGGTTGGTCTGCAGATATAGAACCACACCGACCTCATTTCAGGTCTTGGGTCCTTGGTATAATTCCCTTACTCTTATTCAAATGGCCCAGATCAACCGAAGCATTTCTATCTGTCACTTTTTTACTGCTCTCTGTGAGGCCATGTGCCCAGATGGATGTGGCTCCCAGGCTGGCTGTTCCACAGGACTCAGGCTGCCCCTTACTGCTGAGATCCAAAAGGCCAGAAATGGTCCAGGGTTCTGTAATCCACCACAGAAAGGATGAGACAAGCAGATTGGGATGAACCGTTCAAATAGAGCCCGACTAACACTCATTTACAAGGGCTCAGTCCCCTATTGTACTTGCAATATTTAGCTAAACAACCAGTGATATGGAATTAGCATTGGTCCAGGTTAGTTCACCCTCCCTCATACATGCCGTGTTTGTTGTCTGTCCACCTAGCCTATCAAATTACTGCAAGCCCTGTGGCCAAGGATCTCAGCAGCACCTCTGTGTCCCACGTCTCTACTTAGCAGGAGGTGGTCTGCGACTCATAACGTCCTTCTGCTACCCCACCCTAGCCCCACTGCCATCACTTTGAGGACGTGCTCCAGTGCAGCTGCTGTGCATCCCAACTTCTGCATAGAGTCGCGTCCCTCCAGACCCTGTGTCCACGAAGCCTCCAGAGCTGCCGTGGTGCGGTGTGAGGACGGCTGTGAACACTGGTGACAGAGCCTCCTCCCCTGTCCCTTCTCTCTCTGCTCTGCTCTTCTGAAGAGCTTCTTCCTACAAGATCCAGATTCTTTCAAAAAAGTCACGCATTTACATCATATGCTTTTGCCTAGATTTAGTGTGAATTTTGGATTTTCTGAACTCTCCAAAAATTCAGCATCACAGGAATACTCACAATACATAAACATTTACCCAAACATAAAACTTTACATAACAGGAGCACTGATCCTCTTAGACCTCCCCGCTCCCTTATACAGCATCGACCACAACTGCCTGAGGAAGACACCACCCCACTGTGGCATCACAATTACAGCCTTAGATTGGACAAACTCTTGTCTGTCTCATAGATCTTAGAGAGTTGCCATCTCGGGGCCGGATTCACAAAGGTAAACTTAGACCAAAAGTGTAAGTCTACGACTTTTGGTATTCACAAAGGTAAGTTATGAGTAATTGAGAGGCCTCAAGCCTGCGCCTTTGTTGAGCTGATCCGTAGTAGAGGCAAAGAGTATCTACAGGGACACAACAGAAAGAGAAAGGGAGTAAGGGATACTTAAGAGTCTTTGTCTTTGCCCAGGCCAGAAGTTTGCCAAGTGTGTCGAGACTTGTGGCAAGGGCCCCTCCTTGCGTCCCTTAATAGACTTTGCCCAGTACTTTACATAGATGCTTGGACAACGTAGTCAGCCGGGCTCCAGCCGCCCGATTTAATTTTGCCTCAAATCTTTCTTATGCATTGGAGACTGTTGAGCTCATTTTTTAACTGCTCTTGCCACAAGTCTCGACACACTTGGCAAACTTCTGGCGTAAATACGATGGGCAAAGTGCATACGGTTGGAATCACACTGGGGTACTTGCACTATTGTCTTTACTGCGCCAGCGCTATTTTAAGCCATAAACCCAAACTTGCAATAAGCCACTGCTTCCTGGGCTTACTGTCAATGTCTAGGGGTTGGAGATTAGCGCACTTGTCTCTGCTCCACTAGCACGTTTTTAAACAACAGGTGTAACGCGCAAACTGCTGCTGTTGCCAGCGCCCACTGTCATCACTCGTGGACTGGTTTATGTCTAGCGCGTTCCTGTAGGCTGCAGGTACATCGTACTCATTGCTGTAATTGCCTGAGCCCACTGTTACTGAACATGGACTCGTTTTTAGCTTTACTGGATGGATTACAATGTAGCCTACTCGTAACGTTGTTAAATTAACCCATTATGGCCCGCTTTCGTTTACTCATCTGAGGTCACTTTCCCTGTAGATACTCTTTGCCTCTACTATGGATCAGCTCAACAAAGGCGCAGACTTGAGGCCGCTCATCTATTTGACCACTGTTGCTTCTAACCAAACAGGTTAGTTTGAATAAATACGCACAATTCATCCTGCTTTATTTACAGATGGGAATTTCGTTTACTGATATCATCCCTTAAATTGCCTAGGTTAATTCCTCTTACATCCAATGTCCCGACGCAGACTTAAATAAAATACGGACCTGATTTTACTCCCCTGGCGAACCTACCACTATTTGCTATCGGCAAGCGTACTCCCAATTACCACGTTCAACGTTGTCACCCTTCTTATGTCCTCTATTTTGATTAAATCTTTTGGGACTTTAGCGGTAGCTTCCCTAGCACAATGAGAACACTTGAATGAATCGTGTATACCGGCCTTCCGTCACTACCCACAGCATTGGTCTCTCTCCTTCCTCTCTGAAGGACTCTCCTCCCTCACTATATATCCTTTCTTATCTCACACTTTACCTGTGTTTATTCTTACCATCAGCACTATAAATACAAGTCACCATTTAACCTGCACTCGATAATACTTGGTTATATGCTTGGATTTAAAATATGTATATATATTGTATGATATTACAGCCCTGAAGAAGCCCATGTTTGGGCAAAACGCGTTGGCTGTCTACTTATGAAAACCGAGTACATCTATAATAAAGACACCTTAAGACCATATACAACAAAGTTGAATTCCTTTTTTCACTTTCTGTACATACTTTATGCTTTACCTTGTTATATATATTGCCTCTCATACCCTTTTGAATGCATGTTGAATTTTGTGGTCAAGCGGCAGCTGACCATTTGAGGTAGGCAATATCTTGTTACCTGTGAGACTAGTCCTGGCAGTGCAATCCTCTGCAACTCGGATGCCTTTTTCAAATATTAGCAAGTTATGAGTAATATCATTACGTCCACACTGGGGCGGAATCCCTACCCGAGTGTGGAGATTTCACTCCGCACCCAGAGTTAATTCTCTACACTTGGAAGGAATCTCCGCAACCAGAGTGGAATCTCCACACTCTGGAGGAATCTCTGTACCCAGAGTGGAATCTATGAACTCAGGGGCTGATTACGATGGCGGGCGGCCGCCAGCCATCGCTGCTGCAAAAGGGACCGCCCGCCATAGGTGCGGCGGTCCGGCAAAACAAATTAGGATGCGTCCGCCACACTGGCGGGCGCATCCTGTATGTTTACATTGCGGCCGGTGGCAGCACCCGCCACAATATAAAAATACATGTTTTGCATGTGTATGTACAATGTACATGCAAATGCAGGGTGGTACCATAGATTCCCCCATGTGCGGCACCCCCCAGGGGCCCGCAACAGGCCCCCGAAGGCATTCTCCACCTGTCTTTTTGCAGCGGGAACTCCGCCGCAAAAGACAGGCATCATAATGCCCACGGCGGTGCCTGCACGGCACCGCCTCTATTGCCCCAAGGTACTGCTGGGTCCCGCAAGGTGGGCGGAAAAGGACTGCCTTGTATGAGCATGGCTGACCGTCTTTCAGTCCGCTACAGTACCATTTGCATTCCCACCACCATCCCTATTCGGTGGTGGGAATATTGAGGCTGATGGCGGGCGGTCTGCCACCGCCGGGTCGACGGTCCTCACCGCTGGCCCGACAGTGGCAGACCGCCCGCCATCGTAATTGGCTCCTCTGAGTGGAATCTCTGCACCCAGAGTGGAATCTCTGCACCCAGAGTGGAATCTACGCACCCAAAGTGGAATCTCCACACCCAGAGTGGAATCTCCACACCCAGAGTGGGATCTCCACACCCAGAGTGGAATCTCCATACTTGGGAGGAATCTACACGCCTAGAGTGGAATCTCCACACTCTGGAGGAATCTCTGCACTCAGAGTGGAATCTCCTCACCCAGAGTGGAATCTCTGCACCCAGAATGGAATATCAGCACCCAGAGTGGAATTTCTGAACTCAGAGTGGAATCTCTGCACCCGTAGTGGAATCTACGCACCCAAAGTGGAATCTCCAAACCCAGAATTGAATATCCACACCCAGAGTGGAACCTCCACACACAGAGTGGAATTTCTGCACCTGGAGTGGAATCTCTGCACCCAAAGTAGAATCTACACACCCAAAGTGGAATCTCCACACCCAGAGTGGAATCTCAGCATCCAAAGTGGAGCCTCCAAATCCAGAGTGGAATCTCTGCATTCAGAGTGGAATCTCTGCACCCAGAGTGAAATCTGCAAACCCAGGGTGGAATCTCTGCACCCAGAGTGGAATCTACACACCCAGAGTGGAATCTCCACACTTGTGAGGAATATACACACCCAGAGTTGAATATCCAAACTCTGGTAGAATCTCCGCATGCAGAGTGGAATCTCCACACCCAGAGTGGAATCTCCACACCCAGAGTGGAATTTCTGCACCCAGAGTGGAATCTCTGAATTCAGAGTGGAATTTCCGCACTTGGGAGGAAGCTCCGCACTTGGGTGGAATCTCTGCACCTAGAGTGGAGTCTCCAAACCCAGAGTGGAGTATCCGCATCCAAAGTAGAATCTCCGCACCCAGAGTGGAATCTCTGCATCCACAGTGAAATGTCTGCATGTTATGTTATGTTACTACAATTTGTATAGCGCAACAGCTGCCCCAGCAGAGGGGGGTCCCGGCGCAGTCAACAAAGCAACTAACACTCAGGGAAGGCAAAGGCTACACAATGGCGAAAAGGTGTGTTTTTATGGCCTTCCTGAAAGCCAAATAGTTGTTGTGGCTTCGAATGTGAGTGGGCAGTGAATTCCAGAGGAGAGCTGCCCTGCTACGGAAGGAATGGCCTCCTGCCCGCACTCTCCGGAACCTTGGAACCCTCACCAGGTGCTGGCCAAGTGAACGGAGCTGGTGTGTGGGAGTATAGGGAGTAACTAGGTTGGTCAGAATACTGGGGGTGTTGAGTTCCAGAGCTTTAAAAGTGATGCAAAGGGCCTTAAATTCAATTCTCCTGGCCACCGGCAGCCAATGCAACCAGTGGATGGCGGCTGACACCGGGCAGGACCTGCACAGGCCAATCAGGGATCTGGCTGCTGGGTTCTGCGCCTGTTGTAGCCGCACAATCTCAGGCTTGTTTGCCCCTAAATACAGAAAGCAGGCATAATCCGATCTGGACATTATGGCTGCCTGAATGATGGTCTGGCGCGTCGGGGTGGGGGAAAGTAAAAAAAAACAGTAGGGGTCTAAGCCCCTGTAAAAGCCCAAAGTAAGTCCCTCCTAACTTTTTGGTTTGGACTTGGTAGCTGAGGGATGAGTCCAACCATACCCCTAGGTTTTTGACGGCCTGCTTGGGAGGGGGGCACTATCCAGGCTTTCTGACCACAAAAGTTCGCTCCACAAACCATTGTCCTTTCCCACCAACAGGCCCTCTGATTTACTAGCGTTCAGCTGGAGGCAGTTGGCGGTCATCCATTCAGCGACCACTGCCGTTTCGGCCCTGAAATTTCAGGGCGTCCCTCTTGGTGTCGCTAGAGAGTGCCACCACCAGCTGAGTGTCATCAGCATAGGAGACCATGGTCAGTCCCCTGTTTCTAGCCACCGCGGCAAGCGGTTGGACATAGAGTGGAATCTCTGCACCCAGAGTGAAATCTCTGCACCCAGAGGGAAATCTCTGAAACCAGAGTGGAATCTCCGCTCTCTGATAGAATCTCTGCACTCGGGCGGAGTCTCTGCACTCGGGAAGAATCTCCACACTCAGGTGGAATCTCTGCATCCAGAGTGGAATCTCCACACTCTAGAGGAATCTCTGCACCCGGAGTGGAATCTCTGAACTCAGACTGGAATCTCTGCACCCAGAGTGGAATCTATGCACCCAAAGTGGGATCTCTGCACCCAGAGTGGAATATAGCATATATATAGAGCAGGCATAATCCGATCTGAACATGATGGTTGCCTGAATGATGGTCTGGCACGTTGGGGGGGGTTAACAAAACAGTAGGGGTATAAGCCCGTGTAAAAGCCCCGAGCAAGTCCCTCCTAACTTTTTGTTTTTTTGGTGGAATCTACACACCCAAAGTGGAATCTCCAAACCCAGAGTTGTATATCTACACCGAGTGGAATCTCATCACCCAGAGTGGAATCTCTGCACCCGGAGTGGAATCTACGCACCCAAAGTGGAATCTCCACACCCAGAGTGGAATCTCCGCATCCAGAGTGGAATCTCCAAACCCAGAGTTGAATATCCACTCCCAGGGTGGAATCTCCACACCCAGAGTGGAATCTCTGCACCCGGAATGGAATCTATGCACCCAAAGTGGAATCTCCACACCCAGAGTTGAATCTCAGCATCCAGAGAGGAATCTCTACACCCAGAGTGAAATCTGCAAACCCAGAGTGGAATCTCCACACCCAGATTGGAATCTACGCACCCAGAGTGGAATCTCCACACTAGGGAGGAATATACACACCCAGAGTGGAATCTCTACACTCTGGAGGAATCTCTGCACGCAGAGTGGAATCTCCACACCCAGAGTGGAATCCCCGTACCCAGAGTGGAATCTCTGCACCCAGAATGGAATCTCTGCACCCAGAATGGAATCTCTGAACTCAGAGTGGAATTTCCTTACTCGGGAGAAAGCTCCGCACTTGGGTGGAATCTCTGCACCCAGAGTGGAACCTCTGCACTCAGAGTGGAGTCTCCAAAGCCAGAGTGGAGTCTCCGCACCCAAAGTGGAATCTCCGCACCCAGAGTGAAATCTCTGCATCCATAGTGGAATCTCTGAACTCAGAGTGGAATCTCTGCATCCAGAGGGGAATCTACGCACCCAAAGTGGAATCTCTGCACCCAGAGAGGAATCTCCACACCCAGAGTGGAATCTACGCACCCAAATTGGAATCTCCACACCCAGAGTTAAATCTCCACACCCAGAGTGGAATCTCCACACCCAGAGTGGAATCTCCACACTCTTGAGGAATCTCTGCATCCAGAGTTGAATCTCCTCACCCAGAGTGGAATCTCTGCACCCGGAATGGAATCTATGCACCCAAAGTGGAATCTCCACACCCAGAGTGGAATCTCAGCATCCAGAGAGGAATCTCTATACCCAGAGTGAAATCTGCAAACCCAGAGTGGAATCTCCACACCCAGATTGGAATCTACGCACCCAGAGTGGAATCTCCACACTAGGGAGGAATATACACACCCAGAGTGGAATCTCTACACTCTGGAGGAATCTCTGCACGCAGAGTGGAATCTATGCACCCAAAGTGGGATCTCTGCACCCAGAGTGGAATATAGCATATATATAGAGCAGGCATAATCCGATCTGAACATGATGGTTGCCTGAATGATGGTCTGGCACGTTGGGGGGGGCGGGGGGGGGGGGGGGGTTAACAAAACAGTAGGGGTATAAGCCCCTGTAAAAGCCCCAAGCAAGTCCCTCCTAACTTTTTGTTTTTTTGGTGGAATCTACACACCCAAAGTGGAATCTCCAAACCCAGAATTGTATATCTACACCGAGTGGAATCTCATCACCCAGAGTGGAATCTCTGCACCCGGAGTGGAATCTACGCACCCAAAGTGGAATCTCCACACCCAGAGTGGAATCTCCGCATCCAGAGTGGAATCTCCGCATCCGGAGTGGAATCTCCAAACCCAGAGTTGAATATCCACTCCCAGGGTGGAATCTCCACACCCAGAGTGGAATCTCTGCACCCGGAATGGAATCTATGCACCCAAAGTGGAATCTCCACACCCAGAGTGGAATCTCAGCATCCAGAGAGGAATCTCTACACCCAGAGTGAAATCTGCAAACCCAGAGTGGAATCTCCACACCCAGATTGGAATCTACGCACCCAGAGTGGAATCTCCACACTAGGGAGGAATATACACACCCAGAGTGGAATCTCTACACTCTGGAGGAATCTCTGCACGCAGAGTGGAATCTCCACACCCAGAGTGGAATCCCCGTACCCAGAGTGGAATCTCTGCACCCAGAATGGAATCTCTGAACTCAGAGTGGAATTTCCGCACTCTGGAGAAAGCTCCGCACTTGGGTGGAATCTCTGCACCCAGAGTGGAATCTCTGCATCCATAGTGGAGTCTCCAAACCCAGAGTGGAGTCTCCGCACCCAGAGTGAAATCTCTGCATCCATAGTGGAATCTCTGAACTCAGAGTGGAATCTCTGCATCCAGAAGGGAATCTCCATACTTGGGAGGAATCTACACACCCAGAGTGAAATCTCCACACTCTGGAGGAATCTCTGCACTCAGAGTGGAATCTCCTCACCCAGAGTGGAATCTCTGCACCCAGAGTGGAATATCCGCACCCAGAGTGGAATTTCTGAACTCAGAGTGGAATCTCTGCACCCGGAGTGGAATCTACGCACCCAAAGTGGAATCTCCACACCCAGAATTGAATATCCACACCCAGAGTGGAACCTCCACACCCAGAGTGAAATCTCTGCACCCAGAGTGAAATCTCTGCACCCGGAGTGGAATCTCTGCACCCAAAGTGGAATCTACATACCCAAAGTGAAATCTACACACCCAAAGTGGAATCTCTGCATCCACAGTGGAATCTCTGCATGTTATGTTATGTTACTACAATTCATATAGCGCAACAGCTGCCCCAGCAGAGGGGCGTCCCGGCGCAGTCAGTAAAGCTATTAACACAGAGGGAAGGCAAAGGATACACAATGGGAAAAAGGTGTGTTTTTATGGCCTTCCTAAAAGCCAAGTAGTTGGTGTGGCTTTGAATGTGAGTGGGCAGTCAATTCCAGAGGAGGGCTGCCCTGCTACAGAAGGAATGACCTCCTGCCCGCACTCTCCGGAACCTTGGAACCCTCACCAGGTGCTGGCCAAGTGAACGGAGCTGCCGTGTGGGAATATAGGGAGTAACTAGGTTTGTCAGAATACTGGGGGTGTTGAGTTCCAGGGCTTTAAAAGTGATGCAAAGGGCCTTAAATTCAATTCTCCTGGCCACCGGCAGCCAATGAAGCCGGTGGATGGCGGCTGACACCGGGCAGGACCTGCGCAGTCCAATCAGGGATCTGGCTGCTGCGTTCTGCGCCTGTTGTAGCCGCGCGATCTCGGGCTTGTTTGCCCCTAAATACATAGAGCAGGCATAATCCGATCTGGACATTATGGCTGCCTGAATGATGGTCTGGCGGGTCGGGGGGGGAGGGGGTAACAAAAAACAGTAGGGGTCTAAACCCCTATAAAAGCCCAAAGCAAGTCCCTCCTAACTTTTTGGTTTGGACTTGGTAGCTGAGGGATGAGTCGAACCATACCCCCAGGTTTTTGACGGCCTGCTTGGGAGGGGGGGCACTACCTAGGCTTTCTGACCACCAAAGTTTGCCCCACAAACCATGGTCCTTTCCCACCAACAGCCCCTCTGATTTACTAGCGTTCAGCTGAGGCAGTTGGCGGTCATCCATTCAGCGACCACCGCCAGGTTGCCCTGAAATTTCAGGGCGTCCCTCTTGGTGTCGCTTGAGAGTGCCACCACCAGCAGAGTGTCGTCCGCATAGGAGACCATGGTCAGTCCCCTGTTTCTAGCCACCGGGGCCAGCGGTTGGACATAGAGTGGAATCTCTGCACCCAGAGTGGAATCTCTGCACCCAGAGTGAAATCTCTGCACCCAGAGGGAAATCTCTGAAACCATAGTGGAATCTCCGCTCTCTGATAGAATCTCTGCTCTTGGGCAGAGTCTCTGCACTCAGGAAGAATCTCCTCACTTGGGCGGAATCTCTGCACCCTAAGTGAAATCTCCGCACCCAGAGTGGAATCTCCACACTCTAGAGGAATCTCTGCACCCAGAGTGGAATCTCTGAACTAAGATTGGCATCTCTGCACCCAGAGTGGAATCTATGCACCCAAAGTGGAATCTCCGCACCCAGAGTGGAATATCCACACCCAGAGTGGAATATCCACACCCAGAGTGGAATCTCCAAACCCAGAGTTGAATATCCACACCCTGAGTGGAATCTCCACACCCAGAGTGGAATCTCTGCACCCGGAGTGGAATCTACGCACCCAAAGTGGAATCTCCACACCCAGAGTGGAATCTCCAAACCCAGAGTTGAATATCCACTCCCAGGGTGGAATCTCCACACCCAGAGTGGAATCTCTGCACCCGGAATGGAATCTATGCACCCAAAGTGGAATCTCCACACCCAGAGTGGAATCTCAGCATCCAGAGTGGAATCTCTGCACCCAGATTGAAATCTGCAAACCCAGAATGGAATCTCTGCACCCAGATTGGAATCTCCACACTAGGGAGGAATATACACACCCAGAGTGGAATCTCCACACTCTGGAGGAATCTCTGCATGCAGAGTGGAATCTCCACACCCAGAGTGGAATCCCCGTACCCAGAGTGGAATCTCGGCACCCAGAATGGAATCTCTGAACTCAGAGTGGGAATTTCCGCACTCGGTAGAAAGCTCCGCACTTGGGTGGAATCTCTGCACCCAGAGTGGAATCTCTGCACTCAGAGTGGTGTCTCCAATCCAGAGTGGAGTCTCCGCACCCAAAGCCGAATCTCCGCACCCAGAGTTGAATCTCTGCATCCACAGTGGAATCTCTGATCGCAGAGTGGAATCTCTGCACCCAGAGGGGAATCTACGCACCCAAAGTGGAATCTCTGCACCCAGAGTGGAATCTCTACACCCAGAGTGGAATCTACGCACCAAAATTGGAATCTCCACACCCAGAGTTGAAAATCCACACCAATAGTGGAATCTCCACACCCAGAGTGGAATCTCTACACTTGGGAGTAATCTACACATCCAGAGTGGAATCTCCACACTCTTGAGGAATCTCTGCACCCAGAGTGGAATCTCCTCACCCAGAGTGAAATCTCCGCACCCAACGTGGAATATCCGCACCCAGAGTGGAATCTCTGCACCCAGAGTGGAATCTACGCACCCAAAGTGGAATCATCACACCCAGAGTTGAATATCCACACCCAGAGTGGAATCTCCACACCCAGAGTGGAATCTATGCACCCGGAGTGGAATCTACGCACCCAAGTGGAATCTCCAAACCCAGAGTTGAATATCCACACCCAGAGTGGAATTTCTGCACCCGGAGTGGAATCTAAGCACCCATTGTGGAATCTCCACACCCAGTGTGGAATTTCCGCATCCAGAGTGGAATCTCCAAACCCAGAGTTGAATATCCACACCCAGGGTAGAATCTCCACACCCAGAGTGGAATCTCTGCACCCGGAATGGAATCTCTGCACTCGGGAAGAATCTCCACACTCAGGCGGAATCTCTGCACCCAAAGTGAAATCTCCACACCCAGAGTGGAATCTCCGCATCCAGAGTGGATTCTCTGCACCCAAAGTAGACTCTCTGGACTCGGGGGGAATCTCTGCAGTCAGGAGGAATCTCTGCCCTCAGGAGGACTCTCCGCACTCAGGAGGGACCTCCGCACTAAGGAGGAATCTCCGCACTTGGGCAGAATCTCCGCACCCAGAGTGGAATCTCCATACCCGAAGTGAAATCGGCACCCAGAGTGGAATCTACACACCCGGAGTGTAATCTCCGCACTCCGGAGAAATCTCAGCACTCAGAAAGAATCTCTGCACTAAGGAGGAATCTCCGCACTTGGACAGAGATTTGCCCCAAGTGTGGAGATTCAGCCCTAGTGCGAACGTAAAGCAACTACTCATAACTACTCATAACTTACCTTTGTGAATACTGAAGAGTAGCAAAGTTAGACTTTTGGTCCAAACTTAGACCAAAAGTCAAATGTTACCTTTGTGAATCAGGCTCGAACTAGCGAACAGTCTAAAGCGCACTAGTCATGGTTCAGCTAGCGTCCGTGGAGAAACTGCATTTTTTTTTTTTTTTGATAATCACATTTTTATTGTAGTTTGATACAAGAAATTTCATTGATAACCAGTTACACATCATAGTCTCTCCCCAATGACAGTGTAAATCACATTAGTCTTTCCTGAGTAAGGAAATAGTCTCTTCACATCCCGCTGAGGAATCAGGCAAAGGCCCATCAGGGTGGAAGTAGGCCAAACCATTTGCCCCACACTTTGTTGAAAATTTCTGGGCATCCCCGGGCCTCAAAGAGGGATTCTTCCTGCACCTCGCACCAGTCCACCCGCCTCCTTCACCTCCGCAGTACTGGCGCCTCAGCTTGGGACCATCTAGCTGCTATATCTCGCTTCGCCACAGTCAACGCTGTTCCCAGGAAGCTCTTGTCGGCCCGGGAGCCATCCAGGCCATCGAACACTCCCAGTAACAAGGGTCTCGGGTCGTGAGGAACCACCCATTCCAAGGCCCGCGTGAGCTCACGCTCTACCCCCCGACCCCCCCCAAAATGGATCTAAGGCCGGACACAGCCACACCATGTGATAGAAGTCAGCTGGGGCACCAGCACAGCGCGCACATATTGGGGATGCACTCAAGCTGGCTCGAAAGAGACGCACTGGGGTGAGGTATGCCGTGTGGAGATAGTAAAGCTGTACCAAGCGCAGCTTCGAAGATGTGGTGAGGATTTTAGGCGCCATTAGAACATCGCGCCAGCCTGCCTCGTCCAGGGGGCCCACCCACCCCTCCCAACTTTCCCTAATCCGGTCCAGGGATGTGGGACAGTTTTTTTTATCACAGCTCGATATATACGGGACACCCCCCCTCTCCCCAGGTTACCCATCATGACTTGGGCTTTTAGAGGACTAAATTCCGGGAGGGAGGTGGGTGTTGGGAGGTGTATATGGAGGGCATGACAGAGCTGCAAATATTTGTAGAACTGGGATGGGGAGAGAGCTTGTCTATGCTGTAGGTCAGAAAAGGAGCGCACGTGGTCTCCCATCCACACATCCCCAAGCTGTGATATCCCCACCAAGAGTCCCAGCGGCGGAAACCCTCCAGGGATGAGACCTCTCCCAACCAAGTGCCATGCCAGAGGGGCGTCTGTCTAGTCAGCTTCCGGTCCCAGGTCACCAGGCGAAGGGCAGCACGCCAAGCCATGAACACTGACCTGGTGATTGGGGGTAGGGTTTGTGGCACCGGGGAGCCGTACAGGTAGCCCTGAAGCTACGCAAAGTCTAGGACAGCAAGCTCTACCCAATAGGCTGGGTCGGACCAGCCGCCCGCAAACCAATCATGAAGCACAATAAGTCTTGTAGCTAGGTAGTAAAAATGAAGGTTGGTGACATCCATACCCCCGTCAAAGGGGGGAACCCGGCAATGAGACAGGGACAGTTGCGACCACTCGCCACCCCACAGAAATTGAGTAAGTGCGCCGTCCAGTTCCCTGAACCAGCTGCTCGAGAGGTGGACCGCGGTGTTCTGGAGAATATGGAGGAAGCGGGGAAGGATCATCATTTTAAAAAGGGCACTCCTGCCCAGCGGGTTAAGGGGAAGGGACTGCCAGCTCCTAAGATCGGTTTTCATCCGGGAGACCAGTGGGCAAAATTGAGGGCCCATTCCAGCTCCGGCAGGAGGGTCACCCATACTCCCAGGTACTTGAATGATTGCCTCCGGAGGGGGATCATCGCCTGCCAGTCAAAGCATGCTCGGGTGGGGTGTAGAGGAACTAATGTAGACTTCGTCGGGTTAAGACGAAGATCCGAGACCTGTTCAAAGTCGGAAAAGACTGCCAGAGCTCTAGGGCCGGAATGTTCCGGGTCAGCTAAGTAGAGCAGAACATCATCCGCGTATAGAGCAATTTTATCCACTTGGCTTTGGTCCCATACCCAACCCTGGATAAGGGAATCCTGTCGAATTAACGCCTCCAGGGGCTCCATCGCCAGCGCAAATAGGAGGGGCGAGAGAGGGCAACCCTGTCGGGTGCCCCTCCGGATCGGGAATGGTTCAGAGATCGCACTGTTGACGAGGACACGGGCTCTAGGGCTGTTATAGAGAACCTGGACCAGGCGGCGGAAGGGAAGACCGAAACGCATACGTTCCAGGACATCCCTCAAGTACCTCCAGTCCACTGTGTCAAAGGCCTGCTCGAAGTCAACGAGAAGAAGCGCCAAGTACGGGGACAGCCGATGCCGGTGGGCCAACGCCAAGTGGAGGCGGCGGATGCAATGGCGGGTGCCCCTGGCCGGCATGAACCCGCATTGGTCAGGGTGGACCAGGTCTTGTAGGAGGGGCCGGAGTCGCTGAGCTATTGCAGTAGCGAAGATTTTAATTTCAGTGTTGATCAGCGAAATTGGGCGGTAATTAGAGCAATTTAGGGAAGGCGGTTGTGTCTTAGGGATGACCACAATGGTCGCCATGTCAGACTCAGATGTGAAGAACCCGTCGTCAACCACCTGGCGGAAAAGCGCCGTTAAATGGGGGACCAGGTCATCTCAAAATACAGAGTAGTACTCCTGGGGGAATCCATCGGGTCCGGGCGTTTTGCCGGAGTGCATCAGAGAGATAGCCCCATGGATTTCCTCCGGGGTTAAAGGGCCGTCCAGGGTGTCTGCAGTCTCTCGGGAGAGACAAGGAAGGCAAGTACCAGATCTCTCCATCAATTCAGCGAGGGAGACTGTGGGGGGGGACGTGCTGCGTACAGAGCCGCATAATACTGAGCAAAGGTTTGCGCAATAGCTCGCGGTGTCACCTGATGGGTCCCATTAACCGTTTGGATCTCTGGAATGATGCGATGGGCCCTAGGGTAGGATATCAGGTTATGGAGCAGTTTGCCATTCTTGTCACCCCAGCCATAAATACGGGCCATGGAGGAACGCCATAACATTTTGGCCAATTCCAGGGAGAGCCGACAAATCTCATCGTGGACAAGCACCAGCTGTCTAGAGGAGTCGGCGGTATCATTAGCCAGTTGAGCCTGTTCCAGACAAACTGCTCGGGATTCCAGCTGCACCAGTTGGGTGACTTGGACCACGCGTTTGGCATGCACTAACCCTCTGGCCACTTCCCGAACCACCGCCTTGCCCGCTTCTCAAAGCATACCCTGCGAAGGGACAGATCCAATATTGGCTGAGCTCCCTGCCAAGGGACTACACCAACTCGGAGTCTTGCAAAAACCATGCGTTTAATCGCCAGGCTGTCCTAGGGCCTGCGGAGGGATACCCGATGTGGAGGGAAATGTGGGAATGGCCGGAGATTCCCCTTGGAAGGATCTCCACCCCGGACACCAGCTGACAGTCCAAGGCAGGCATCAGAATGAGACCTATACAGGAGTGGGTGTGGTGGGCAGCTGACGTGTGTGTATATTTTGTCTGTCGGGGATGCCACACTCTCCATACATCGCAGAAACCCATTGCCGAGGTCCAACCCACGAGGCTCTTCGCGGAGGTCAACCGATGTGGCGAAGAAGGGCCCGTCACGTCTCTAGAGGTCTGTAGGACAGCATTAAAGTCCCCCCTGACGACAGTAAGGCCTTGGGGTAGGGAGGAGACCACCTGCGTGAGGCGCCGAAGGGTGGACGACAAGAGCGCTGAGGGAACATAGGTGCAAAGGAGGTTCACGGGGTTACCCTCAACCATCCCCGACACGGCCACAAACGTCCCCTGTGTGTCAGTGGTGACGTCAACTACGATAAAAGGGAGCCCCCATTTTAGAAGGATGGCCGTCCCCCGGGAACCTCTAGCGAATCCGGAGTGCCAGACCCGGTCAAACCCATAGCGGGCCAGGAAGTGGCATTGGGAACCCAGAAGGTGTGTTTCCTGGAGAAGCAGAGTATCAGGCATGTGTCGGCGAGCCGCTCGGAGCACTGCAGTACGTTTAATGCGGTCCAGGAGGCCATTCACATTCCAGGAAAGGATGTGGAGGGGCGTGGCATTAGTGCGGGTCATGTGTAAGAGTGAGGACTGGCATGAAGTGAGTGGACAAGAAGGACCCCTTACATTCAGGTGGAAGACTGCAGTCGGGTCTGGGACACCAGGGCATAGTTGATGGAGATAGGGGTGTGCGTGACAGGTGAAGAAGATATCATGACATGTGACTAACAATGGGAATGGAACACGGCGGCCCGTAGGCGGCAAAAAACAACAAACTCCCAGGAGACAACGGTCTCTCCCACTTCCCTCTCCCCCCAACTCTCCCCACCCTATACTTCAGAACGGGAAGCATCTGTCACCCAACAAGTCACAAACACCTGCGAGGGAGGCGAACAGCTAAACTAAAATGGTTAGCAACCACAAGATTGGGACATGGCTGAGTTGGACCCCCCTCCATGCGTTCCGATGAAATACTAACAGCAAGTTACATGAAAAGAAAGAAGAAACATGCATCTGTGGGCAGAAGGGTTCAACACTCAGGATTACAACAGTGTAAATACCCCAACAGACCAGACTGGTGAGCACCATACGAGCTGATTCTCAGAGTCAAAGACATGCTCATTAAGGACGAGTCTCCAGTTGGAGCCGCAAGCGCAGGCGGCATCTACCCTCATGGCTCGGTGTCTACATCAGAGCCGCGGATCACAGGGCTCCCGGACAAGTCGGAGTCCGACCTGGCCCGTCTCAGAGTGTCACTAGGTCCGGGGAGGCTGCCCAGGTCAATCAAGGAGGAGGCCGGAGGCGGGCAAGCAGGGCCATGTTCCTGAGTTTGGGCTGAAGGTTGTTGGGTTCGTGTCTCCGGCGATTGGGAGCCACCACCCAGGCGGCAAGCCCTCCTCCGGGATCCGGTCCTACGCTGCCTGGGCTTTGGTGCGGTTTGGTTCACCCGCTCCGGAGCTCTCTGGGAAGGAGAGAGAGTTGTCGTCTGGCGGAGGGGCCACTCCTCCGTGAGCCAGGTCCATGCGGCTTGGGGAGAATCAAAGAAGAAGGTCTTATTCTGAAAGATTACTTTAAGCCGGGCCAGGAAGAGGAACCTGTAGCGAAGGTCCAGCGCCCTCAGTTTTTGCTTAACTTCATCGTATGAGCGGCGCTGTGACTGAACCTTTCTAGAGTAGTCCTGGATTCTTGGTGATGCAGCTGCCCCAGCTATCTGGCTATCCCCAGGATGGCGTCCCTATCGCGGAAGTTCAGAACACGGAGGATGATGGGGTGAGCCGGGGCACCAGACGGCGGCTTTGGGGCAAGGGAGCGATGAGCTTGTTCCACCGCAAACCAGGGGGAGAGTTTCTCCTTGGGCATCCAGGAGCGGATTCAGGTCTCCAGAAAGGCAGTGGTGTTGTCCTTCTCCACCCCTTCTGGGAAGCCCAGGAGGCGCAGACTATTGCGGCACGCCTCATTTTTAGCATCCTCGGCCTGGCGGTGGAGCTCCTAGGTCTGCGACTGGAGACGGGCCAATTGAGACTTGAGGATATTGATGTCATCTTCCACTGTGGAGATACGGGACTCAGCCTCGGTAATACGTTCCGTAGCCTTACGAAGGTCTTGACGGATGAGGGCCACGTCGATCCGGACTTCTCCGATTTTGCTTTCGACGGACGCTTGAGACGCGCTGATCGCCTGAAGGATGGTCGAAAGGTCTCCTCCGACTTGGCCCGAGACAGACGCTGCCCCGCTACTAGGTCCCCGATCCGATTTCGCAAACTGCTCCATCGTTGTTTGGGTTGTGGAGCCAGAGGTTGGGGGGGCGCGGGGCTTGCCAGACAGTGAAAAGACAGTGCGTTGAAATGGCTCACATCCTTTCTCCACCGACGCTCCTTCCAAGTCTGGGAAGGAGAAAGCCGCTCCCCCTCTATCCCCCTCCGGTGTGGAGTGCCTCAGGGCTCTTCACTGAGCCCCACGCTTTTTAACGTGTATATGGCCCCACTGGAGGAGCTGGTCTCACCATTCGGAGTCACTATCGTCAGCTATGCTGACGACACTCAGCTGGTGGTGACTCTCTCCCACCCCAAGCTAGAGCCCTCCAATCTTCGAGATTGCCTCTCCAACATCCATCAATGGATGAGTGACTCAGACCTCAAACTAAACGGGTCAAAAACAGAGATCCTGCTCCTAGGTCAAAAAACTATGAGCCTTCCCTCCAACCTCTGGCCCGCCTGTATGGGTGAACCCCCTACTCCCAAGACAGAGGTTAAGAGTCTGGGAGTTTGGCTGGAGACAGATCTCACCTTCAGGACCCAGGCCAGGAAAACAGCCGGCATCTGCTATGGCCTACTCAGATCATGCAGAAAGGTGCTCCCTTTACTACCATCCCAGTCCCGTCTTCTGCTGATTCAAGGCTTAGTTCTATCCAGGCTGGACTATAGCAATGCCATTTACCTTGGAGCACCGGAAGCTACTCTTCAAATACGGCAAAAGACCCAGAATGCCGCAGCTCGCCTACTCACGAACACCCCAGCCAGAACATCAGCCAAACCAGCTCTGAGGAAACTTCATTGGCTCCCTGTGAGGGAAAGAGTCGTTTTCAAAGCCCTCTGCCTGGCCCACAAGGTTTTGCACAACGCCGGCCCCCCTATTCTGAATAATTGGATCACTCCTTACAGACCGACGAGAGCACTCCGGTCAGAACAGGGAAACCTTATTATTATTCCCAGGGTGAAGAAGGCCCGCATAGGTGGCCGCCGCTTCTCTGTCAACACAGCAAAAAAATGGAACGCGCTCCCCCCGAGTCTCAGAGCTGAACCAAACCTCCTACGATTCAGGAAGTCCCTCAAAACCCTACTTTTCCCCTGATTCATCAGCAGTCTCTCTTCACCCCCACCTAGGAGTCCGAGGTTTCAGCGCTGGGATACTCGAGGGTGACTACGCGCTCTATAAAAACCTAAAATAAAATAAATAAAATAAATTGCCCATAGCTGTAGACAGTCAACCAACACGAGCTAGAAGGGGGTGGGATGCCGGTCCCCTCAGCGCCCTAGCCACCTGATATGATGGCCGGTCCGCACCTCTGCATGCAGTCCGCCTATGACTAAGTCCTCCTGACGGGCGCTCGGGGGGAGGGGCTCACCACTTAATGCATAGGTCGGTCCTCCGGGGCCAGACCGCACCTCGATATTCCCACACCAGGTATAGTGGCGCCTCCAGACAAGTCCGAGACAGGGAGGCCACCGGGTCCAACCGCCCCCAAGCCCAGCGGTGGGCACCCGGGCACGCTGCACCTCTCCATGGGCGCACTGCTTCGGGCAAGCCCCCCAGGGGGCACGCCTGGGGCTCGGGTTCGCGTGCCCTGATCTAGATGTCAAGATTCAGGTGCTCTTCGTCGCCCGGGAGGAGGATGGCCCACAGAGCCACCACCCACGGCTCCCAGTGGTGCCCAGTTCTCAACAGGAGGGAGCGCCTGGGGCACAGTCCATCCACGCCAGGGCCAGGGGATCGGAGGGCCGCCATGCGGGGGGCGGACAGGGGCTGGATTGGCGTGGGGGCCCAGTCCCCAGGGCAGGTCTCGAGGGCCCAGACTCGCCGCTCCCCCCCCTGCGGGATCCCCCAGCTATTGCGGTCAGGGGGGTCGATGATATCTCCACTCAGGGGGACGAGGAACCACAGGGCCACCGCCCACAAGCCCCCCAATGGGCTACAGTCCTCCAGAGGGGTTTCAGGATCCAGGCGGACAGCGGCGGGGCCAGGGGCCGAACGGATCGCTGCGCGGCCCACAAAAGATCAGGGTCGCAAGGTGGAAAGCGTGGGCCCAGTCGTCTTCCACCCCCCAGGAGCTCCTCACCGCAGCGGCGTCTCTCTTCGACGCACCGCCCGCAACTCACTCGGTCCCCTCGCTTTCTTTGCCAGGCCAGCCGCCGCTACCTCTCCGTCGCAGATTGAACCAGCCACTTTAGGATGGGCCCATGCTCCTCAGCGCCTTGCGTGCAGCCCAGGCCTCGAGGGGGCCGTCATCGCACCGCCACACCGGCCCCCAGCTCACTCAGCCAGTGTAAGGCACCCCGAGAGCAAACAGCCTCTCTGCCCCGACCCCAGCCACGGGTGGGGCCCCAAGACCGCAGGAAGACAAGCACCCTTGCTCCGGCCCGCGCTACATGGGGGCCGCCATTTTGGTGAAGTCGGGCCTTGAATGAATGAATGAATGAATGAAAGGAGTCTTTTATCGCGCAACTTAACCCAAGGGCATCAAGGCGCCAAAGCTGGTCATCTAACACATAATCCGCCAGCTTCGGCTTTACTAATACACTTCGGAAAAGAGCCAAGTTTTTAGGGCCTTGCGGAACAGAGCAAGCGAGGATTGCCCTGAGAGTTCAGGAGGGAGAGAGTTCCACAACCTGGGTACAACAGAGGAAAGCGATCTGCCTCCCCATTTCGCTCTTACAAACCTGGGGACCTCAAGAAGATTTTTATTGGAGGAACTTCAGCAGGGAGGAGCAAAACAGGGGGAAAGAAGCTCAGGGGCGGCCCCAGACGGGCACCGGGGGGACAGCGGCCCGCACCGGGATCTGGAATCAGCAGGTAGGTGGCAAGAAGACAAGCTGTGAGCGGTGGATGGCAGGTGGATGACGGAGGGGGTCCAGGAGCACTCTCAGAGTGCGACCGCCATCTTGACGCCTCAGACCACGCCCCAGAGAATCCGCATTTAATGCCTCTCTGTCAACGATTAAATGATGGAAGAGAGAGAAATTCCTGAATGTGATTACCAGCGAAATGGAGGTCCTGTTTAGGTTCTTGGAGTCTCCTGTGTGGGACATTAGTATATTTCAGGTTCGCTTTTAACATTTGAAAACAGATAATAACCAGACACGTGGCTTCACAAAGATTTATTTTTTAAGCGACCTATTGGATAGTGTATTTTCATGGATTTAGCTGGGTATAGTACCTTGCAGCTGGACTGTGCAGAGTTTACAGGCTACTTTCAACCTTAGAAGCCAGCGGTTCATCCAGTCATACATTTGACCCTGTACCACACTCAGAAATTTCAGAATCTATATTCATTGAGACTGTTAAGGCTTCCATATTCATGGGCAGTTCTTTTAAACTTTCAGACAATTCTCTTGTCCTGACTGCTAATTCATTTTCTTCTTCTTCATTATTTGACCTATTTATCACTTGTCTTTCTTGCCAACTACTCATTGGAAGGAGTTCTGACTTTGTAACTATATTATTAATTTGAACAGGTTCCTGTATATTTATTGCATTACTCCCTATGGGGACTGGAATAGTTTGGAGAACTTTTGTAGTTTCCGCTGGCGGTGCCTTTAGCACCACTGTCACAAACTCCCCTTGATATGGAGGTGATCTGTTATCCAGAATGTCATCTAGCAATTCATCTTTTGTGTCACTGTATCTACAGCCTAAAATTTGAACATGCTTATCGTCCTCTTTATTTTTATCTCCTGTAGATCCTCCCATACTCCTGACAGGAAACAAATCATTTGGTACATCTACCTGTTCCCATCTACATATTTTGTCCTCAATATTCTCATTCCGATATTTATCCAAACCAAAATCATAACCTCTTCCTGATCTGTGTTGTTCTCTCTTATACACCTCACCTTCCCATTCCATTAACACTTCAAATTGTGAAGGTTTAGATGTAGGCTTAAGTTTCATCATTGTTTCTCTGAAATTTTGTAAAACCTCTATGTTAAAAGAACCTTCTGGAGGAAATGCAAGCTAATCATCATCTTTCGTGTATTGCACCCATTTCTCGACCCACAAACAAGTGAGACAGCCATATTTCATTAGCATGCGAGATACAGGCGTTCCCATGGAAAAGACTAACTTCCATTCCGGGTTTACTACAGGCTTGTCTTTCACAAACAAGCTTTTTACCTTTCCAAACAGTGAAACTTTCTTCTCTTTACCAATATAATACATTTTTCTGTTAATTTCCTGTCTTTCAAAAGATTGCGCACTCTTCTGTTGCTGTTCCATAACACCAGCCTATCACAGCACGGTTTACACTAGCGTACTAATTAGAACAAGATATGTCTTCTTAGTGCTTAACCAATAGTTCGCTGCTTTCGCTGATGCACCAATCAGCCCTTACTCTGTCTTGGTCACGAGGACCAATCCCTGAGCGACACTTTTGACGTCAGCTCTGCTCCAGCTTCTGCTGCTTCTGCTGACCCCTCCTTTACAAAATCTATCGAGAAGCCATATTTACAAGATATACAACTGAATCGGTTAGTAACTTACACAAAACAACTCCATTCGTCTGTTTCGCTAAACCTTGGTGATAGTTTTCTCAATCACACAAGTATTCTGTATTTCCAGTAGACAGCGCTTACCTCTTCTCTACCACAGAATTTTAACTCGCTGATAAAGCAGCACATCCCTCTACATTACCCTTCTCTCAAGCTCGGGTTAAGCTCTATTACTCTCTTGGCAGTAAGTTTTAAATCGGGATACGCTATGATTCCTGTACTTGAAGGCTAAGATTTTATAGGCTGTCCTTGCTATGCATTTATCCTTTCACACGAAAAGTCCCTAAACTTGTGATGTGCGACGACACCACTTGTGATATACGACAATAACACTGCAGTATACAACGATACTACTTTTTTGAAACAGACTATGCGATGTGCAGCTTCACTTGCCACACTTCCTCTGCCTGCAGACAGAGTGACCAGCTTCACGCAATACTCTGAAGCCTTTCCAGGACTACTTATAACATAATACGAACTCAACAGATGTTAGTCATAAATTTTATACATCAAACTCTATATACATTAACCTTTGAATATAGGGGTTTTATATACACTAAGCTAGTAAAAATAACCATCACTAATTACCAAACTAGTCAATAATAACCATGAATCTGCTACCAAGTAATCTGATGCCACTCTCACCCAGAAATATCACCAACACAAGGTTCCGGTCACTCCGGTGGGGCCCATAACACCGAGGTACAACACACTTAGTCACACACACTTTACCCCAAACCCTTGCAAATATTTTTTAAAAATTGGGTTCAGTGAATTCTCTCCTATAACAGGATACCGTTAAGCACATATTTTAGCACCACAATTTGTTTTCATTCATAAGTCTACTAAACTAATCTGTGCATCAATGTACCCCGCCAATTAGGTTGATGGACCAATTAGTTGAGTAAGTTGATGGTGATTGTCAAGACCAGCTTAACCTCACTACAACAATACATTGATTTGCATAATTAATTGACTCTAAAGAATCACAAACACCTGGGTTCTTGTAAAATACTTCATCGCCAAGGTGCTCTCAGTCACCAGCTGGCCAGTGGCCCCTTGCAGATGGACACATGGATGCTGTGGTCCACAGAAAGACACCCAGAAGAACTACAGGACTGGGTTCATGTGAGGGCATCCAGGGTACAAAGACTGGCACTAATTGCGTCCAGTCTGTATATGTGAAAGTGGTGGAGCCAGTGATATATGTCTACAGGTGAAAAGAAGAGTGGAGAAAAGTCAGACGGTCAAGAAGAACACGTTTGATAAACCAAAGTGATGGAAGAGAATCGCGCAACTGAAAGGCAACAATTGCGTGCAAATCACAACCTCATTTGTGCTCCAAGTGTTGTCAGTTCAGAGATGCTGATGAAATCCCCAGAAGTTGTGGCAATGTTGTGAGCCTCAAGCAGTCAATGTGTGTGGTTGCAAGAGGAACGAGGAGGAGTGTGAGTTGTTGTGTGCAGAAGGGTGTGTTACAGTGCCAGTGTGAAAGTTCCTGCCAGCTTGACGGATTCATGTGGGGCTAAAAATCTACGGCTGCTTGATGTTTAGTATTTTAATATATTGTTGCTGTATCTGCATTTTTTCGAAATATTGTGTTTGACGTCAGGAATATGATTTCATAGAATGATATCTATGCAATTGTAATATCCCGCACTTCATGGGTATAATCTGCTTTATGTGACACATACCTTCATCAGCCCTTTGCCCACGCTTCTAAGGGGTTGTACGACGGTACACCGCTGGTAAATACATCGCATGCATTTTCCTCGCATTTTTTAGCACGCATGTTTTACCGCAATTATGCATTTACATCGCATTCCAATACCACGCATTGATTTTATATTTAAAAACAATGGAACATATTATCAAGAACGGGCGTAACCTTATCGCTGCTTTACCGGCAGGAAATTGCTGCTAAAGCAGCGATAAGGGGCTTGAGAATATGCCCTATAGAATTCCAATAGAAGACCAGGTTTGATGTCCTGCACACCAGAACCTGGGCTTCTATTGGAATTCACAAGGGCATATTATCAAGCCCCTTATCGCGGCTGTAGCGGCGCTAAATCGGCAATCATTTTATTGCCCATTCTTGATAATATGGCCCAAAGTGTTTGTGGGGGGAGACCCCCCACTCCTCCCAGATTACCTTCATTTCGTGGTTTTGGTATGCGATGTAAATGTTTAATTGTGGTAAAAAAATGCATGCTAAAAAAAGCGAAGCAAATGCATGCGATGTATTTACCTCGTTGTAAAGGCTGTTTCACCTTCACATGCGCCTTCCTGTATCT
Organism: Lissotriton vulgaris; assembly: GCF_964263255.1. Classification (NCBI taxonomy): domain Eukaryota; kingdom Metazoa; phylum Chordata; class Amphibia; order Caudata; family Salamandridae; genus Lissotriton; species Lissotriton vulgaris. The sequence goes on from NC_141689.1 coordinate 32,434,544, forward strand.
TATGTTCTTAGATCACTCCTCAAGGACCCGCAGAGTGTGGTCCTGGTTGGAGCTCTCATTGTGTGAGTCTGGAGCGAGGCGACATCTTACCAAAGATCAGTGTGATATCTGCATGTGTGGGCCATCACTAATAGTGGGCCTGCTGGAAAACTGTTAGAGAGGGCTGCTGTGGAGCAACCATGAAATCAAACAAGGTGTTAATTGTTGCTGTGGGACTAACTTGGTGTCATTGTGTTTATTGTTTCAGACGGTGTTGTTCTGGGCGTGTGAAGTTCACCCTTCATTCTCTGACTGGAAGGACCTGACCACGAGCTTCAAGAGGCTGGTGGATTTGCTTATAATTTTCCTTACTGCCAGAGTGCTGCCCCACTACTTCCTGGGCTCAGATGTCAACCTGTTTAAAGCGGACGTATCGGTCCTGGAGGAGATCTGTGAGAATGTGGTAAAGTTCAGAAGTTCTCCTGAGAAGTATCTACAAAGCAAGGATTAAAAACTGCAGGAATTAAAGGTACACACCATATTGTTTTATGGAAATGCATGGTAAGCAAGTGCTCGCCCATGAAAAGCATAGTTAGCATGTATACACCCATTAAATGCATTGTTGGCAAGTACACACCCATGAGATGTATGGTTAAAAAGTATACACATATACAGTACAATCAGGGTTAGCAGGCACACACCTATAAAATGCATAGTTACAGGTACATGCACATAAAATGCATGGTTAGCAGGAACACGCCTCTGAAATGCATGGTTAGCAAATGCCCGCCCATGAAAAGCATGGTTAGCAGGTATACATCCATGAAATGCATAGTTACAGGTACATGCACATGAAATGCATGGTTAGCAGGTACACACCCCATGAAATGCATGGTTAGCAGGTACACATCCCATGAAATGCATGGTTAGCTGGTACACACCCCATGAAATGCATGGTTAGCACGTACACACTCATGAAATGCATGGTTAGCAGGTACAAGCCTCTGAAATGTATGGTTAGCAGGTACACTCCCCATGAAATGCATGGTTAGCACGCACACACTCATGAAATGCATGGTTAGCAGGTACAAGCCTCTGAAATGTATGGTTAGCAGGTACACACCCATGAAATGCATGGTTAGCAGGCACACGCCTCTGAAATGCATGGTTGGCAGGTACACACTTCTGAAATGCATGGTTAGCAGGTAAACACTGATGAAATGCATGGTTAGCAGGTACACACCCATGAAATGCAAGGTTAGCAGGTACACGCCCATGAAATGCATGGTTAGCGGGTACACCCCCATGAAATCCATGGTTAGCAAGTACACACCCATAAAATGCACGGTTAGCAGGTACACACCTCTGAAATGCATGGTTTACAGGTACACACCCCATTAAATGCATGCTCAGCAGGTACACATACATGAAATGCATGGTTAGCAGGTACACACCCCATTAAATGCATGCTTAGCAGGTACACATACATGAAATGCATGGTTAGCAGGTACACACCCATGAAATGCATGGTTAGCAGGTACACACCCCATTAAATGCATGGTTAGCAGGTACACACCTCTGAAATGCATGATTAGCAGGAACACACCCATGAAATGTCTGGTTAGCAGGTACACACCCCATTAAATGCATGGTTAGCAGGTACACATACATGAAATGCATGGTTAGCAGGTACACACCTCTGAAATGCATGATTAGCAGGTACACACCCATGAAATGCATGGTTAGCAGGTACACACTCTTGAAATGCACGGTTAGCAGGTACACACCCATGAAATGCATGGTTAGCAGGTACACGCCTCTGAAATGCATGGTTAACAGGTATACACTAATGAAAGGCATGGTTATCTGGTACACGCCCATGAAATGCATGGTTATCAGGTACACGCCCATAAAATACATGGTTAGTCGGCACACGTCAAAACTGTGTATTATTGCAGGCATGCAGCAACATAACTGACTACTTCCTCTAGTTTATCAGAGGTTGCAGCCCACTCATCCATGAACTCTACTTTCCTTGACGGAAATCTATATTAAATGCCTACTGGACTGGAACCACACTCCCCACCTGCATGGCCACTGTGATGTTGGTACTGTGGAATCATAGACTCTGTGCCCAAGAGCAGCACTACTACATCTTGCCTGAATCAAAGGGACTGACATTATTAGAGGTCTCAATGACATGTATCAGTCACAAACTGAACAGCTTTAACCTAAACAACTCTTGCCAGGTCCACCTTCCTCCTTAATGCGATGTATGTGTTTTTATTGCAGATTTATATAGCAAGAAATACTCCCAAAGTGCATCTAAACACTTTACAATAAAGCTGTTACATAGTGCTAGGGCAGTATACAAAAGACGAGTGACATAAAAAGGTATAATGAAACAGAAGAAACTCGGTCCTCATCCAAAATGGCTGCCAATTAATCACTCAGCAGAAAGGTTCAATTCTACCTACTGGAGGTCTGCTCTGGCTAGATTCAGAGGCCTCTAATGGCAGAACACGCCACGATCCAAGGAATCCCGTCATGACATCATTGGGTCTCTAGCTCCCTTCGAGCCAGGGATATAAGTCAAAGCCAATGGATCCTCCGCCTTCTCGCGGATCAAGGACGGACACCTAATGGATCCCTGTAATCTCTTGGGCAATCCATCCGGGAAGTTGCCGGTTCCCCCCATCCCGCTGGTCAATCCCAGATCCGGGGACTAATGGGGCATTAATTGTCTCTTCCCATCCCTGCTTTCTTTGATGGAAAATCCAAGGTAGAAAACCAGGAAGTTTTTTTTTAAATTAACATTTTATAAAGAACAAGGACATTCTGATTATGGATAAGAAGCATAGTATACAATATAATCATCTGTCATAAATCTTAGTTCCGGTATATGCTATATCTCTTAACTGCGCTCTTCAGAAACGCACCCTTAACACCTGAAAAGCAGGGCATCACCGTACCATAAAATTTGCATCACCCTCTTGCACCTTACAACTTCAGTCTGCAGCTCCAAAACAGATCCGGTGTTAGATGTTAGGACCTTGTACTTGCTGCAAACAGTGTCTACCATTCCCGTCAATTCATCATCTCAATACACCACTTACTCATGTAATGGGGAGCCTACGTTCCCAGTCCCATTGTCTTTGGTAGCCATATAAATGTGCTACAGTTCCCAGACGTTTTTTGGCCGGTTGCGCGGAGAAAGAAGGGGCATATTATCAAGATAGGGCTTTACTTTATCGCCGCTTTTATCGGCAGGAAACTGCCAATAAAGCGGCGATAATGGGCTTGGTAATATGCTCTATTAATTCCAATCAAAGCCCATCTTACAAGTCTTCACATCTAACATGGGCTTCGATTGGAATTCATAGAGCATATTATCAAGCCCATTATCGCCGCTTTAAAGGCAGTTTCCTGCCGATAAAAGCGGCGATAATGTAAGGCCCTTTCTTGATAATATGCCCTGAAGTTCGCTGTAATTTTCAGTTTGTGTACTGCAGTACATCATGTCTCTTGACCCGCCTGTGATAGTAGGAATCGGGCCCGAGCCCGGCAAATAGCCACTCTGCACCTAGCCATCAGCAGCCCCATATCGACCAACCATTTAACAGCTTTTGGTAGATGCGTAGAGTACCCCAACAGGGCCAACATCGGGTCCGGTGACAGTGTTCTGTCAATAATATCTCCCAAAGTTTTAAAAATCAGGACCCAGAAGTTGGCAATCCCTGGGCATAACCAGGCTGGGTGGAAAAAGTCAGTCAAGCATTCACCACAGAATTCCCATTCTCGTAACCCACACCTGTACAGCCTAGCGGGGTGTAATAAACTCTATTTAAAAATTTGAACTGAACCAACCTGTGCTGTCTGTTTAGGGAAAAGCGTTTCGTGCTCTCGCAGCAATATCTCCATGTTTTGTCATCAATGTCTTTGCCCAGGTCGGCCTGCCAAGCCAAGCCAATCGGGCCTTAGTATAGTGGTTATCTCGATACCCCTGAGCCAACTTATAGATTTTGGAAACCATTTGAACCGGGGAGTCAATCTTTTTCGTGAGTGTAAGAGGGGCCACCTGAAGCGGCTCAGCTAGGTCGCTGCCTACAATTTCCATCAACGCTTTACTCGTCCTGTGAAAAAGGAATCTAGTAAGCAAAGTATCATTCTGGGCGGTTGCCTCCACTTCACCCCACTGTTTTACTATTCCCTCTAGTAACATATCACCTATTGTCCAAATATTGATAGAACTAAATGCCCGAGTTACCCCTCTATCCCTGCACGGAGGAAGCCAAAGGCATCAGTCCAACGGAGCCATCGCAGAGTAGAGGATAGCTCCTGCAACTTCAGAAGATGATGCCAGGCGTATTGATAGAATCTAAGATACCAGTTCTGCGGCCTGAATGTGAGGAATACCAGGGGAGAAATGCACCAATAGTGTGCATGGGTGCTTTGAGACGCCCTGTAATATAGATCGAGGCCAGGGGCACTTATTACGTCCATGTGGTAAGGTTGCGTGAGAACTTCCCATCGGACCCGAGAGTGCTTCCCAGCCCAAGCCAATCTGACTAGTAATGTTGTGAGCGTACGAAAGAAGGAGATAGGAAAGACTATAGGGATATTCGCGAACAAAAACAAGAACAGAGGCAGTATTACCATTTTCATGATCGAGATTCTACCTGTGAGCCACAATGGCAGACAAATCCATCTGTCTATATCCTCCCTGAATGGGAACGTATTCCTTGATTGCTAATCGCAATTTGCAATTCGGGTATATTAAGTAATCGCAAAAAATATTGCGATTCCTACCTACATGGCATTTTGTGAGTCCTTAATAGCGATTCGGTAAAAATCATTCCCATATATGTTTTGTTGTCATGGGAGTGGGTTTTAGCTCCTTGTCCCCTTGTTTCTGATACTGTCATCCCTGTCCTAGGGATAGGAGTGGGTTTTAGTCCCATTTTCCTTTTCAGATTTTTTTTTTATCCCTGCCTAGATATGGGAGTGAGTTGTTAGTCCCATGACCCCATGTTGTAGATACTTTATCCCTGTATACGGATGGGAGTGGGTTTTTAGTCCCATCACCCCACGTTCACAGCTATATACATTTGGGATGGGTATCTGCCCCATTTCTCTGTTCAAACGGGGTCTCAGTCCCACTTTTGTTATGTTGGTGTTGGGTGTCAGTCCCTTCATTTCAATCTATGTTTTCATGTGTGTGGGAAGTCATCCTTTGATGCCACACTGTGCTGCATTCTGTTCTTCATGCTGCACAAGTCCCTGGGTTCTAGTCCCATGCAACGTTATTTGTACATTTGGGTGTCTGTCCCAAACAATTTTTCACTTGGGTTTTAGTCCCACAGTGTCCCTCACATGAGGGGTGGCGTATTGGGTTTTCACCACAGTCTTCTCACATGAGAAGTACTTCCTCGGGTGTCGCTTCACCCATTGTATTCCAGTCTGGGGTTATGCTTTCCCCTCACTTCTGTCATGTTTGTCTTCTTCACTTGTAGTATGTGAGCTCTTCATTCACTACTTACTTATTTTTTTGTTCATTCTTAAAGGAGGAGGATAGTGTTAGTGTTTTTCTATCTCTATTGCTTTCTTCCTTCTTTCTTTTCTTGGTTGTCTGTTTTCCCTCTCGCGATGTGATGTCACCCTCATCCCTGGGTTTACAGATTTCTTGCTATGATTGCATATTTTTACTGTGTATATGTTAGACGGGACCTGGAGGGTCGGCCGAGGACAAGGGGAGAGGTCTCCGGGGAGAGCGTCTCCAGCGATCGTACAGACAAGTAACTTCCCCCCCCACAGATAGACACCACACAAAGATAAGATTCAACGTTCTTTATAAGCAATCTTGAGGTACGGTAGAAGGGTACAAGGAGGTCTGGACTCAGGGGTCCCCTCGATTCTAGTCTCTTGGATGGGAAAGGGGGTAGCGGGACAGTCTTATTACCAATCTGGTAGTTGTGATGAGATGATGGGTAGCTCACAATCCTCGAGCTCGGCGTTCTTGAAGGACGGGCCGCGGCAGCGCCAACAGGTCCCGGGGTGGTCGAAGGTGGCAACGGTCCGCGGCAGCGCCAGCAGGTCCCGACGAAGATGGTAGTTACAACGGGCCGCGGCAGCGCCAGCAGGTCCCGACGAGGATGGTAGTTACAACGGGTCGCGGCAGCGCCAGCAGGTCCCGACGAGGATGAAGGTTGCAGAGGGCCGCGGCAGCCAGCAGTCCGTCAAGGATGAGTTCTTCTCGGTGTCTCTCGACTCCAGGATACAACTGCCTTCCTGCTCTGGAGCTGCCCCAGTTATAGGTCTGGCGGTCTTTGATGTCCGGACCCTCGCACTTGGAGGTCGGGAGGTCCGGGATGAGGGAGTCCAGACACCCAGCAGGGGGGTGGAGCCAGCGCCCGGGGAGGCTGGGGGCGATCGGCACCTGGCGGGGGAGAGCCATCGACACTCCTTTCTCCCATTGACCTGCCAAGTGGTCCGTTCACCTCCTGGGTGGATGGTGGTGCCGGGATGTCGGGGCCTGGCCAGGCCCAGGGTTGGGGTCGAGCTGAGGCCTTGCGGCCTCGTGGTGCAGTGTCCAAGATGGCGGCCGGGCTGGGCAATGGTGCTGACGGTGGCCCGGGCCCGTGATACAGAGATGTCCGGGAGTAGGAGTCCCGTAGGGGACGGAGTGTGGGTTGCTTCTGTGGGTAGCACCTGGCGAGCTGATGTCCGGGCTCTGTCATGCGGGGAGGGAGCGAGCCCTTCATGTGGCCTGTCCAACATGCGTCCCCCCCAGCTGAAGGCGGGGAGAGTCACCCATCTTCTTGGGGACTCTCCTCGTCGAGGCGGAAAAATCGTGACAGGCCATCTGCGTTGGCGTGATCCTGGCCAGGGCGGTGTTCCCCAGTGAAGTCCATCCCTTGCAGGGATATGGACCATCGCAAGAGCTTGGGATTCTCCCCCCGCATCTGCATTAGCCATTGCAGGGGGCGATGATCTGTTTGCACCCGAAAGTGGGTGCCGAAGAGGTAGGGCCGGAGCTTCTTGAGGGCCCATACCACTGCGAAGGCCTCCCTCTCGATGGTGCTCCAGCGCTGTTCTCGGGCCAACAGACGTCGGCTGATGAAGGCCACTGGTTGGTCGACTCCCTCGCTGTTCAGTTGGGAGAGGACGGCCCCAATGCCATGGTCGGAGGCATCAGTCTGGACGATGAACTCCCGGCCGTAGTCGGGAGCCTGGAGTACCGGGGCGGTGCACATGGCGACCTTCAGCTTCTCGAAGGCCGCTTGACAATCGGGAGTCCAGTCGACTCTTTTTGGCTGGTTCTTAGATGTAAGTGCCGTGAGGGGCCCCACAATGCTGCCATAGTCCTTCACAAACCGCCGGTAGTATCCGGTGAGCCCCAAGAAGGCCCGGACCTCGGTTTGCGTTACAGGTGGTTGCCAGGACTGGATAGCAGCGATCTTGAGTTGGAGGGGGGCCACCAGACCGCTCCCCACTTGGTGTCCGAGGTAGGTCACGGACCCCTGGCCAATCTGGCATTTGCTGGCCTTGATTGTGAGGCCGGCCTGTTGGAGGGCCTGCAGGACCTCTCGGAGGTGGCGGAGGTGGTCTGACCAGTGGCGGCTGTAAACCGCGATATCGTCCAGGTAGGCGGCGCTGAACTCTTCGAGGCCCGCCAATACCTGGTTCACCAGGCGTTGAAAGGTTGCTGGAGCGTTTTTCATGCCGAATGGCATCACTTTGAAATGGTAGTGGCCATCCGGGGTGGAGAAAGCGGACCGTTCTTGCGCCCTGGGGGTGAGGCCGATCTGCCAGTAGCCCGCTGTCAGGTCGAAGATGCTGAGGTAGCGGGCAGCCCCCATGCGGTCGATCAGTTCATCGGCTCGGGGAATGGGGTGAGCGTCGGTCCGGGTGACAGCGTTCAGGCCCCTATAGTCAACGCAGAATCGGAGCTCAGGGGTGGTGCCGGGGACAGCAGCTTTGGGGACCAGTACGACTGGGCTGGCCCAGGGGCTGTCCGAGGGTTCGATGACCCCGAGGGTGAGCATCTTGGAGACTTCTTCTTGGATGCAGGCACGTACCCGATCTGGCACGCGGTACGCCCGATGTCTGATGGGAGGACTGTCCCCAGTGTCCACGTCGTGCAAGCACCAGGGGGTGACCCCTGGGGTGAGGGAAAATAGGGCTGCGAACTGCAGCAGGAGAGCCCGACAGTCTTGGCGCTGCTCTGAGGTCAGGGCATCTGACAGTCGGACCCCGTCTACCAAACCATCTTTTTCACGGGTCCTCAGTAAGTCAGGGAGGGGCTCGGAGTCTTCTTCCGCTCCACTGTCTGTAGCCATCAGTAGGCTGAGCTCCGAGCGCACAAAGTGGGGTTTGAGTCTGTTGGCGTGGAGGACCCGGAGGGGGTTCCGGGAAGATTCCATGTTGATGAGATAGGTGACGGGGCTCTTGCGCTCGATCACCTTGAAGGGCCCCGTCCACTTATCTTGCAGGGCACAGGGTTCGGTGGGGGACATCACCCATACTTGCTGGCCAGGTACGAACTCTATGGAGGAGGCGTTCTGATCGTACCATTTCTTCATGTCCTCCTGACTGGCTTGAAGATTGGCTTTGGTGATTTCTCGGAACCGCCTGGTCTGATTGCGGAGGGTCAGGAGGTACTTGTAGACGTCTGGAGGGGTTTTCAGGGGGGGCATCTCCCAACCTTCCTTGACTAGGCTGAGGGGCCCTCGAACAGGGTGCCCGTACAAGAGTTCGAAGGGGCTGAAGCCGAGGGACTTCTGAGGGACTTCTCGGTAGGCGAAGAGGAGGCACGGGAGGAGCACATCCCACTGGTGGCGGAGGGGCTCTTCCAACCCCATAATCATTCCCTTGAGTGTACGGTTGAACCGCTCAACCAGTCCGTTTCCTTGTGGGTGATAGGGGGTTGTGAATCGGTAAGTGACCCCGCACTGCTGCCAGAGGGATTTCATGTATTTTGAAATGAAGTTCGTGCCTCTGTCGCTGACGACTTCCCGGGGGAAGCCCACCCGGGAGAAGATCCCCATTAAGGCTCGGCCGACCACCGGTGCTGTTACAGTTCGAAGGGGGATGGCCTCGGGATAGCGGGTGGCATGGTCCACCAGTACCAGGATGAAACGATGCCCTTGTGCTGTTCGGGGGTCCAGGGGCCCCACAATGTCTATTCCCACCTTCTCGAACGGGGTGGTAACCACCGGAAAGGGCTGCAGGGGCGCCTTGAGTTTGCGGCCGCTCTTCCCGCTGGCCTGACAAGTGGGACAAGACCGGCAGTGGTTGAGTACGTCATTTCTCATTTTGGGCCAGTAAAAGTGGGTCACCAGGCGGTTGTAGGTTTTGTCCTGACCCAAGTGTCCGGCCAGGGGGACGTCGTGGGCCAAGTTCAGCAGGAAGTCTCTAAAACGGAGGGGCACCACTAACACTCGACTGGCCCCCAACTCGGCGATTCTTTGTTCGCTGTACAATAGATCATTGTCCCAATAGATCCAGTGGGCCCCGGCGGTATCTCCCGCGCTCTGGGCGAGGGCTTGTTGTCGTAGTCCCTCGAGGGAGGGACATGTCTTTTGCTCTTGACGGAATTGTTCCTGGGTGGGTCCCCCTTCTTGACGCCACTGAGCCAGGTCTGGGAGATCCTGGGGCTGAGCGGGTTCTTCTTGGGTTTGTTCCGGGAGGTCGGTGGTGTCGGCGTCCCCCACTGGAGAGATCGGGGGAGGAGGTGCTGGCCATTCGGGTTCTTCTGGTCGGGGGATGGCGCGGGCCGCCATGGACCGGGTGGTTACGCACGCCCAGTCCGGGAGGCCCAACATCCCCAGGTGCTCTCTTCTTTCCACGGCGGCCCACGGGGAACTCTCGAGATCGTTCCCCAGGAGACAGTCCACGGGGGCATCATCGCGGACCGTCACCTTCAGCATGCCGGATACTCCTCCCCACTCGAAGGGGACGCAGGCCATCCGACACATGCTCTCCGAATTGTCGGCTGAACGGACGGGGCAGAGAACGTTCGGTATTATTTGCTCGGGGGTCACCAGGTGACAGCGGACGGCCGTCACACTGGCCCCCGTGTCACGTAGGGCTTCGGCCTTGCGCCCATTTATGCTCACCCACTGAGTGTACTTTCTGGTGTTGGCGGGTAGGGGAGCCCGCGGGACCATGTCTCTCCCCCCCAGGCACGCCAGGACCATGGCGGCCGGTTCCCACTCTTGTTGCTCTTGTTCGTATTCTTCCTGCTCTTCGGAGACTTGCTCTTCTCCTAGGGCGGCGGCAGCTACCTGGCGGGGCCTCGGAGTCTGGTTCTGTGGGCAGTTCGGGTCATTGGCGTAGTGACCGACTCGCTGGCACCTGAACACGTGACATTGGCTCTGAACCCCGGGCGCATCGGGGGGTTGCCCCTGCTGGCCGGGGGCGGGGTGCTGGTAGCGGGAGCGGCCGGGACGGTGTCTTTCCCCCGGCCCTGGCCTCCTCCTCCTCCTTCTCGGGGACGGTGATGGCCTTGGTTGTTCCGGTTCTGCTCGTTCGGGCCACCCCGGCCCACTCGGGTGCTTTCCCATCGGTCAGCCTCGGCGGCGAGCTGCCGTGGATCAGTCAATTTACTGTTGAGGAGGTGCTGCCTGAGCTCGACAAAGCAGTTGTTGGAGAGGTGCTCCCACACAACAAGGTTAAAAAGCTGCTCGTAGGTCGTTACGTTGCTCCCCTTGATCCATCCCTCAAGGGCTCGGCTGAAATAGTTCACATATTCCACCCAAGTTGTACCCGGGATTCGGGTGCAGTCGCGGAACCTCTGGCGGTACATTTCGGGTGTCAGCCCATATCGAGTGAGGAGGGCGGCCTTCATGTGATCATAGGACGTCATTTGGTGATCCGGGAGCTGTAACAGGGCATCACGGCCTTCATTGACGAACCTCCCCCATAGACCGGCTCCCCAGTCACTTCGATCGATCCGGTGAGAGGACATGGCGATCTCATAGGCCTTGAACCACTGCTGTATGTGGTCGTTTCTGTAGAACTCTCGGACGACATCTTTGGGAATGTGGACCTTTGGTTCTGAAGTTCCTGGGGTGCGTGGTTGCTCGGGCACCCCCAGGTCCTTGCCTTGCTTACGTAGTTCTATTTCTGCTAGTTTGCGCTCGTGTTCATATGCCAGTCTTTTTTCTTCAAGCTCTCTTTGTCTTTGTTTTTCCTCCCGCTCTTCTCGGAGCCGTAAGTGTTCTAGGTTCAATTTTTGTTCCGCTAGTTTTAGTTCTCCATCCATTTTGAGCCGTGCCAACTCTAGTTCATGCAGTCTGTTTTTCTCTCGCTCTTGGATCTCTTCCCGTGAGAGACCCGTTCTCCTTTCCTCGGAAGGAGCGGGGTTGGTTTCCGGTGCTTCGATGCGTTGGTCCCGGGGACCAGCGGTGTTTGCCTCTGCCCATGATTCTAGGGCGTGTTTAAAGTCATCTTTTGTGCTCAGACCGGTGGTAGCAATGCCCAGTTCCATACAAAATTGTTTTAATTCTCGATGGTTGTACTCCTCCAGCTTGTCTATTTGGAATTTCTCTGTAGACCCGCTCTCTTGGGCCGGCATTGTGGTTTAGTCGTGGGGTGAGTTGCTTTCTGTACGATTACGCGTTGGTTCAGATCGCGCCGCTGGCCACCAATGTTAGACGGGACCTGGAGGGTCGGCCGAGGACAAGGGGAGAGGTCTCCGGGGAGAGCCGTCGCCAGCGATCGTAAAGACAAGTAACTTCCCCCCCACAGATAGACACCACACAAAGATAAGATTCAACGTTCTTTATAAGCAATCTTGAGGTACGGTAGAAGGGTACAAGGAGGTCTGGACTCAGGGGTCCCCTCGATTCTAGTCTCTTGGATGGGAAAGGGGGCAGCGGGACAGTCTTATTACCAATCTGGTAGTTGTGATGAGATGATGGGTAGCTCACAATCCTCGAGCTCGGCGTTCTTGAAGGACGGGCCGCGGCAGCGCCAACAGGTCCCGGGGTGGTCGAAGGTGGCAACGGTCCGCGGCAGCGCCAGCAGGTCCCGACGAAGATGGTAGTTACACCGGGCCGCGGCAGCGCCAGCAGGTCCCGACGAGGATGGTAGTTACAACGGGTCGCGGCAGCGCCAGCAGGTCCCGACGAGGATGAAGGTTGCAGAGGGCCGCGGCAGCGCCAGCGGCAGGACGACAGTTCACAAGGCAGGGCTGCGGCAGCGCCAGCAGTCCGTCAAGGATGAGTTCTTCTCCGTGTCTCTCGACTCCAGGATACAACTGCCTTCCTGCTCTGGAGCTGCCCCAGTTATAGGTCTGGCGGTCTTTGATGTCCGGACCCTCGCACTTGGAGGTCGGGAGGTCCGGGATGAGGGAGTCCAGACACCCAGCAGGGGGGTGGAGCCAGCGCCCGGGGAGGCTGGGGGCGATCGGCACCTGGCGGGGGAGAGCCATCGACACTCCTTTCTCCCATTGACCTGCCAAGTGGTCCGTTCACCTCCTGGGTGGATGGTGGTGCCGGGATGTCGGGGCCTGGCCAGGCCCAGGGTTGGGGTCGAGCTGAGGCCTTGCGGCCTCGTGGTGCAGTGTCCAAGATGGCGGCCTGGCTGGGCAATGGTGCTGACGGTGGCCCGGGCCCGTGATACAGAGATGTCCGGGAGTAGGAGTCCCGTAGAGCTGATGTCCGGGCTCTGTCATGCAGGGAGGGAGCGAGCCCTTCATGTGGCCTGTCCAACAGCATAGTTTTACTCTTCATTGTTATTTTCTCTTTTGTTTTTCATTTCAAGAGGAAGAGGATAATGTAGTATCCTCAGGTTTTATATATGTTCCTTTACTCCTCTGCATCTAGCTGCTCAGCCAGTGTGAGTGTTTCCGTTAGAATGGTAGTGTGAGTGGAATGCTTGGGTGCCTGTGGTGAATGTTGTCAGTTGAGGATGTCCTGAGGCTACTCCTGGTGGGGCTCATTGTATCTATATCTAAGAACTTAATAAACTACATCTACTTCTACCTGGCCACGTCTACAGCATCTACTTGTACCTCTTACACGCATGGGACCAGCCCATTACAGAGTTATATAGAACGCCTATCATATGAAGAATTATGTTTTCCTGCCCCAGTCTTGTCAGGACTAGCTTCATGAACATCCTTTCTACGGAATCAAACGCTTGTTCCATATCAAGGAACACAGCAACCACCTAAACATCTTGTCTTGTGTGTTGCATCGCACCAAAAACCATTGTCAAGTTTTAAATCTGATTTCTGCTAGGGAAAAACCCGGCTTGTTCCGGTGCCACTAACAGCGGTATCAATGGAGCTGGGCGATTTGCTAAGATCTTAGCATATATCTTTGTGTCGACGTTCAATAGCGACAATGGACGACACAATGAGCATTCCGCCCTTTGCTTATCTAGCTTTAACATTGCGACAAATATTGCTTCCCTCATCGAGGGAGGCAGTAGCCTGCTTTCACTCGTCTCCTCAAATAACGTTTTTATGTGCCGGATAAGTATGTCTTTAAATTCTTTGTAAAATGAGACCGTTAGACCATCAGCACCTGGCTCACTACCGGATGTCATTCCCGCCAGTGCTTCAACTAGTTCTTCTGTATCTTAGGGGCAAATGAGATATTCCCGGTGGGCATTTTGACAGCTTGATGTGTGCCAGATATTCTTGGATGTCGGCATCATTGCCATCATTGCGTGAGCTATATAAAGTCGAGTAATACAGCTTGAATCTATCCGCAATCGCCGGTGGGTCTGTTAAAGGCTCCCCGTCTTCACGGTAAATTACCGCTATTCCCAACTTCTCTATACGTTGCTTAAGCAACGAGTCCAGGACCAAGCCGGGGCACTCCCCCTCACCATACGTGCAGGCGGTTGCATATTTACCCAGATGTTTAATTTCTGAGTCGGCCGTATCATTGTAGTCTTTCGGTAATGCTTGAAATTCCTCTGAAACGCTATCTTCTGAGTCGAAAAGAAGCCTTTGCTCCAGAACCTTTAGGCTGTTCTCTAAATCCGAAAGTCGCTTTTGGAGCACACGGAGAACATTGCAATCTAACGGAAATAAACTTTAAAAGTATCCCATACAACAGAGAATGTGTCAATGGACCCCACATTGCACTCAAAGAAAGTGTCTATAGCTTCCATAAGCTCCAATCTAAATGCTGTATCAAGCAGTGAGTATGGCGGGAAATGGCAGGTGAAGGGAGGGATGTGTGTGTGTGGACTATCCAGTACTAACAGTACCGGTGAGTGGTCTGAGTAGGTGCACGGGAGCACCACACAGCCTCGCACCTGACCGTACAGTGACCTAGAAACCAACCAATAATTAATCCTGGTATGCAAATCATGATATGCAGAATAGTGTGTGAATCCTCCCTTCCCAGGGGAACACGTTCTCCATACATCGCATAAGTTTTGATGAGTTGCCATATAAACCATAGTCCGTGCCGCAGCTGTGGTGCACTGCTTCGGGCCTCCCAATCTGTCAAGCTGAGGGTCTAAATCACAATTAAAATCTCCACCCCAGAGGTGCGTGTCACTACCATAGCTACGCATCTTGTCCAGCAGATCTGCATAAAATCGAGGGTTGTCAAAGTTTGGGCCATAAATGTTGACTAGGATCAAGTCGAGTCCTTCCCCCCTACCTCTCGAGATGGCAAATCTCCCCTCTGAGTCTGTGTCGAGAGGTTCCAATTTTAGCTCTTTCTTTGGATTAACCCAAGTATTCACCCCACGAGACGTGAATCACTCTACATGTGTATTACCCTCTAGCCCCCTTCTGCATAGCATTTGGCTGTTAAGTGGCAAGTGCGACTCCTGTAACAAAGCTATATCTATATCCTGCCTAGCGAGATAGGCTAATATCTTCCTCAGCATTCTATAATTATTAAGGCCTCGTACATTCCACGTTATAACCCTGATCCTACTAGTGTGCGTCTGTGTCATGTGTATTGGCAGACCTCATCATTGTTGCGTATGCTTATTCACTGGTGTCTCCCCGTGTCATGGTAATGCAAAACAGTCTATGTATGATCAGATCAATCGACTTAACAGAATAATCACAAGTGAAAATAAGTCTCTGTGTCCCTTTTCACCCCTCCCACGCCAAGCATACCCAACTCTGCAATGGCAAAATCCCGTCTTAAAAGCCCCTTGCTTCATACAAAACTCTCATCAACAATTGCAAACAGCAGACAAGTTTGTCTCAACTTCAGGTTGTGTTTCACACATGTGGGCAGATGTTGTCTGTACCCTCTTTTAACCAGTGCTTGACAGACTGTATGTTTAGGGCCGTCAGCCATCAAGCACATCTAGTGCAAATAACTAACTACGCAACAACTCCATATCTGCGTTGTAATCCTAACATTATTTTGCCATTTCCAGATGTGGGACCCTAGCTAACCGCTAGGTTTGATCATGTAATGCAGTGATACCCGTTATAAAACACTAATCTCGTCACCTCCCCTCACCCATAGTGGCGGCAGGGTTGCTAATATTTACCAGTGTGTCTCCCTCACCCCCCTCCCACAAGGCAAAATCTTGTCAGGCAGATTAAGCATGCAGGCAATCAGTCATGATCATCCAGGCTGCCTCCGGCTGCTCCCTCTGGGTCAGTCAGATCGTTGTTACACGTTTTTTCCTTTGACCATTCTTTCAAGGCTTTTTGTAACACCTTGGGGTCTGTAAAAATCCAGGATCTACCCTGCCTGTTCACCCAAAGTCACGCCGGGTACAGCATGGCATATTCCAAAATTTACTCCTGCAGTTGTCTCTTTAGCGGTGCGAATTGCCTGCGCGCCTCATGCACGCGAATCATAAAGTCTGAATAGAGCGCAATAGCAGTTCCCTCCTATTGGAACAATTGCTTCTCCCGAGCAACTTTCAGAGCTGTAACTCTGTCTCTGTAATTCCGCATTTTTGCAATGATAGGCCTCGAGGCTGCTCCAGGGGGGCAGCTTCGGGCCCAACGAGCGGTGAGCCGGCTTCATCACGAACATCGAGGAGAAAGTTTCAGCTCCCAGCATAGTCACCAATAGCTTTTCCACGAACAATTCCATGTTTCCTATACTTGTGGACTCCGGAAGGCCTGTAATGCGATTATTACTCCTCCAAGATCACGTTTCTAAATCCTCCGCTTTGTCTTGAAGGATTTGCAGCATTTTTCACATCTGCTTGTGCTAGGTATCAATCTCAGTCTGGGCTTCCTCGACTTCTGTGACCCTGCGCTCCGTCTTATCAAACCGCTCCACCTGTTTGTCCATACGTTCTGTCATTCTATCCATTCGATATGCCAAGGAATCAATTTTAGCAGCAAAAACATTGGCCAGGTAGATTGGTTGTAACGACAAAATTTAGTACCACTTATCCAATTGATCTAAGCGGACACACTTTTCATTTAGTATTTTTTACTCAGTCTTTCGTTTTCAAGAACATCATTCATATATGTCTGAAGAATGATACCATTTCAGTAGCAAAATTCACATAAAAATACAATATTCAAAACACAAATTTGACAATCACTGTGAACGAGACATATTTACATTTGCACAATATATACAAAAACACAGACAAAAAATGCCTATCTTCATTAAATGTTTAAGGCACCAGTCCTGATGTACAACCTACAGACAAGCAAGGGGCCATTCAGTGTTTTTGCTGGCCTGCTTGCTTGATTATGCTGGAACCTGCTGACTACTAGGGTCAAAGTTCAGGTAGAATTCATCTACAATTAAAGTCCTGATATGCCCTTCCTGAATCTTGTTCCAGCATCGAGTCAACGCGTTTCGAACCCACGTGTTATTGAGGGGTTCTCCTCAGGACCTGGACTGGAAACTGTCCTGTACTGTGAAGTGTAAATAAAATAAAATAATCGTGTAAGAACAACTGATCTCTTCTACATTTTACATAGGAATGTCCTCTATCTCAGCTAGGAATACCTGAAATGTAGCCTTGGAGGAGCAAAAGTATTCTCTCTCTCAGGGGCGCTGTAGTTCTGTATTTCTGCAGATATACAAAGAATGTGTCAACAATGCCTGGTTTTGCTACACTGTTCTCTTGTGAGAGGCTCGGTCAAAAATATACCACTGTGCGTGGTGGACTTTCCTACCTTGTGGTAGAAATTTTCTTTGATGATTCAAACTTGTAGAAGTGATGCCTGGTACTGTATGCTGTGAACGAGAATGGAGAGTAGATTGAATTGCCTGTATTCGCTATCTAACTTGTACGCAGCTAGTCTGAGGCATCGTTTGCACATACCTCAAGGACGGAGGAGGCGCGATTCAATCACGATGGACGCAGGGGATTTACTTCATGATCCTGCCAGCTCTGTTGATGTAATTTAAGACGCACATTTAGACTGTATCGCCGCCAGTCAGGTTAATGCGAAATATGTTTACAAACGCTTGACAGTTACGTCCGCTCAGAGTTCGGAATTCAGAGTGTCTCTCCGCTCGCTGCTTCCGCGTACGTCGTCAGCCCGTCGGGCCAGGTTTGTCGGTTTTTTGTGCAACAACGTGAGAGGCTGTTGCAACGTCTTTTCTCCCCGGGGCACTTGGTCTTTGTAGTGCAGATTATACGTTCGTCCCGTTCGATTGATGTATACAGGCATCTTCGACTTCACAGTTTTAGAATCTGTTGAGATGACCATGGGCACCACTCTCAGCTTAAATTGCTCAGCTCAGACAATTCATTTAAACCAGCATTGGTTGTGTTAAATTTCAAAATAAGGAAAGCCTCCCTGCGCGATAATTGCAGATCTGGATCACCTCCAGATCCTGGGGCAATTTTAATGGCTGACAGAATATTCCATTTGAATTCATTTGGGCCATGTTTTTGTTCCAGAAAATTAGATACAAGTGGGGCAGACATTACCTTGTTCTTTATCCTGGATCGGTGTTGAATGATTCTTTGTCGCACTTCCTGCATCGTTTTCCCAATGTATATTAGCTGGCACGGGCACTTGATGGCATAAACAACGTATTTAGATTTACAGTTTGTGAACACGTTGTGTCTCCAAAATGTTTTGCCATCACTAAACAATGTGCCCTCTTCAGTGGTATCACATACCGAGCAGGTACCACACTTGTGATGTCCTTTAACTGGACCTGCCCCTAAGATTGTACTCTGGACTGTCTTTTTTACCAGTGGACGTGTTGACATTATTTGTTGCACAATGCTGCAATTTTTCTTTTGTGCGAAGAGGGGTTTTCCCACTTGGGGGATGACATCTTCCACCAGGTGCCAGTGATTTCGAATAATTTTCTGGACAGATTGTGTGTAGGGACCGAATGTGGAAACACAGACCATCCGTTCTGTGGGCGATTTGTTTTTCTTTTGAAGTAGATGTTCCCTAGGTGTCCAGCGGGCCCTCTTCATCGAGTGTTTGACCAATTTCCATGGGTACCCTCTTTCTTGAAGCTTTTGGCACAGAGCTTCACCATGTAGTTCAAACTCTTCGACCCTTGAACAATTCCGTCTCACCCTCAGGAATTGTCCATAGGGGAGGTTGTTTTTTAAATTTCTTGTGTGGTAGCTGTGAAAGTGCAAGGCATTGTTCTTGTCTGTTTTTTTCAGGTAGAGAGAGGGCATCAGTCCCTCCGGGGTGTACTCGATTTCAATGTCCAAAAATGGAAGAGATTTATAATCATACGTGAGGCTGAATTTGATGTCAGGGCTGCGATCATTGAGTCACTGATGAAAGTTTTCCAACTACGTGGGTGATCCTTCCCAGATGCACCACACAACATCAATATATCGCAGCCACTGTTTTATATGTTGATGGTACGGGTTGTTGTTATATACGAACTTGTCTTCGTATTGCGCCATATACAGTATCGCCATTTCCGGCGCAAAAGGACACCCCATCGCGGTTCCTTTGATCTGTAAAAACAGATCATCCTCAAATTGAAAAAAATTCCTTTTTAATGCCAGAGCGGCCAAACGTAAAATTAGATCAGTAGGCACTCGATGTGGGCGTGGTCTCCTTTCAAGAAACACCTCCATGGCATCTAATCCATCCTGGTGGGGAATCTGTGTGTATAAGGACGTTACGTCCATTGTTGCCAGTATTTGCGTTGTTGGATCAAATTGAAACCCCTCCACCAAGTTTTTAAATTCCATTGTATCCCGTAGATGTGCCGGGACCTCCGATACACATGGTTTTAAGAATACATCCACAAATTTGGACACTGGTTCGAGAATCGAATCACAACCGGAAACTATCGGTCGGCCAGGTGGTGTTGTGGTATCCTTATGGACTTTGGCTAGGAAGTATAGGTGGGGGGTTCGAGGGTGTTATTTCACAAGATATTCAGCCTCCTTTTTCCCAAGGATTCCTTTCTCCTTTGCATCGTCGACAATCAATGTGATCTCTTGTAATATCTGCATTGTAGGGTCAGTAGAAATTGGTCGGTACCATTCTGGGTTTCTTACATGTTTAGCTCCCTCGGATTTATACAGATCATTCCACCAAAGGACCACCGCTCCCCCTTTGTCTGCAGGTCGGATCACCACTTCCCGCTGGTTCCTTAGATTGTCGATGGCCTCTCTCTGTTTCTGAGTGATGTTTGTTGGGATGAAGGCACACTTTCTCTCGGATGCATTGAGGGCTGATAGTACAGTATGTTCAAAAGTTATTATTTCTTTGGGCATATTGTAATTTGAAGGGCAAAACACAGATTTATTTCTTAGTCCTGACGCTTCAGCGGAAGCTGTCTCCACAGAGTCTTTGAAAAACCACTTCAGCCTGATCTTTCTAAAAAATTTGATGACTTCAAGTTCAAGTTCAAGTTCCGGAATTTGTATAGCGCACTACTCACCCAGAGGGTCTCAAGGCGCTTGTGGGAGGGGGTGCATTATTTATCGAATAGCCAGGTTTTAAGTTCCTTTCTGAAGGAAATGTGGTTCTGTGTGAGGCGGAGGTGAGTGGGGAGAGAATTCCAGGTCTTGGCCGCCAGGTAGGAGAAGGATCTTCCTCCCATGGTGGATCTGTGGATGCGCGGAACTGCGGCGAGAGCTTGATTGGAGGATCTTAGTTGGCGGGTGGGTGTGTAGAAGGACAGTCGTGTGTTGAGGCATTCGGGTCCTAGTTTGTAGAGGGCCTTGTGTACGTGGGTGAGGAGACGGAACGTTATTCTCTTGTTGACGGGAAGCCAGTGGAGGTCTTTCAGGTGGCCGGTAATGTGAGCTTGGCGAGGGATGTCCAATATGAGTCTGGCTGATGCATTTTGGATGCGTTGGAGTTTTTTCTGTAATTTGGCTGTGGTTCCGGCGTAGAGGGTGTTTCCATAGTCCAGTTGGCTAGTGACCAGTGCGTGGGTGACAGTCTTTCTTGTTTCGGTGGGGATCCAACGGAAGATTTTTTTGAGCATCCGAAGTACGTTGAAGCAAGAGGATGAGAGGGCGTTGACTTGTCTGGTCATCGAGAGGGAGGAGTCTAGGATGAAGCCTAGGTTACGTGCGTGGTCTGTGGGTATGGGTGCTGTGCCCAGGGCCGATGGCCACCATGAGTCGTCCCAGGCAGAGGGGGATGACCCTAGGAAGAGGACTTCCGTTTTGTCTGAGTTAAGTTTTAGGCGGCTGTTTTTCATCCATTCGGCTACTTCTTTCATGCCTACATGAAGACTGGTTTAGGCAGTGTTGGGGTCTTTGGTGAGGGAAAGGATCAGCTGGGTGTCGTCAGCGTAGGAGATGATGTTGAGGTTGTGTTGTCGCGCGATGGATGCGAGGGGACTCATGTAAACGTTGAAGAGGGTGGGACTGAGTGATGATCCTTGTGGTACTCCGCAGATGACTTCGGTGGCCTCTGATTTGAATGGGGGGAGTCGGACTCTCTGGGTTCTCCCGGCGATAAACTAGATGATCCAGTCCAAGGCTTTTCCTTGTATTCCGACGTTGCTGAGGCGTTGTATGAGGGTGCCATGACAGACTGTGTCGAAGGCGGCGGAGAGGTCGAGTAGGATGAGGGCAACTGTTTCTCCGTTGTCCAGTAGCGATCGGATGTCGTCTGTCGCTGCAATGAGGGCGGTTTCGGTGCTGTGTTTGGCTTGGAAGCCGGACTGTGAGGGGTCGAGAGAGTTGTTGGATTCAAGGAAGGCGGCGAGCTGGCTATTGACGGCTTTCTCAATGACTTTGGCAGGGAATGGGAGGAGGGAAATGGGGCGGTAGTTCTTAAGTTCCGAGGGGTCTGCTGTGGGTTTCTTCAGGAGAGCGCTGAGTTCGGCGTGTTTCCAGCTTTCTGGGAAGGTAGCAGAGTTGAAGGAGCAGTTGATGACATCACGGAGATGGGGTGCGATGATGGAGTCTGCTTTGTTGAAGATGTGGTGGGGACAGGGGTCGGTTGGCGAACCTGAATGGATGTGGGGGGTTCCATCTTAACTTTGGTGAAGTCCATCATAGTGCCAGGGACAAACGACAAACCGAGTTCAAGTACTTCCATTTCGGCCTTAGTGAGCGCCATATCTGATATGTTGATGATTGGAGATTTGTTCATGATTTGTAGTGTTGTTTGCGCGTTGTCATCTCCCATTGTGGTTTTGAAGTTAATCGTCTGGTCTTTAAACGTTGCAAGTTCTTTCTCAATTTTCTCCAGGAGAATTTTGGCTTCAGACTCTGTGTGGTTATCCCTAATCACCTTCAGTTGTTCCTCAATCTTCTCCTGTTCTTTCTTACATATACGTTGGGCGGTTTCGATGGTG
This sequence comes from Lissotriton vulgaris, assembly GCF_964263255.1. Classification (NCBI taxonomy): domain Eukaryota; kingdom Metazoa; phylum Chordata; class Amphibia; order Caudata; family Salamandridae; genus Lissotriton; species Lissotriton vulgaris. The sequence goes on from NC_141689.1 coordinate 32,456,203, forward strand.
TGCACCATCAGGTCCCTGCTGCACTTAGTACTTATGGAACTGAACCCCTTTCTATACACAGGATCGTCAGTAAAAATGTCCCTGTGATTTTTACTGCACAGAGTCTAGAGCCAAAATTCTCCTGGAGAAAATTGAGAAAGAACTTGCAACGTTTAAAGACCAGACGATTAACTTCAAAACCACCAAGTTCGAGAAAGACAAGAAAACTTTTAATCTGGAAACAGTATATCCCTATTTAAAAGACGAGTTTTATACGCGATCAGACACTACAAAGTACCTAAACACATACCAAGGGAGATCTAAGAAAAAGTTTCTTACATTTTCGGATACTTCTTCCTCTGACACTACAAGTGATTCTGACCCAGGAGAAGGGTCTTCAAACAGGAACCAGCAACAAAAGAGGCCTTTTTTAGGCCGGGGCCAGCAACAACCACGCACGAGGTTCAAACCACAATGGGAGATGACAACGCACAAACAACACTACAAATCATGAACAAATCTCCAATCATCAACATATCGGATATGGTGCTCACTAAGGCCGAAATGGAAGTACTTGAACTCGGTTTGTCGTTTGTCCCTGGCATTATGATGGACTTCATCAAAGTTAAGATGGAAGTCATCGAATGTTTTAGAAAGATCAGGCTGAAGTGGTTTTTTAAAGACTCTGTGGAGACAGCTTCCGCTGAAGCGTCAGGACTAAGAAATAAATCTGTGTTCTGCCCTTCCAATTACAATATGCCCAAAGAAATAATAACTTTTGAACATACTGTACTATCAGCCCTCAATGCATCCGAGAGAAAGCGTGCCTTCATCCCAGCAAACATCACTCAGAAACAGAGAGAGGCCATCAACAATCTAAGGAACCAGTGGGAAGTGGTGATCCGACCTGCAGACAAAGGGGGAGCGGTGGTCCTTTGGTCGAAGGACCTGTATAAATCCGAGGGAGCTAAACATGTAAGAAACCCAGAATGGTACCGACCAATTTCTACTGACCCTACAATGCAGATATTATAAGAGATCACATTGATTGTCGACGATGCAAAGGAGAAAGGAATCCTTGGGAAAAAGGTGGCTGAATATCTTGTGAAAAAACACCCCCGAACCCCCCACCTATACTTCCTACCCAAAGTCCATAAGGATACCACAACACCACCTGGCCGACCGATAGTTTCCGGTTGTGATTCGATTCTCGAACCAGTGTCCAAATTCGTGGATGTATTCTTAAAACCATGTGTATCGGAGGTCCCGGCACATCTACGGGACACAATGGAATTTATAAACTTGGTGGAGGGGTTTCAATTTGATCCAACCTCGCAAATACTGGCAACAATGGACGTAACGTCCTTATATACACAGATTCCCCAACAGGATGGATTTGATGCCATGGAGGTCTTTCTTGAAAGGAGACCACGCCCACATCGGAATTCTTTTCAATTTGAGGATGATCTGTTTTTACAGATCAAAGGAACCGCGATGGGGTGTCCTTTTGCGCCGGAAATGGCGATACTGTATATGGCGCAATACGAAGACAAGTTCATATATAACAACAACCCGCACCATCAACATACAAAACAGTGGCTGCGATATATTGACGACGTGTGGTGCATCTGGGAAGGATCACCTACGTCGTTGGAAAACTTTCATCAGTGGCTCAATGATCGCAGCCCCGACATCAAATTCTGCCTCACGTATGATTATAAATCTCTTCCATTTTTGGACGTTGAAATCAAGTACACCCCGGAGGGACTGATGTCCTCTCTCTACCTGAAAAAAACGGACAAGAACAATGCCTTGCACTTTCGCAGCTACCACCCACGAAATTTTAAAAGCAACCTCCCCTATGGACAATTCCTGAGGGTGAGACGTAATTGTTCAAGGGTCGAAGAGTTTGAACTACATGGTGAAGCTCTGTGCCAAAAGCTTCAAGAAAGAGGGTACCCACGGAATTTTTTTCAAACACTTGATGAAGTGGGCCCGCTGGACACCTAGGGAACATTTACTTCAAAAGGAAAACAAATCGCCCACAGAACGGATGGTCTGTGTTTCCACATTCGGTCCCTACACACAATCTGTCCAGAAAATTATTCAAAATCACTGGCACCTGGTGGAAGGTGTCATCCCCCAAGTGGGAAAACCCCTCTTCACACTAAAGAAAAATCGCAGCATTGGGCACCAAATAATGTCAACACGTCCACTGGTAAAAAAGACAGTCCAGAGTACAATCTTAGGGGCAGGTCCAGTTAAAGGACATCACAAGTGTGGAACCTACTCGGTATGTGATCCCACTGAAGAGGGCACATTGTTTAGTGATGAGACACAACGTGTTCACAAACTGTAAATCTAAATACGTTGTATATGCCATCAAGTGCCGGTGCCAGCTAATATACATTGGGAAAACGATGCAGGAAGTGCGACAAAGGATCATTCAACACCGATCCAGGATAAAGAACAAGGTAATGTCTGCCCCACTTGTATCTCATTTTCTGGAACAAAAACATGGCCCAAATGAATTCAAATGGACTATTCTGTCAGCCATTAAAATCGCCCCAGGATCTGGAGGTGATCCAGATCTGCAATTATCGCGCAGGGAGGCTTTCCTTATTTTGAAATTTAACACAACCAATGCTGGTTTAAATGAATTGTCTGAGCTGAGCAATTTAAGCTGAGAGTGGTGCCCACGGTCATCTCAACAGATTCTAAAACTGTGAAGTCGAAGATGCCTGTATACATCAATTGAACGGGACGAACGTATAATGTGCACTACAAAGACCAAGTGCCCCGGGGAGAAAAGCCGTCGCAACAGCCTCTCGCGTTGTTGCACAAAAAACTGACAAACCTGGCCTGACGATGTACATGGAAGCCGCGAGCGGAGAGACACTCTGAATGCCGAACTCTGAGCGGACGTAAGTGTCAAGCGTTTGTAAACATATTTCGCATTAACCTGACTGGCGGCGATACAGTCTAAATGTGCGTCTTAAATTACATCAACAGAGCCGGCAGGATCATGAAGTAAATCCCCTGCGTCCACCATGATTGAATCGCTCCTCCTCCGTCCTTGAGGTATGTGCAAACGATGCCTCAGACTAGCTGCGTACAAGTTAGATAGCGAATACAGGCAATTCAATCTACGCTCCATTCTCGTTCACAGCATACAGTACCAGGCATCACTTCTACAAGTTTGAATCATCAAAGAAAATTTCTACCACAAGGTAGGAAAGTCCACCACGCACAGTGGTATATTATTGACCGAGCCTCTCACAAGAGAACAGTGTAGCAAAACCAGGCATTGTTGAAACATTCTTTGTATATCTGCAGAAATACAGAACTACAGTGCCCCTGAGAGAGAGAATACTGTTGCTCCACCAAGGCTACATTTCAGGTATTCCTAGCTGATATAGAGGAAATTCCTATGTAAAATGTAGAAGGGATCAGTTGTTCTTACACGATTATTTTATTTATTTACACTTCACAGTACAGGACAGTTTCCAGTCCAGGTCCTGAGGAGAATCCCTCAATAACATGTGGGTTCGAAACGCGTTGACTCGATGCTGGAACAAGATTCAGGAAGGGCATATCAGGACTTTAATTGTAGATGAATTCTACCTGAACTTTGACCCTAGTAGTCAGCAGGTTCCAGCATAATCAAGCAAGCAGGCCAGCAAAAACACTGAACGGCCCGTTGCTTGTCTGTAGGTTGTACATCAGGACTGGTGCCTTAAACATTTAATGAAGATAGGCATTTTTTGTCTGTGTTTTTGTATATATTGTGCAAATGTAAATATGTCTCATTCACAGTGATTGTCAAATTTGTGTTTTGAATATTGTATTTTTATGTGAATTTTGCTACTGAAATGGTATCATTCTTCAGACATATATGAATGATGTTCTTGAAAACGAAAGACTGAGTAAAAAATACTAAATGAAAAGTGTGTCCGCTTAGATCAATTGGATAAGTGGTACTAGATTTTGACGTTACAATCAATCTACCTGGCCAATGTTTTTGCTGTTTCAATTTGAGTGGTCTAGGCCAGTTAGTATATAGACCCAAGCCTTTTTTGTTTCCCTTCTAAGGAATCAATTTTAGCATCGATGGAGGACAAGCTCTTTTGTACTGCGGACAGCATGGAGCGAATGTCCCCCTCCTCTGAATCCGGCGCCTCTGCCTGTGAGTTCAAGCTCTCTTCAGGAGTTTGCTCCCGCAACCTAGATGTTCGAGGCATGTGGGCTGCTGAATTCATATCTGTGCATAGATCGCCGCCTAGTGTTGGGTCCGGATGATTGCACATTGTTGTCCTGGAAGAGTCTTCGAAGTATCACGAGATAGGTGGCTCCTCCCCTGGACTAGAGTGCGCATGGGCATCGACTCCATCCCCAGATTGTTTTTTTCCGCCATCGGGTTCGGATGTCTTTAGTTCCCTCTTGTCGGAATCGATAGAAAAACTTTCCTTGAGATCAAAAGGTCTTTAGTTTACGTCGGTATTGTTCTGCGTTCGGCTTAACACCTTCTATTTCGGCTCCGAGCTGAGTTCTGTACTTCCGCGTGCTTTCGGCGCGGAAGGCCCTGTCGACGCTCCAGACTCATCGACTATCCATCATGGACGGTAGTCCATTCAAGAGATGTCCGGTCTGCAACTCCAAGTACCCACACATCGATGTCCACCCGGTGTGCAACAAGTGCCTGTCTCCGGACCACGATGAGGCCAAGTGTTTGGCCTGTTCGAAATTCGTGTCCAAGAAGACACTCAAGCTCCGTCGAGCTGCGCGCCTGGAGGCCCAGCGATCTGATCCGGCGCCTCCGGACATTTTCGATGTAGGAGAGGTCGAGGAGGAAGATATCCTGGACGTCTCAGAATCGAACCCCGCGTCGGACGTCGAGGAAGACTACGACAATGACGCCGAGGTTTTCGAGAGCGAGGAAGTCGTCGAGGAGGTAGGAGACGATGACGAGGTCCTCGGGGCCGTGGAGGGTAGCTCGGACGAGGAGCACCCTCAAACTGACACTGAGGCCGTTAATCTCTATAAGGCCCAGGTCGAGGGCTCGCCTTCGGGCCTTACCCAAGACCTCGATACTGAATCCTCGGCCCCGCCTTCTGGCCCGGCCACGGACATTATTACCGAGTCACTCCCGGTGAAAATGAAACCGAAAGTGAAAGTGACGGTCTCGACGCCAGACGCTGCACAGGGGCACGTATCGAAACCGAAAGTGCGCATCGCATTGGTTTAACCGAAGACTTCTGAGGCCTCGGCGCCGAAGAAACAAAAACTGGCCATCAAGCCGAAGGGACAAGTCAAGGTTGCCGAGCCTACAGCTACTGAGCCAAAGACTAAAGTACGGGTGTCCGACACTGGCGCATCGGCGCCGAAGACGGTCGACGCCGGAAAAACTCGGGTCCAACAAGCGAAGTCTGTCGACACCGCAAAGAAGTCTCTCGACGACCCAAAGAAGCGGTCCAAGGAGCTCTCCAACCCGCTTCCACACGACAAGGCCAAGGGTGCTGCGCCACATGCGTCGGCTCCGAAGGTTTCCTCACATGCGTCGACCCCGAAGGTGTCCTCGAAGGACTCGATTCCAAAGCCCCCCTCTAAGGACTCTGTGGAATCGGCGCGTCCATCGGCCGCTGGCGCTTTCACGAAGAAAATCTCTGAGTCCCTGCAGCGCCTTAGGGACGGCACCGCGGCGGTCGAGCCGAAGGACCCTCCGCCTACCAAGACTCGGGAGAAACTGGCTAAGGCTTCCACGCCTATCCTTTTCACGTTGCCGCCTCAGACGGCGCCAAAGGCTTTCGCTCCTAGGCCAGGGGCCGGCGTGCCCGAGAAGGTCTCTTCGACGCCGAAGCCGGTGTGGGTGGTCCACGGCCCACGACCTCGACAACCCATGGAAGAGGAGCGTCAAGAACATTTCATTGACACTGAGACGGGCCGGCTTTCCCTTCTAAAAAGGAAAATCACCACAGAACCTCCGTTGGAGTCTTACAAAATCCCCCTAAAAAGAAAATGGACTCTGCTGGTGCTCCTGCATTGATGGAGCCCCTTTCACCACCAGTTCATGAGGTCTCACCCGCTTGCTCTGAAGTGGAGGCTGGTGAGGACGATGAAGGAGATGAGTTTAGCTATCCGGTCTACACAGACCCAGAAGATACAACGGAGCCCTGGTCGGCTGGTGGTGAGCCTGGGGACCCTCATTCGGGACAAGACCCTCAACTCTTTTCTGCGAAAACTTCCCCAACTGAGGACTCTGCTGCTTTCAATGCCCTCATTGAACGGGCCGCTGCCAATCACAATGTCCAGCTGCATGCTGACCCTGTAGAAGTGGATTTCCTCTTTGACACCTTTGCTGTGTCTGAAAAGACTGTAAAGACTCTGCCAATGCTTAAAGGAGTGTTAAAACATGCTGCTGAGGTCTTCAAAGAACCTACCAGGGCAAGAGTCATCAACCCTACGATTGACAAAAAATACAAGGCAGCGCCTACTGATCCAACTTACATTAAGGGACAGTTGCCTCTGGACTCTCTGGTCGTCTTGAATGCCCGGAAGAGGGCTAATTCTCAGACTACGGGTGATGCTCCTCCCCCAGACAAAGAATCTAAGGTCTTTGAGGCTTCGGGGAAGAGGGTGGCAGCTCAGGCAGCCAACATATGGCGCATCTCAAACACACAGGCGCTTCTGGCGCGCTATGACAGGGCTCACTACGATACCCTAGAGACCCTTTTACAACACCTGCACGATCAATACAAAGAAGGGGCAGAAATGCTGATTCAAGAAGGGAAGCTAATCTCCAACGCTTCCATTAAGTGCGCTCTGGACGCGGCTGCTACCGCTGCGCGAGCCATTAATACCAGTGTTATGCTTCGGAGACATGCCTGGCTGAGAATCTCTGGTTTCAAGCCTGACATCCAGACCACCATCTTAAACCAAAAGGTCAACCCAGATCACCTGTTCGGCCCGGAGGTTGACACAACCCTAGAAAAGATGAAGAAGGACACTGACACTGCCAAATCCATGGGTGCCTTGCAGTTTCGGGGTGGGTCCTTTCGTCGCTCCAATGCAAGAGGAACGACACAGGGTCAGCTCTCACAGTCCACGCAATTCTACAAAGGCAACACCCAGACCTCTTATGCCAACAAGAGTCGCGGTGGATATCGCGGCAACAGCGCCAAAGGCAGAGGACGTGGCAACAACAGCTCCAGGTCCTCTACCACCAGCAAACAGTGACGCATTGTCACTGCCCCCCGACCACATAACACCGGTCGGGGGGAGACTCCAGCAGTTCCTGCCCGTGTGGAGGTCCATCACCACGTACAGGTGGGTCTTAAAACGTATCCAATTTGGCTATTGTCTGGAGTTAACATCCACTCCACCCAACATTCCCCCAAGGCACCGTCCTATGTCGGACGAGCACTTGCACTTATTGCAGCAGGAAGTCGACGTCATGCTGCAAAAAGGGGCGATAGAGCTCGTGCCTATGCAGGAAAGAGGCACAGGAGTTTACTCCCTGTACTTCCTAATCCCAAAAAAGGACGGGTCCCTCAGGCCCATCTTGGATCTCAGGCCCCTCAACTTCTACATTCTGTCTGAGCACTTCCATATGATAACTCTGCAGCAAGTGCTCCCGCTGCTCCAGCAGGGCGATTTTCTCGCAACTTTAGACTTGAAGGATGCGTACTTTCACATTCCACTACACCCCTCACACAGAAAATACCTCAGGTTCACCATACAAAACCAGCACTACCAGTTTTGGGTTTTGCCTTTCGGGGTCACCACGGCGCTCAGAGTGTTCACAAAGTGCCTGGTGACAGTGGCAGCACATCTACGGAGACAAAATATCCACGTCTACCCCTATCTGGACGACTGGCTCATCCAAGCAAAGTCAGCCCAGCAGTGTGCCGCCCACGTGTCCCACACCATTCGCCTCCTACACGATCTGGGATTCTCACTGAATTACCCAAAATCCCACCTCCAGCCCGCCCACATACGGCAGTATCTGGGTGCGACCATAGACACGGTGGCAGCCACAGCGCAGCCAAATTCAGTGAGAGTCAACAGCATTCAATCGCTGGTCCAAAAATTCAGACCTCAACACTCGCTTCCAGCAAGAGTGTTCATACAGTTGATAGGCATGATGGCCTCCTGCATATCCATTGTCCCGCACGCGAGACTACATATGCGCCCGCTTCAGGAGTGCTTAGCACGTCAGTGGACTCAGGCTCACGGGCAGTTGAAAGACCTAGTGTTGGTGAGCGGTCGGGCATACACCTCTCTGCATTGGTGGAATCCACGAAACCTTTGCAAGGGCCGACCGTTCCAGGAGCCAGTGCCACAGATCATCCTGACGACGGACGCTTCTCTCCAGGCATGGGGAGCGCATGTACTCCACTACACTGTGCAGGGACTATGGACGCATCAACAAGCGAAGATGCACATCAATGTTCTGGAACTGATTGCAATCTTCATGGTGCTAAAAGCCTTCAAAGTGCATCTCTGCAACAAGGTCGTGTTGATCCGGACGGACAACATGACGGCGATGTACTACATTCAAAAGCAGGGAGGAACACACTCTCTGCAGCTGTCTCATCTGGCTCAGAGCATGTGGAATTGGGCCATTCAGAGGAACATCTTCCTCATGGCAGAGCACCTCCCGGGCAAGGACAATCAGATGGCGAACCTGCTCAGCAGGCACAGCCACCAGATGCACGAGTGGGAGATACATCCATCAGTTCTCCAACCATACTTCCAAAGGTGGGGTCATCCAGAGATCGACCTATTCGCCACAAGGGAGAACGCAAAATGCCAAAGCTTCGCCGCCAGGTTCCCACACCCACAGTCGCAGGGCAATGCGATATGGATGAACTGGTCAGGCAAATTTGCGTACGCTTTTCCCCCAGCACTTCTGATACCGCTGGTGGCACGCAAGCTCAGGCAGCACTCGATGACTCTCATCCTGGTTGCTCCAACGTGGGCTCGCCAACCATGGTACACCACGTTTCTGGAACTGTCCGTGGTACCGCATCAAAGGCTACATCTCACACCCAGCCTTCTGACGCAGAGCCATGGCGACATTCAGCACCCAGATCCGCAACAGCTCAACCTGGCGATCTGGCTCCTGAAGTCCTAGAATTTGGCTACCTACACTTACCTTCCGACTGTATGGACATCATTCGGGAGGCAAGAAAGCCCACCACCAGAGCATGCTATGCGGCAAAATGGAAGCGGTTTGTCATTTATTGTGCGGAGCACCACATTAACCCGCTGAATGCTTCCATTCAGAACATCATCTGTTACCTTTTCCATCTATACAAGTGTAATCTGGCCTATGCTTCCATTCGCATTCGTCTGTCTGCGATGGCCGCTCATCTCCAAAATAGGCAGCACCTCTCCCTCTTCAGGGTGCCTGCCATTAAGGCTTTTCTGGAAGGTCTCAAGCGAGTCATTCCACCGCGGACTCCACCAGCCCCTGAGTGGAACGTCAATGTGGTCCTTACCAGGCTGATGGGTCCTCCCTTTGAACCACTGCATTCCTGCGAGATTCAGTTCTTGACGTGGAAAGTGGCTTTCCTCATAGCAATTACATCGCTAAGAAGGGTTAGTGAATTGCAAGCACTTACTATCCAAGAGCCATTCCTTCAAATTCATTCCAACAGGGTAGTGCTTCGCACTAACCCTAAGTTTCTACCCAATGTTGTGTCTCAATTTCATATCAACCAAACGATCGAATTACCAGTTTTCTTTCAAAATCCTGAGTCAATGGCGGAGCGGATGGTCCATACCCTTGACGTCAAAAGGGCCCTAATGTATTACATCGATAGGACCAAGGATTTTAGGAAAACTAAACAACCCTTTGTCGCCTTTTCACCACACCACAAAGGTAACCCTATTTCCAAGGCTGGTATTGCTAGGTGGATCGTTAAATGTATCCAGATCTGCTATCTGAAAGCAAAACGTACTCTTACCATTCCACCGAGAGCCCACTCCACCAGAAAGTTGGGGGCCTCTATGGCATTCCTTGGAAACATTCCTTTGGAAGACATATGTAGAGCAGCCACATGGTCTACCACACACACATTTACTAAGCATTATTGTGTTGCTGTGCACTCCAAACAGCAGGCAGCTGTAGGGCAGGCTGTTCTCAAAACACTTTTCCAAACTGCTGCAGCTGGCACGGGCAGCCGCCGCTAATGGAGGGACTGCTATGTATTCTATGCACAGATATGAATTCAGCAGCCTACATGCCTCGAACCGAATATGCTACTTACCAGTATGCATCTGTTCTTGGCATGTAGGGCTGCTGACATTCATATCGCCCACCCTCCTCCCCTGCGCCTGTAGCAGCTGCAGTATTCATATATATATATGCTCATAGCATGGTCATCACTCACATACTTCACTCCATCTCTGCCAATGGCTAAAAACAATCTGGGGATGGAGGCGATGCCCATGCGCACTGTAGTCCAGGGGAGGAGCCACCTATCTCGTGATACTTCGAAGACTCTTCCAGGACAACAATGTGCAATCATCCGGACCCAACACTAGGCGGCGATCTATGCACATATATGAATGTCAGCAGCCCTACATGCCAAGAACAGATGCATACTGGTAAGTAGCATATTCGTTTCTCTGCTCAAAGTGGAGCTTCGTCTGATTTATGTCCACTTTTCTCATGATGATTATACTGGGGTGTACTGAGTCGCTGGCACAAGGAATGCTCAAAAACAGCTGTGTAACTCTTGTGTGCAAGCCAAGTGAATATCCTGTGAGAAGTTGGCCTAATATATGATGTCCACTATTCTAGTGGGCACCTTGTATCAGTCCAAACAACCCTTATGGTGAATGGTTGTAAGTCAACCTTATAGACCAGCTATCCTAGTGGTAGCATGGACAAAGCAGTTTTAGGCTAAAACTTCAGAGGGCATGTAAAGCCAGCTGTTTTACCATATGTAACACCGAAACGCGTCGACGCTATTTTTGTTTTCAGAATTCAAGCCCAGTAAATCTCTGGAATAAGGTTGATTGTCAAATGAGATTTGTCCTACAAATACAGCAAGGGCTTTTGAATCTTGCAATCAGTATTAGAAATAGATATTCTTGATTCTTTGGGGTTATGCTTTTGATTTATAGGTGTTGTATTGTCTGCCTTAGATTAAGTTGTGATAAACCTTGGTAGGATTTGTTGACACTCTAAAATGTGTTAAATAGGTTTTTCTCTGCTGTTTTATCTGTATACATTGATGAATTATTATTTTTTTTTTTTTTTTTTTTTTAAAACCTTTATTTACGAATGCACAATACACAGCGTCTGCCTACAACCCCGCTGGGCCGGCCGCTATGACAAAAACAGGCTGAGCGAAAAGTGCAATATGAGGCAGTACGTTGCTGGAGCAATCTCTCACGTTAACATTATCGGCAAGAGCATAACATCATACAAATAGGATAAAAAAGGTTTAATTTTATGTTTTTGTCGAAATGAACACAAACAAACAAACACATGGTGTCATAGTGGCAAGGGTTGCTGGAGGTGGGGGGGGGGGGATGGATGTAGGAGGAACGACGATGGTGAGGGGGGGGTGGCGCGCGCAAGAGAACAAAGCATGTGGTGAGAATAGGAGAGGAACGTAAATCACGGGAAGGAGGAGAGAGGGACCTCGTAGTCAAGCGGGGGAGAACAGATGTCTCCACGATAAGTATTCCAGGGAGCCCAAACTCTGGACCACTTCCCTGGACGCCCCCGGGCCTCATATACCGTCTTCTCTCGGAACATGGACCAGTCCATGTTCTCTTTCCAGGCACTTAGCACTGGCGGTCTAGGGGAGCCCCAAAGCTGCGCGATATCCCTCTTCGCAATCATATTGCCTAAGGTAACCCAAAGTGTCTGGGCAGCAGTGCAGTCAGACGGTTCCCACACATTCAACAGGCAACGACGTGCCTCAGGAAGCAATGGGACCCCCGTGACACGACTCATCACATCATGCACCCTAGGCCAGTACGCTGCAATCATCGGACATTCCCACAGAACATGAAGAAAGGTACCATCCATCCCACATCCACGCTTGCATCGTCCATCCGAAACCAAACCCATTCGCACCAGACGCATTCCAGTAAGATACACACAATGGAGGATTTTCAATTGGACAAAGCGAAGTCGTGCCGGAATAGCCACCTCCTTAGGGGAGGACACAGCTGACTGCCAGTCCTCGTCGTCCAATTCAAGTCCGTCAGCCGTCCAGGCAGCCCGGAGCTTCTCGAGCTGGTCAGCTCTGTTATTAATAAGCTTCTTGTAAATTAAGGAGATGGTACTGTCTGGGACGTGGCCATCTAGAACTCGATCCTCCAAAGGGGAGGACTGCGGAACGTCCGTACCGGAGGGGAAGACAGAAGACAAGGCATGCCTCACCTGCATGTACCGGAAGTGCTCCCTATCATCGAGCCGGTATTCCAGCTTCAATGATTCAAAGGACTTAACCGCGCCGCGTGCCCACAGGTCCCCCACCGTGCTAATCCCAATCATGTCCCATTTCTCAAACCCTTTCGTCTTCCACAGGTTGCCCAGTCGTTCCGAATCATACAGCGGCGTCATACGTGTCAGTCTACCACCCCAGCCCGTGGCCACCGTAGCGTCCCGCCATGCCCGCACAGCACATTTCGTTGGGCCCGTAAGGAGTCGGAAGGGGGCCTTGGAATACAGCGCCCTATTAAAGTTGCCACCGGGCAACAGCAGTTTATCCAAAGCAAAGGCAGGAGCGGGCTCCGGAGAGTATGTCGCATGGTTGATGGCGCTCAGGTGCGAGGCCCAGTAGTATCGTCTAATATCCGGCAGCGCAATACCTCCGTCGTACCAGGAGAGCGTGAGCTTGGATAAGGCAATGCGGGCACGGCCGTCCCAGATGAGTTGCCGCTGCAAACTCTCGACTTCACGGAAATAGCGAGCTGGAACAGGGTCGAAGAAATTTTGCAGGGCATAGAGGAATCGGGGGAGCGACATCATTTTAAAGAGCGCCGCCCGGCCTAATGGAGATAGGGGCAGATCGCGCCAACGCCGAACATCCTGCTTCAGTCTGCGGAGCGGAGCATACAAGTTCCGCTCATAGCGGACCGAAGAGATCATGGATACATGGACCCCCAGATACTTAAAGCCGTCAGTCGCTACCAGGATGGGAAATCTGCGGGGGAGAGGCGGCAGGGTACCAGCTATGGCGTAGACACAGGACTTGGTCCAATTAATGACAAGTCCAGAGTTCTTACCGAAGGACGTGAGGACGTCGAAGAGAACATTGAGTGACTTCTGAGGGGAAGTGAGATAAAGAAGGATATCATCCGCGTACAAGGAGACACGATCCTCGAGGTCAGGGGACCATCGGATCCCTTTGATAGAGGGCTCCCACCGGAGCCACGCGGCAAGAGGTTCGAGTGCCAAAGCGAATAAAAGCGGAGAAAGGGGACAGCCTTGACGTGTGCCACGGCCCAAGGGGACGGGGTCTGAGCATCTACCATTCACCGCGACCTGAGCCAGCGGCTGTTCGTAAAGAAGCTTGACCCATGCGATGAAATTGGGGCCAAAGCCAAATTTAGCGAGGGCTGCCCATAGGTAGGGCCATTCAATAGTGTCAAATGCCATCGTGGCGTCGAGGGAAGCGACTACTGCTGGCTCGGCGAGAATAGAAGCTCTCGCGAGGACACTGTGGAGCCTACGCAAATTAAGAGCAGTGTTTCTGTGGGGGATGAAACCGGATTGATCCGGATGGATCAGGTCACAAATCACAGCAAGCATCCGAGTGGCCAGCACCTTAGCGAGGATTTTGGGTTCCGCGTTAAGGAGGGAGATGGGGCGGTACGAGGCACAACGGTCACGAGGTTTGCCATCCTTATAGATGACCACTATAGTAGCGAGGCGCTGCTCAAGGGGGAGGCATCCAGCCTCAACCGCCTCGAGAAACATGTGACGCAGGTGGGCGGCCATCTTGTCTGGGCAAAGTTTGTAAAGTTCAATGGGGAGTCCATTGGGGCCCATTGCCTTACCCGAGCGAAGGGAACGAATCGCAAGGGCGATCTCGTCGACAGTAAAGGGGGCCTCCAGAGCGAGGCAGTCCGCATCAGACACAGTAGGCAGGGCAATGTCACGTAGGAGTAGCCTGGAGTCGGCCTCATCTCGATCACTAACAGGCGTGTAAACCATACGGAAGTGGTCAACAAAGCACTCAACAATCTCACCCGGATCAGAGACAGTCTCTCCAGAATCACGAACAATGGAAGGAACAACACGACTCGCACGCTCAGTCTTATCCAGCCACGCAAGAAGCTTGCTAGCTTTGTCACCCACATCATACAGTCGACCAAGTTGATTAGACCGCATCAATTTAGCAGCATCCGTGACACAGGCTTTATAGTCTGCTTGCTTCAATTCCAATTCGTGCAGCAGTGCAGGCGTGTCATTCCCACCCAACTCACTTTCAAGCGCAGTGATTTCGGTTTCAAGAGCCACAACAGCCTCCCTCTTGACCCTGCGCTCAGTGGCAATGAGTGACAGGGCGGAACCCCGAATAACCGTCTTGAAGGCCTCCCAGAGAACAGTGGGGGAAGTGACTGAGCCCAGATTCTCAGAAAAATAGCAATCTATTGCCTTAATCAAGTCTGAGCGGAGCCGGGGGTTTCGAAAATGCCAGGGAGGGATCGGGGGAACTCTATTACCAGGCAGACCGCCCACAGAAATCGTAATCAGCAGGGGGGAGTGGTCCGAGATACCCCGGGGGAGATGCCGAATCTCACGAACAGTGGACAAAGTGGAGGCTAACATAAGAAAATAATCGATACGGGAGAGGCTGCCGTGCGCACCAGAGTGAAAAGTGTATTGTTGGAGTGTGGGATGTAGTGAGCGCCAGACATCTACTAAGCCAAAAGTGTCAGCCATTTCACTGAGCCACATCTGGGACTGTGGCAACACTCTAGGGGGTAGCCGGTCGCAGTCGCCGGACATGACAGAATTGAAGTCCCCGCCCAGGACCAACAAGCCGTCTGGCAGCCCAAGGAGAGTCCTGCCTAAATCAGCATAAGTGGTAGCCTGCAGTCCCGGGGGGATATAGACAACAACAAACACGACCTGCTTACCCTCCCACCTCCCCGAAACAGCAGCATACCGCCCACGCTCATCAAGGATAACATCGTCGATAGCAAGAGCAAGGGAAGACTTTACCATAATACCCACACCCCGGGAACCCGAGGTGAAACCCGCATGTGCAACCAGTCGATAACCCCGGCGGTCTAAGGCCTTGCAAGCATTGCCAATCAAGTGGGTCTCCTGAAGGAACACAACATCAGGGGCGTGGCGCCTCAAGAATTGCAATACAATGCCCCTCTTAATCCTGTCACCCAAACCATTTACGTTCCAAGAAATAATCCGCATTTCACCCCCCCCCATTGCGACAAAAACATTCCACACCCACCCCCCAGCAGGACCCACTATGAAAAGTCATTGCAAGATACGAAATACCATGAAACACAAAACAGAACAAATTAAACGAAACACAACCCAGTCCCCAAACGCCAACCCCAAAACCCAAACCCGTTACAACACCCCCCTCCCTGCACCCCTGCTGACTAAAAAGCCACCCCCAACTGCAGTGTGCCTGTCGCCCCATACTTCTACACAAAGAACCCCCCGAGGAGGAAGGGAGAAATCACCCGTTACCGCACCGCCACGGGCAGAGTCATTAAGGACTAAGTCAATTTACACAGTACGTTGCATAGTCTCAATCGGAACCTCCAGGGCCTCAGTTACTCCTGGGCCGCTGCACCACCTTCCGCACCACCAGGGCCTCCGCTCCCAAAGTCATCTGCCGGCAACGAGTCCAACCAGTCGGCTGCACGTTCAGGTTGATCAAAGAAATAGGCACGCTCCCGATATTCGATCCGGAGCCGGGCCGGAAACAGCATGGCATACTTCAGTCCCCGGTCTCTCAGGCGACGCTTCACTCCAAGGAAGCCTGATCTTTGTCGCTGCACTTGAAGAGTGAAATCGGGATATATGGAGACAGAGTTATTGTCATACTTCAGGGGACCATGTTTACGGGCGGCCTGGAGGATAGCATCCCTGTCCCGGTAGTGAAAGAGCCTCGCGATGATAGGCCTCGGCGGGTTCCCCGGCTTCACTTGACCTCCTGGAAAACGATAGGCGCGCTCCACGGCAAAGAACTTACCAAGTCCTGCCGGAGCCAGTTGGGCGACTATAAGTTCCTCAACCAAAAGATCGGTCGCTACAGCACCATCACCTTCCGGCACTCCGACAAGGCGTATGTTGTTCCGCCTGGCCCTGTTGTCATAGTCCTCCCTCCGCTTGAGCAGTAAGTCGTGCGATGCACGCAGATTGCCAATTTCGGATTGCGCCTCAGCCATGTCGTTCACCAGGCTCGACGTTTTAAGATCCAGTGCCTTCACCCGCTCATTTGTTTTGGCCAAGTCGGCCCGAATCAGAGTCACATCCACCGCCACCGTGTCTATTTTGGACACTATGGCTTCGAATTGTTGACTCATGTCGGCCTTGAGTCCAGTAATGGCAGCCAAAAGGTCTTGGAGCGACACTTCCGAAGTAGACGATGTGTCCGTTTGAAGTCCTTCAGCACCCATGCAGACGGCCCCGGGGGAGCCTCTCGGCTGGGTGTAGCGTTCGATCATGTTCGACTGGATCGATCCCCCCCGGGTCGCAGCCTTCCGGCGTTTTTCGGCCTCCGCTTTCGTTGCCATCTCGCGTTCAGCGTCGGCCGGATAGCCAGGGGAAGTGACGAGAAGGTAGGAAAGTCTCGAAACTCCGACGCGCGACTGAGACAGAGGTGTCGCGGGCTCCTTGCCAGTCCCACGGAGGATAGTGCAGGCTGAGAGGGCAGCAGGCGAGGCAGAGTAGGAGGAGACAGGAACAAAGGGAAGGAAACCGAAAGTGAAAGCAATACACCTCCGGCGGGCCAGATGCCAGGCAGCCGTTGTTGTTCAATTACAGGTCGGCAACAGTGGGCAACAGAGTCCCCGGTCGCGCCCGCGGGCAGGCCAGAAAGTTGCAAATTTCAGAGAAATGGTCCCCAGGGTCCGATTTCGACCAAAAAAGGATCAGTAGCATCAGCGATGATGGCGCTGCAAAAGCCCGTCAAAATGACCAGGATAGGTGCAGGATAGATAAAGAAGGACGGCGCGGGTGTCGGGAGCTCTCTGCTCACGCGACCATCTTGGATGCCCGCGTAGCTCCTCCTCGATGAATTATTTTTAACTTTGTTTTTTACTTATTGCATGAAGTGCCAGTCTTTTTATGAATAACAAAATTTATTATGCAATGCATTCTGTTTTATCTATATGTGTATGTTTTTTTAATATTAATAAAAACAAGTCTGTGAACGGTATAAATTAGTTTGTGACCAGTGATTACAAGTAGTACGAGTGAATGAATTGTTTTCTCCAGGGATTCTGTTTAGACTTTTACCATATGTAACCCCTTGAAAACCAAATGAAAGGACCCCACACAGGTTATATATAAAATATATATGTATTTATTACTAACACAACCCCTCTGGACTCTTTATGAGGTCAGAGGCACAAACACATAACAAGTTACTTAATTATCATACAGTAAGTTGCACAAAATACAGTCGAGCCCTAGGGGCGATGTAAACCATATATTAAAATAGTGGTATAAGAACCACGTCACGGACAAGGAGTAGGCCTAGGGCCTAGGGAATCGCTGGGGCTACACTGAACTACAAAGTTTAGGAAGCAGGAGGCCCACGGGAAGCGTGTGCAGTGTCTTAACACACACGCGAGTTACCATAGGAATACAATGGGAACTTAAGAGTCAGAAACTAGTGAATTTAGGACACTTCCGGTTGGCCTAGGAGGAAGCTACTGAAAACAAGGACACTTGGATAGTCAATACCCACAGGAGCACCGGAGTACTCGCGTTACCTCACACACAGGAGCCGGGTGCATAGGTGTCAAGTTGTGTCGGGGGTTCGTCGCTGGATCCTATGGAGACCTGTGAAAAGATGCTGCAGGCGACCAAGTGAGAAGTGTCCGGTTGGATCCAAGGGCGGATCGAGGATGAAGAGTACCTGAAAGCAGAGGGGACAGAGTCTGGGTCACTAGCCAGTGACCGGGAGGAACCAGGAAGGAACCAGACGATGTTGTGAAGCAATCAGGTGATGTTGTGAAGCTTGTCTCTGCAGCCACGTGGGCGAGGAGGTGTCAACGATGACCAGGAGCTGGATACGGACTCTCCCACGAAGGATCTAGCTGTTGGCGGTGTCGACTTCTGGATTGGAGTCAAAAGGCCTTGACAAAGGCAACCCACACAGGAATCGAAGATGGCTTCTGTTGCAGACCAGCAAGGTCTGGGGTGCTCCTCTTTTCCAGGGAAGCAGGGTCCTGGAGCAACCAGGCCAGCAATGCAAGTTTAAAGGTTCATCGTCACAGAGGCCACTAGCCAACAGGCAAGTAACCGGACAGACACGTCGAGCAGGAAAATGCAGAAGGGCCCCACGCAGAACTCGTGGAGTGTGGAGGGCTGATCTTCAGTGCAGATGATGCTCGGGGCTGGGGCTTCTCAATCCCCAATGCACAACATCGAGGGTGCCTCAGAAGCTGCACAAGTAGCAAGGAGCAGGTTTTCCAAGATGGCCGGTCCCACATCACTCGTCGCCTCCACGGATCTCAGCTTTGCTGTGGATGTGGATGACGGTCAACGAAGTCTGGAAGTCCAGTTCTTGTCGGGCTCTGTGCTCGGGCTCTGGCCAGAGCGTCGACAAAGAAAACTGCAGATCGCTGGTGTTTGCACAGGGTGGTCACTCCTTGACCACAAGGTAGATTCTTCAGTCTTCTAGTTGCAGTAGAATGTCGAAGGTCCAGAGTTTTGTTTCAAGTTTCAGTCAGGATAATTCTAAAGTCTCTAGACTCAGCTCCTAGCTTTATACTAATAAAAGCGGCTGATTTACCTGCTAGGTCCCACCTATGGGTGGGACCAGGGAGGGGGTGGTTACACCCCTTTACCTTTGTCCAGTTTCGCGCCAGAGCTGGGGCTGGAGTGCCCCAGCTACTGGTTTCAATTGGACTATGCGTTGAGCACCTTGTGTGCCCCAGGCAGTCTCTCATTTCATTCAGCCCTCCCTGCCCCAATACACTATGGCCTGTCTGTGGTGGTGCTAGCACCTCCCAAGACAGTAAACCTATTGTCCAAGCCTCCCTCGCTGGAAGGACTCCCAGCAGCAGGAGGTCTTGTGTCTGTGGCAGCAGCATCCATTTTGTGATGCTGAGGTTCTGGTTAACTTTAACCGGGATTACCAGGAACAACATGTCTTCTCCCTCTAGAAGGGTGGAATGCTACCCCCGTCACCAGAACTGTCGAGGGGGTAGTATTCCAAAGCGTATGACACCTTACACGACATGTTTGGATGAAGCCAAACCAAAGTTAGCATTAACAGCGAGGATTATAATGCACTTATATATGGTATTATTATATCATAGAACAGCTATAAGGACATGGTTCCAAAAGCTGCAGACAGGCTCAGCTCATGCTAGAGCACCATCTCACATAAAATCAAGCACTCTGCCTTCAGGATTGTTATTGGAGTGACTTATAGGTGCACTTGTGTCTATATATATATGGGTAGATGTAGGAATACTATATCTAAGCAAGGGGCGATTACACGACCTTGCCCCAGCTGAGTGATCAGCCAGTTGTGTCAATGTGGATGGCCAGCCAGGGGTGGCATAATACATGCTGCAGCCCCTGGTAGGCCTTGGATGCACATATGCCCTGGGTACCTAGGATACACTATACAGGGGCTCACCAAGTGACCCAACATCCAATTAGATATGTACCTAAAGTACATGGAGTCCATTTTATAGAGAGAGCAGATAGCCTGGGGCCCTGAATAGCAGGATCCCAGGCCAACTAAGTCCAAAACCAGCTAAACACTAGGCAAAAAGTTGGGGGTAACCATAGTCAGGTATCCACCTTCCTACATATCCCCACTACCCCAACATGCTGTAGCTGCACCCAGTCTCCACCCAGAACAGTGCATCAAAAGCTATTACATGAGGGGGCAGTGCCTAAGGACATCAACCATCACTTCAATGGATCCCAGAACCAGCACCGCAAGCTCTCAAATCGCCGAATCCAATGTCCTAGTCTCCCCCGCAGGCAGGATATCAAATAGGCTGGTGCGTCGACCAGACAGTAGCGATGACCCTGGCGAAGCAGACACACAGGTTCCAGTGTGCGCAGGGGACAGAGAGTAAATTGTCCTAGTGGGGGTCCCTAGAGCCCCCTCCACGCTTGTGAAAGCAACTGTTCTTCAGCTTCGAGAACAGGAGTGCAAACTCTGGCAGCTATGACCTAGGCATGCCAGGACAGGTGAGAATGTCTGCCCGATGGCTCAAGATGGCTGCTTCAGGCCCAGCACAGAACCACCGGCACGCGCCTCAGCCTCCAGCAGTGTCGGGGAGGAGAGGGGGGATGGGAAACCCAGACCTCACTGCTCCACTCAGCAAGCAGCCACGACCTACCCGTCAGGTCTCCAACAGGTGCCGGAGGCTGCTGCAAACCCAGCCGCTGTCTCTCCAGTCCGATGAGCGCCCGGGTTTGCGTGTGTCAGTAGCGCTGGGACAGCCCGCCCCGCACCGTGCTCGGTCCACCACAGTCTCCAGGAATCAGCGACGCCCACCAGTCGCAGGCGTAATGGAGCCAGATCTGCAGCCAATACTGCGAGGTAGTAGACGGGTAACAGGCGCAGCATGCCCCCAACAGGCACACTGTCCACGGCGCATCAACTGTTATTTTTGCATTTGTCACCCCGAGTGGGATGGGTATGTTCAGACGTGAGTCCCATGCTCTCCAGACCACTGGAGTCAAGCTATCCTGGCTGAAGACGGCTGATAGCCAGAAACCGGTCCTAGGATGCTTGATTCCGGTCCAGGAAAGACATGGCTTGGCAGTTCGGGCTGGACTGTTCCCATGAGGCACAGGGTCAAGGCTGATTTGTATATGGCCATGTCTGAACTGGGGTGGTGTGGAGTGCAAAAAAGCGATGGATTTAGGCCCAGATCTCTGTACTGGGGTGAATGTATGACATTGTTCAGCATTCTGTCCATCAACTGTTATTTTTGCATTTGTCACCCCGAGTGGGATGGGTATGCTCAGACGTGAGTTCCATGCTCTCCACACCACTGGAGTCAAGCTATTCTGGCTGAAGACGGCTGATAGCCAGAAACCGGGTCTAGGATGCTTGATTCCGGTCCAGGAAAGACATGGCTTGGCAGTTTGGGCTGGACTGTTCCCATGAGGCACAGGGTCAAGGCTGATTTGCATTTGGCCATGTCTGAACTGGGGTGGTGTGGAGTGCAAAAAAACGATGGATTTAGGCCCAGATCTCTGTACTGGGGTGTATGTATGACATTGTTCTGCATTCTGTCCATCAACTGTTATTTTTGCATTTGTCACCCCGAGTGGGATGGGTATGCTCAGACGTGAGTCCCATGCTCTCCACGCCACTGGAGTCAAGCTATCCTGGCTGAAGACGGCTGATAGCCAGAAACCGGTCCTCGGATGCTTGATTCCGGTCGAGGAAAGACATGGCTTGGCAGTTCGGGCTGGACTGTTCCCATGAGGCACAGGGTCAAGGCTAATTTGCATATGGCCATGTCTGAACTGGGGTGGTGTGGAGTGCAAAAAAACGATGGATTTAGGCCCAGATCTCTGTACTGGGGTGAATGTATGACATTGTTCTGCATTCTGCCCATCAAATGTTATTTTCGCAGCGCAGCTCTGGCCTCCGCAGCTCAGAACCCAGCCCTCACGCCACCTCTCAATGTCGATATTTGTAGGCTGATACAAAGGCCCCAAGTCAGCTTCTTGCAACGGCAGCACTCTCCAGCGCCTTGATCATCGTAGTCTTGGCAGAAAAAGTTACCTAGTTGCAGGATAAATTACGGATATTGTGATGGCTAGGCGGAGCCCTCTGACTAAGCTGCCATCTTTAGCACAGGCAAGATCCACCCCCTAGAAAACCAAGAAGTTATGTGAGACACTGATATCAGCAGTGACAGTCATGTGGGAGCCATTTTAAAGTAAACCTTCTATTAAATGTAGCTCATAAAACACTGCCTTAATACTCTACTAAAAAGCATCTTCAAAAAGCACCCCATGTTTTTGGGTGCCTGGTGAATTCTCACCTTGACAAAGCCAGTGGCCTGTATACTGGCCTACATCAACTCCAAAGGCACCAGAAACTTCAGTGAGCTGCCAGGTGACCCAAGTCGAGCCTAAAAAAGGCCACTTGTCGTCATCTCAGTGGGGTGCACGCGCTCACTATACAAGGTACCTTTTCAGACATCTGTCGCACATAACAATTCATGAAATGTTCTACTTCTGCTTATATCCAGGATATTCCACCTATCTAACCATTGTGTTCTGCCTACATCAACCAGAAGTGGTATACATGTCAAATAACAGAAGCAAAAAGGAGGTTTCTTCTCATCTGCACCCCAACCCTGGACTTCAACGGTGCATAACGTGGGTGAATTACCAGGACATTGTAGAACTGTTCCTTCGAGGTTTGAGCTAGAAGGCATGCACTTGTCTCTGCTTGGGGCTGGGGTGTCCTTACAGAAACTGTTGGAGGTTGTTAAAAGTAGATGGGGGGACCTTGTTGGAAAGAGATTGAAAGAACACCTCAGGGGAGAGGTTTTCTGGTGGCTGCTAAAAGGTAAAGAGAACTAAAGTGGGAGGGATGCAGTTGTGTTAAGTTTAAGAAGGGAGTTAAATGAAGAGGGGTGTTGGGGAGATTGGCTGCCTGGGCCAACAGCGGGTAAGCCGGCTCCCAGGGCGATTACAAGGTGAGGATTGAAGGAGGAAAGACAGGTTATCAGAGGGGTAAGTAGACCAGGTAGACATGTGTACACACCAGGATGGAAAGAAAGGACTTACAGATCATTCTGTCATGGGTTTGGTGGAAGGGTGCAAACGCGACTGCTCCTATAGCAGAAAATCACAACTACAGACAACAGTCTTCATACCAAACATAATCTACACAAAATGTGAGTGGACCACAGTGTCTTCACATAAAGAGTGTGTGTGTATTTGTGACCATTTAATATATTTATGAAGGCAGGAGAGTTTGAATTACAGTTCTAAGACAACTACCTTTTAATATTGGATCTGTGAAAGTAAATACCACAAGATTGAACTTACAATCACCTCCAAGCTAGACTGTGTGAACGCAGGCCTAATAAAAACCATCGGTCTTCAACTTGGATGTGCTACCATGACACCACCTATGAATGAATGTTTATTGTTTGGTTACTGAAAACCATTACATAAAACCAAAATACAAAAATAACAGCATTACAAAAGTTAAAATCACGAAAATTTCAAGTTCAGTTTATCTAATTGCTCCATGGGCCCTGGTAATACATCGGAAAAGGTTCATGGGCCGGCAGGAGAATCTGTAATCAGACCAGTAGAAGTCATCAACATTGCCCGTGCTTGAAAGATGAACTTTCCAAAGGCCGCCATATGCTTTACCGTGGACAGGGTATAAAGCAAAGGAGGGGATTATCCATCTTTATACCCTGTCCATGGTAAAGCATATGGCGGATCCTGGTCTAAAACCGGTTTGGTAGAATGGAAGGATGCCTTCAGCACTCGACCTATGATATAACATGAAAAATGAGGAGTTATTTGTGGGTGGCATCAGTCATTGTATCTTGGGGGAGTCACCTAGAGGAAGGACAGTATCTGAATCTCACAATCTCATCGCTTCTCCCCAAGCTTTCTCTCTAATGCTGTTTTCCATCTGCCCCTCGCTGTCCTTCTCTGTTCTCCTTCATGTAGGGCACACCGTGCTCTCTAGAAATGTCTCCATTGGGACCACGACAACTGCTGCTAAGAGCAAAGCACGATACACACAGATGTAACCTAACGTGATGGAAATTTGTGAAGTTCATGTTAAATATTCTCTCTCTTACAGTCCCCAGCGTGGCGTGCTGAAGTGGTGCTTGAAAAGGACACGTCACATCAGCTCAACGATGATCAAAGTCAGAAAAGCATCAACAGTGATATCCTGCCATGGGGGAGGTCCACACCTTCCTCTGCCTTCGGATCCACCACAGATCCCGTTGACATGGCACTAGATCAGAAAAATAAAGCAATGCCTGGATTCTGTGTCTCCTTTGTGGCTTCTTTCCACTGTGAGTGAAGTAAAATGTGGTCCACCTGGGGTCGGGGGCACAATACTTTCTCTGGAGTCCTGTTCTACAACCTCCAGCATTAGCGGATCTACCCATGAACCACAGATAACTTCTTATCATAAAAGGTTTAGTCGCCGGTTTAATAATAATTCCAATAAAACCTTTATATAACTCAATGGATTTCCCAATATCTTGAAAAATGTTAAAACATTTAAGTTGGGCTTCAAATGTTCTCAGAAAGCAACGCAACCTTTGCTTATCTCTGTATACCGTCATTGTACCCTAGTTTCCCCTCATGC
The DNA here is from genome assembly GCF_964263255.1 of Lissotriton vulgaris. NCBI lineage: Eukaryota > Metazoa > Chordata > Amphibia > Caudata > Salamandridae > Lissotriton > Lissotriton vulgaris. The sequence continues at coordinate 32,480,709 of NC_141689.1, forward strand.
TTTTTTTAAGTTGTGTGCTCTACGCATTCTCCTTTACTTTTTCTCATTCCACCTAAAACCTTTCCAAGGTCCTCTCATGGCCCCCACTTCACTGGTTACACCCAATTCTACAGCCCCCACCTGCATAGAATCCAAAATGTGGGCACACCTTAGAGGGAATATGATAATTTTTTACTTTTTTTCTCATCTAGCCTAGAAGTGAAATACATCTAAAAGGTAAGAAAGTGAACAAATATTATTTTTCTGCTTAAAAAATGGGAGCGAGCCTCCTACACCAGCAGTTTCATGTAAGCACACACACACATCTGTAGCCCACACCGCTATCACGCATCTTGCGAATGTGCACACACTGGGGGGCTTATTTACAAGCCCCTTGCGCCAATTTTTTGCATCACTTTTCCCATGCTAAAATGCTGTAAAAGTGGCGCAAGGGCCTTGTAAATCTGCCCGTGTGTGTCTTCGAGCGAGAAATCATTAAACTGTGCCACGATAGTGATGTGCACATATTGTGATGCATTTGTGTCACCATGTATGGATCTCAACATTGAGAGAGCTGTGCAGGAGTGGGTGCTGTAACACTGGAGGCTGATGTATTAATAGTTGGCGCAGCATTGCAAGAGAATTTGCTGTGGTGCGTCAAATGAAGAGGGCAGGAATGTTCCATGTCTACTAAGATATAGTGCCCTCCTGCTCTTCCTCTGCACTAGTGCACTTGTGACTGCAAAGCACCAATGCTGGAAACCTTGACCATGGTGCTAGGGTGTCTGCGTAAGAAACAGGATTGTTTTTGAGGAGGAAGGGACACCCTGCACAAAAACAATCCTCTGAGGCCTTTTTCCATGTGTGCCGTAGAATGCAGCTCACGTAGAGAGAGGGAAAAACAAAGGGATCGAGACATATTTCTCGTTGTTAGACCTCTCCTGGTTCACTACTGTTATTGAATCTGGGGATGCACCAAAACCAGGGAACGCCTTCCCAGGGCGGGGTATCGTAAGTCCGCAACATGTGATGCCTTGAGCTACTCCAGATTTACTGTGCCACACTGTCACACAAGGTGGCTCTGTGCGGCATAGTAAACCTCACTTGAGGTCTTGTGTTGCCCTTGCGTCACCTTGCATGGGAGCAGGCCACAGACCCAGCTCTTCCGTGCAGCTGCACCGCTCTGCTTCCTCCCATTTCTCTGTATGTTTTCTCCTACTTTTGCCTCATTTACTTCTTCCTCCTTCCATTCCCCCGTTTCACTGAGCGCTTTGTTTTTGCCTAATTTTTTACTGCTTCCTTCTTCCTTTCCCCAATTTCATTCTTTTCTCCAGCTTTTGCCTTGTTTTCTGCTGCTTCTCCATCATTTCCCCGTCTTTCAGACCGTTTTCTCCTACTTTGCCTCATTTTACTGCTTTCTCCTTCCTTTATTCCTGTTTCACTGAGCGCTTTCTCCTGCTTTTGCCTTATTTTCTACTGCTTCTCCATCATTTCCCTGTCTTTCAGACTGTTTTCTCCTACTTTGCCTCATTTTACTGCTTTCTCCTTCCTTTATTCCTGTTTCACTGAGCGCTTTCTCCTGCTTTTGCCTTGTTTTCTACTGCTTCTCCATCATTTCCCCGTCTTTCAGACTGTTTTCTCCTACTTTGCCTCATTTTACTGCTTTCTCCTTCCTTTATTCCTGTTTCACTGAGCGCTTTCTCCTGCTTTTGCCTTGTTTTCTACTGCTTCTCCATCATTTCCCTGTCTTTCAGACTGTTTTCTCCTACTTTGCCTCATTTTACTGCTTTCTCCTTCCTTTATTCCAGTTTCACTGAGCGCTTTCTCCTGCTTTTGCCTTGTTTTCTACTGCTTCTCCATCATTTCCCCGTCTTTCAGACTGTTTTCTCCTACTTTGCCTCATTTTACTGCTTTCTCCTTCCTTTATTCCTGTTTCACTGAGCGCTTTCTCCTGCTTTTGCCTTGTTTTCTACTGCTTCTCCATCATTTCCCCGTCTTTCAGACTGTTTTCTCCTACTTTGCCTCATTTTACTGCTTTCTCCTTCCTTTATTCCTGTTTCACTGAGCGCTTTCTCCTGCTTTTGCCTTGTTTTCTACTGCTTCTCCATCATTTCCCTGTCTTTCAGACTGTTTTCTCCTACTTTGCCTCATTTTACTGCTTTCTCCTTCCTTTATTCCAGTTTCACTGAGCGCTTTCTCCTGCTTTTGCCTTGTTTTCTACTGCTTCTCCATCATTTCCCCGTCTTTCAGACTGTTTTCTCCTACTTTGCCTCATTTTACTGCTTTCTCCTTCCTTTATTCCTGTTTCACTGAGCGCTTTCTCCTGCTTTTGCCTTGTTTTCTACTGCTTCTCCATCATTTCCCTGTCTTTCAGACTGTTTTCTCCTACTTTGCCTCATTTTACTGCTTTCTCCTTCCTTTATTCCAGTTTCACTGAGCGCTTTCTCCTGCTTTTGCCTTGTTTTCTACTGCTTCTCCATCATTTCCCCGTCTTTCAGACTGTTTTCTCCTACTTTGCCTCATTTTACTGCTTTCTCCTTCCTTTATTCCTGTTTCACTGAGCGCTTTCTCCTGCTTTTGCCTTGTTTTCTACTGCTTCTCCATCATTTCCCCGTCTTTCAGACTGTTTTCTCCTACTTTGCCTCATTTTACTGCTTTCTCCTTCCTTTATTCCTGTTTCACTGAGCGCTTTCTCCTGCTTTTGCCTTGTTTTCTACTGCTTCTCCATCATTTCCCTGTCTTTCAGACTGTTTTCTCCTACTTTGCCTCATTTTACTGCTTTCTCCTTCCTTTATTCCAGTTTCACTGAGCGCTTTCTCCTGCTTTTGCCTTGTTTTCTACTGCTTCTCCATCATTTTCCCCGTCTTTCAGACTGTTTTCTCCTACTTTGCCTCATTTTACTGCTTTCTCCTTCCTTTATTCCTGTTTCACTGAGCGCTTTCTCCTGCTTTTGCCTTGTTTTCTACTGCTTCTCCATCATTTCCCCGTCTTTCAGACTGTTTTCTCCTACTTTGCCTCATTTTACTGCTTTCTCCTTCCTTTATTCCTGTTTCACTGAGCGCTTTCTCCTGCTTTTGCCTTGTTTTCTACTGCTTCTCCATCATTTCCCCGTCTTTCAGACTGTTTTCTCCTACTTTGCCTCATTTTACTGCTTTCTCCTTCCTTTATTCCTGTTTCACTGAGCGCTTTCTCCTGCTTTTGCCTTGTTTTCTACTGCTTCTCCATCATTTCCCCGTCTTTCAGACTGTTTTCTCCTACTTTGCCTCATTTTACTGCTTTCTCCTTCCTTTATTCCTGTTTCACTGAGCGCTTTCTCCTGCTTTTGCCTTGTTTTCTACTGCTTCTCCATCATTTCCCCGTCTTTCAGACCGTTTTCTCCTACTTTGCCTCATTTTACTGCTTTCTCCTTCCTTTATTCCTGTTTCACTGAGCGCTTTCTCCTGCTTTTGCCTTGTTTTCTACTGCTTCTCCATCATTTCCCTGTCTTTCAGACTGTTTTCTCCTACTTTGCCTCATTTTACTGCTTTCTCCTTCCTTTATTCCAGTTTCACTGAGCGCTTTCTCCTGCTTTTGCCTTGTTTTCTACTGCTTCTCCATCATTTCCCCGTCTTTCAGACTGTTTTCTCCTACTTTGCCTCATTTTACTGCTTTCTCCTTCCTTTATTCCTGTTTCACTGAGCGCTTTCTCCTGCTTTTGCCTTGTTTTCTACTGCTTCTCCATCATTTCCCTGTCTTTCAGACTGTTTTCTCCTACTTTGCCTCATTTTACTGCTTTCTCCTTCCTTTATTCCAGTTTCACTGAGCGCTTTCTCCTGCTTTTGCCTTGTTTTCTACTGCTTCTCCATCATTTCCCCGTCTTTCAGACTGTTTTCTCCTACTTTGCCTCATTTTACTGCTTTCTCCTTCCTTTATTCCTGTTTCACTGAGCGCTTTCTCCTGCTTTTGCCTTGTTTTCTACTGCTTCTCCATCATTTCCCCGTCTTTCAGACTGTTTTCTCCTACTTTGCCTCATTTTACTGCTTTCTCCTTCCTTTATTCCTGTTTCACTGAGCGCTTTCTCCTGCTTTTGCCTTGTTTTCTACTGCTTCTCCATCATTTCCCTGTCTTTCAGACTGTTTTCTCCTACTTTGCCTCATTTTACTGCTTTCTCCTTCCTTTATTCCAGTTTCACTGAGCGCTTTCTCCTGCTTTTGCCTTGTTTTCTACTGCTTCTCCATCATTTCCCCGTCTTTCAGACTGTTTTCTCCTACTTTGCCTCATTTTACTGCTTTCTCCTTCCTTTATTCCTGTTTCACTGAGCGCTTTCTCCTGCTTTTGCCTTGTTTTCTACTGCTTCTCCATCATTTCCCTGTCTTTCAGACTGTTTTCTCCTACTTTGCCTCATTTTACTGCTTTCTCCTTCCTTTATTCCAGTTTCACTGAGCGCTTTCTCCTGCTTTTGCCTTGTTTTCTACTGCTTCTCCATCATTTCCCCGTCTTTCAGACTGTTTTCTCCTACTTTGCCTCATTTTACTGCTTTCTCCTTCCTTTATTCCTGTTTCACTGAGCGCTTTCTCCTGCTTTTGCCTTGTTTTCTACTGCTTCTCCATCATTTCCCCGTCTTTCAGACTGTTTTCTCCTACTTTGCCTCATTTTACTGCTTTCTCCTTCCTTTATTCCTGTTTCACTGAGCGCTTTCTCCTGCTTTTGCCTTGTTTTCTACTGCTTCTCCATCATTTCCCCGTCTTTCAGACTGTTTTCTCCTACTTTGCCTCATTTTACTGCTTTCTCCTTCCTTTATTCCTGTTTCACTGAGCGCTTTCTCCTGCTTTTGCCTTGTTTTCTACTGCTTCTCCATCATTTCCCCGTCTTTCAGACTGTTTTCTCCTACTTTGCCTCATTTTACTGCTTTCTCCTTCCTTTATTCCTGTTTCACTGAGCGCTTTCTCCTGCTTTTGCCTTGTTTTCTACTGCTTCTCCATCATTTCCCCGTCTTTCAGACTGTTTTCTCCTACTTTGCCTCATTTTACTGCTTTCTCCTTCCTTTATTCCTGTTTCACTGAGCGCTTTCTCCTGCTTTTGCCTTGTTTTCTACTGCTTCTCCATCATTTCCCTGTCTTTCAGACTGTTTTCTCCTACTTTGCCTCATTTTACTGCTTTCTCCTTCCTTTATTCCTGTTTCACTGAGCGCTTTCTCCTGCTTTTGCCTTGTTTTCTACTGCTTCTCCATCATTTCCCCGTCTTTCAGACTGTTTTCTCCTACTTTGCCTCATTTTACTGCTTTCTCCTTCCTTTATTCCTGTTTCACTGAGCGCTTTCTCCTGCTTTTGCCTTGTTTTCTACTGCTTCTCCATCATTTCCCTGTCTTTCAGACTGTTTTCTCCTACTTTGCCTCATTTTACTGCTTTCTCCTTCCTTTATTCCAGTTTCACTGAGCGCTTTCTCCTGCTTTTGCCTTGTTTTCTACTGCTTCTCCATCATTTCCCCGTCTTTCAGACTGTTTTCTCCTACTTTGCCTCATTTTACTGCTTTCTCCTTCCTTTATTCCTGTTTCACTGAGCGCTTTCTCCTGCTTTTGCCTTGTTTTCTACTGCTTCTCCATCATTTCCCCGTCTTTCAGACTGTTTTCTCCTACTTTGCCTCATTTTACTGCTTTCTCCTTCCTTTATTCCTGTTTCACTGAGCGCTTTCTCCTGCTTTTGCCTTGTTTTCTACTGCTTCTCCATCATTTCCCCGTCTTTCAGACTGTTTTCTCCTACTTTGCCTCATTTTACTGCTTTCTCCTTCCTTTATTCCTGTTTCACTGAGCGCTTTCTCCTGCTTTTGCCTTGTTTTCTACTGCTTCTCCATCATTTCCCCGTCTTTCAGACTGTTTTCTCCTACTTTGCCTCATTTTACTGCTTTCTCCTTCCTTTATTCCTGTTTCACTGAGCGCTTTCTCCTGCTTTTGCCTTGTTTTCTACTGCTTCTCCATCATTTCCCCGTCTTTCAGACCGTTTTCTCCTACTTTGCCTCATTTTACTGCTTTCTCCTTCCTTTATTCCTGTTTCACTGAGCGCTTTCTCCTGCTTTTGCCTTGTTTTCTACTGCTTCTCCATCATTTCCCTGTCTTTCAGACTGTTTTCTCCTACTTTGCCTCATTTTACTGCTTTCTCCTTCCTTTATTCCAGTTTCACTGAGCGCTTTCTCCTGCTTTTGCCTTGTTTTCTACTGCTTCTCCATCATTTCCCCGTCTTTCAGACTGTTTTCTCCTACTTTGCCTCATTTTACTGCTTTCTCCTTCCTTTATTCCTGTTTCACTGAGCGCTTTCTCCTGCTTTTGCCTTGTTTTCTACTGCTTCTCCATCATTTCCCTGTCTTTCAGACTGTTTTCTCCTACTTTGCCTCATTTTACTGCTTTCTCCTTCCTTTATTCCAGTTTCACTGAGCGCTTTCTCCTGCTTTTGCCTTGTTTTCTACTGCTTCTCCATCATTTCCCCGTCTTTCAGACTGTTTTCTCCTACTTTGCCTCATTTTACTGCTTTCTCCTTCCTTTATTCCTGTTTCACTGAGCGCTTTCTCCTGCTTTTGCCTTGTTTTCTACTGCTTCTCCATCATTTCCCCGTCTTTCAGACTGTTTTCTCCTACTTTGCCTCATTTTACTGCTTTCTCCTTCCTTTATTCCTGTTTCACTGAGCGCTTTCTCCTGCTTTTGCCTTGTTTTCTACTGCTTCTCCATCATTTCCCTGTCTTTCAGACTGTTTTCTCCTACTTTGCCTCATTTTACTGCTTTCTCCTTCCTTTATTCCAGTTTCACTGAGCGCTTTCTCCTGCTTTTGCCTTGTTTTCTACTGCTTCTCCATCATTTCCCCGTCTTTCAGACAGTTTTCTCCTACTTTGCCTCATTTTACTGCTTTCTCCTTCCTTTATTCCAGTTTCACTGAGCGCTTTCTCCTGCTTTTGCCTTGTTTTCTACTGCTTCTCCATCATTTCCCCGTCTTTCAGACTGTTTTCTCCTACTTTGCCTCATTTTACTGCTTTCACCTTCCTTTATTCCTGTTTCACTGAGCGCTTTCTCCTGCTTTTGCCTTGTTTTCTACTGCTTCTCCATCATTTCCCCGTCTTTCAGACTGTTTTCTCCTACTTTGCCTCATTTTACTGCTTTCTCCTTCCTTTATTCCTGTTTCACTGAGCGCTTTCTCCTGCTTTTGCCTTGTTTTCTACTGCTTCTCCATCATTTCCCTGTCTTTCAGACTGTTTTCTCCTTCTTTGCCTCATTTTACTGCTTTCTCCTTCCTTTATTCCAGTTTCACTGAGCGCTTTCTCCTGCTTTTGCCTTGTTTTCTACTGCTTCTCCATCATTTCCCCGTCTTTCAGACTGTTTTCTCCTACTTTGCCTCATTTTACTGCTTTCTCCTTCCTTTATTACTGTTTCACTGAGCGCTTTCTCCTGCTTTTGCCTTGTTTTCTACTGCTTCTCCATCATTTCCCCGTCTTTCAGACTGTTTTCTCCTACTTTGCCTCATTTTACTGCTTTCTCCTTCCTTTATTCCTGTTTCACTGAGCGCTTTCTCCTGCTTTTGCCTTGTTTTCTACTGCTTCTCCATCATTTCCCTGTCTTTCAGACTGTTTTCTCCTACTTTGCCTCATTTTACTGCTTTCTCCTTCCTTTATTCCAGTTTCACTGAGCGCTTTCTCCTGCTTTTGCCTTGTTTTCTACTGCTTCTCCATCATTTCCCCGTCTTTCAGACTGTTTTCTCCTACTTTGCCTCATTTTACTGCTTTCTCCTTCCTTTATTCCTGTTTCACTGAGCGCTTTCTCCTGCTTTTGCCTTGTTTTCTACTGCTTCTCCAACATTTCCCCGTCTTTCAGACTGTTTTCTCCTACTTTGCCTCATTTTACTGCTTTCTCCTTCCTTTATTCCTGTTTCACTGAGCGCTTTCTCCTGCTTTTGCCTTGTTTTCTACTGCTTCTCCATCATTTCCCCGTCTTTCAGACTGTTTTCTCCTACTTTGCCTCATTTTACTGCTTTCTCCTTCCTTTATTCCTGTTTCACTGAGCGCTTTCTCCTGCTTTTGCCTTGTTTTCTACTGCTTCTCCATCATTTCCCCGTCTTTCAGACTGTTTTCTCCTACTTTGCCTCATTTTACTGCTTTCTCCTTCCTTTATTCCTGTTTCACTGAGCGCTTTCTCCTGCTTTTGCCTTGTTTTCTACTGCTTCTCCATCATTTCCCTGTCTTTCAGACTGTTTTCTCCTACTTTGCCTCATTTTACTGCTTTCTCCTTCCTTTATTCCTGTTTCACTGAGCGCTTTCTCCTGCTTTTGCCTTGTTTTCTACTGCTTCTCCATCATTTCCCCGTCTTTCAGACTGTTTTCTCCTACTTTGCCTCATTTTACTGCTTTCTCCTTCCTTTATTCCTGTTTCACTGAGCGCTTTCTCCTGCTTTTGCCTTGTTTTCTACTGCTTCTCCATCATTTCCCTGTCTTTCAGACTGTTTTCTCCTACTTTGCCTCATTTTACTGCTTTCTCCTTCCTTTATTCCAGTTTCACTGAGCGCTTTCTCCTGCTTTTGCCTTGTTTTCTACTGCTTCTCCATCATTTCCCCGTCTTTCAGACTGTTTTCTCCTACTTTGCCTCATTTTACTGCTTTCTCCTTCCTTTATTCCTGTTTCACTGAGCGCTTTCTCCTGCTTTTGCCTTGTTTTCTACTGCTTCTCCATCATTTCCCCGTCTTTCAGACTGTTTTCTCCTACTTTGCCTCATTTTACTGCTTTCTCCTTCCTTTATTCCTGTTTCACTGAGCGCTTTCTCCTGCTTTTGCCTTGTTTTCTACTGCTTCTCCATCATTTCCCCGTCTTTCAGACTGTTTTCTCCTACTTTGCCTCATTTTACTGCTTTCTCCTTCCTTTATTCCTGTTTCACTGAGCGCTTTCTCCTGCTTTTGCCTTGTTTTCTACTGCTTCTCCATCATTTCCCCGTCTTTCAGACTGTTTTCTCCTACTTTGCCTCATTTTACTGCTTTCTCCTTCCTTTATTCCTGTTTCACTGAGCGCTTTCTCCTGCTTTTGCCTTGTTTTCTACTGCTACTGGGACTTACACGGACGCCGTTTCCTTGCTGCTGCCGTTTCTTTGCTGCCTGCCCACGGACTTCGCCTAACACCTAGTGGAACCCGCTTCGCGGGTCCCACGTCGCTGGAGGGGGCATCCCGAGGCTGTGCTCTCTGTTCTGCTGCTGGGCGGTGAGTGTGCGACAGGGCTGCGAGCAGCAACCCGGACTCAGTATCCCAGGAGTCCCGGGTTGCTCAGGCCGTTTCCAGCTGGCCGGCTCTCCCTGACCGCCCCGCCCAGCCCCACCTGACTTTCAACAGCTCCTCCCTCTTACCTCCAGTCAGTACATATTGAGCCAAGTGTCCAGCTGCGCGGGAGCGCGTGGGAGGGCGCCGGGAGAAGCCCGGGACAAGGGCGGGACCGTTTGAGGCCGTTCGAGGACTAGGAGGACTGGCCTGGCCCACCCCCCTTGGTACTTGTCACTGTCATCGTGCCTGGTCTTTGAGATTAGTGAGTACTCAACAGAAATTATAACTGTCACACATTATGTGTACTCGGGGGAGTCGCAGTAAGACTGCGCTGGGCCTGACTAAGCCAAAGGGCACCTTGGACGATTTTCTTGTAAAAACAAATTTGGCAATAGATGCCGAAATCACAAAAATGCAGAAGAGGGTTTCAATTGAGCTAGATGCCGCGCGTAGACTCTCCCAAACATTTGCAAATTCTAAAAAATCTTCCCTGGGAAACATTGCGTCTGCTGCATCCCCGGAACAGGCTTCACGCCCCCCCCCCTTTGTTGATCCTCGCTGACGTTCATCACTCTCCCCCTTCCTCCTCTCCTCCCCTATTAGACTCTTCCTTTATCTTCTCACCCATGACCTCCAAACCTACTGAGGGTCAATTGCCTACTGAACAGGGAAACTCTAGCACTTTGCCGGACATTCCTGCCCCTTCCTTTTCTGTTGCAAAAAGTAAAAACCTAGATCGCCAAGGCCTGAAAAAGAAAAATAATGCAAAATCTGCTTACGCTCGTAAGAAAGCAAAAATTGCAAGGCAGCAGTTTTTCAACCATAGAAGAACTCTGCCCAACACAGGGGAAGTTAAACAAACACCACCTCCAGCTATCCAGCCAACAGGGGGGGATAGCAACCCTATTTATTTTAACACCCCTACTGCCCCTGTTTCAGAGAATCCTGTTGTCCCTGGCGACAATCCAACAAGGGGAGGGCAAAATGAGCTAGGGAGGGACAGGGACAAGGCGGGTGATGATGAAGACTTTCTCAAAACAGTCTGGGTTACTTTAAAACAACTATTGACACCTTTTGAACTCAGACTGTCACGTATTGAGAATCACCTTCTTGAAATGGATAAAACCCTAGTATCCTTGGCCACGCTTAGCCTAAAACAGTTGGAAGCAACATATCCCCATATTACCGAGGTTGCTTCCCAGGTTAGTAATGATGGCATCCAACCTGTACCAGCCCCCAACACTGGCATCCAAACGGCTCCAGCCCCCAAGGAGGCCTCCCTTGTTCCTTCAATTCTGCCCTCACTTTTACCCCCCCCACTACCCAAACCTACTCCAATTCCGAAACCCCGGACAATTGCAAATGTCGCTGCCCCTCCCTCATCAAATCCACCAAAACCAGAGAAAAAACCTTCCAAAAAGCAGGTGCAGCCCAAAACTTTCCCTAGAGCTGACCAGAAGGTAAATAAGCCTATCACCCCTCTTTTAGAGCGCCCACCTAACCCACATCAAAACCATCAGAATTTTCGCGGGGGCTATATTGACCTCCCCCCTGAGGCCGGGCCCTATGTTGTTATCCTGGCTGGGGTACCTCCGCTTGACCCTGACACTGTGGAAACCCAGTGGTCCTTAAAGAACAAAGTGATCTACTGGCTAAATGTCAACAGGCAGCTCCCTCATACCAACAGGAGCAGGGTCCTAATGGTCAGGCGAGTTCCATGGGTGGGTCGCACTTACAAAGCGATACCAGGAGACTGCATCGTGGTGTCATTTGCAGACCCTCATACAGCACATCTCATCACCACGTGGGATTCATATGCAACTGAACAAGCCATTGTCACTAAACCCCTTACCTTTTTCTACCCCCCAAAACAGGTAGTAGAGTGTCCTGGGGCCTGGACCATAGCACATAATCACAGATGGAAGGGGCCTGGGCACGGATGGCAACCCACTAACAACTGGTGGGAAGGAGCACCCACTATGAATAGGTTTGAATGCCTAGATCAGGTGGATTGACTGGGAATTGTCGATCTTCCACCCCGGTCGAGTGCCCAAAATCACCCAATGAATGCCAGTAGCAGTGACAAATCACCACTCATTGACAACATTCCAACCCATTCGGTGGTGGAACAACCCTGCCCTGTCCAGCGCCCCCTCCCAGTGCGGGCCACACAACATCTAGATAGGGTACATCCCCAAGCTCCAGTAGACCTAACGGGGAATGTGGGCCAACCACATCAGGAAGTTACCGACTCTAAGCATTCACTGTTATCCTGGAATATAGCTGGTCTGGGAAATAAGATCATGCACAAACCCTGGTTGGAGACTGTGCAGAAGCATGACATACTTTGCCTGCAAGAAACTTGGCTTGTAGAGGAAAGGCACATTATGGGGTATCGAACATTCCATTCATCCGCCGTGCCCTCTCCACAGGGTCGCAATAAAGGGGGTCTGTGCATATACACCTCGAATGTAGGGGATATAAAGGTATATAATTTCCACTCTGACCAATATTTCCAAATCCTTTCATTTAAATGGGGCACCACACAAAAGGTCATACTGGTAAACTTCTATAATAACATGCCAGTAAATGAAATGGAATTGATTTTGAATAAATTGTCAAACCACATTCATAAAGTAAGAGATCAAAACACGGGGGACCATACAGTTCTTTGGGTGGGAGATTTCAATTGTGCCATCTGCCCATTCTCTGAGTTAGGTTTGTGCGGCCTTGCAGATCATGAGGAGGATGGCCCTTTCCACTTCTCACACACCAACCTGGGGTCTCTCCTTAATAGTATTATATTCTCTTTTGATCTTACTTTCATTAACCAGGCATGCTCCCCCCCAGTTCCCTTTGCCCCTACATACAATGGAAGAGGCTGTGAATCTACAATCGACTTTGCACTGATATCACCCACTAAACCCAATTTCATAACTTTTTGGGAGATAGGAGATGAACCAATGAGCGATCATTACCCTATTACCTTTGGGGTAAGGCTCCTAGAGGAGAAAGCAAAGGAACCTAGCGGGCCACTTTATCCACTAGAGGTCACCTTAACAAAGATAAACGGCTATGTGATAAAGTGGGAGAAATTGAACCCCACAATCTTTCTTCACAACTTCATATCATCTTGCCTTGCAGACATATTTGTCTGTTTAGAAGAAGATATTGATCCTATGGCGATTATGGCAGCTTTCGCTAATATTCAGCTGTACATAAAAGATACTTTAACAAGGAGCAACAAAAAGAAGGGGAAACAAGTACGCGGGTGGTTTGACTCCAGGTGTACAGCTGCCCTAAAGAATTTGAAGAAAGTTTTAAACACCATCCCGAAAAATAGGGCTCAAATTTCCCAGGCCAGACGAGAGTATAGACGGGAAATAAATCATCGGAAGGCAACTATGAAAAGGGAGGCCTGGGAAGCTTTGGGGGAAGCTGCCAGGAATAAGGACACCAACCTCTTCTGGAAAGTGATAAGATCAGTATACAACACAAAAGATACTGACAATTGCATAGATGTAGCAATCACGGCAGAGCTCTGGGTAGAACACTATGGCAAACTTTACACCAACAGCCAGGGGGACACCCAGAATCAACAAAAGGCAATCTCATCCCTGAATAAATCAACTCAGGATTATCAGTTAAGTGACCCCCCAGTATCTCCCTACCCAATTGATCTGGTCTTTACCACCATAGAAGTTGAAAATGCCATCAGGGAAAGCCCGCCAGGGAAAGCCCCTGGCCCCGACCATACCCAGTGGATGTCTATAAAACAAATCTGGAATTTTGGGCTCCCCTGTTAACTAACGTTTTGAACATGGGTAACAAATGCGGCTTAATTAACACCTGGTCAGACGCAATTGTAGTGCCCATCTTTAAAAAGGGAAATAGGGACGATCCTGCTTGCTACCGTCCTATATCGTTACTGGACGGCCTCATGAAAATTGCAGGAAGGATCGTCCTTAAGAGAATTCAGCAGTGGGAGACAGAAAAAAAGGTCATTTCGGAATTCCAATATGGTTTCCGAAAGGGATTGGGTACTCAGGAACAATGTTTAAACCTGTCCTTACTGATGTCCAAATATACTCAGGCCAAAAAAGGGGACCTGTTTGTTACCTTTGTTGACCTTAGCTCAGCATTTGATTGTGTGGATCATCTGCAGCTCTGGTCAACATTGGAACATATTGGGGTGGATCCCACCATCGTCATATTCATAAAAGAATTGTACAGAGACGCCGGTGCCAGAGTGAGGTTCGGGACCCAGGGGCAATGTACGCAGAAATTTGCCATAAATAGAGGGGTTAGGCAAGGCTGCATACTTGCGCCCCTTCTATTTAGTTTTTATATTAACTCTGTTGTAGAGCATTTAATAAATCTGACAAGTGACTACCCAGCCGTCAATGGTAGGCCTGTACCCATCCTTTTATATGCCGACGACGCGGCAATTATGTCTAGGACTAAGGTAGGGTTGCAGAGAGCGGTAAGTGAATTCTCTTCCTACATGGGGAAAAGAAATCTGAAAATAAACATCTCTAAAACTTTCTCCATGCCATGCACCCAAAAAAACAAAAGGCCACAATGTTCGATATATCTTGACGAGCAAAGAATTGAGAGTACGGACACTTTTTGCTATCTGGGTGTTGTTTTTGAGAGGAAAGGAGCGTGGAAACATGCAGTTTCTGCTAGGAAACTTGCTTTTACCCGTGCTATTGGGGCCCTGAGAACTTTTGCAGCAAAAATTGGGGGCAAACCAATTGCCGAGATGTCACAGATCTATCAAGCTAAGTGTGTAGCGACAGTCACTTATGGAGCAGGCCTATGGGGCTTCGAAAATGTGTCCTCACTACAAACTTGTGAGAATCTTTTTATTCGCTATTTACTAGGTGTGAGTAAATCTACCTCAACCTTTATTACTCACATTGAGACTGGTCTCAAATACCTTGGTGACACTATAAAGCTATCACCGTGTTTGCTTTGGCACAAAATCTGGACCACTATGGAATGCCAATTTAATAGAGAACTCATCACGGATTGTATGAATTTGGATGGTGCATCCAAAATCAAATGGCTACGACATGTCCGACTGATGTTCTCTAAAATCGGACATCCTGAGCATTATGATGACCCAGAGTCCCTAGAAAATTTGTCTAGGCCAGCTCTCAAAAAACTTTTAATCACAAACCTGGAAAGCGTTAGATGGGACACTGAGAAACTCAAAAATACTACTCTGAGTTACCAAAAAATTACCCCCATTGAAGGTTTACAATTGTATCTCAGGATTGAAACTGCACCTTACCCTCGTATGCTTCTTACCAGGCTGCGTTTAGGCACTTTCTTCCGTATGGTCACCCTTCCGAAACAAAATGATTGGATTTCACCAAACCCAACTTGCCCATGCGATGATCATTCATCACAAAGTAACATTCATATTATGTTCTTCTGTAACCTGTATTCTCCCCCGAGGAAACTGTTCCTCTTACCTCTTCTTAAACGTTGGGGCACTAGAACATGTAAAAACGCTTATCTGAAGTTACTCTTGCTAGATGAGGTGCATGTCATCTTTGTTGTTTCTCGCTTTTTAATGTCAGTGATGAAATACAGAAATACTATGGTATAAGCCTTATATGTTTAGTTCTATTAGACGCTTTTACATGAGGCCTTCGGTCATATCTTCATCATTGACTTTTTACATATGGAAAACTGTATTATAAATTCCTTACAAAAATTTCTTGATGGGGAAATCTTTTTAAATTTATTGTATAAAATGTACTTGTATGCTTTTATGATTTTTGCAGATAAATCGAATAAAGCTAATTTTGATTTGATTTGATTTGATTTACTGCTTCTCCATCATTTCCCCGTCTTTCAGACTGTTTTCTCCTACTTTGCCTCATTTTACTGCTTTCTCCTTCCTTTATTCCTGTTTCACTGAGCGCTTTCTCCTGCTTTTGCCTTGTTTTCTACTGCTTCTCCATCATTTCCCTGTCTTTCAGACTGTTTTCTCCTACTTTGCCTCATTTTACTGCTTTCTCCTTCCTTCATTCCTGTTTCACTGAGCGCTTTCTCCTGCTTTTGCCTTGTTTTCTACTGCTTCTCCATCATTTCCCCGTCTTTCAGACTGTTTTCTCCTACTTTGCCTAATTTTACTGCTTTCTCCTTCCTTTATTCCTGTTTCACTGAGCGCTTTCTCCTGGTTTTGCCTTGTTTTCTACTGCTTCTCCATCATTTCCCTGTCTTTCAGACTGTTTTCTCCTACTTTGCCTCATTTTACTGCTTTCTGCTTCCTTTATTCCTGTTTCACTGAGCGCTTTCTCCTGCTTTTGCCTTGTTTTCTACTGCTTCTCCATCATTTCCCCGTCTTTCAGACTGTTTTCTCCTACTTTGCCTCATTTTACTGCTTTCTCCTTCCTTTATTCCTGTTTCACTGAGCGCTTTCTCCTGCTTTTGCCTTGTTTTCTACTGCTTCTCCATAATTTCCCTGTCTTTCAGACTGTTTTCTCCTACTTTGCCTCATTTTACTGCTTTCTCCTTCCTTATTCCTGTTTCACTGAGCGCTTTCTCCTGCTTTTGCCTTTTTTTCTGCTGCTTCTCTATCATTTCCCCGTCTTTCAGACTGTTTTCTCCTACTTTGCCTCATTTTACTGCTTTCTCCTTCCTTTATTCCTGTTTCACTGAGCGCTTTCTCCTGCTTTTGCCTTGATTTCTACTGCTTCTCCATCATTTCCCTGTCTTTCAGACTGTTTTCTCCTATTTTGCCTCATTTTACTGCTTTCTCCTTCCTTTATTCCTGTTTCACTGAGCGCTTTCTCCTGCTTTTGCCTTGTTTTCTACTGCTTCTCCATCATTTCCCAGTCTTTCAGACTGTTTTCTCCTACTTTGCCTCATTTTCCTGCTTTCTCCTTCCTTTATTCCTGTTTCACTGAGCGCTTTCTCCTGCTTTTGCCTTGTTTTCTACTGCTTCTCCATCATTTCCCTGTCTTTCAGACTGTTTTCTCCTACTTTGCCTCATTTTACTGCTTTCTCCTTCATTTTCTCCCATGTTTCAGTTTTCTCCTGCTTTTGCCTTGTTGTTTTCACTGCTTCCTCCTCCCTCTTTCCCCTTCTTTCTGAGTGATATCTGATGCTTTCCCCTCATGTTTCACAGCTTACCTGGCTGTTTGAATGAATAGAGCACCGTGAAGCAGCTTGCAACTCCAGCGCCTTGAGACCCTCCTGGTTTTTTGCTGCTCTTTATAAATCCTGATTGATTGATCGCGTGATGGAAGAACAATGCAAGCCCTTGATACATCTGGTCTGTGTGTGCAAAGCCAGCTCACTGTGTGCCTTGGCCATGCCATGGAAGAAAGGCACAGTGAACAGTGTTGGACCTGTGCATATGGAGGTGGGGGGCATAAAACCCTACAAGAAGAACTGGACGTGCTCACCTTGAAGTTGTTGAAGCAGTTAATACTGAAAGTCATCAGGTTTGTAAAATGCATGTGTTGCTTCCACAGGGAGCCCTGAAAGCAAGGTGCCATTCCATTCGGAGAAGAATGTTACCTCTGCTCAAGTTGGCTTCTACGCGCTAAGGTCTAAGGCCAGAGCGCGGTGGAGCTGGAAGAATTGGCTTAGGCTATTATTGTGGTTGTGGACAATCACACCTCAAAGGATATTCACTATTGTATTGATGAGAGGCTTGACAGTCCAAACAGGTTAATATTATTATTATTATTAATTGTGTTTTGTTAAGCGCAAACATCAAGAGAGGGCTAAGAGAGCCAAGTTAGGTGAAAAGGAGAGTTTTCAGATCCTTCCGGAATTTCAGCAGGTTAGATTCACTGCGAAGGGTACCAGGCAAGGAGTTCCAAGCCTTGGCGGCATTCCAGGAAAAGGATCGCCCGCCCCATCTAGCACGTTTGTTTTTGTTTATTGTGGCTAAGAAAGCTGTACTAGATCTCAGAGATCTATGAGGAAGATAAGGGGTCGCCAGAGAAGAAATCATAGATGGAGCGGTCTTCCACATGGCCCTGTGCATGATGCACATAGATTTGAACAGAACTATGGCCTTAATGGGTAGCCAGTGGAGTTTCTTCAAAGCTGCTGTGCCAGATTCTCGCCGGCTAAGGCCTAGGAGGAGGCGAGCAGCTGCATTTTGAGTAGTCTGGAGTTTCCTAGTGGTGGAGATAGGAGCTCCCAGGTATAGGGAATTTCCGTAATCCAAACGAGAAAGAATAATGGCTTGCACCATTATTCTGCGTGCTTGGAAAGGTAGGAGTGGCAACACCTTCCTGAGCATCCGCATCAAGCCGAAGCAGGTGGCGGACAGGGCGGTTGCTTGTTGTTTAATATTTAGATTTGTGTCCAGCCATATGCCCAGGCTTTTTATTTGGGTTTTTGGTTGGGGCGGGTTTCCCATGCATGGGGGCCATTCTAACATAGGACTGGGGATGACTGAATTGCCCAGGATCATAAGCTCCGTTTTCTCACCGTTGAGCTTCAAGTGTGAGGAAGTCATCCACTGATTTATTGCTACCAGGCATTTAGTGAGGTTAGGGGGGGAGGTGTTGGGCTGGTTCATTGATACAACCAGTTGCGTATCGTCGGCGTAGGTTACTATGTCTAGACCAAACGAATGCACAATGTCAGCAAGAGGTTGCAAGTAAATATTAAAAAGGGTAGGGCTCAAGGACGAGCCCTGTGGTACACTCGATCAAGGGGCCAAATTTTTGAGTGGGTGTTGCTCTCTACTACCTCAAAAGAACGATTCTCCAGGAAGGACTGAAGCCAGTGTATGGCCCTCCCTGAGATTCCTATTTGGCGTAGGCGGTGGAGAAGAATGCTGGTGTTGACAGTGTCGAAGGCGGCACTGAGATCAAGCAACATAATTGCTACAGTGCCGCCTTGGTCCATATGTTTCCTTGCCACCTCAGTCACCGTCAGAAGAGCAGCTTCAGTTCCTAACTTGGGGCGGAAACCTGCTTGGGAGTCATGAAGCAGAAGGTTGTTTTCCAGATATTGTGTGATGGTGGCATTGATATGTTTCTCCAACAGTTTACTGACCCAGGGGAGAAGTGAAATTGGACGATAGTTGGCCATGTTGTCAGGGTCCAAGGTGTTTTTTTTTTTAGTAGTGCTCTAACTTGGGCACATTTCCACGCCATAGGAACTATACCTGTAGTGATAGAGGAGTTTAAAATATTAAGGATAACAGACCTAATAGTGTCTATGATCTTAGTTAGATGTTTGCGAAAGAATGGAGGCAGCACCAAGCGTGAAGTAAAACAGGACCACGTTGTGTCAAAAAATATATTTTCTTTTATTTTTTCATTTTTAGGACAGCCAACGCGTTTCGCTCCCCAACCATGGGAGCTTCGTCAGGGCAAAGATGTTGGTAGATCTTGAAGCGACGAAATGACCTAGATGAAAAAGCTGACCAATAAAGTAGTAAAGATGCCGATATCAAGATTCCGATATCAGGATAAAGTTGTAGACACACGTCACGGGCCTTTGGGTGAATAACGCCACTAACCAAGGAGGTAATATTTCAACTGTATAAGAATATTGTGGACTTTACGTAGAACGAAGAGCGCGTGTGCAGGCCTTAGTGCTCCATGCTTCCTATTTCAGCAGTGGCCCATGACGGATTGCCGACCGAATCCGTCATGGGCCACTGCTGAAATAAGAAGCATGGAGCACTTGTGGTAGCAGCTTACTAAGGCCTGCACACGCGCTCTTCATTCTACGTAAAGTCCACAATATTCTTATACAGTTGAAATCACAAAATCAAATGTTGTAAGGCGGACAAAGGAGGCGCCATCGTCATAATGGATAAGGATTACTACACCGAGAGTGTGAACAACCATGTGTCTGATGATAAATTATACATGGCACTGCCAAATGACCCTACCAATACATTTAAAGGAGTTTTGATAACTATCATCAATCAAGCAGTCGAGATGGGGACCATCTCTGACAAAGAAAAACGCTTCCTGATCCAAGACCATCCCAAATGCCCAAGTATCCACATGCTACCTAAGATACACAAGGATTTGAAGAAACCACCTTTCAGACCTATAGTGTCCACAAGAGGTTCAATTCATGAACCCATAGGAAAGTATTTGGACCGTCATCTACAACCCCTTGTTCAGAAAATGTCAACCTATCTTCGTGATACCACCGACTTTCTCACCAAACTCAAAGAAGTTAAACTAGATAACACAACGGAAATAACATTATGCACCATTGATGTATGTTCGTTGTACACGTCTATTCCACATAATAGAGGCTTAGAAGCTATAGAGGCATTTCTGATTAATCATGACATTAAACAAGAACTCAAGATCTTCCTGTTGGAATTGTTACATTTCACACTGTACCATAGCTATTTTTCTTGGAACGATCAACATTTCCAACAATTGGCAGGGACATCTATGGGGAATTGTGCAGCCCCCAGCTATGCGAACCTTTTTATGCACAAACTGGAACTAGAAAATATTCTTGAAAATCCCAGATGGCAACACAAAATTCTGAAATTTTGGCGTTACATTGACGACATCTTTCTCATATGGAAAGGCTCACCAACTGAGATCGAGGACTTCATTAAAAACATCAATGACATTGATGACCATATCCAATTTACTCACTCCGTTAACACTGGGTCCATCCCCTACCTGGATGTGTTAGTTTCCTTGCAAAACAACCAATTCCAAACAGATGTATACTCCAAAGAGACAGATAGAAACAATATGCTGATCTTTGACAGTTGTCATCCAATGTCCTTAAAACGCCATCTACCATACTCGCAATTGTTGAGGATGAAAAGAATTTCATCTAGTGATCAGATCTATGAGAAGAATGCAACCACCATGATCACCAAATTCCGAGAGCGGAAATATCCGGACAACATTTTGGAAGAAGCTAAAACCAGAACCCAAACCATCTCTAGGGAGGAGTTGTTGAAAACACGCACAAAGGATTTGACTCAAAATAGACCAGTGTTTGTATCAAAATATTCCACCTTGAGCTTCCAAATGAAGAAAATCATCCTTAAGAATTGGGAAATGATCGAGAAAGAACCAGACTTTAATGGATTATTCAGCAAACCGTTGTTTGCCTATCAAAGGTCCAGAAACCTTAAGGATTTCATCGAAAAAGAGGCACATAAAAAATTGGAAAAATACACAGGAACAATACCATGTGCAAACTGTGGCCATTGTAACAACATCATACGTGGTACCAGCATCAACCATCCAACAACAGGAAAACTCATCAACCTTTATACTAATGCCACATGTGACACCAAAAATGTGGTATACCTGCTGAAATGTCCATGCGGACTCCCTTATGTGGGGAAGACAGAGCGAAAAATCAAAACCCGCTTAACAGAACACAAAAGTACTATTAGAAATAGATCCACCAAAGCTCCGGTAGCTGCCCATTACATTTCTAATGGCCATAACATCAGCCAAATCCGTTTTCTGGTTTTGGAGTGTGTTCCCGCAAGGCAAGGCTGTGATAACAGAAAAAGATTACTCCAAAGAGAAATGTTTTGGATCAAAAAACTGAACTCCATCAACCCCATGGGGTTAAATGAACGCCTTGAATATAGTAGCTTCCTGTGATGAACTTTTACCTCAGACTTTTTTTCTGATAATTATTTACATTAATTTTTTCTGATAAGTATTCACATTAATGTATTTCCACTTAAACTGTTTTAATGATGGGTTGACTTTATTGCAAGTAACATGGTCTCTTGTTGAATTGATTGCGTTTCAATTGAAAGTAATACCTGCAATCACGAGTGTCCTTTCCACCCAGAATGTAGTTATATGCAGGTAGATTGGTTTTGACCATCTTAAGATGGCCGCGACTTTAACTATTTTTTCCGATGCACCCACAGCTTGGATACTACATGGAATATTGTCACATTTAAGCACAGTGTTTATATTTGTTGTACATTTCACTCCATGTACTTATTGCTTGTTTATATTCCTTCAATTCTTTCAACTCTTTTCCGTAAACTACACCTTCTTCCGGGTCACGTGGTTACTTTCCGATAATACGCGCTGCACGCATGCGCGAGCAAACACGATTCCGAGCACAGAGCCGAGATGCGCTTTACGCGTTGAACAGACCGGTAAGACCCGAGTGTTTTGACCATCATTGCATGTTTACAGACCCAGTTGAACGCGCGTCTTCGCCCGTTTATTATTGAGTTTAGACACACGCCTTAGAGGCGTTTTAACTGCATGCATAAAATGAATGAGCTCACTGGTGATTTATACTTGAGTACTTCACGAACCTCGAGATAACTATGTTTGCCACGTAGTAGGAATATATTGGGTAACGCGATGCCAGCACCTAGACACTTTCTTTTTACTCGCATGTTATCGGATTTTTCACTAGCCGAGTTTACCGCCTTGATGCTCTGTCATTTGGAGCCTTCACCCCATTTTCACTAACGCTTTTAAATAAGAGGACACGCTTGCATTAAGAAATTCCAGATACTCTTTGTTTCTATTCTTACCACTCTCACTCTTTTTTTAATATGATTGTGGACTGCTTCCCTATCATTGATTACACCTTACCTTTGGTTTTACCCCACAGAAATGTATTTCCCCTGACGAAGTGCTGTCAAGCACGAAATGCATTGGGTCCTAAATTCATTTTGTGGATGAACAATTGTATATGGACAAACATTGAAATGATACATGGCTGTGATGTAACAGCCTTACCTTAAAGAAAAGGACAAAACATCCAAACCAAAAGCGAATAAATATGTGTAACTAAAAGTTTACCTTGACTTATGACCATCATTGTCTAACCAGGTTGAATTATTGTCGACAAGGGATTGATTTCCCCAACAGAGTGCGACTGGATACCCTGCCAAACTTGGCAGCATTCATTTGTCACTAGATCACCGACACCCTCATGATTAGCTGACTCAGCCATATAAGGGAACTCTTAAGAAATTCCCCACAGCTGGGGAGCGAAGGGTGAAGCCTGTATTTTCACATGCTCCTGTTGGTGTTCTGATGTATCTGTACTACTCTATAACATATTTCAACTTGATTCTATGTAATCGGCTCCGGCCACAATCTACCACACAAATCCTGATAAAATGTGTTATAAAAAAAAAGAAATGAGAACATGGTTGGGTGAGTGAGAGTGTACATAGTGGCAGGTGGATAGATGGGGTTATACAGCTGGATGAATGGAAGTATTGGCAGAGGACTGAGTCGTTCAATGTGGATGATGAATGAATGCTTTGATGAGAATCTATTGGAATGTACTTGGGTATGGGTAAATGATTGCAGCATGGAGAGGGGAGGACTGATGCACGCACATTTAGATGTATGTACAGGAATGAATATATGGTTGAAAGGAAAACATACATCAGAAGATAGGTGGATATGTGTGAATAGGGGAATATGTGACTGGGTGGATATGTATGAGTAGACATAGCTGGATAGGTATCTGGATGGATATGTGTGAGTAGATGTGCAGGTGGACAGATGACAGTGGGTGGATATGTGTGAATAGACGTGCATGTGGGCAGATGACAGTGGGTGGATATGTGTGAGTGGACGTGCAGGTGGACAGATGACAGTGGGTGGATATGTATGAGTAGACATGTGGGGGGATAGATGAGTCTGGGTGGATATGTTTGAGTAGATGTGCAGGTGGACAGATGACAGCGGGTGGATATGTGTGAGTAGACGTGCAGGTGGACAGATGACAGTGGGTAGATATGTGTGATTTGACGTGAATGTGGACAGATGATAGTGACTAGATATGTGTGAGTAGACGTGCATGTGGACAGATGACAGTGGGCGGATATGTGTGATTTGATGTGAATGTGGACAGATGACAATGGGTAGAGATGTGTGAGTAGACATGCACGTGGACAGATGACAGTGGGTAGATATATGTGAGCGAATGTGCATGTGGACAGATGACAGTGGGTGGATATGTGTGAGTAGACGTACAGGTGGACAGATGACAGTGGGTAGATATGTGTGAGTAGATGTGCATGTGGACAGATGACAGTGAGTGGGTGGATATGTGTGAGTAGACATACAGGTTGACAGATGACAGTGGGTAGATATGTGAGATTTGTCGTGAATGTGGACAGATGACAGTGGGTGGATATGTGTGAGTAGACGTGCATGTGGACAGATGACAGGGGGTGGATATGTGTGAGTAGACATGTGGGGGGATAGATGAGTCTGGGTGGATATGTGTGAGTAGACGTGCAGGTGGACAGATGACAGTGGGTAGATAAGTGTGATTTGACGAGAATGTGGACATATGCTCGTGGATGGATATGTGTGAGTAGACGTGTATGTGGACAGATGACAGTGGGTGGATATGTGTGAGTAGACATGTGGGGGGATAGATGAGTCTGGGTGGATATGTGTGAGTAGACGTGCAGGTGGACCGATGACAGCGGGTGGATATGTGTGAGTAGACGTGCATGTGGACAGATGACAGTGAGTGGATATGTGTGAGTAGACATGCACGTGCACAGATGACAGTGGGTGGATATGTGTGGGGGGATAGATGAGTCTGGGTGGATATGTGTGAGTAGACGTGCATGTGGACAGATGAAAGTGGGTGTATATGTGTGAGTAGACATTTGGGGGATCGATGAGTCTGGGTGGATATGTGTGAGTAGACATGCAGGTGGACAGATGACAGTGGGTGTATATGTGTGAGAAGACATGTGGGGGGATAGATGAGTCTGGGTGGATATGTGTGAGTAGACGTGCAGGTGGACAGATGACAGTGGGTAGATATGTGTGAGTAGACGTGCATGTGGACAGATGACAGTGGGTGTATATGTGTGAGTAGATGTGCATGTAGACAGATGACAGTGGGTGGATATGTGTGAGTAGACGTGCAGGTGGACAGATGACAGCGGGTGGATATGTGTGAGTACACGTGCAGATGGACAAATGACAGTGGGTGTATATGTGTGAGTAGATGTGCATGTAGACAGATGACAGTGGGTGGATATGTGTGAGTAGACGTGCAGGTGGACAGATGACAGCGGGTGGATATGTGTGAGTACACGTGCAGATGGACAGATGACAGTGGGTAGATATATGAGATTTGACGTGAATGTGGACAGATAACAGTGGGTGGGTATGTGTGAGTAGACATGTGGCACCCCCACTCACCCTCACTCACTTTCACACACCCTCACCTGCATAGCATAACAAAACATAGCATAGCATAGCATAACAAAGCACAGCATAACAAAAAAAGCATAGGATAGCAAAACATAGCATAGCGTAACAAAACAAAGCCTAGGATAGCAAAACAAAACAAAGCAAAACATAGCATAACAAAACACAACAAAACATAGCATAACAAAACATAGCATAACAAAACAAAGCATAGCATAACATAACAAAGCATAGCAAAACAAAACATAGCATAGTATAACAAAACATAGCATAACAGAACACAACAAAACATAGCAGAACAAAACATAGCATAAGATAACAAAACATAGCATAACAAAACAAAGCATATCCTTAAAAACATAGCATAACAAAACATAGCAAAACACATCAACACATAGCATAGCATAAAAAACACAACAAAACATAGCATACCTAACAAAATATATCATAGCAAAGCATACCAAAACATAGCATGGCATAACAAAGCACAACAACACATAGCATAGCATAACAAAACACAACATAGCATAGCATAACAAAACAAAGCTTAGAATAGCATAGCATAACAAAACATAGCATAACAAAACATAGCATAGCAAAATAAAGCATAGCATAATAAAACACAACAAAACAAAGCATAGCATAACAAAATATAGCATAGCATAACAAAGTGTAGCAAAACACAACAAAACATAGCATAACAAAACACAACAAAACGTAGCATAGCATAACAAAACAAAGCATAGGATAGCAAAACTAAACATAGCATAGCATAACAAAACAAAGCATAGGATAGCAAAACAAATTACAGCATACCATAACAAAACATAGCATAACATAACAAAACATAGCATAACAAAACATAACAATACATATCATAACGAAACATAGCAAAATACAACAAAACATAGCATAGCTTAACAAAACACAACAAAACATAGCATAGCAAAGCAAAACATATAATAGCATAGCAAAACATAGCATACCAAACACAACCAAACATAGCATAGCATAGCATAGCATAACAAAACATAGCATAGCATAATTAAACACAACAAAACATAGCATAGCAAAACATGCATAGCATAACATAGCATAGCATAGCATAACAAATCAAAGCATAGGATAGCAAAACATAGCATAACAAAACAAAACATAGGATAGCAGAACAAAACATAGCATAGCATACAGCATCACTCAACACCACCACAGCATCACTCAGGGGCACCACAACATCACTATGCGCTACCACAGCATCACTGAACGCCACAGCATCACTCGTTTGCCATCACAACATCAGTCAGTGCCACCAGAGCATCAATCTGTGCAGCCATTCAACAACAACTGGTTCAAATATGTTCGCTCAATGTTTCAAGCTTTATTATAAATGCAACAAAAAGATGTTAATATTTCACTCCTGCTCTTGGATTTTCGTCACATTAAAATACACTGAACATAATTTTCACAAAAGTTATTTACAGGGGGCGTGGCCAAGATGGCGGGGTGAGCGGACGCTTCCTCCCGTAGCTCCTCCGGCCCAGCTCAGCCTGAGCCCTGATATCTGCGCTTCTCTCCCCCCGCGGCTGCACTGCGGGTGAGAGGACTGTGCCGGAGTTCGAGGGGCACATTTTGGTGCCACTTTGATTTCTGTGGCCCCGGGGGAAGTTCCCGAAAAGTTTATCCAGAGATCGCTCCGAGGAGTGGAGCCCGGGTCGCCCCGAGGAGAAGAGCCTGGAGGCGGAGCGTAGCACGGCGCTGTCCGCACACCTCGGCTGGTCCGAGTGCTGAAAAGCGGAAAGCCGGAGATCCCGAGGGAACGGACTGGACGGACTTCGCGGAGTGAGGTGGCCTCCTGGCCGGTGCCCTGGTGACGGGCACCATTGCTGGGCGACGGACCTCAGCCCTGCACCGGCGGTCTCCCCCCTCCCGGGGTCTCGAAGGGAGACGACTTGCGAACTCCGCGCCTTAGAGGCACTGGATGGCGGAGTTCGAGCAGTGCCCGAACTGGGCAATTCACTGGAGGTGGAGGGAGGCATCGGCTTTCTACTTTCCGGACTAGTTACCATTTGAGAGTCGCCCACGGACTTGCTGGCCCGGGTTGCCTTCTTGGGTCCCACCCTCCCGCCATCTTGTCTTTGTGTGGCTGAGCCCAGTGACCCCGACCCGCGCCCTTCTCGCGCGGGTGCCTCGGCTGGTCCTGGCACCAGCACATTTGCGGCCCTCCCTGGGAGCATAGGGCGGGAGGCCCGCACTTCGAACGTTGCTGTCTGCCCTACCGGCCCGGGGGCCGTCTTGCCCAAGCTCGGACCGCCATCTTGTCGCCTGTGACGCACTACCCTTGTCCTCGGCGAGGGCTTCACATCTGGTGCCCGCGGGCGGCGGCGCTCGCCCTCAGCAACTGACCCTGGGCTTTGCCGGGCCCCAAGATGACTGGAAGACGTGGCGCGGCACGAGGAGATCGCACTTTGCCGGAAATGCTCGGCAGGACCCAGCAACTACGCGACAGGACGCAGCCATCCCCGGGGGCCTCCCGGGCATCAACGGCCGCAACTGTGAGCGAACCGCCGGTCACGCGGTCCTTCATGGAGGACTTATTTAGCTCCCTCAAGGAGGAATTTCAAACTCTTAAGACCGAAGTGGCTGGAGAGGTCCGGGAGGTGCGTAGGGAAGTCGAGGGCCTGGGCGAGCGGGTCGAGGCTGTGGAATCGGCGGCTCAACGTCGCGATGAGGAGATAACCCATCTCCAGCAGGACGTCCTCCGCCTCCGGGAGCAATGTGTCGAGCTCCAGGCCCACTCGGAGGACCTCGAGAACAGGTCCAGGCGGAACAACATCCGGGTGCGAGGTGTTCCATCCGCAGATGAAGGTGCGGACCTGGTGGCTTATTTGCAGGACCTGTTCCGCGACATTTTGGAGGAAGGAGCGGATTTCCCAATCCGCATTGACAGAGCACACAGGGTGGGCCGCCAACGCCAGTCATCGGCACCCCCGCCTGATATCCTGGCATTTTTGCCGGATTTCCCCCTGAAGGAGCGCATCATGACGGAGGCCCGCAGGAAGCAACCACTGACCTTCCGAGAAAGACCTGTGGCGCTCTATCAGGACCTGTCCGCTATCACACTGCAGAAGCGCAGGTCTTTCCGCATCGCTACGGACTTTCTGCGGGAGCACGAGACAGCCTATTCCTGGGGTCACCCCTTCCGTCTTATCTTTCGATGGAATGGGGTGCTGCATCAGCTGCGCTCCTTACAAGATGTCTGCGGAGTGCTGGGCCTTACTGCTACGGAGGAGGAAGGGGCTACACCCGCATGGCGGCGTCCCGAGCGGCGGAGCCGACGGAGGTCGAGAAGGCGCCCATCGTCGGCGCCAGCGAGTCGCCCAGACTCGCCCACCATCAGAGCTGAAATGGCGGAGGCCCTGAGGACTGCCTCCAGGAACTTGCCTGAATCTACTGGTGTGGCCTTAACGGCCTAACTTCTCTCCGGGGGGAGAGGCTCTTAGCTTTAACGATGCTGGGCTGGGGGCTGGGGGGGCGAGGGGGGTGGTGTGTGGCTGGACGTCCACTTGACTTTTTTCTGCAGACTCGCCATTTGGGCTAGACTGAGACTATGGGGTGCTGTTTTCTGCTTTTTGTTTTGGCTGGTTGCCATGAATGGGTTTTGGGGGGGTTTCATTGTTGGTTTGTTGTGGGGGGGGTCCCGTCCGAAACTGTCCGATTGTGTGCGATGCCGCTTCTGGCCTTCCCTGTGCCCTTCCCCCGCGCGCCCCCTCCGCTGATCCCCCGCCTGCTGCATAGCGCGTTGTTTCCCTGGAGGCGATGCCGCCCCTGAAAGTAGTGACCCTTAATGTTAAGGGTCTGAATAACCCCGTGAAGCGTAGGGCGATTCTCTCCCTGTTGGAGGGGTCGCAGGCGGATATCTGCCTCCTGCAGGAGACCCATTTGCTTCCCAGAGATTGCCATAGGTTGCGCTCTGCCAAGTTCCCCACGCAACTCTTTTCCTCTGCTGCGACTAAGACCGCTGGGGTGGCCATTCTTTTAGCCAGCTCCTTTAGGGGGGAGGTGTTGTATAAATATGCTGAGCAGAAGGGGAGGCTTTTGGTGTATCGCATGCGCCTCGGAGGTGTTGCCTTTACGGTTGGTTCGGTTTACAGCCCCAACGACCACCAGGACCGCTTCCTGGAGTCGGTGTTGGTGGACGTTACTGCCTCGCCCGATCGCCATATTATCCTGGGAGGAGACCTGAATATGGTCTTCGACTCCACTCTAGATAGGTCTGCCCAGCGCTTTCCGCAGACAGGGGAGCTTTCTAAGGCGGTACAGGACCGGATTACGGAGATGGACCTGCATGACCTCTGGCGCACCATGCATCCCACCGTTAGAGACTACTCGTATTTTTCCCACGCACACCGCACTTATTCGCGGTTGGATTATCTTTTGGTGAGCGGCCCGCTCCGCTCGGCCGCCGTGGCGGCGGACATGGGGGTCTTGTCCCTGTCCGATCATGCGCCGGTTTCAGGGGTCTTTGCTTGGCCGGCGGCCCCCCCCTCCAGGGGGATGTGGCGGCTTCGGGACACGCTTCTCCATAAGAAATCGGTAGTGAAGCGAGTGGAGGAAGTCATCCAGGACTACCTGACCCACAATAACAACTCTGACACGTCCCTGGCTACGCAATGGGCGGCTTTGAAAACAGTCGTCAGGGGGGAGTTTATCTCCATTTCCTCGGCGGAAAACAAGGAACGCCAGCGCAAGAGGGAGGAACTGACGGCGCAGGTTAGGGAGCTCGAGCAGGTCCACCGCAGAACGGGGGCTCCTCGTGTTTGGAAGCAGCTGAAGGCGGCACGGAAACTCCTCTCTGCGCTGGATCTCGATCGGGCGGAGTACGCAGCACTGCGCCTGAAACACGCCTTTTACACCGGCGGAGACAGGTGCGGAAAGCTCCTGGCCCATAGGCTCAGGGCTGCGCAGCAACGCAATGTGGTGAAGGAGCTGGTGGGTGTGGACGGGATTCCGGTTTCTGGTGACGCGGAGGTGGCAGATACCTTTCGCTCCTTCTACGAGGCACTGTACGCTTCAGAACCATCCCCACCGGGAGAGGCTGAGGCCTATTTGGACTCCGTGACCCTCCCGGCCTTGGACCCCTCTCAGGCGGACCACCTTGAGAGGGACATACACGTGGAGGAGGTCATCTCCGCGATCGCACGGCTGAAGCATGGTAAGGCCCCGGGCCCAGATGGCTACACGGCCTTGTTCTACAAAACCTTCTGTCCCACCGTCGCTCCTCTCCTAGCTCGCTTGTTTAATTCCTTCTCTGAGCCGGGTGCCATCCCACCGGACCTCCTCTCGGCGACTGTGTCGGTTATCCCCAAACCGGGGAAGGACCGGACTTTGTGCGGCTCGTACCGGCCTATTTCGCTCCTGAATGTGGACCTCAAGCTTTACACCGGAATCTTGGCGGCCAGACTGGGTCTACATCTACCGGGTTTGGTGGAGGCGGATCAGGCCGGTTTTGTACCCGGTAGGCAGACGGTCGACAACACGAAGAGGGTGACGCACGTGCTGGAAAAGGCCTCTCGCGTCCCGGGGGAGCGGATGCTGCTGTCGGTCGACGCGGAGAAGGCCTTTGATAGGGTCCATTGGCCCTACCTCGAGCTGGTTCTTGGGAAACTGGGGATCGGCGAGAAGTTCCGCACGATGGTCTTTAACTGCTATAGGAGACCGTCGGCGTCAGTGCGTGTCAATGGACACAGCTCCAGCAGCTTCGCCATTGAGCGCGGCACGAGACAGGGTTGCCCACTCTCGCCGCTCCTCTTTGCCCTTTATATGGAGCCGTTTGCGCAGAGGATCCGCGACAACCCGGACGCTATTGGGGTGAAGATGGGACAATACACGCATACTGTTAGCTTATACGCGGACGATGTCTTGCTGACCCTAGATGATCCCAGGCGGTCACTCCCTGCCTGCGTCCAGGAACTGGACGCTTTTGCCCGCGTCGCAGGCTTTAAAATGAACATGGCTAAGTCGGCTGCACTGGATGTGTCGCTCTCTGCCGACGCCAGGAGGGACCTTTAAAGTCTCTTCCCTTCGCAGTGGTCCTCCTCCACGGTGCCTTACCTGGGCATATTGCTTGCTCCCTCCCTGCCTGCCATGGTTGCAGCTAACTATTCCTCTCTGGGCAAAAAGATCAAAGCGGAACTCGGCCGATGGAACAAGGGCCTACTCTCGTGGCTGGGCCGTATCGCAGCGGTGAAGATGACGGTACTGCCCCAGATTCTGTATCTTTTTCGCGCTCTACCTCTTCAGCCCCCTGTGGGTTGGATACGGCAGACGCAGGCAGACATCTCCCGCTTTGTGTGGCAGGGCCGTAAGCCTCGGATGAAGCGGGTCCTCTCCACGCTTGCCCCGGAGGCGGGAGGTCTCGGAGTCCCGGACCTCCGGAAGTACTTTCAGGCGGCGCAGCTCCGGTACCTGGTGGAGTGGAGCCGGTGGGAATCGGACAAACACTGGCTCTTTCAGGACCAGGCAGTTGCAGGCCGTACCCTCCAGGAGGTCCCGTTCCTGCGGCGCATTCATCGCCCGCCTAATCTTTACGCCTCCTTTATCACCCGAGTCCCGCTAAGAGTGTGGGACGCGGTGTGTGAGCTTCGGGAGCTCACCACTTTTCCGTCGCCGTTCACTCCCATTGCTGGCAACCCGGACTTCACTCCGGGTCTGGAGCCGGGGGCCTTTTCCCACTGGGTGAGTGCGGGATGCAGAGCGCTTTTCCAGATCTACGGACCGGAGGGCGTGCTCCCCTTCCAGCAGCTCCGACAGGAGTTTGGCCTGACGGAAGGGGACAGACTGCGTTATATGCAGGTCCGCCACTGGGCTCTTCAACCCCCAGTGCGTGATGTTGCCGCCCGCTCGATTACGCCCTATGAGCGATGGTTGGTAACCCGGGCCTCGGACGCCAAACTTATCACGGATTTGTATAAGTTTCTCCAACCCCCGCCGTTTCATTACCATAACCCGGGCAGGGAGCGCTGGCACAGGGAACTGGGCAGGACCCTGAGCCACAAGGAGTGGGACGGGATTGCATATCGGGCGAGGCACTCTGCGTACCACACCGGGCTGACGGAAACCTTCACTAAAGTATCCACCTATTGGTACTATACCCCGGAGCGGCTCTACGAGATGCGCAAAATAGGCGATACGGGTTG
This sequence comes from Lissotriton vulgaris, assembly GCF_964263255.1. Lineage (NCBI taxonomy): Eukaryota > Metazoa > Chordata > Amphibia > Caudata > Salamandridae > Lissotriton > Lissotriton vulgaris. The sequence continues at coordinate 32,512,314 of NC_141689.1, forward strand.
CTGGCGCGGCTGCGGACAGGAGGGCACCCTCACGCACATTCTCTGGGAGTGCCCGGTGCTGTCGGCCTACTGGAAGGAAGTCTTAGATGAGGTGGATAGGCATTTTGAGATCGAGCTTCCGCGCTTCCCCGCGTATGTCTTGCTTGGCCTCCCCAATGACCTGATGTACCCGTTGAAATCCCGCAGAGGCAGGCAGATTGCGATTGCGCTAGGCTCCGCTGTTCAGAACATACTTGTACTCTGGCGCACCCCTACTGCCCCCTCTGTCACTGGTTGGTTGCATAGGCTCTGGCAGGTACTGGGCATGGAGAAGATGTCGCTGACGGTGGCTGGGAATGTTGACCAGTTTGAGGAGCTCTGGCATCCCTTTTTGGCACTGCTGTCCACGGAATTTCGCGAACTTACGTGCCCACGGTACTTGCGCCTCCTTAGGCTGACACCGCCGGCGCCAGCGGCGGAGTGAATGTGCGGATTGGGGACCGGGGGTTGGGGGCGGGAAGTGGAGTTATATACTTTTAATGCTGACTTTCGGACGGGGATGTTGGGGTGTTGTCTTCTTTCCTTTCTTTCTTTGCTTTTCTTTCTTCTTCTTTTCTGGGGTCAAGGGGCTGATGGAACGGTATGCTTCTCTTTTACTGTGTCGCGGAGTCCTATTCTGGCTTGGCCTTGCCTAGGGAACGGGGGCCTACGGAGGGGTCGTCCACAATGCCTTATTGCTTTATGTCTTTGCCTTGTCACCCTCTGGGGCATCCTGCCTCCCTCTTTCTCTTCTGACTCGTTGCAATGATTTGCTTTTTGTACTGTATGTTTACCTGACTTCCTGGTCCCTTCCCCGTGTCTGTTTTTTATATTTTAATAAAATACTTTAAACCTAAAAGTTATTTACAAAAGTTTAAGCTATTGCCATTATACATTACAATAACATTTATTTAAGTATTCATTATTTAAAAAAAATAAAAGCCATTGTTATTTGTAATATCAATACATGTAAGTCACATAAATACAACACATATTGCATTACAAATGCTATAAGTGTCACATTTGTAAAAGTTATAACCACACACAGCAACACACAGCCACACACACAACTACACACACAACCACACACACACAACCAAGCACACAACCACACAACCACAAACACACAACCACACACACAACCACACACACAGCCACACACACACACCCACACAACCATATCCACACACAACCACACACAACCACACACACAACCACACCCAACCACGCACACAACTACACACACAATGGCACACCCAACCACACACAACCACACACACACAATCACACACTCACACAACCACACACACACACAACCACGCACTTCTATCTATCGCCCCACTCTATCTATCTGTTGCCCTCACTCTATCTATCTGTCGCCCTCACTCTATCTATCTATCTATCTATCTATCTATCTATCTATCTATCTATCTATCTATCTATCTATCTATCTATCTATCTATCTATCTATTTATCGCCCTCACTCTATCTATCTATCTATCGCCCTCACTCTATCTATCTACCTATTGCCCTCACTCTATCTATCGCCCTCACTCTATCTATCTATTGCCCTCACTCTATCTACCTATCGCCCTCACTCTATCTATCTATTGCCCTCACTCTATCTATCGCCCTCACTCTATCTATTGCCCTCACTCTATCTATCTATCACCCTCACTCTATCTATCTATCGATATCCCTCCCTCCCTCTCTATCTATCTATCAATCTATCTATCTATCGGCCTCACTCTAACTATCGCCCTCACTCTATCTATCACCCTCACTCTATCACCCTCACTTTATCTATCTATCTGTCGCCCTCACTCTATCTATCTATCTATCTATCTATCTATCTATCTATCTATCTATCATCTATCTATCTATCTATCCATCACCCTCGCTCTATCTATATATTGCCCTCACTCTATCTATCACTCTCTATCTATCTATCAATCTATCTATCTATCTTTCTATCTATCTATCGGCCTCACTCTATCTATCTATCTATCTATCTATCTTTCGATCTATCTATCGGCCTCACTCTATCTATCTATCTATCTATCTATCTATCTATCTATCTATCTATCTATCTATCTATCTATCTATCTATCTATCTATCTATCTATCCATCACCCTCACTCTATCTATATGTTGCCCTCACTCTATCTATCACTCTCTATCTATCTATCAATCTATCTATCTATCTTTCTATCTATCTATCGGCCTCACTCTATCTATCTATCTATCTTTCGATCTATCTATCGGCCTCACTCTATCTATCTATCTATCGCCCTCACTCTATCTATCTAGCTATTTATCTATCTATCTATCTATCTATCTATCTATCTATCTATCTATCTATCTATCGCCCTCACTCTATCTATCACCCTCCGTCTATCTATCTATCTATCGCCCTCTAGCTATCTATCGCACTCACTCTATCTTTCTATTTATCACTCTCACTCTATCTATCGCCCTCACTCTATCTATCTATCGCCCTCACTCTATCTATTTGTCTATCTATCGCCCTCACTCTATCTGTCTATCTATCGCACTCGCTCTATCTATCGCCATCACTCTATCTATCGATCGCCCTCACTCTGTCTATCTATCTATCGCCCTCACTCTATTTATTTATCTATCGCCCTCCCTCTATTTATCTTTCGCTCTCACTCTATCTATCTATCGCACTACCACAGCATCACTCAGGGGCACCACAACATCACTATGAGCTACCACAGCATCACAAAATGCTACAGCATCACTCGTCGCCACCACAACATCACTCAGCACCACCACAGCATCAATCTGTGCAACCATTCAACAACAACTGGTTGAAATATGTTCTCTCAATGTTTCAAGCTTTATTACAAACTAGCAGCCCGCCCCAGCGTTGCCTGGGGTAGAAGGGGGCTGGGGGCTGCATTTCAGGTTTGCGTGCTCTCCCGCCCAGGCCCCCGCCCGCCACGACATTGTCTGTGTCCCAGACAACGTTGTGGCGGGCGGGGGCCGGGGCGGGAGAGCACGCAAACCTGAAATGCTGGCTTCCCCTAACCCCGCCTGCCCTGACATTACCCAGCAGCCCGTGCCCCGCCCGCCCGCCCCGACCCTGGCTGCCCCGGATTCTTACTTTGCCTCTGCTGCTCACACCGCCGGTCCATATTTCTCCGCTCCGCCGCTCTGCCACTCACCACCTGTCCACCGCCACTCCTCCCCGCGCCATATCCGCCTCTCCGCTGCGCCACTGGCCTCACTTCACCGCTCCTCCCCTGCACGCCATGTCCGCCGCTCCTGGGACGCTGCTCCTCCCCTGTGAGGAAAATTGAATTTTACATGATCAAGTATGTCCCCTATCGTGTACCCCAACGTTCAATGTATGTGCATGACATCCATGCATTTTCCCTCCATGGCCGAAAATGAAGACGCATTTGCATTTGCGTCCAACGTTAACATGTCATCTACCAAGTCCTCCATGAAAGCAACATTAATTTGGTTCCTAGACCCATGTTGCCAACGTCTTTACATGATACACGTTTAAAGATGCACACGTTTTCTGGCTCAGCCGAGCCAGGCCCTGAATTGAGGCTCCGAGTCTCTTCTGTCTCTGAAAGGCTGCAGTTTAGGTATGCATCCCTGACCTCTACCTTACTTCCTGCCTCGGCAAGCGGTGGCCGGCTCGGCCTGGCCTGCCTGCCAAGACGGTATTTTGCCTACAGTTATCTGCTCAGCCTCCGCAAAAACACATTCCAGTCTAGTGAAATAGGTAAACATATTCCCGGCTACAGAGCAAAGGGTCCGGCCTTCCTGTCTCCTTACAAGTAATTTACTGCACCCGTTGCCATAGTAGGCCCATGGCCCCGCGCATTACACGAAGACACGTATGCACCCACTAGCATTCAGTGATGTATGGCCTCTGCCCGAGAGACCTTTTGCTTCAGACAACACATCCTCCAAACACTAGATATCAGATATGTTATAGGTGCAGGTCGTTCTGACATCCCAGACATCAGTCTCCTCTACTAGTGCTAAAGTCAAGCCCCCAGCTCTCCCCAGTTACACGTCAATGCCACGTCATGCTCAGTTGCGTGCGCACCCAGGGTAAAGGTTTCCGCAGACCCAGCAGATTTCCTCTATGCATCCACCCACCTATGACACTTCTGTGACGTATCTAGCACACACCTTCGTGTACGCCCTGTACATGCCTTCTTTTACGCCCATAAGTTCTTATCTCTTTTCTTTTCACTTGTTACGCCTACTGTATTCAATGCAACTATACAGTTTTACTATATATATTGTGTGATGTTAATAAAATGTTGAATATCCCTTCCTGAACCTTAGTGGTGATGGAACCCGATGTCCAGTGTCTCGAGGCACTTAATTAAAGCCCGTATGACTCAGATACCACGGATTCTGCCTCTCATTTTATTGAGCTATCCTTATTGTCATTTAATGTATAGAAAAATAGTCCCGGTAATTTTATTTACCACATAATCTGGCGCCCGAACAGGGACCCCTCCCCTTCGACACGCGCCGGCGATGTAACGCAGGCCCCTGACCCCTTCTACAGCCGTGACGGACCCCTTCCTGTGCACACCTGCGGGTTTTCCTGCTAACTCACTCAGGCCCACGGAGGAGACGGAGACTGCGGTCCAGCATCCAGACGAGGCGGTGAGGAATGCGGAGAGTCCCGACCAGAGCCCAAACGGAGAGAGCAAGGTCCGAGGTATCCGGAGGCCCAACTGTTCCGAAGCGCATGCGTAGTGCGTAGTAGCAGCCAGACGTCGTAGCAGTCCAGTCCAGTCCAGTGTCAAGTTTCCGAGGCCTTCAGTTTTGCTTCCCGGTGAGTACCGTTGTTGGGAACGCATCTAGACGGGTTCATTAATTTGTGCCCGGTCAAGGCGGGTCTGGGTACACAGACCCGGTCAAGACGTGTTCACTTAGGTGGATACGGTATGACGTGTCTCTTTAGGGGACCGGTATGTCTGTACTGTTTTAGCAGTGCATCCAGAAATTCAGAATTCTAGTATTGTTTCTCGAGATTTTCAGTATTGTGTTTTTTCTATGTACCAGACAGTATCTGTTCGAAATGTTTTTAATGTGTTTAATGTCGTGGTATGAATGATTGTTTGCAATTCATTACTGTGTTTATTGTGTTCACGTCCAAGTAAGTTCAAATATGCCGCTGTTTTCGAAATTACGTCAGATAGGAACCAGGAAAGGGATACTCGAAGAAGCAGTTCCCGTCCCGCCTAGGGACACTCCCGGACATTTTATGTACCACAAGCATGGCTTAGATGCCATACTGTACTTAGACTTATGGGTGGATTACACCAAAGATCTGGAAGAGAAATATAGATGGCCCGTCTCAGGGACATGGGATGCCGATTGCATCATGAGAGTAGAAGAAGCATTATGGAAAAAGAAAGCCAGACAATCCCAGAAAGATGCCATAGAATTATGGCGTAAAGAAGCGCATAAAAGAACAGAAAAAGAAATCAGGAAAGCAGAACTAAGTAGGGAAGCATCAGAAAAAGCCCAAGAAAAAGAATTACTAGAAGAAGGTGAACGAGTTAGAGCAGAACAATTAGACAGACAAAGAAATGCCCTTATTAAAGGCATGTATCCCCTTCTCGCCGAGGGCCTGCCTAAGGCGACCCCGGAAGTACCCAGTAACTTACCGCCACCATTAGTCCCGACTAAGCTACGTCATAAACAGACAGCAGCAGAAATTTTTCTTTCTTCCTACTTAGACGATACTGTCCCAGAATATGCAAATACTAATCCTCCCCCAAATGGTCAACCACACAATCCTGTTAATGGCAAGATTCCCCCTACTTTTCCTCCTGTCACTGGTCCTGGCAATCCTTTTACTGTACCTGTAACCCAGGACCAACCTACTTTACCAGCACCCACGTTTCCTCCAGGGCCAGTACACCCTGCAAGCCCTGGTGGCTCACATCTAGGAGCCGCGGGAGGGGGTTTCTCTACCCCTCCTCCAGTAAAACGAATATCATTACGAGAATTAGCACTAGAACGAACGCCAAAGGCAACATACGCAACCCTTAGAAAGAACCTTACTGATTGTATATATGACCCAGTACCAGGTGAGGAATCATTGGTCTTACACTCATTACGATTAAGGCACGTTACAGATTATCTGATCACTTTACCATGCATGAGAGAGAAATTAGACAAGATATATCACTTCATTAGAACGGGGGAGGGACCAGAAAGTATCCAGGAAGCCATGGTACACAGAAAGGTGGAAACTCAGCGTTTGCTTTTACAGTTCTTGATAAATTGTTTGATCAGGGAACAAGATCAACCACACAGAGAAGTAACTAAACGTATGTTAAATTGGAGTGATAACATAGCAGTTGGAAAGCATGATAAACAGACTAGTATAGAGTCAATGTACAGGAAAATACATAAGGAAATTCTAGAAATACGTGAGAAAGAACGTGCCAACGAGAACGAAACCGAGAAAGAGGATGAAGTCTCGGAAGACGATGATATAGCAACTGAGAACCCAGACAGAATAGCGTACGTAGGTAGGGCGAGACCCTTTGACAAACCCATACGCTTAGAATGTAGGAAAAGTTTTCTTCCTCCCATACCAGAACAATGTTCTCTTGAGCATCTAATCCAAGCCACCGATAAAGTATTGAAGCAACAAATAGGTTACAGTGAGCTTAGTACCATGCATGAACAGGAACTAGCCCGATCAGCAGTTCAATGGGCTAGTAATTCTACCATATATAAAGATGACGTAGTGGCCCAAACATTTTTGAATCTTTCCCCAGACGAACAGCGACTAGTTGGTATGTACATGATCCAACATCTCATTACACTGTACGAAAGTCAGCATTCTGATCCAGGTCCCCTATATAATGTATTGGAAGAATTACTCCTAAATAGATGGAGAGGCCTAGGTACCGATTTAGTTAATGTCATTCTAGAACAACGACACAAATACAGGACTTTTCTGACTCCACATTTCGTTCCTGTTCCACCCCCAGTAAGGAAAACATTTTACATAGACAGACAGAATCCCTTACGAGAAGTTCATCCCGTTAGGGCAACAGGTGGTGAGCTCGAACGAGTATTTGTTTACACCCCCTTAACGAAAATAGAACTATTGGAAATGAAAAAATTAGTGCCTTGTCACGATAAAGATTCAGCAGGGTTCCACCGTGAATTAAAAGACATGCTCCGCATGGGAGAGTACACGTATCCAGATATCATTAAAATGTTAAAGGTACTATTGCCAGCAGGCATTTACGAAAAACTTAAAGAGAAAGAATGGGAGGTGGGAGAGAAAAAGATCGATTGGGCAGAATTAGAAAACGAAGATAACACACGAATCCCTGGTACCGGTCTCGGGGAAAAAGCCAAAGCATTGCCCGAGTTATTAGTACAGGTTTTGCCAAGATTACTAGCTGCTAAAAAGGAAGACTGGGACGCGATCTCAGCTTGTAAACAGAAACAAGACGAAGACACTAGTGATTTTTATTCCAGATTCGAGAAATGTTTCATTATTAATAGCGGGCTGAAAACAAGTAGTGAATCATATCCACATCTTTTTGTGACCAAGTTAGTAGAGAATTCCTTACCACAAGTTAAAAATCGAGTACTGAAGGTTGAGAGTACCTGGCAAGCTAACACCCCTTCCCAAATGTTACAAATGTTACAATACCACCAGAACCGAATTAGAGAGGAGCAAGAACACGAAAAGAGACGTATGAAAGACACGAAAATGAAAGTACTAGTTGCGCAGTCTGTCCCAGCTGATTGTCAGAAGAGGGGTACGACACCGACCAGTCATTCTGCAGCTCCTGTAAAAGGGACATGCAATTACTGTAAACAGCCAGGTCATTATATAAATGAATGTGCCGTTCTGAAACACAATATAGCTACCGGCAAGACAAAAGAAAGACCGCGTCCTCCTAGACAGGAACATGTTCCGCAGAACACGCAACGTCCTCAGAACGCACAACAGACAGTAGCCGTACCCCAGCCCATAGCTGCCACACAACAGGTTACACAGCAAATGTATCAGTATGCACAGTCAGATTATCCAGATTATCAACAGTATTCATGAAACAGCCTAGAGAGGGAGGTTGGCTTGCCTCTTATCGAGGTTCCTGTAGATCAAGAGGGTCCCTATGAACATAGTCGGGTATTAGGGAAAGACAGAAAATTTTTGATTGACACGGGGGCAAGCAGAACTACCATCAGTCATGACGAGGTTCCAGGGGCTCCCCTCTCAGGCTCAAGAAATGTTTCCCTGGGTTTTTCAGGAAAGCCTATTGTTAACGAAGTGTCAAAGCCAGTTTCCCTAGAAGTTGGTCCATTGTCCCGCACTACAGACTTGTTACTTACGAAATCATGTCCAGAAAACTTGCTTGGTATAAGGACATTGAAAGAACTAGGAGCAGTTATTTGTTGTTCTCCGGAAGGAGTGAGATTGTTTTTACGTGATTTTAAAGGACATTATGTGTTAAGAGATTTTGATCCGAGATTACAGAATGTACCACAGCATTTATGGGCGCAAGGTCCAACTGATGTAGGTTGCATGCACATTACACCATACCGTGTCACTCTGAAACAAGGAATTGTACTACACCGAATCCGACAATACAAGTTACCACCAGAGGCTGTAACGGCCTTACTGAAAATTATTGACGAACTCATTGCTCAAGGAGTAGTTGTAGAAACTGACTCCAATGTATGTAATTCTCCTATCATTCCGATTCTTAAACGAACTGACCCAAATGCACCTCCGGTCTACAGACTGGTGATCGACCTTCGAGAACTAAACAAATGCATCATACCCCAGTACCCAGTGGTCCCAGATATTTCTTCCCTATTGACTGCCATTGATTCCAAAGCAGCGTTCTTTACTGTCATAGACCTCAAGAACGCCTTCTTTAGTGTCCCCATTCATCCGGAAAGCGAGTACCTTTTCGGATTCTGTTTAAATGGCCGAAGTTTCAAATTTGCACGCGCTCCTCAAGGATTCACAGAAAGCCCTAGTATTTACAGTCAAGCACTGAAACGACAACTAGACAGTATTCACATGCCAACTGACACTGCCCTGCTCCAGTATGTTGACGATCTCTTGATCACAGCCCGAACAGAACGTGATTGCGAACGTGCATCACTGACAGTCTTGTATTTTCTGGCCGAAAAGGGGCATAAAGTATCCCCTTCGAAGCTACAATTCTGTGCCCAGCAAGTGGTTTACCTTGGACACTTGCTGTCCAAGAGGGGTAGACAGTTGACACCTGACCGTATCCAGTTAATTGCACATCTGCCACAGCCCAAGACGCAAAAGGAAGTACGGGCCTTCATTGGCCTCACTTCTTACTGTAGACAATGGATTCCTCAGTATGCATATCTAGCCAAACCACTCATACAGTTGACAACACAGGAGGCAGCGACTGCGACTGTCCTCCCATGGACTCAGGAACATACACTTGCTTTTGACGAATTGAAGAAAGCCCTGAATGAATGAATGAAATTATTTGTAGAGCGCACGATGGCCAAAACGGCTTCCTGGCACTGGGAGCTCTAAAGAACCGAACAGACAGAGCCAGGAGGATTAGCGGGGGTAGGCCAGGGCAAACAAGAAAGTTTTTAGCGCTTTACGGAAGTGTGAAAAGATAGGGATCGAGCGCATAGAAAGAGGAAGGGAATTCCAGAACCGGGGAGCAAGAACAGAAAAACGGGTTCCACCAGTGCGAGATTTGTGAAAGCGGGGAACAGTGAGGAGGGCAGAAGATGATGAACGAAGAGTGCGGGCAGGGGTGTGAAGGGAAATCAAAGAATTGATGAAAGCCGGTGCAGAGTGATCAAGGGCCCGATAAACGAGGCACCCTAGTTTGAACAGGGATCTCTGCAAAATGGGCAACCAGTGAAGGGATTTGAGGACGGGAGTGATGTGATGGGTTTTGGGCAAGTGAAAGATAAGACGGGCAGCCTGATTCTGGATAGCTTGTAAGCGGCGGGTTTCATAGGCAGGAATGCCAGCGAACAAGCTATTGCCATAATCGAGGCGGGAAGTGATAAGGGCAGAAATAATGATTTTAAGGGAGTCAGGAGAAAAGAAACGAGAGATTTTCCGGATCATCCGGAGGGAGAGAAAACAGGAGGACACCACGGCACTGACCTGGCCGTGCATGGACAGGTCCTGTCTGACCTTGATGCCCAAAGTTTTAACGGAGGGAACGGGGGTGGGAGGAGGGCCAAGAATGGGGGGCCAGAAAGCAGGGGACCAGGGGCTGGATGAGCCGCCAATCAGGACAAGCTCAGTCTTATCTGGATTGAGCTTGAGGTGGTTGGCGCTCATCCACCCAGAAATAAAGACCATGGTGGAGTGAAAAAAGGATAGAGAGTGAGAAGAAGAGGAAAGATCAAAGACGAGCTGGAGGTCGTCAGCGTAGTTATACACAGAGACCCCCAGCTCAAGAAGGGAAGAGATAAGAGGGTGAATATAGAGATTGAAAAGAAGGGGAGAAAGAGAGGAACCTTGGGGGACCCCACAGGGCACCGGGAGGGGGGAAGCAGAAAAGCCGGGAAGGTGAACGGCTTGAGAGCGGCCTGTCAAAAAGGAGGTGATCCAGGAGAGGACAGAGCCTTGTATGCCCGCTGCGCTGACACGGTAGAAAAGAATGTTATGGTCGACCGTGTCAAATGCAGCGGACAAGTCGAGGAGGATCAAAGCTTGGGGAGAGTTGACGTCGGCCTTGGCTTTGAGCTCGTCAAGGACGGCTAACACCACGGTTTCGGTCGAATGACCCGAACGGAAACCGGCTTGGTGAGAGGCCAGGAGCTGGTTCTGTTCAACATAAGCAGAGAGACAGGAAGTAACGTAAGATTCGAGAATTTTAGCAAGATAGGGAAGAAGAGAGATAGGTCTAAAGTTAGAGGGAAGAGAAGAATCAAGACCAGGTTTTTTAAGAATGGGAGAAACAATAGCAGATTTAAATGAAGAAGGGACCAATCCAGTGGAAAGAGAGGCATTAAGAAAGGAGAGAGGGGTATCAGGACAGGAAGAAAAAGGGTTTTAAGAATGCGGGCAGGGGCACAGTCAGTGGGGGAACCAGACTTGATTTTAGTGAGCAGAGCTAGAAAAGAGTCCAAGGAGAGGGGGGGAAAAGAAGAATAGGAAGATTTAGGCGCAGAGGGAACAGAGTGAAGAGGAGTAAAAGGAGTGACCAAGATGTTAGATTTAATTTTAACAATCTTCTCGATAAAGAAGTTGTTAAGAGAAGAGCAGAGGGCCTGGGAGGGAGTGAAGTGAGGGCAAGCACGATCAGAGGTGGCCAAGTTGTTGACCAAAGAGAAGATTTCTTTAGCTTTGTTAGCCTAGAGCGCCACTTGTTCAGAAAAATACTTGGTCTTAGTGGCCAAGATGGCCTTCTTGTACTCCTTAAGAAGAAATTTATATTTGGCCTTGTGGTCAGGGCAGTAGCTACGGCGCCAAAGGCGCTCTGAGCGTCTAAGCTCCAATTTAAGAGTCTTGAGCTCCGGGCTAAACCAACGGTGAGCCTCGTGAGGGCGAATGGACTTGACTAACTTGAGGGGGGCTACTAAGTCACATGCAGAAGAGAGCCAGTTACCAACTGCAGCGGCCTGTTAGTCAAGGGGAATGCCAGTGAGGTCTGGGGAAGAAGAAGCAAGGGAGTGAAAGAGGGAGGCCAAGTCAACATGATTCCAGCTACGGGAGAAGACATTCTTGGGACGAAGGGGCTTGTGGGGGGAACCAGTGGTGATAGAGAAGGAAATGAGAGAGTGATCAGACCATGTACATGGAAGGATGCTGGGGGAGGAAACTATGTCCTGGGATGACCAGACTTGGTCCAGGATGTGTCCAAAATTGTGGGTAGGGACCAGAACATGGGACTTAAGGTTGAGACAGAGGAGAGTGGCCGTGAAGTCCTTGGATGCTGAGTCCTCCCTGGGGTCGCCGGGCCAGTAGTTAAAGTCCCCAAGCAGGAGGACAGAGGAGTTATTAACCACCAGCGTGGCGAGGAGTTCCTGCAGGAGGCCACGAACAGGGGCATGTTCAGGGGAGGGCGGTAGACAAGGACAACGGTGAGAGGTGCAGATAGATTGGAGGAGCGAGCGACCAGGAAGTCCACTCCAGCTATGTCAAGCACCTGTTTTAGCGACACCATGTTACAGCAAACCTTTTACACTTTTTGTCACTGAACGCGATGGTACAGCATTATCTGTACTCACACAAGATCAAGCAGGATCACACAAGCCTTGTGCTTACTTTTCTAGTACATTGGATCCAGTGGCCCAGGCTTTGCCTGCGTGCCTCAAATCAGTTGCAGCAACAGCTTTAGCTATCAGACAAAGCGACTCCATAGTGTTAGGACATCCCCTGACAGTACAGGTTCCACACTCTGTGGAAGTTCTCTTAAACAGGACACAGACTCAGCACTTGACCATAGCACGATTGACAGGCTATGAACTGACACTGTTTCAGCCACACATAGAGATCAGACGTTGCAACATGTTAAACCCTGCTACACTGTTACCCTCGATTACAGCAGACCCTACGCCACATGACTGTGTGGAAGTCATTAACACCATGACGGAGCCAAGACAAGACTTGACAGACATTGCATTAACTGACCCAGACCTGACACTTTATGTGGATGGTTCATGTATGAGAACAAGTACAGGAGAGTTAGTGGCCGCATATGCAGTGACCACTGAAACTAAAGTCATAGAAACACATCGTATTGACACCCTGTCTGCCCAAGCAGCAGAACTCATCGCTCTGACCCAAGCCTGCATACGAGCTAAGAACCTGAAAGTAAACATATATACAGATTCACGTTATGCATTCGGAGTCGTTCACGACTTCGGAGTCCTCTGGCAAGAGAGAGGTTTCATGACCTCCCACGGTGCCAAGATACAGCATGGTCCCCTCATCCAAGCTCTGTTAGAAGCAATACACTTGCCTACAGCCATAGCCATCATGAAGTGCAAAGCACATACGAAAGTTACTGACACCATTTCCCAGGGTAACGACCTGGCAGATCGAACAGCCAAGCTTACAGCTCAGACCCCAGACAATCCAGCTGACACGACAAAGACAGAAGTACCATCACTGACGCATTGCATGACAGTCAGGGATCCCACACAAGATGTACTAGACATACAGACACATGCTACTCCAGACGAAATCAAGAAATGGACTGAACAAGGAGGGGTCCAGACAGATCAGGGATGGATGACGAAGGGAAAAGCCACATGGTTTCTCCCCGACTCCATGGTTCAAGTTATCATTAATACAGCACATAGTCCAGCACATTTAGGAGAGAAAGCCATGTTAGACAGCATACAGAACCTTTGGTTCAACAAGCATTTACGAGCAGCAGCAAAACAGAAAGTGCGTACCTGCATGATCTGTTGTCAGTTCAATCCAGGTAAAGGTATTCCCGTGGAACAAGGTGGATTTCATCCTCCTGACCACCCTTTTGAAGTCCTCCAGATGGATTATATCCAGATGGATCGATGTCGTGGATTTAAGTACGTCCTCGTAGTTGTATGTGCCCTATCCAGATGGACAGAAGCATATCCAGTCCCAGTTTACACTGCCGTAACCACTGCCAAGCAGTTGGTTCGTGAATTTTTCCCGCGATACGGTTTGCCCCGTGTCGTGTACTCAGATAATGGACAGCCATTCTCGTCCGAGCTCATGAAACAGGTATCACTCCTGTTAGGGTACCAGTGGAAATTTCACTGCGTACGACACCCCGAGGCAGCTGGCCTCGTCGAGCGACACAATCAGACTCTGAAAACACGTTTAGCGAAGGTCTGTGCAGAAAAAGGTGTAGATTGGATGGTAGCCCTGCCGGTTGCCCTCTTTTACATGCGTATGGTAGCCCATTCCAGAACCGGATTGTCTCCATATGAAATTGTTTTCGGTCGTCCCCCAAACATGTGGGGTACGCCTATGCCTCGTAAGATAACCGATGTCGATAGTAACATGCTGACAGATTACCTGGCTTCCTTGATGTCTGCACTACTCTCTTGTCGTTCACAGGTCGCGGCTGCCTTCCCGGACAACACCCAGGTGAAACCGCATGAAATCGTTCCCGGAGACCTGGTGTTGGTCCGCAACTTCGATCGCTCAAGCCCTCTGGAGCCCAGGTGGAAGGAACCGAAACTGGTATTGATGACCACGAGGACCGCGGTGAAGGTGGAGGGGCGGAAAGGCTGGCTCCATTCCAGCCACATCAAGCGTTTTCATGGACTGTATCCAGAGACTTTTCCCAAGGACTGCCCAGATCCAGTTACTGACTCTAAACTCCCCCTGTTAGAGAAAACTCCGCAGCAGGAGTACAAATCTAAACTAAGGTCTAGTAAGTCAGACAGCGTTTAATTGTTTAAGTCCCCCCCGGGTGAAGCGGTTAGACAGGTTTCTGACATGTATGAGATAGACCCACATAGTGAGAGAGATAGACGGAAAGTCAAGAAAATGAAATACTGTAAAAATCTGCGTAGCAGATGTATCGTTACATTGCTTTTTATGTTTTTTCTGAGTCTTACGATCATATGTATAAGCTGGACGTTACACGTTTTCTTTCCTCCTCTTGGTTCACATGTACATCCTTCCTTTAATGACACCGTAGAGCACACTTTTAGTGACCTGCCCCCTCACGAACTGTCCTATCGACTTGCATTACGCAACAACACTTTTATCAGTATGTTACACCATTCTCACCAGACCAGCAATGTCACAAATTGCTGGGTATGTGGCCGACTCCCACCTTACCAGAAAATGAAGGGAGCTCTGCCCCTCTTTCCTTATCCGTTTTCACACAATGGTTCGTGCGGAGCATGGTTTGCATTAATGTCCTTTTTAGGTAGTAAGTCCACAGTTTCCCAGAGCAATTGGATATGGGGAGATCTGAACACAGTTATGAATAAAGCCTGTTTCCCAGACAAGGATGGTCTTCCCCAAAGGACAGGGACCGATCTAGAAAATGAAGTGTATGATTTAGGTAATTTTTCCCTTAACCTCATGATTCTGAACGTTCAGTCCGAGACTAATTCAGACTTGCCGTTTATAACAGTCTTACCAGTGAAAGGTGAATTATGTGTTAGAAAGAATGGTTCAGTACACCTAGGACACAGTGAGTGTAATACTGTGGTCGAATTCAGTGATAAAGGAAAGTCTACTTTCAAAGCCTCCTGTCATTCCTATTTTATTTGTGGTCAGACAGCTTATGTACGTCTGCCCTTAGATTGGGATGGAACATGTTATATTGCATTCCTACTGCCACCAGTTTTCCTAGCCCCATCCGATTATCATCGAAATTCACACCTTGTACACATCAGACATAGGAGGGAGATTGAGTCCCCTATTGTCGACCAGACTGAGACTACATTGGAACAATATACGGATTTCAATAAAGGTTTCTTTTTCTTCATAGGTCCTATTCAAAACAGTAAACTGATACGTAGATTGACCAGAACCCTTGAAGCAGTAGTGAATGAAACTGCTTCTGCCCTAGGTAACTTAACAGAAGAACAGTCTGCTATGAGACTTGTTGTACTTCAGAACCGCCTTGTCCTTGACGTCATTCTGGCTGATAGGGGCGGAGCTTGTAGAGTGATCGGATCCAATTGTTGTATTTTCATTCCTAATAACGCACCGTCAGTGTACAAAGCAATAACAAGGCTCCATAATATAGCTCACCAGATACACCAGAATCCAGGCACCTGGACTTGGTCCGGCTGGCTCTGGAGTGTGATATCAGCATAGGGATGGAAAGTATTGTCATTCCTAGGAATAATACTGCTCATAGTATTCAGTTGTTGTCTCTGTCTACAATGTGGCCCAGCGATTTGCGGCCTGTGCGCCACAGCTTGTATTCCCCGTCCACGTTCACGATCCTGTGCTCGAATGAAAAAAGACGAGCAAATGATGCTATATGAACAGATAGATGGTCTCATGAAGATAGATATATCCTGAAGGGAACGTAGGGGACAAGGAGGGAATGAGGAAAATTGAATTTTACATGATCAAGTATGTCCCCTATCGTGTACCCCAACGTTCAATGTATGTGCATGACATCCAAGCATTTTCCCTCCACGGCCGAAAATGAAGACGCATTTGCATTTGCGTCCAACGTTAACATGTCATCTACCAAGTCCTCCATGAAAGCAACATTAATTTGGTTCCTAGACCCATGTTGCCAACGTCTTTACATGATACACGTTTAAAGATGCACACGTTTTCTGCCTCAGCCGAGCCAGGCCCTGAATTGAGGTTCCGAGTCTCTTCTGTCTCTGAAAGGCTGCAGTTTAGGTATGCATCCCTGACCTCTACCTTACTTCCTGCCTCGGCAAGCGGTGCCCGGCTCGGCCTGGCCTGCCTGCCAAGACGGTATTTTGCCTACAGTTATCTGCTCAGCCTCCGCAAAAACACATTCCAGTCTAGTGAAATAGGTAAACATATTCCCGGCTACAGAGCAAAGGGCCCGGCCTTCCTGTCTCCTTACAAGTAATTTACTGCACCCGTTGCCATAGTAGGCCCATGGCCCCGCGCATTACACGAAGACACGTATGCACCCACTAGCATTCAGTGATGTATGGCCTCTGCCCGAGAGACCTTTTGCTTCAGACAACACATCCTCCAAACACTAGATATCAGATATGTTATAGGTGCAGGTCGTTCTGACATCCCAGACATCAGTCTCCTCTACTAGTGCTAAAGTCAAGCCCCCAGCTCTCCCCAGTTACACGTCAATGCCACGTCATGCTCAGTTGCGTGCGCACCCAGGGTAAAGGTTTCCGCAGACCCAGCAGATTTCCTCTATGCATCCACCCACCTATGACACTTCTGTGACGTATCTAGCACACACCTTCGTGTACGCCCTGTACACGCCTTCTTTTACTCCCATATGTTCTTATCTCTTTTCTTTTCACTTGTTACGCCTACTGTATTCAATGCAACTATACAGTTTTACTATATATATTGTGTGATGTTAATAAAATGTTGAATATCCCTTCCTGAACCTTAGTGGTGATGGAACCCGATGTCCAGTGTCTTGAGGCACTTAATTAAAGCCCGTATGACTCAGATACCACGGACTCTGCCTCTCATTTTATTGAGCTATCCTTATTGTCATTCAATGTATAGAAAAATAGTCCCGGTAATTTTATTTACCACACCTGCTCCTGACGTGACGACGCACAGTCGCGGCCGGCGCTACTTTGGGGGAACTACTTTTTGTAAAAATGTAACTTTTTATATAACGTTTATTTAAAAAAAAAATTAAAGCCTATGACCTTCTACACACCCTGCCGATTTCAACGGTGTATCGGGTGTGTAGATTGGCGCTGTGGTTCCCGAGTTTACCTTGCCTAAAGGTGCAAGCTCTCTCTTTATAATAGTAGTATAGATGTCACAAAAAGATGTTAATATTTCACTTCTGTTCTTGGATTTTCGTCACAATAAAATACACTGAACATAATCTTCACACAAGTTATTTACAAAAGTTTAAGCTATTGCCATTATAAATTACAATAACTTTTATTTATGTATTAATTATTTAAAAAAAATAAAAGCCATTGTTGTTTGTAATAGCAATACATCTAAGTCACGTAAATACAAAACATGTTGCATTACAAATGCTATAGGTGTCACATTTGCAAAAGTTAAAAGTGTTGGCATTGTAAATGACAAAGCTATTAATTTCGCTATTTTTAAAACCAACACATAAATAAAAAATGTTGTAATTTACAAGACCATTAGCTCAAATTTTCCTAATGCGAGACTTATTGCATTGCAAATGCTTGTTTTAAAAGGTGGGGAGAGGTCGGAAGTGCCACAGAATCTCCCAACTTCCTGTTCCTGTCCAGCAGGCTCCTCCCAGTGCTTTGTCCATCTCCTGCTCAGTCTGCCTTTGGATTTTGAGCTGGAAAGATCACTCTTTTTGTCTGCTGCATCATTGCAATTGGAATTGAGGATTTTTGAATTGGATATTTTACAAGTAAGTTGTTGTGTCTGTTTGATTGGGGGCATTGCAGTTGTTGCAACTACAATTTAATTTTGGTAACTATCATTCCTTTTTTTTAATGTTGTGGGTAGTAGACTAGTAGTCAGTAGTAGGCCCGAGTTAGTCATGGCCTCATGGGTGTGTGCATGATGAAGCAACTGTTCCTTTGGTGTTTTTTGAATGTATTTCATTTTCAAGCATCATTTAGGGCCTGGATGGCATTGGATTGAGTTGGGAAATGTGTTCTTTTCTGGGGTGGGCTTTCTGTTGTTGGGCCTGGCCTTGTGGTTGCTGGCCATTTTGAATCCTAGGCCCACAAGCTTGTGTGGCCTTGTCTGCCAACAGGCCTGCTTTCATCCTGTAGGCTCCGAGCAGGTAGCCACAGCTATATTAATCAAGTGTTTCTGTGTGGTCTGTTGAAATTAGACATCATTTAGGGCATGGATGGCATTGGATTGAGTTGAGAAGTGTGTTTTTTGGGGTGGGCTTTCTGATGTTGTTGGGCCTGGCCATGTGGCTGGTGGCCGTTTTGAAGCCTAGGCCTGCAAGCTTGTCTGGCCTTGTCTGCCAAATGGCCTGCTTTCATCCTGTAGGCTCAGAGCAGGTAGCCACAGCTTTATTAATCAAGTGTTTCTGTGTGGTCTGTTGAATTTAGACATTCATTTAGGGCATGGATGGCATTGGATTGAGTTGGGAAGTGTGTTTTTTTGTGGTGGGCTTTTTGATGTTGTTGGGCCTGGCCATGTGGCTGGTGGCCGTTTTGAAGCCTAGGCCTGCAAGCTTGTCTGGCCTTGTCTGCCAACAGGCCTGCTTTCATCCTGTAGGCTCAGAGCAGGTAGCCACAGCTTTATTAATCAAGTGTTTCTGTGTGGTCTGTTGAATGAAGACATCATTTAGGGCATGGATGGCATTAGATTGAGTTGGGAAGTGTGTTTTTTTGGGGTGGGTTTTCTGATGTTGGACGTCTTAAAGACATGCCTTTGTTGTGTGTATCTGGTGGTGTGTGTTGGTGTGTAATGCATGCACCCTGCAGACCTTTTTGGGGCCTGTGAATTTTTGTATATGCATTTAGTTGCATTAAAAAGGCAGAGCAGTGTGCTTTAGCATGCATCATTTGCCTGGCTTTCATAGGCCTTTTGTCAGCTCCTGGTGTTATCTTCCCAGGCCCCCTGCTTGTTGCTTGTGATTTGTGAGTGTCCATGTGGCTGGTGGCCTTTTTTGTGTTGGGAGTTATTAGTGTCCTGCTTTTGCCAGATAGGCCTGCATGGTTTTCCTATTGACTTACTGCTTCCATCCATCCACCTCCTCTGCCAGCAGCAGCTCCATAAATGATGTGATGCTCAAATAATTTAATGGCAAATAGGGTCCACCCACTTCCATTACATGTTTATTTTGGTGGTTCTTATTCTCTTTCCTATCCTTCCTGAGAGTGTAGTGTGTGACTGTGTACATATTAGTATAACATAGCCCTTGTCGACAAAGTCTCAGAAATGGCTAGACGATATTTTTTGTTTGCACTAATACAGTAGTAAGAAACTGAACCACAACAACAAATGCAACATTTCACTGATGTTCTTCTCCTGGCTTATTTGCTTTTAGGTGCACAAAAAGCCAGAGGAGGTGTGGTAAATTAATTCAATATTACCTCATCTCAGAATTTCTATACTTAATATTCATAATTTCAGTCAAAGCAAAGAGAGGAGTCCGTGGTGCTCGAGTACAAAAAAAGGTCCAGTAACTCGAGTTAAGGGGAGAGCTCCAGCACCAAGCGGGTACAGGAGTGGTCTGCAGCTTTATTCACACATCAGAATATTTATACAGTTTTCAGTCAATAGGAAAAAGAAGAAAAGAGAAGTGACAAGAAAAAGGGAAGTGACAAGCAGTAATTTCCAACAGATGTGTCAAGGTAGGGGCGTGTCTTGTGTCTCGTGAGAGGGCATGCGATGTGTGGAAATGTGTTCTCTTTCAGTTGAAGGCCCTTCCTCATTCGGGGGTGTATCTCTGGCTTAGAGTCAAGCACAGGTACCATCTTGTGTAAATCAGGAGCTATCTTGCTGGTTCTGGGAATTGGCTGAACCACAAGAGTCAAAAAGAGGAACTATCTTGTGTAAAACAGAGACCATCTGCTCTCTGGCTTGCAGTCAAGAACAGGAACTATTTCTTAAAACAGGAACCATCTGCTGGTTCTGGGAATTGGCTGAAACACAGGAAGGGGTGGTCAATGAACTAAGATGCCAGGTGCAGGGTGTCTTACAGTTAAGAACAGGAACTATCTGCTGCTGGTTACCAGAATTGGCAGAACCACAGAAATGTGTGGTCAATGAACGGGGGTGCCCGAGGCAGGGTGTCTTGCTTGTGGGTCTGAAGACAAAATGGATGTCACACAGAAAATGGGTGCTTGTCTGAATGAGAAAAATGGCTGTCAGGCAGAAACAGGGAAATGATGGGGCACAATTGTCAATTTTATTTCCACATTCCCTCCTTGCCCCAGAGTGTACCTAAATTATATCTCAATTTGCATGAGATCATCTATACATTCTTGTAGCATAGTTCTTTCCCTTTCTCTCTGCTGGACAAGTGGTTTAGGAATGCAGTTTGCAGCGCATAGACCGCACAGGGCAGGACCACATTGGATGCAAAGGCAGCATCCAGTTATTATCAGGAATATTATACCTGCTGCTGACAGCAGTTGCCATCCCCAGGACGATATTATCTTCCAGAACCAATCAGACCACGTCCAAGTGCCAGGTTCTTGATGTAAACTTACGGCTATCTTGTGTAATTTTGTTATGGACGTGTATACAGATGAGGAATTATCAGGAATAAATATACAGCAGCTAGAGCCTATAATTTTACAGGCTCCGCCACTGTCAGCCAGGATGATGTCAAGAACAAGGCGATTTTGGAGAGTAACCAATCGTTTGGCGGACTGCTCCTGGGTTAAGCTCCCCAGGGCAGACGCCGTCTGGTTTACAACAGCCTCTAAGGTCCTTGTCAACCTGCGTATAAGCTTGCTGTTCTGTACAGGGCCAACAAAGAAGAAGAACCCTTTGTTAAAATCTGTATACTGTTCCCATGAGGTTTCTGTTTGGTCAACCAAGGAGGTATTGATCGTTCTTTTATGTATGACATGGGGCACTAGGAGGTCTCGGTGGTAAGTGGATGGGGCCACAAAGACAGGGGGTAACAGGAATGCTATATAGCAAGTTTCCCCCCAGTTCAAGGGCAGCTGCACATAGGCCGTTTGGCCACAGACGAAATAAGTATGGCGAGATGCTAGAAATGAGGACTTTCCTCTGTCTATATGATCTTTCTCGAGCTGCCCCTATTTCAATTCCAAATTTCGTTTCAATAACTAATTTTATAGCAATTAAGAACTAAAGGATAGCCGGCTTTTTTGGGAGGTAATAAACCGCCCATTCCTAAGAAGCGATGAAACGGATAACATGTTAGTGTATATACCAGGGGATACCTGGGAACTACACTATGGAAGAATCTTTAACCCAAATGGGGCGATCCTGTCAACTGCTAATGAAGGGGCTAGTGATTTCAATTTGGAGTCAGCTCTTATGCTTAGCCTTTCACTGACCCTCCCAGAGGTAGAGGCCGCCTTAAGGAAAGACACCCCATTAAAGGCCCAAGGGCCGGATTCAGTCCCTTTGGATCTTTTTAAACATAACATTGTGGTATGGGCACCACTCCTATTACATTTATTTAGAGCAGTTGTGGTAGGGCGTATTCCGACTTCCTGGCAAGAGGCGGTAGTGGTACCGATATTTAAAAAGGGGGAAAAAGGTGACCCCTGTTGTTACAGACCGATATCGTTAATAGATGCGTCCTGTAAGTTGATGGAAAGGGTGATATTGGCACGCCTGGAAACCTGGGCTGAGTCAACAGGTATTATCGTGGATTCCCAGTACGGGTTTAGGAGGGGAAAAGGAACCACTGAGCAGTGCCTTAATTTGGCTTTAATTATGGGTAAGTACATGAGGGCTAAGCGTGGTTGTATCCACTTGGCCTTCATGGACTTATCCAGTGCCTTTGACACTGTATGTAGAGACAAATTGTGGCAGATGATGGAGTCCATGGGGTTTGAAGAACCGTTGGTCACCCTTCTCCGTAGACTGCATGCTGCCACAACAGTGAGGATCAGATTTGGCCCAGGCGGGGAGAAGACAAAGTCCATTCCATCGACTACAGGTATCCGCCAGGGGTGTATCTTGGCTCCTTTTCTGTTTCTGGTGTACACTAATGGTCTGGAAGGTTTTTTGTTGGAAAGTGGTGTAGACTTTCCCCAGGTTAACGGTAAACGGATACCGATGTTATCTTATGCAGACGACACGGTGTTAATGACCCTAACTGCCAATAGCATGCAAACCTGTTTGAATGCTTTTGAAGCTTTTATGCAAGGATTAGATCTAAGGGTCAACTTCACAAAGTCTTTTGCCATGGTCTGCGGCCCAATAAGGGTAAAATCTTGCAGGCTTATGGTGAAGGACTCAACTATTGTGAAAGTTGATAGTTTTAATTATCTGGGGAACCTATTCAATAAAACCTTAAGTTGGGATCCTTTAATATCAGCTCGCGTTCAAAAGGCTACGCAGTCTATAGAGGCCCTTTTCCGTTTTTCAAGTAAACTGGGTCAGAAGCCGGTTGCAGAACTAAAAACTTTATATAAAGCAAAATGCCTCCCTGTTGCAACATACGGCGCGGGCGTGTGGGGGATACAAAATTGTAATAAAATCCAAATTATGGAAAATACATTTATGAAGCGCCTCCTATCTGTCCCATCCGGTACCTCAAACATTTTCTGTCACACTGAGGTGGGCCTTGAATTTGTGAGTGACACTATCCATGTCTCCCCATTGCTGCTATAGAGCAAGGTTTGGAGTTCTGAAGAACTGAAACTCACAAAGGAAATTTTGCAAGATTGCCTTAAACTTGATCATCCTGCGAAGATCCCATGGCTACTATATGTCAGGGAAACATTTCACAGGATAGGTTTGGTACATATTTATCTAAACCCCGAAACTGTTGGTAAGGAGACCAAACTAACAATTAAAGAGGCCTATCGCGCCAGGTTAGGTATGTTGAGAAATAGTGAGAGTGTGGTATATGATAGGGGAAGGCTGCAGTAGCAGCCTTACCTATCATACATTATGCATACCCAATGGCGCTTTTACTTGACCAGGTTTCGCCTTAACACACTACATTTTCTTTTTGCTTTTACAAAGCAAGTGGGGTGGTGTGAGAGATTACCCCCTTGCCCCTGTAACAACAAAGTTTCACAAAACACTCTGCATCTCATTCTTTTTTGTACCCTGTATAAAGATCCAAGAAATCGATTTATTAAACCTGTCTTATTAACTACAAAGAGGGATATGAATATTTATTGTCCTTATCAACTCCAGCTATATGTAGTGCTGTCCTTAGCTTTATTAGACTGGTGCTCACTATCAGAAATCGATATTGATCACCATTACTGGAAATCATTGATTATCTTTTGATTACATCTAGTAGATCAGTGTATAGATTGGTATCCTTATGGATTGCACATGCACTTTACAATAATTTTTGTTCATATACGTGACCTTTTATCCTAAATGTATCCTAAATGTATTGTAAATTTAATCTGGACAAATAATATGTTTTTTGGATGTCAATATAACTGTATGGTCTTTTTAAATTATTTGTGTAATGTGTAATGTTCCTATTAATTTGTTTATACTTTTATGATTCCTTTTTTAATCGAAATAAAGTTTATTGAATCGAATCGAATCAGCACTTCATACCACCGAATTACACAATACATGAAGCAAGCGAGGAAGATGAGGACAGCGGCTCAGGTGACGGAAGTAGTGTGTCACATGATTACCTACTACTGGCTGAACCCCCAGAGTTTGAGGACGAGCTATACTTCCCTGACAATTAGGCTTGCACTTACTGTCTTCCTCCCTTTTTTCCCCTTATTTGTGTGTCTGTTGTTCCAGTTACAAACTTTGAATCCCAACAAATCCATTACCACCGTCTTCTACTCTTCTTATTTTTTTCAATATACAAGTTTCAGGTGTCTGCATTTGACAGTACAGTCCTCCGAATCCAGCTCCTCCGCGCCATCATACTGAATCTCCCGCCTAAATCTATTGCCCTCATGATAATTGGATGATGGAAAATAGGAGAAAAAATAAAAACTTTCCTAGTCCCGCCAAAAGAAGTGGAACATGATGACTACTAAAGCTATCCTCCTTTCAGAGCCGAGAGAGACTGCCCATTAACTGAAAATTAGATGGAACAGGTAATGATTGATGCCATGCATTGGACACAGAGTCGCAGACTGAGTGATTTTGTTGTTGTTTGTTGTGCATGAAGTTATGTCATTGTGCACTAATCATCTTTCTACAGTACACACTAAACGTAACTCAAGGCAATTTTCCCCTTCTTGCAAATAAGAAATTTGTACTTCTACTGCAGCTTGATACATTTCTTTTGATTGAATACAGGAAGGGGACTCAATCTGCACACTGAGTATGACAACAGCACCGTCCATCATGATGATGGCGAAAAAGGCAGCCTGTTAACTTGAGATGAGAAGGAACAGGTAATGAAAATGAATGGAATGCATTGGACACCTGTCTCTGAGCGATTGGTGTTTGTGTTTTTGTTGTTTGTTTGTTGCGCACGAAGTGAGGTCAAAGTGTACTAGTAGTCTTACTGTACACACTAAAGAGTGACTCAAGTCAGTAATATTTCTACTCTTGTTGTAAAATAACAAAATTTTATTTGTACTGCAGACCGATCTTCACAGTCAGTCAGTACAAATATCGGAGATGATTGATGGAATATATAACAAGTAAGGGGGACGTTTCATGAGTGGCATATAAAAGCCTAAAGGTAAACACGTCAACAACCACAGCAGACCCAAATGTCTGTGCAGAAGTGGAGTTGAGTGTAGCGGTGGGATAACTGCGGTGCATTGATTTACTAACTTAAATTGTACAATGCTATGTTTGGAATGGATATGTGCTTTGTCCAACTCTTTAAAAAACAAAGTACTCTAAACGGAGGATGTGCTAAGCAACGTGCCGTCACTGTGGGCCTTCTCTGTCCTGTTGTTGTTGTAGGTCAATGCTGGAAACAGACTAGAATAGAGATGATGCATACATGCCGCCTCGGAAAGTGTTCTTGTTGCACTACACCATAACTTGTGCATTTGTTTCAACTTTGTTTCTTAATATCCGCTTTGTTTTTCAATCTACAATTACAGGCCGGGCCTTGCCCTATACTTGGGAAAACATTACAATGCACACTTACCTTACCAATAAATCTAAAACAAATTCCAGGCGGGCAGAGGCAACTGGCGAGTGGCGACACCCAAGATTAATGGACGAGAGGACCAAGAGGAATGCCGAGATGCAAATCCAGTCCAAATTTCTGACCAGGATAACACAGTAACAGTATCAACTTTCATCTTCTTTTAAATAATTTGATTAATTTTTTTGTCCACAATCTTTACAACAGTGTGTTCTTCTTGTTGTTGTTATTATTTATCATTAGGTTTGCTCTCTGCTTCATCCGTACCAATATTTAAAATGTGTATTTGCTATCTGTAAAAGTATTAAGCCTGGAACAACTGAAAAAGAAGTGTATGTAATCCGGGTCTCCTTATCAATATTCATCATGCATGCATTTCTTTTTTCTCACTTAACATATTGATATGGATATGGTAGTCTACAAAGATTGTCGTTTGTTGTTTGTCCTTGCGTACTGTTTTTCACTGTCAAACCTTTCCCCAAACCCCCTTCCCATTCATTCAACAAACCCTAACCCTCTTCCCCCGGGCTGTGTGACTTATTGAGGTGTGACTAAATTAAATGTACACCAATAATTAATCACACGCTTGCTGGGGCGGATGTGGCGAAAGCAACAGTACTTCAATTTCAAGGCAGAGCGATGATCTTCTTCTGCTTGCCCACCCATGAGCAGTATATTTTAGAGGTGATTTTTATCAAAGGAACATATACTTCAGCATTAATTGCCAGCATTGATTGGATTTGTTGTCATCCTCATACCCAGCACTAACTATTACGCTGTAGGTCTAGTCAAGTTACTCGACACAACTATAGTTTGTAACTCTGTCTAGTAGGCTATCCCCACCACCATTATGTTTTGTTGTAAAATATTTTTGGATATTATTGTTGCTCGGTAAGTTCTGTACTGTACTTTATTCTACTACTCCTCGAACAGTCTCTCAAAGTCGACTGACTGTCTCATTTTCTTTTTTTGCAAATGCTGCTGCCCTGCCAGTGTCTACTACTACTACTACTACCACCATCACCACCCCCAATCATGGCACATTATAAAAAAGAAACCGTCATCACCATGCAGCCATCGCTGTGCCTACGTTAAACATATAGGAAAGGTAAGAGAAGTTTGGGGGAGGCATAATTAATAATGGACATATTTTCAATGTATTCACACACCCCTTTGAGTCCAGATAAAGAATGCATAGACTAGAAGAGAGAGACTGAAAGTACTAGTAGGACAATTCAATCAGTGAGGGGTAACGCATCTACCTGTTTGTGTCTTACAGAGTCAGCCAATTATTTAAATCAAACACTGGCTATGGGCGGACATGCACCAGCAAAGAAACAGTGTGATGTAAAACAGTAACCCCACCTACAAAACATTAACAACATTGCATGTAAAGTAGAAATATAGATTTAATACCCTAATAAAAATAAACTATGTCAAAAAATTGTCAGTGTCTCACTCACCTGCACATCCAGATACTTCTGCCCGAAGGATGAGATGATAATTCGCACCCTCCCTTACACCTCAATCCCCACTGCACAGCTAAAAGCAAAGTTCAGAAGAGAAAGAAGCCCAAGGGAAGGGGGAAGTGGAGAAAATAACAAAAGAGAAACACTGCTCTTCTTAATTTTCAGATTCTTCCTATCCATCTGTCTTCATCAATTAGGAGCAAGGAAGTCTTCTATGAAGAACGATGTCATCATCACAAGAAAGGAAATAAAATAATCATTACTTATCTGTGTGTGTTTGTTAACAGCACAATACAGTTCACACAAAACATTTGCATCATCTACATCAAGAGTGACCTAAATGATAATGTACCTTTCTCATCTGGCGTTTTCAACATCACCAGACAGGTTGTTTTTAGGGAAGATTTAGTATTCTCTTTTCCTAAAAGAATTTTCTAATCACCCTGGCACGATATCCAATTGTATATCATATGTATTCTAACAGTATTCACAAAATCATACTGCTTCTAAAGTGTTAAATGTGAGGCAAAAGCGGACAGTTCAAAGTCAATTATCAATAGTCTCAGGTTTGCGCCTCTTCCAAACTCTTGTGTTATAATGTAAGCAGCAATGTCTTGAAGCCAACTTTGCTTTCTATGCCGTTGCGCTTGCTTATTGCATATCAGAATAATGTACTTACAATTTAAAAGGTTCAAGTTTTCTAAGCTTTACCGTTCTTTCTTTGTTTTTGTTGCAGGGATCGTTTCCGGGTCATCGGAGGAGGAGAGCCGAAAAGGACAAGTCGGAAATAGGAGCGGGAGCCAGCAGCCGGAAGACGTGGGAAAGGAAGAAGACGACGGAGCCTCAGGAGCTGCCTCGGTCGAGGAGCGCTGCCAAGCGAGTCATCAGGTAAGAACGTGGGAGCTGGATCGCAGGTGAGCAGGAAACCGAAGACGAACACAAACGCTGACTCGTGTTCTGCGCTGCCTTTTATATACGTCCAAGGGTGGGGTCAGGTTTGTGCACGTGTAAACGGTGGAGAACGTCTTTCCGTTTACACATGAGGTGAAGCTTTTCCATAACGAGATTGCTGCTGACTTTTGAGCCTTGGAACCAATTACCATAGCCTTGGGACCAATTACCATACAATGTGTGAACAAAAAGGAACATGGTGATCGCTCTTAACATAAAACATGCATATGAAGGACGAGTTTGTAAATCACCTAGAACAAAGCTTACTATG
Organism: Lissotriton vulgaris; assembly: GCF_964263255.1. Taxonomy (NCBI): domain Eukaryota; kingdom Metazoa; phylum Chordata; class Amphibia; order Caudata; family Salamandridae; genus Lissotriton; species Lissotriton vulgaris. Next base: position 32,540,366 of record NC_141689.1, read on the forward strand.
CTCAATAACAATATGCTTAATCCTACTGTGCATAAATACATGAACAAGCCTTCATTATAAAATAATGGGAAACATACAGGCCTAGTCTAATGTGAGGTAAAAGGACAAGCCCTTTGTCGAAAACACACCCTAACAAAAATCCACAAAAGCTGACCCAACCAATATCGTTAATGAGAGTCCAAATGTCCAAAACCCCAACGCCCCATTTCCCACCCACCAAAACAAGAATTAAAAAAGGGGCAATTGACAAGGACTCTGTGTGTGGCGGGATTGGAGGAGGACACACACTTGCTCCTCTAGTCGGGCGACCCAGCGCTTTAAAGCGCAGCAGTTACATCCACAGTGGGGGGGGGGCACCGGAGATGGCAATGCGGCAGCGGGCGGTGCCGGCCGCCAGACGGTGGCGCCGTCCTGCTGGAGGGCGGTGGCTGGGGCCGGGGGCACTGGAGAGGCTTCAAGTGCTGCAGTCTCCTCCTCCTCTACCCAGACCACCAGTCGCCGATATTCTCACTGGATTGCCTACAGCTTGCGACGCCGTTCCTACGGCGGCCAACTCCTTCCGGTCAGGTTTGGAAGGAGTAGCTGTATATCAAAAAGAAAAAAAGAAGACAATTGTAAAATATACTCTTAGAAAAACAGTAAGACAAGTTAATTATACACATAGTGGCATGGTAGCACTATAAAGCACAGTACATAATATTTGTGGTATGTAAGTATCCTCCCACTTGCTTGGGCTTTAACATTTGCAAAGGTGGATGATAGTAAAGAATCTGATGCATGGTTGGTTGAATGCCTGAAAAAACCCTGCAAATATTAAAGCCCAAGCAAGTGGGAGGATAGATACATACCACAAATGCTTGCATCACACGTATTCTTCTCTCTGTCAGTCATAATAAATATTAAATCTCGCCCGTGGATCTTCCTTCCACCCGTCTTTGTAATTGACGTTTTAGTTCAACACCGGGTGATCTGATCTGACTTTTAGTCTTCTCCATGAAACTTTCAAAGCGGATTTGAAATCACAGATAGATTTATTTATTTATTTAAACTTATAAGGCGTGCAGCTACCCGCAATGGGTTTCCCGGCGCCAAGGGATAGACTAGAGAAGAAAGAACTACAAGGCTTTAAAGAATGGGGCAGCTAGAAAGAGACTGTTCTGAAAATTATTGCTGGAAAAGCCAAGTTTTTAATCCCTTGCGAAACCTGACAAAATCAGTTTCCAACTTCAGCCTAACAGGCAAAGCATTCCAAGTTTTGGTTCCCAGGTGCGAAAAAGAGCGGCCGCCCGTCTTCACCAGCCTAAATCTAGGAACGACAAAAGTCTCCTTTACCTGCAGATCTGAGGGTACAGCTAGGTGTGTAGGCATGAATAAGACTTTGAAGGTACCTGGGGGCAGAGCCCTGTTTTATCTTAAAAATATATCATAGAGCCTTAAATTTAATTCTATTTTTAATTTTTAGCCAATGCAAGTCGCGAAGGTCTGAGGATGCGGATGCTTTCCGGGGAACATTACGTAACAACTGTGCGGCTGCATTTTGAACAACCTGAAGTTTTCTCACAGTTGTCAAATCTGCACCAAGATACAGTACATTCCCGTAGTCTAGGCGCGATGTTATCAAGGCCTGGACCACCGTTCTTTGAGTGGCAACCGGAAGCATCCACAAAGTTTTTGGAGCCATTTTAGGGTGGCAAAGCAAATAGCGGCCACTTTAACGGCCTGTTGTCGCATTGTGAGCTTTTCATCAATTAAAAATCCGAGATTGCGAACCTGGGCCACAGGCTTCGGGGTAGGACCCCTACTCTCGGGCCAATGTTGAGGGCCCCAGAGATCTTTGTCCCAAACCAGGATTACAATCTCGGTCTTGTCACCATTTAGCCTCAGGAAGTTTACCTGCATCCAACTTGCCACTTGTGACAAACCCAATTTAAGAGCTGAGATATTGCTGCCGTCCCTTCCAGATAGAGAAAAAATAATTTGTGTGTCATCGGCGTACGAAAATAAAGTTTGAAGAACCGGGTTTTTAGAACCCAGCGGTGCCAGGGGAAAACGCCCGATGTCTTTGAGTTCACCTGTCTTAGAGCACAGAGACACGGGACACTTCTAGATGGCGTCAAGGATCAAATTTATTGGCTGCAACCAGGAACAGAGGTCTAAGAAGCACAACACGGGTGGTTCGCTAGAGACTGCACAAATTCATTGAGCGGAGCATGGTCTTTTATGCCAAAATTTGTGCTTCAGGAAGACATTCCAGGCTAGCATTGATTACTTACAAACTGACCAATGAGCATGTGACATTTCAAACATATCGAACGAAGACAATCCCACTTTTCATCTGTCCAGCCCACCAGAAATGACCAAGCACATTCTAACATCCTGTTCGGTCAGGCCGGGCAAAACCCATCATAAAATCCTCAACCCAAATCAGTGATTATGTTGTAAAGCAAAGAGCAGAAATAGATTGGAAGCAAGATAGAAGGGTGGATGCAGTGTACTATAAACTTCGGCATGTCCTGCTCCTTGATCTCTTATCTGACCAGCTGCTTAACAAGGAACTGGCTCAGCGTGGTCAGCCTTAGGCAAGGGAGTCAGTTCAGCCACGTCATTCAGAAGTCAGCTAAAGTGTACGTGTCCCAAGGACTTGTTTGGCCGTAGTCATTCGCCTATGTGAGGGCAACCACACAAAATGGCTGCCGTACATAAAATGGAACCCGAAGGTTCAAACGAAATCCCTGAATAGGTGGTGTTCTCATTGATCGTTTGTAATAAAAACACTCGTACATGCCGCATTAATCATTTGCGGTTCGCTGATACAGAAATCGTCTATTTCCGACGACCTTTTCTTGGACGGGTTCGGAGTTATGGAACCACAAGTTAAGCCAGCTTCTTCCACAATAGTGGCCAGGGGTCTAATGTAGATGTTAAAAAGTAATGGGCTAATAATAGACCCCTGGGGCATGCCGTATGCCGATGCACAAATTTTAGACGATGCTTTGGCCGAAAAAACCTGGAAGGTGCGCCGACTCAAAAAAGAGCCTATCCAAGTTAGGGCCATTGGTTACTCAATACTCCCGCCCCTAATGCCAATTAAAGGGTGTCTTTCTTCACTCTTTAAACGTTCACAACACCTCTTACTTACTTAGGGCATCATTAGGATTGTCCGCCCGCCATAAGGGCGGGGGTCCAAGGGGGCAATTAGGATGCGCCCGCCACAGTGGCAGGCGCATCCCGTATTTTTAACATTGTGTCGGGTGGTGCTAAAAGCACCGCCCGCCGAAATGCTAAAAATATATGTTGTGCTTTTCCAAGCACAATGTGACAGGCCTCGCGCGTAGCCTGCCACGTTGTGCTTTGAAAGGCAGGGGGGTACCATAGGTACCCTCCATGTGGGCCCACAACGGGGCCCCCCAAGCATACTCCACATGCCTTTACGTGGCGGCAATGCACCATGAGTTAATATCAATGAGTTAATAGTATACAACATACATCACTAATACAAATCAGGTAGTAGAAGAGTAGACACTAGTAGTTATATATGGTCCCAGGGTCATTCTAGCCTTTGCTTAGTTAGCCCAAGCCATGCAACCATTCTACCTTTGTGTCTTTTATTTTTGCACATGTGACGTTACCTTGCAGCTTGTTGTATAAGACACCTTTGAGCCCACATGACCTCATACTGCTACTGTCTAAGCGCTGCGTACAGGCGGTCAACCAAAACATTAACAAGCCACTTTTTTATGAAGTTCTGGTGTACTGTTAGTCCATATTGCTTATCCATAAATGTTACGCTTTTTGGCACTGCTGAGAAATGCTTTCAATATACTAACGCGCACCATTTCATTTTTCGCATTACAGACGGAAGATTCCCTTCTACGAAACAGAGCTTATGATGCAACAACTACCAGTACTAGGTTCTTCTAAGGTGAGGGGTCCCCAGAATTTACTCAGAGATCTTCATTTATACATTTATATAAACTATATTCCTACCTAGGGGATGGTGGTGCTTGCACCACTGTTCAGTTATCATGATTTATTTCCCAACTGTAAGTAAGTGTAACAATGTTTATTGTTTTAATATTATTGATTTTCCTGTTGGTGCTGCTTTATAGCGTACAGAGCTTGTCAATTCAAAATAAAAATTATGAACTTACATAGACTTGGTGGTATTTGGTGTGGACTAACATGAGTGAGCGAACGAAAGGAAGGGTGTGCATGTGCATTGCTTCCACGATTGAGAGGTTGGGTGTGTTATGTTCTGGGTTGTCTACTTGTTGGGTATCTTGGGGGGAGGGTTGGGAGAGCTAATAGTTATGACAAGACACTACTATAACTAGTCGGGCAGGGGATTGTGGTGGGTTCTGAACTTCTGATTGAGGTGTTTGAGGAAGGTCCAACCTCCCATCACCAACATCCTATTTGCTTGTGCAAAGGTGTGTATGTGCAAAATCCCTACAAAAGTAGTAGTATGTCCTATCATATCAAAATAGTAAATCTGGTTGGGCATTTGTTGGTGTGAATTGTCAAAGCCTCAAGATTAACAAAGACTCAAGATCAATATTACTAGAAGTAGTACAAGAGGACGACCCAAAGGACTGGACTCAATGGCTAGAGCTATTGGTGAATCTGAGTTGTATTTAAAACCTTTTAAATAAAGAGTGGCCATCTGGGCAAGCTTAGCTACAACAGAACAGACAAACTAATAGTAGTAGTAGTACAGAGATTCATCATAGCAGAGGCAGGGATAACAAGATTTTCGAAACAATACAGATCGAAGGATAATTGTTGGTAAAAAAAAAGCATTAGAAAACGGAAACAATAGTTCGGGAAAAATATTGTGCAGTAAAAGTTATGGAATAAGAATTATTATTAAAAACAAGAAGACTTACTAGGGCCAGCAGAAGAGCCCGCATTGGTGTCCTCCACTGTTCTTGTGACTGTCCTGCCGACTGTGCCCCTGTCTGTCTGCCCCTGGGTGCTGAACAGGAAAGATATAAGAAAGAGACAAACATTGATGGATGGTGTCAAACAAATAAAATATTTTTAAAGAACGGTCAAAAAACACTTATGTAAACAACAATTGCAATAACTAAATTGACCGATCTGATCTCATCTGGTCAATAAGTAGTATCGGGGGATTCGTGGATCGACTACTTACTATTTATCAACACTAATCCAGTCTTCCATTCTGATTCCAGAATACTAACTAAGCCTAAGTACGACGTCCCACCCGACCTAGCCCACCTATTCCCGGCATGCCAATTGTACATTAAGTATGCATTTCCACTTCTTTTAGTCCTCAACAATGCATTTGGTCAAATAAATGGAGGACACATGTCTACATTTTTGTATACACCAAATTTTTGGTTGATTGATTGATGCTGATGTTCTGCTAGTGCTAAGCCTATTACCACTCATTGAACAAACTAGAAAAGGTTCTAATAAAGACTATGGTACTAGCAGCACATGACGTAACAGAGGGGGCATCACGCATACCACTAAAAAATTACAAACTCATACAAAGTAACTAAACCTAAGTATCAATCCGCCCCTATCTGTTAGTAACTAACAAGAGAGAATTGCCAATACTGATAAACAAACAATTCGTGTATTTTTTAAGTAAAGTACTTGAAGCAAAATTCAAGACCAATAGCTAATTAATAACTTTTATTATTCTTTAGAGTTTTATCAACACAACAAATCATATATTTAACGATTGCATATTCCAAAACACACACAAAAAACCATATTAAACAGGGGGTCGATATTCAGGAATCATTCAGCATATCACACATATCCCAGACATACACGGTACAACCATTCAAGGGAGGGAAAAGGGTACAATTGCTAAGAGCAATACAAATTTTTTTTTCAATATTTACAGAATAGCACAAGGCGAAACAAGAAAGGAAATTGAGAAAAGAAGCCAGGGTCTGCGAGGCACTTAACAACCTGGTTGCTTAATGATTAATCTAATAAACAGTACATTCCTATGGAGAAAGTTATATGTTATTTAAAACAGGTAATGTACAAGAAAATGAGGACAAGCAAAAAAATAATAATTCATGACATCCATGCTTGTCAATATTGCAGACAACTGTATGGCTATGGCCTACGCGTTTCGAATCCCATTGGATCGTGGGGATTCTCTTCAGGGCCTGGGGTTTTCTCTAGAAAAAATAGAGAAGAGAGAAAACCAGAAAAGATAAGGAATTACAACATACTCCAATTTTATTTTTCAATAGATCAACATCAGGCGCTTCACTTAGTGACCAACCCCTTCTCCACAGAAACTTACCAAAGGGCAACAGAAAGCAAAACTTAGTGGGGCCTCAACTTTGTAATCGGGTGGAATATGCCAGAATCTGGAAGGGTTAAAACAAGGCTGGAGTCAGGGGATTGAAAACAAGAATGGAGGCTATCAGTGGAACTGGGGGCTGCACATTTACTTACTTTTCTTTCATAAGAGAGAATATCACGATAGGGTGAACCACAGTGAAGACCTGTGAGGAAATAACCGTATAGTGCATCAGTACAATCTCCTTAAAATGAGTCAAAGAAGTAGTAGTTACAAATGTGTGATTAGTCTCACCTATTAATTATGTAGCTAAAAGTTCATTTGCGCCGAGGAAAGAAGACTCGCGAAGAAAGTCGAGCTTCTAATGTAAATCTTGTGTGGTAAAACTTGCACCTTTCGGTCCGTTTAACTTGTTGAGGACTCAAAAAATAATAACCCAAGAGAGAAAGCAATTTAGCATACTGTCGGGCGACAGAGTCGCAAACAGTAATTGTTTACACCGGGCGGCATCTTACCGCGTGAATCAGCAGCACTCAAGGGTTTGAGCCGGGTAGGTAACAGATTGTATTTTTTGGTCCGTAAAGCGTGTAGGCTAGTCTGAAAGAAACCAATAGTGGAAACAATTCAACAAACTGTCGAGCAACTATGTAGCAGACAGTAGTTTCACAAAGGGCGGCGTCTTACCGCGAGAAAAAGCAACAATCGGAGATCTGCTCCGGGAAGGTTGATACAATGTAGCCCAGAACGGCCCCGGGAAGGTTGATACAATGTAGCCCAGAACGGGCGCCTGGAACAGAAATGACAGAATCCGCCCACAACTTAAACCAGGGAGGGAAGTAAACCGTGGACCGGAGTGGAAGAATCCAGGGTAACAGCCTAGCTGAAAGAATAAAGGCCCAGTAGCACGAATTAAAGCTTAAAAATTTCACTCAATTCATTGAGCCCTGATACTGCAGTATCAAATTTAACTATAAGAAGGGCTTCACGTTTAGACAGAGCTAAATTAAGTTGTGGGCGGATCGCCCCACCAGGAAAATATATAAAGAGAGAACAGTTCAGCCAAGACTTGCTATCACGCAGGAGCCAGTGACCGGTGCTGACCGCTTTGATGCCGCCGAGTTTTAGGAACTGACTTAGAACTCTTTTGTAAGTACTCTTCTGTGCAAACCTCGTCGGTATTTGACCCGTTTTTCTTTAAATGGTTCAGTTTACGTTTTTCCTTCTTTCTGTCCCCTTTGTAGTTAAACATTTCAAACCATTTTCGCCAGATTATGGGCAATTGACATGCCGGTAAGCGCTTTCAGCCCTTGCAGTAATTTGTCCGTGTAAGACCACTTTTAAACAACTCATACGCATTCTGTCATTTCTGTTCCAGGCGCCCGTTCTGGGCTACATTGTATCAACCTTCCCGGGGCCGTTCTGGGCTACATTGTATCAACCTTCCCGGAGCAGATCTCCGATTGTTGCTTTTTCTCGCGGTAAGACGCCGCCCTTTGTGAAACTACTGTCTGCTACATAGTTGCTCGACAGTTTGTTGAATTGTTTCCACTATTGGTTTCTTTCAGACTAGCCTACACGCTTTACGGACCAAAAAATACAATCTGTTACCTACCCGGCTCAAACCCTTGAGTGCTGCTGATTCACGCGGTAAGATGCCGCCCGGTGTAAACAATTACTGTTTGCGACTCTGTCGCCCGACAGTATGCTAAATTGCTTTCTCTCTTGGGTTATTATTTTCAGAGTCCTCAACAAGTTAAACGGACCGAAAGGTGCAAGTTTTACCACACAAGATTTACATTAGAAGCTCGACTTTCTTCGCGAGTCTTCTTTCCTCGGCGCAAATGAACTTTTAGCTACATAATTAATAGGTGAGACTAATCACACATTTGTAACTACTACTTCTTTGACTCATTTTAAGGAGATTGTACTGATGCACTATACGGTTATTTCCTCACAGGTCTTCACTGTGGTTCACCCTATCGTGATATTCTCTCTTATGAAAGAAAAGTAAGTAAATGTGCAGCCCCCAGTTCCACTGATAGCCTCCATTCTTGTTTTCAATCCCCTGACTCCAGCCTTGTTTTAACCCTTCCAGATTCTGGCATATTCCACCCGATTACAAAGTTGAGGCCCCACTAAGTTTTGCTTTCTGTTGCCCTTTGGTAAGTTTCTGTGGAGAAGGGGTTGGTCACTAAGTGAAGCGCCTGATGTTGATCTATTGAAAAATAAAATTGGAGTATGTTGTAATTCCTTATCTTTTCTGGTTTTCTCTCTTCTCTATTTTTTCTAGAGAAAACCCCAGGCCCTGAAGAGAATCCCCACGATCCAATGGGATTCGAAACGCGTAGGCCATAGCCATACAGTTGTCTGCAATATTGACAAGCATGGATGTCATGAATTATTATTTTTTTGCTTGTCCTCATTTTCTTGTACATTACCTGTTTTAAATAACATATAACTTTCTCCATAGGAATGTACTGTTTATTAGATTAATCATTAAGCAACCAGGTTGTTAAGTGCCTCGCAGACCCTGGCTTCTTTTCTCAATTTCCTTTCTTGTTTCGCCTTGTGCTATTCTGTAAATATTGAAAAAAAATTTTGTATTGCTCTTAGCAATTGTACCCTTTTCCCTCCCTTGAATGGTTGTACCGTGTATGTCTGGGATATGTGTGATATGCTGAATGATTCCTGAATATCGACCCCCTGTTTAATATGGTTTTTTGTGTGTGTTTTGGAATATGCAATCGTTAAATATATGATTTGTTGTGTTGATAAAACTCTAAAGAATAATAAAAGTTATTAATTAGCTATTGGTCTTGAATTTTGCTTCAAGTACTTTACTTAAAAAATACACGAATTGTTTGTTTATCAGTATTGGCAATTCTCTCTTGTTAGTTACGGTCATGGCTCAGCCTTGCTGATCAGAGCCAACCCTTAGTTGTTTTTTGGCCTATCTGTTAGTGACAGGACAAAGTAAGGACTAGAGTCACTATAGCATTACGTAACTTAATTTCTCTAAAATAAACTCTTACATAATCACGCTAAGCGAGCGCAAACGCAAAGTTGCAAACAAGTAAGATTAGTAGTAGCGCAGAAGAGCACCTGTGTCATAACAATCACAGAAGACTTTTAAACCTAATTAACCTGTAATGTTAGCAGCAGCAATTTTCTTGGTTGGAAAAAAAAGATATTCGCAATATAATTATATAACACAGAGCAGAAGAACAGACATTAAATAGTTACTCACCAAGACCCGGGACCTCCACTCCTACCAGGTCCAGCAGGTCCTGCTCTCGGTCCAGTATGTCAGACCACCGGTGCGTCAACTGGGCCTGTGTGCGCTGGGTCCCAGAGCAGCGGAACACTGCCCAGCACACCTTTCCCCCAACGCTGCTGACGCTCCCAAAGCCCGTACCCGGACCCAGGCCTGCCACCTGCTGCCAGGGTTGAGGGGAGGTGGTGCAGCACAAAGAAAATGAGTGCAACCAACTCCACCTCCCCAAATAAGGCCCGTGCCTGCACCCCTTGTGGACGCCGCCTTCCTCTGGCTGCGGTGAGCCCTACCCTTCGACATGGTTCTGGGGAGAGTGAGATGGGGCGGGAAAGAAAAGGTAATAAAATTAAAAAAGTAAGTAAAGGAAATGAAAATAGCAGGCAATAGAAAAAGAGTGACAAAGTAGCTAAAAAACACACAAAAAGTAGACAAAAACCAAAAACATAGAAGCAGGAAAATAGTAAGAGAGATAATAAATAAAAAAGATTTTTAAAAAGTGTCTTGAAACAAAGGATTGGAAAGATAGAGGGAGGATTGAAAATCAGGCCCCAGAACCATATCAATAGAGTGAAAAACAAGATAGCCGCGCCCATTGCGACCACGTGCGCAAGTTCGCGCAATATTTCTCTCCGAGCACGCAAAAACCGTCGCGAACGCGTAAAAACATTCCCGAACAGGAAATACGTACCGCAAGCATGCATTGCGCGACACGGAACAGGGAGTAAGCATCGCAAGCAGGCGGGACAAGTGAAAACAAGATGGCCTTGCCCATGAGCGACCGCATGGGTAAGTTGGCGAGACGTGATCGCGCAGAAAATATCGCGAACGGGAGGGAAAAAACTTCCGCGTCTTCACGATATTTCCGCGTGTTCGCAGAGATTTTTAACATTTCCGCGATAGTTTGCAAAAGTGGATTTCGCAAATTCCGCCCAGGCCTATCTGGGTGTCCATGGTGAGTTGGCTTGCCATATAGGAGCAGAAGGAGCAAAAATAGTATCCCTGCTATGAGTCCCAAAATGAGAGGCAGTCCGCTGAACACAGAGTGCACGAAACTTGGAAAAATGCCTAGGATTGCTTCAAAGGGTGCTAACGGTCCCGAAAAAACTGTCTTAAATACATGTACATTACCACTGGTATCAGACATGTTTAAGATATGACCGAACATTTCTGAGAAATGTATAGGGCAGTTTGTGGATAAAAGGGCATGTATCTCTGCAGAAGTCCTTGCAACTTGCAGATCATACGTCTCTTTGGACGAGGTCAGTGGCACCGTTTTTTGTAAAAGAATGGCTTTCATTCTGCTTAAAGTATCAATTCCTATAGAAGAGATGTTCAGTGAAGGCCATAACGGCGACTCCCCGTCTGTCTTGGTTTTAGGAAACAATACTTGCATACAGCAAGTGACCCTGGCTGACACATTGACTCATTCAACATAATATAACTTCCATTAGAAAGTTGCCTAAAAATTGGATTAATCACCACGGCTGGAGAACATTGAAGGTGGCAAGATAAGTTGTTTGAGGTACCATCGCAGGCCCCGTGTAAATTAATACCCTGACATAAGAGAGAACCGCTTAGTGCGTTTTCGCAATTTGTACCACTAAGAAACACCTATTTTCCCCCACTCTAACACCTGTGTGTATAGGGTAAATCCCAGGATGTCTTGATGTATTCTTTACTCAACCTTTCATACACACCTGCTGGTATATGTTTTAAGCAACACTGAAAAGGGAAAATTGTAACAGGCAGAGTGATTGTACCGTGTATTATCCATTCTGTTGCTGGTTTCTCAGAAACAGTTAATGGCAATCTTTCCAGTTTTTCAATGCTCAGCACCGTATAGTCTGCTCCCCTTTGTGCCAAAGTGATTTGTGTATCTGTACGGTTGAATTCAGAAAACAATGACGTGGTGTTGATTAGATGCCAAGGCACATAGCCTGAACAAAGGTTTTGTAACGTCCAGCCCAATAGCATTATAGAACACAATTGTGACTGACCATGTTACAACATGACCAAGTCCTGTTCCATTATGTCTATGGCAGAGGATACTATGCTGTCCAAAGAATATATTCTGGATGACAGAGTCGTTAACCCATTGTCAACTACAGAGAGAGATTTCTATAAATTAATACGATCAATTTCTCGTATTCGTTCTGCAGTCTCTGCTTGAGTAATCTTCCATGCTTTATTAAAAATATGGTATAGATACCGGCGTATATAAAATGTGTATGACGCGGTTTAGTAGGTCCTTGTAAGAAGTCCCTCAGATCAACGCCATCTTTAAGTAAAGATAAGTGTTGTTTCACTTGTTTTAGTGTAGATTTTTGTAGCCATTCAAGGCACAGTTTCCCCACACTATGGGCCAGAAGTAGGTCGCCCAATACCGGTCGGTAACGGCCGAAATTACTGAATTTTGGCCGTTACCGACCGGAATTGGGTTTTTGAGATGTAGGTGGCATTTTTTAAGGATTTGGTATTTTACCAAATTGGTAATTTAAGGATTTGGTAAAATACCAAATTCTTAACATACAGATTCGGTAAATTACTGAATTCAGTATGTAGGAGGCACTCAAGGTAGTGCATTCCTCAGTTAAGGATTCGTTATTTACCACCAACTAGAAGTTGGTGGTAAATAATGAAAACCTTTGAAAAAGCATTTTTTTGCTTTTCCAACAGTGCCATGTTGCAGACATACATGCCCTTAGGGCATGTATGTCTGCAACATGTGCACCCATACACAATTGAGGGGTGCAACAGGGTGTCAAAGTGATACCCTGCCACCCTTCAATGTTTCCCCCATTTACCGAATCGGTATTTACCAATTCGGTAATTGACATTCATTCCAATGGGCCTCCAGGCCCATAGGAATGAATGGCAATTACCGAATCGGTAAATACCGATTCGGTAATTACTGAAACTTACCGATTCTGTAATTTTTTAGGAAAAATCACCTACATCCCATTTGCCTGTTCTTAAATACCGAATCGGTATGATTCGGTATTTAAGAATCGGTAATCTGGGATTACCTACATCTGGCCCTTAATGATGTTACTATCCCTGTATGTTGTCTCTGGATAAATCTTGGATCTGGCCTAGTGAATCTGAACCCTTGTGTCTTTATTCAGGAATCTATCTTGACAGTTTTTTGTGTCTGTGGGCCAGATTAACCATTTTATCCAATTAGGTTCTGTTCTGTTTTCAAGAAAAATAGTATGTACGTCGACCACCCCCTCTCTAGTGTTTTTTCTATCAGGTGTAGATATTGGCGGTTTGTTTAAATCTTTTATCTTAGCTAAGCCAAGACAAGATGTCTGTTGAACAGTGTCATTTAAAAAGATTATTTGTTTGGGATGACGTAGGCTCTAAATAGTGCTTCCAATCCCTGCACCTGCAAGTCTGTTGTGCCACAGACAGTTTTCGTCTCAATGTTGTCTTTCCAAAAGTCAAAACCTAATGTTGACAGCTGAGCAAAAAAGGCAGCAGAATAAATTTGCTTAGTATTAGTCAGCTTACTTTTCATTCCTGTCTTATTAACATTCTTAAAATAAAATGTTTCTGGATTTAATGTATTAAAACCTGAAAAGTATGGACATTTTTCATTAAATGTTTTTGAGCTACCCTTTGGTGCCGTAGGACAATGTTCCCATTGGTTAAATTTTAAAACATTTCATGGGTTTGCAAATCCGTGCAAGAAATGATGACCATAGTGATTATAGCAGTACATTTGTTCATAATCTGATGAACCTTCTAAGTATTCATGATTTGTAAATTTTGCCGACATATCTAAGTCTGACATCATATTATTAACAGTCTCAAAGTCCCAATCATCAGAAAAGGTACTAGATGAAACAAAGTCATTCAAGGAAACCTTGAATTGGTGTAGAATCTTCAAAAGCTTTGCAGGACCAAAGATCTCATAATCAGTTCTGTCCCAAGCTATACCACCAGGTATAGAAACGGCTGTGATGTTCACAGATGACAAGTCTCTTTGTTCACGATGAGATGATTTGTGTGGCTTAACGAGTAAGTTGATGTTCTTACTTGCTGTGCCCTTTTTACTATAGCTTCCATTTATCAGCATCCCTAAAGTAATTACCATAGTCAACCAAAGAAGAAGAAAAAGTACACCCAACACAATCCAATGTTCAATCCAAGGTGAAACCAGATAAGTATTTTCCAGTCGATGAAAAAGTTCTATTACTTGTTCTTTAAAAGTTATTTTTATTGGCGTTGTTTCAGGTTCACTAGGATCCTCGGAAAACATATCAACGTTAATAAAATAGCCAGAGGCAGTTCTGTCAATTGTAGGGATTGCATCAGGATTCGTTGAAATCGCTGGAACCACTTGATCACTTGTCATATTTGTATTGTCAGATGTTATTTCATTGCAGACAGGCGTTTCTTGACGAACTGTTATTTGGGTCTCAAGAGGTACTAGTTCCATGGCTTTGTTGCATAGTCCTTTATTTCGCACTGCAGATTCTTCAAAGGTGATAAGTCTCTCAGTTTGAACCTCTTGGATAGTAGCCAGATTTGGGCGTCTGCTACATCTTTGGAGTCCACTTGGCCTACTACTTATGATTGGCCACATGATGTGATTTGACCAGGTCGATGACCCGAACCAGCAAGGGGCGGAAGTATCACTGTTCTTGATCCGTGGATTGCTAGGACAGGTACTGGTTGTCTGTAAGAAGGCCCAAATTCCTTCTTGTCCACGATCTTTTCTCTGACTAGATCCCCAATCTTTGGAATCCAGGCAGGCCTTGCTGGGACGGGTGGTTTCTCTTCAGTGGTCGTTGGCTTCAGTAACACGTTGCTTTGGCCTTTTCTTATTTCATTTAAGTCCTGCAAAATAGCCAAACGATCTTTGATATCAAAGGGTTTTTGTTCTACCACTGCAGAGGGATGATCGAGGTCCTGAACAATCATTCTAGTTCCAAAAACGATTTCATATGGAGTAATTCCCCTTAGAGAACTTCTTCGCAGATTGTTAAGACTAAGTTGGACACTTATTAGATGTTTGACCCACCCGTCACCCGAGCCTAATACCCTAGCTGTTATAGATTGCTTTATGTCCTGGTTTTTTCTCTCCACTACCGAATTTCCGGATGGAATGGACTAGAGTACCACAATGCAACGCCGAGCGCTGAGGCCACATCCAAATGAATCTGTCCTAATAGTTGTGGGACCGCATTCGTCCATAGGGACATCTGCATGTAGATAGTCTAATGCTGTCTAACAGTAATGTCTGTACTGGGCTGTCTACACTGTAGTCAGGTATCTGGTGGCGTTCCCTGCTGCGATCTCTGTTGCAGTTATGGCAGTTTATTGCAAATGTGTGAATGTGACCATTCATCCCTGGCCACCAGTACGTCTCCTTTAATTCTATTATAGATTTAGAGATCCCCTGATGTTTCAGAACCTCTTCCAAATGTGCTTTGTGTATCAAAGCTACTCTACATTTCCTGTTTGTAATCCCCCACTCCAGGGATTAGAGCAAAAGGAATGGAGTTTGCGTCAATTATGTATGAATATTCGAGTGGATAGTTTTGAGGTAACGCTGCACCGCTGCCTTTGCTTGTCGCATTGACAGCTAGCATTATTTTGCCGTCTATTTTCGTTTTTAAACGAGTGATTGCAGCTACGGAAGCCGTTTGCACAGTTGCCTTCGCGGCTTCATCAGCCAATGATATCCCTGCAACGTGAACACCATCACGCTGATGACTCAGTGTATGTATCACGTGAGTCTTTTGTAGTTCTTGTTGTAACTGAATTACTTTTTCCCAAAGCAATTTATGCTTGATTGTGCCACCTTTTGCATCTTTGAAACCGTTTTGAATCCAGTTCTGTAAGTATTCATTGTAAGATTGGATGCAATAATAGGAATCGCACACTATGAGTGTGGGGAATTTGCGATCAGTATTTTCAAGCGCCATCTTGAATGCTTTTAGTTCAGCTCACTGAACTGGACAATCTCCTAGAGATTGAGATTTTGTGACCATAGGTCTGAATTTGCCATCTCACCAGCGAACTTTAACGATCACGCATGCAGCACTATAAGCTTGTTTACCCCCAATTGCGGGTTGTGCTGATCCGTCTGTATAAATTATACATTTGTACGGTTCTAGAAGTAGAATCTTAGTAGGCAGAGGACATTCTTGTTCGTATTGTAGAAATTCTTGTGTTTTCAAATAGGGGTCAAAAAAGTATTCAACGTCCGTTGCAGCAAGAGAATTAACCCATTGAATCCATCTCAGATGTAAAGCTTTTGCATGTGGAAAGCTCGCTTTTGTTACTGCCTCCAAGGCAGGTACAGGAGTAACAACCTTTATGCGCTTACCCTATGTGAGGGCTCTCTCTTTTGCTACTGCAGTTTGAACCGCTGAAAGAATTTTTTCTGTAGAGGTGAAATTAATTTCTGCTTGTGTGTACAAGTGTGATTTATAAGCTATGGGTACTTTTTCTCCTTCGTTAAAGGTTAAGTACGTGAATCAGCATTTCCTGAAATGATTCGGATCACAAGGTTGCATACGTTTACGCGTGTTTGTAAATGTGCTGTTGCTAACATGTCTGTTTGCACTGAACGCAAAATTTCTGTGTGTTTTTGAGTCCAATTAACTGTTTTGAAATCAGTTTGATTAATTTGTAGAGAGATTTAATCGTTTCTGCGTAATTTAGAATGTAAGTTCTTCCGAAATTTAGGAAACCTAGAATTGACTTTAAGTTTTGCAGGTTGGAGCTTTTCTAAAAAGTTGGGTGACAGGCTTTTGCCTTCACTTGATAACTCGTATCCTAGGAAAAGGACGTTGAGGTGGGCAATTCTTGATTTTTTAAAGTTGAATTTATACCCTTCAGAGGCGAATCCAAGTATAATGGTATTCACTCTGTTCAAGTGCCTGTCCAAGTCATCGTCTGTTAGATAGACGTCATCGACATAAGATAATGCCTCATCATCATACGTTTGTAGTAACTCTGTTACTCTGGCTGAAAATAATCCTGGACTATTCTTGAATCCCTGGGGGAGACGACAGAAGTGACACTGTGTTCCCATAATTGAGAAAACGGTCAAGTACCTACTTTCTGGTGCAATATTTTGACAGAAGAAACCGTTAGAAATATCTAATGTAGTTTTATTTTTTTTACGCACAATGCTATTCATTAGTGCTGCACTGTGTGCATTTTGTACTGCAATAATTTTGCAACAAGAGTTTAAATGTCTGTAATCCAAAACTAGACGATATGTATTGTCTGGTTTGGAGACAGGAAACAAAGGATTGTTCATGGACGAGGTGCATGTTTCAATCACCCCTTGGTACTCAAGTTGAAAAAATATTTCCCTGACCTGTTTTTTAGCTTCTTGCTTAACTGGGTACTGCCTCTGTGCAGTTGGTAGATTTTTCAATTGGATTTTATGGCGATGAGAATCCTCATCCCATCCTACATGATTTTTGTATTATGCAGGAGCCTGGGCTACTGCCCATTTCCTGGCATATGTGTATTTTTAATGAATTGGAATATGATTGGAGAAGGCTTGCATAATGATGTCTTCGCCATGTGGGCACTCCCTGACAAATTCAGGTGGCCAGTCTTGTTCAGCTAGAAGAATGTCATAACCTTTAGAGAGTTTCTCCCAAAAGAATACTCTTATTTTTCTAATTATGTCCCCTTCCATCTGGAGCGTTACTTCATATAACTTATGGTTTACACTAATCCAGGTATCTGCAGTTTCAACTTGAATGTACTCATTCAAGTCCACTGTCTCCAGATGATCCTTCAAGATGTTGCGAGCTACGGTTACTTCTGCTGCGCTGTCCAACATTGTCTGAGCCCACTCCCCATTCTTGAGTTGTGTTCTCAAGATCCTCGGCATGTCTGATTTTTAGACCTGCTACCTTCTTTTTGGTGAATTGGGTTTTCTTATTTTTTGGAACGGGTTGATCGTCTTTGGACTTCACACGTTCTTCCTTGTGTTCTGACCGTCCTCTTCTTTCTGATTTCTGTGATGAAGTCTGAAAGGTACGAGAGGAACGTGTATCAGTATCTTGATATCTATCAAGTTTTCTGAAATTATCCCTATTCCTGAGGTTATACCTCCTATTAGAGGGCTCCTTTTGAGGAGACCTACCTCTGGATTGAGAACGCTTCTCTTTAGAAGTTTGTTTAGAGTTCTCCCACTTCTTTTTAGGAAAAGAAAGAGTGTTTTTAATAAAGACCTTTTCAGGACTTTCAGTCAGTTGGGGTTTCACTGGTTCACCACCCAAACTGTCTCTACCTAGTTCTTAATAGGATTTTTCAATTATTCTGGCTAGTTCTTGTGGTTGCTCAGTTACATCAAATTCTCTTAGCTTTTGGCAGATCGCCACGGATGCTGCTTGACCTTTAATATTAGCTAATATTATTGTTGAGACCTGTTTGAAATCTTTCAGTAATTTCATGCCCAGAATTAAAGCAGACTCTGCCCCGTATTCATTTTTAATCTGTTTCAGGACATCTGGTATTACCGCCATAGACGTGACACCATGTGTTTTGGTGTAGATTGCAGCAAAGACTGTACCCCAAGTGTCGCAGTCCTCCAGGTGTGGTGCGATCTCCATTGGTTAACAGATTGTTAGAATTCTGTGTTTCTCATGAGGGGTAGTATCAGGAAATACTGCCTCGATTTGAGTAATTATTTGAGCTATCCAGAAAGGAATGTGTTCCCGTTTTGCGGGTAATTTACTAATGACTGATTATAGTCTGTGGTGTAATTTTATTTGTGTTTCCCTGGTAAGGGGTGTGTTGTGGAATCCTTATAGGAGGTTGGACTGTTAGAGTCCGCATGACATATTGAACCTATTATCTATGGATTTTGATTAGTTGTTTCAGTTGAACTAATAGTTCCGCCCCTGACATTTCTTCAATGGCAGGATGTGGTGTATAGCTGGATAATACCGGCCATGTTGCTCCGGGTCGACCTAGTGGACTGATCCTGGTAATGTGATTTTGATGTTGTAGGGCGCCTTTAAACCAGAGCTCATGCTCTTGGTAAGTTAGTGGAATTTCAACATCCTCGAAAGGAATGTATTCCGTTGAATGTTCCTCTTCTTTGTAGAAGTGAAACACATATGATACTGGATTTGCTTCAGGGAAGATAATCCATGAATAGAATACCTCTTTCTGACGATATTCATGTGCCTCTATCACAAAAATGACCCTACCACCTCTTGATGATAGGTCTTTTGTTATAAGTTTTATAGTGATGGCTTTCCTTAAATTTTCTGGGATGATTATAGCATCCGCATCGGTATCTTGGAAATCTGTAAAGTCAAGACCTGGTACGTCATTATTGCCGTCCTCGTTTTCAGTCATTTTGTTGGCTGAAAGTTTGTAGAGCAAGTTTCAAGGAAACAAAGATAAGGTGCACAATATTTTGGAACACTGTATCCTTCTACGTTGAACAAAACCAAAAACTAATACATAGGATTTTCGTCCTACTCAGTTATGGCGGATATTTTATCCTTTTACCCACTCCAGACGTCTATTGGAGTATTTACGGGAAAAAGGGGTCTCTGTGAAAAGCATGACTGAGTTACTTTAGTAACTAGCTTTAAATGAGTGCCTTACCAAACGTTGGGCGCCATGTAGTATAGTTCCTATATTCCCAAAAGGCTCTGTGTATTGGAATAATATATCCTATAAATTGGACATAGGACTAAGGTCAACTAGGTCTCTGTCGGATATATTAAACTTAATCAGTGAGTGCCAGCTAGCTCAGAGGTCACTAGAAACTTTCTCGAATTCACAAGAAGGCATTAGTTTCTGACAACCTCATAAACATGACAACTTTGTTTCCCAAGAATAAGAAATATATCTCTAGAGTCGCGGAAACAATAGATAAGTATTTCACTCAGTCAATCGTGCATGCTTTGTTTCAACAGAGGTGCAGAGAAATAGAGAGACTAGAGTTTTCAATAAAAAGGGTTTATTGAACAGTCTTCTTTCTCATGCAAGAAAAGTGAACTGCTACAATCGTAATGCTGCCTGCAAAGCATAATGCGTACAGCGAGAACAATATTATAAAATAGTACTGTAAGAGCATTGTATGGTTTTTAAGCCATATAAAAATACATACATAAATAACAATGACTAAAATACTCAACTGGTGCTTCTAAAATACGCCTACCCCAGTGTACCTAACCTAAGTCTAGTACAAGGGAAGAAGTAAGTATTGTGTAGCTTAGGTTTAGTTTTCTTTTGCCAAGAATCTATCCAAGATTTCTCTAGGTTCTAATCAGCTCCATACCTTAGTTAGAATGAAGGGAGGTCTGGTATCTCTGTCTCGGGACTCGATTTCCCAACACCCCGCAAGGGGAGCTTGGAAACACTGGAGCTGGATTCTCGGCAGAAGAGACAGCTTCCTGATCAGTGCGTCTGCTGGAGGGTCGGCTTCCTTCGGCACTTGCTGTAGCGAGCTGCGTAGATAGTCAAACTGCTCCGAAGCACTGTGTCTTGCTAGAGCAAGTGAAGGTATATTTATACCTCGAAGGTGTCTAGGAATGCCATAGTTTGACGTAAAGTCTGGCATAATAACATCAGGAAAGAACCCCTAGGGAATAGTCGTTCTTTGCAAAGTACATGAGTACTTGGACAAATCAATATTTGAGCAAGGGGAAGTTCCCTAACTGCTTAAGTCGATTTTCCAAGAAATCGTTGTGACGTTTAGTATGGGTGGAAGTAGCCATGCCTGTATTTGGTCTGCATGGGCTATGTCTAAATAAGGGCTTGATTTCTATGCCTATATAAGGGCAATGTGAATTATACCTATATAAGGGCATGAATCGGGAAAATTCACTCTGAGCCTAAAACGCCACACAACAGCAGTGCATTGAGCTGGATGAAATCCTCTTTGTCTGAGTGTAGTTTTCAGGTGAGGCAGGGCTCCCCCTATTCCAAAGTCATCAAATTGAAACAGAGTGTGCCGCAGGGAGCGACCCTGAGCCCGACCTTTTCAATCTCTATGTTACGCCATTAGCCGAGATTGCTGACAGATTTGGGATTAGGGTTGTGTTCTATGCCGATGACACAAAACTGGTGGTTTCCCTGACACAGGCACAGGATACGACAGCCTCCAATTTCGTGGCATGCTTGCAAGAGCTGGCCTTATGGATGGCTAACAACTGCCTGAAATTGAATGGCAATAAGACCGAGGTGCTTGTGGTGGGGAGAGCCCCGTCAGTGTGGTCATCGGCATGGTGGCCCCAGAGACTGGGGTCCACCCCCACGCCCTGCTCTCAGGCGAAGAACCTGGGGGTATGGCTGGACACTAAGCTCTCCTTTGAGTAACTTACCAGGCGGGTAGCAGGTGCTTGTTTCACAGTCCTGATGGGACTTTGTAAAACCGTGTATATGCTGCCTACAGCAGCCAGGAAGACCATGGTGGATGCCCTGGTGACATCGCGCCTTGACTATGGTAATATTCTGTACCTGGGTGCTACGGCTAAATGCATGCAAAGACTCCAAGGCATACAGAACGCAGCAGCTCATCTGGTTCTTATGCTCCTGAGGTGGGCCTCCTCGAAGATGACGCTGGCTTCCCTCCATTGGCTGCCGATAAGGGAGAGAGTCTTGTACATTATTCAGGCGATGGATCCATCCTATCGGTCTGATCATCTCACTCTCTATTCCCCAACACGCCAACTTAGATCATGTGGGACATGCCTGGTGTGTCTTTTCGCTATTAAGAGAGCAAGGATGAGTGGGCGCTCCCAGGGGCGTAGCTAGAGCTTGTGGCGCCCGGGGCTATCCCTCAGATTGCCGCCCCTTGCATCCGCAGTCCTGTGATTGTGTGCGGTAAAGTCTTGACTCAAATTTTGAATCCCCAACTACGTATGCGAGGAGCGCTGGACAAAGAGCTACATTCAAGCAGGAAACACCACACGGCTTGAGTACGCCATACGGCTTGAGTGCCCTCCATTTTGCCTGCCTGCATGAAGGGCACTCCATGCAGGCATGCACCTTTTTTCAATTACAAATGTACCATGACACCAGTCAACACAGAGGTGTTTACTTTTTGCTGCTGTGGGCCAATACCACCTCATCTCATTCAGATCCGCTTTGTAATGTTAATAAATGCAACGAGGACCCGGCAGTGACTACGTTAAGTGAATCCGGGGGTGGCGACTTGCCTGGTGTTTTCTGGCAAGGAGCCACCCGTTATATGACCGTGAGGTTGTCTGATTGGCGCTTGAGGCAGCATGTATAGATTTCCTTGCACCGCCTGGGTCAGCTAGAGTGGCGCACTTAACATGCGACTCTAGATGCTGCTTAATGCTGCAGATGAGGACGCGGTCTGGCTGTCAGGCAAAATTCAGAGTCTGCTGGATGACAGTGAGTAAACACAACTGAACTCACTTTCCGCCCTTTGTTTGTTAGCGCTTAGACATACTTTTGTTTGGTGTAGGAAAACACTACGCCGCTCATGGTATATATATTCTCAAATTACGAGCAGGAAAATTAGTCGCAACTACCCCCTGACTGTCCACTGTTTGCATTTGTTTTCGTTTGCTTCTGTGCTCTCAAACTAAGATATGACGTGCGGTTTTGCATCACACTAATCTGACTTTGTGTGGTTTCCTACAGTTTTGCACTATCAGCCTTTTATGCCCACTTTCATGAACTATTGATATTTCACTTTTATTAACTTCTAGCGCAAATCTCATTTTGAATGTGAAGAGGGATCATCTGCACAGCTGATTGCAGCCCCCACTTCCTTTCGTGCACGCGCCAGCGCTAATAAAGCCTGGCACAGAGAGTTGTTCATGAATCTTGGAAGTATCTCTCAGAAGCACAGGAAAGTGTCACAGGACCACGCACGGCAGCATCACCTACCCACTAAATCACGGTGCGCTCGTTGCTGCGCACAGATTGCAGGGCCTCCACATCAGCGCCGTTATTTCCCAACAACAGAAGCTGTTGCTGTCCAGTCACACCCATAGGGGTCCAGACTCCAGGACCAGGCACTATAAGTAACTGCTCTTATTTCCTTCATGGGCTCAAGCTCTAGGTTGCTGTGTAGCCTTACACAGACTCTCTGAATAAACCTTTTCTGTAGAACGAAATAAACCTGAAAGAACTATCAGTAAAAACAGAAAACAATTATATTCCTAATGGTAACTAGTTTTACGGGTTGCATAGCCAATTTCTGATATTTGTGTTTCCCTCGTCTTCATTGCATGATTTTGCTGAAGAGAAAGCGTCACTCATTGTTGTGGAAATGTCGCTCATAATTACACTGAAATTATAAAAATGTCACATGTAGCAATCTGAAACCTTGGCACCTATGTATATATTTATACAAAAAACCTATGCACACAGGTGTGCTGTAAAATGTGACTCGAGTGAAAACAAGTCATAGTGTATGTACCTCCAGAGATACACAAGGAATGTCACAGGCCGGACGTTTAAAGCCCTGATATAATATAACACGCCTACATTGCAATAGCATCCTGTCTCGGCACTCACGCCTAACAAAGAGTTTTTCACAGTTTTTCCAGCAACAAATGGTTGCATATATGACTATTTTCAACCCATTCCCAGGACTCCTACCTCCCAGCATTCCTCTGTATGCCTTTGAACTGCAGTCTTTCTGGAGCGAGTTCAGCTTGAAAGTGGCACCTTCAAAGTGGCTTGCTGCGTGATGCGTCACTGTTGAAGTTATTTTCAGGGCGAGGGCTGGCCAAACATTAAACCCAGGGCCGTCATTGGTAGCGCTTTCGCGCTCTACAAGATTGACGGCCCTGGGACATCACGGGACCCACAAACGTTGTATGTTGAGCACCGCACCACGTCACTGCAGGCAGCCTGTACAAGCAGGTGCGTGCGCTGGCCTTGCTGGTGATACGATCTGAAAATGTGTAAAAATGCACGTTTGTTGCGGATGTTGTCCTTCCTACAAGTAGTCAGACATGTGGTTTTTCTATTTTCTTTTTTTATGTGCTTATTAGGAGTTGACCGGATCATCGGGCGTCAGAAGTTTACGAGCCAGAGTCCCGTAAATGGACATTAACTATGCGGGCCTGGAAATAACTGGTGAAAATCCGCATGTCTGACCCGCAGCCCCAGACCCAGCAGCCGCGGTTCCGGTAACACCCGAGGACTTAAAGTGGACGTTATTGTCACGTGTTGTGACAATGTTAGGGACGGGTGACAGAACCGTCCTCCCGTTCCGGCGGCCTTTATAATTTATTTGGAGACACTGACTGACTGACAGTAGAGTCAGTGTTCCCAAATAAATTATAACGGCCGCCGCCACGGGCCACAAGTGCCGGGGCCGGGCAGCTGCCGCCCACTAACGTGTGCCGCCTGGGGCGGACCGCCCCCCTCGCCCCCCCCTAGCTACGCGGCTGGGCGCTCCTTCCGTTTTCTGGCTGCACAGCAATGGAACAAGCTTCCCTTGAGCCTCCGGTTGGAGGGCTCGGAGGGCACCTTCAGGAAAAATTTGAAAACGTATCTCTTCCCCCCTGGATAGTCATGCCTGGTTAGGTTAGGGTGTAGCAAGCAAGGCAGTTTGCACCGCAGATTGGGGACACACTGGCCGAGTGTAACCATGCGCTATATAAATTTGTTTAGTATTATTATTATTTTTCACTCACTGAGTTTGTATCTACTAAAAAGGTGAGAAGTCTAGAGGCGCACATGTTTGACACCAAGATGTAATCTATTGTTGAGCTAAGGCCTCGACCATTAAAAGTATGCGGCATCCGAATAGGTTTGATGATTGGTCGTTGGCAACACCTAAATCTAGTTTAAACACCAATTCATAAAACATTCCCCTGCAGTAGAGTGATCAAAAGGAGTGCCATATGTGCCTTCTTCCACATTAAAGCCACATATCCTGTCATCCTCATAAGAGCACAGGGCGCAATTAAAATCCCCACTCATAATGAGCATATTTTCAGTACCCTTTGCATTACACAGAATTTTTAAATCTTTATGCAATGAATCAACCACCCTAGAGACGCTATTGGGTGGAATGTTTTTATAAAGGTTACCCAAAGTCATAGAATGAGAAGCAGTTAAATACAACGTTAGTACTTGATAATGAGTGGATTCAAGCTTGGATTCGGTTTTAACAAAGTTTAGCTGGTTAGAAACATATATACAGAGACCCCTTTGGCTCTGCAGTGTAGACCCCCATCGCTTGGGTGTTAAATGTTCTGTAGCCATTCATATGAATGAGGTCCTTCAACCATGTTTCTTGAAGACAGATAATTTCATATTTTGTGATACATTCTAACCACAAGGGATTACTAAACTTAGTTCGTAAACCTGCAATGTTCCATGATACAAGACTACAGCCAGTGATTTTGTTAGTGGCTGGGGTACTCTAGCTGTAAGACCATCAGCTTCACGTTTTTCTCTGCTGGCTTGATTCTGGGCGTATTTTAGGCAATGCTTGTAAGGAAGTCTGAGCCCCTTGCGGCTGATCTAATCTAACTATGTTCTGGACCCCAGAGAGGAGCCCATTGCTCTTATCCTGGGCTTCAACCACTTTGCGTTCCGTAGGGGGTTTAAGAGTTGGATCCTCTAGTAAAATATGGGGTCTATTCACTGGTCTTCTCACCCTATCTATCCACTGACTTTTTTGTCCCTCAGTAGGGCAACTATAATTCATCTCATTTCGTGGTCAATCAATATCATCCATCATGTTGAAAATGTCATAACGATTACTAATTGGGATTGTGTACGTTGGCTGGCCTCCATGAGTATACTCCATCTTCCTAGACATATGCCATGGATGATTAAATGGACGACAATGTGATGGGGGGTAAAAGTACCCCAAGGGTAATATAACCGACTCATCTAGTCCAGCTGGTGCTTTGCCAGCCCTGTCTAGTATTAGGCGGGCAAAGTTTGGGGTCCTGAAGGATAAAACAATTCAATCCCCTTTTAGTGACTTCCTAGACTGGCCCACCCAACCAATTATACGTGCCATCTTGTATTCGGAGTATAGAAGGTTAATGTTAATTCTGGTCCTAGCACTAAGAAAATGGAGGGATTTATTCTGCAAGGTTGATCAGTGCTCAGTGTTACTGGCCGGCAACACCGGGACATTTGCCAACACTACGGTGTGAGGTGTTACGTCAGGGTGTAGGTGTAGATTAGTGGCTGAGCTCCGGGCAACCTCACGAGCAGGAGACTTTGTCCTCGCCGTGTTTGAAGACAAGCCTCTCCCCATTTGAGAAAAATTATCCCTGCTTATAGTGCTGCCAAGTGGTTCTTGTAACTATATAACCTGGCTCTGTGATACACCACCGGTGAACGGAGTAGACAATACTCTTCCCTTCTCTGGGTTACCCGGCCAGAACCTACAGCGGGCATATCACCAGGGCCACTACCCCCTGGCTGATTATCAGATAAGGCACCTGCGCTTCCCCCATAATTCTTGGTTTGCAATTGCAAGGGAGTCGATCTGAGTTTTTCAAGGTTAGCTAGTCTTGCTTCAATGTGATTGAGTTTTAAAATCACAGGGCTCAAAAGAGTAGATGAAATTGATTCCAGCTTACATGTGAAATCTCCTTGCATTAAATTATTAGAGATCTCCGCGATAGCTCCCTCGTTCGACACTGATGTATTGTTATGGGTGAGCTCACTATTAGATTGACAGGCATTCCGACCTGCTAGTTTTGGCGTGAATTTCAATGTTGGTTGGGCTGGTTTGTAACTACTCTGTCCTTTCCTTTTCTTTGATGGTGGTGCAAGGGAGTGACCCTGCGCAGACTTGGCCCTAGCCTTCTGACCCCTTGTTGTAACTGGGGACCTATGTGCTGTATCCCTAATTAACGGTACTGCCACAACCACTGGGGCTGGGGCCGTAGCGTCTAGACCAATTACGGGAAGCAAAACCTCTTCAATTTCCACATCATTGAAAGAGGGTAAAGTGGTGGGAAGGGCATCTGGTATGAGTGTACTCTGGGGATGCAGGGGTAGCCTCCATTCGGTTAGTTCAATCTCGTGAATTAGGACAGATTCAGCCCGTGTAAGGAAAGCGTCCAGAGTCCTGACGACACCCTGCCCCGAAGTAAACTTTTCACTCATGTTAAAAATAGTGTTATAAGACCCAAAAATGCGGTAATTTCCCAAATAGGTAAATACGGCTTTACAACAGTACCTTGTCGGAGTAATTCCGCTGCAAGTCTCTCCAGTGCCCTTGATCAATATTATGGCCCTGCCCGGCCTCTGACGGGCGCAGGGGGCCCACCCTTGGCCTGGGCACGCCCGCGCTGCGGGAGCCCCTGTGCTCTTTTAACTGCGCCTCCTGCCGCGCGGCTGTTGCTGGTAGGTGCGCGTCGATTTCAGCTCAAAGGACGCTGGGAAGTGTAGTTTCCTCTCCCAGTTACTCTCCCGGTCCGCTGCGCTTCTCCCGCTTTCTCCTGCAAACTGGACTGGCTCACTGGCTGAGGGATTGGCAAGGCTTACTTCAAATTTATAAACGTGACCCATTAGAACATAGGTCGCGCTGCAAAGTGCACAACCCAGTTTGCTAGGGGTGTTCATAGATCCAACCCCAGGAAACTCTAACGCGTCACTACCTCACAACTCATACATGAGAAAAGTAGAAAAACACAAATGTGTGTAAGATTTGTGTACAAGCTGCAATCATGCAAGCGTACTGTAAGGCTTCAGTCACTAACCGTGACGCTTTTCTGGGGGGTCTTATGCCAGTCAGACGATGTGACAGATAATGGTTATGGCTTTTGTAGTTTGGCACGAATGCCCAGGGGCTGAAATACTGTTTGACTCAAACGGAATCAGCAAGCTACCTTCAAGCACTTGTTTCTCGAATCATCGAGGTCAAGCAGGTCAAGCTTACTCCAGGGGGCGCTGTAGAGAGAGGGAGAAGAAAACAAGGAGGTGACACTAAGTGGCACCTCACTTGAATGTGTAGAATGTCCCTTACACACTATATATATTTACCCTCAAGTATAAAAAGAAAAAACAAGTCTGCACTTTTAACTCCGATCAGCAAATAATATCAGAGTTACCGCCATTAAAGCGTGTCTAGTTCCGACAAAGGGGCCAGCACGTTTTCATTGCACAGTTAGTCATATCCCAGTGTTTCCCTTTAGGAAACATCGGACCTTATATAAAACGTTTTTGGGACAGAGATTAAAATGGGCCACCTAAGTGAACCTTTTCTTTCAGTATACAGTGTTTGCAGACAGCGGAATCTAAAGGGATGTGTTCAAGGATGAAAAAGAGAAACGAAAAGAGGAAAACGCACACTCAAACAAAGCCTGCTGTTTTTTTTATCTGTGACTTTTGTAATTTGAAACTATCTCTGTTTATATTGCACTACTGTTGGGTTTTAGTTTTGTGGGGGTATCGCTGACACTCTCCGGTCCACCGCAATCACATTAGGTGATTGTTAGAGTGGACAGAGTAGTCTTTTTTCGCTTTCCGGTCGAATGCGAGCAGGCGGTTGGCGGTCTCCCTTGGCAGGCGCGCAGCGGACGCGCCGCTGGCGTGGGCAAGCCTGTCTGCGCCCGTCCGTGCCAGATCCCCGCCTGCCGCCTGGAAATGCTACCAGTCCCACATCAATATCTTATTGAGAGTCGAATAACTTATACGCGGGAGACTCTCCTGGGTTACAACTTCCCACTCTCATGTTCCAGGGACATTAAGCCTCGGACAGATGGGGGTAAGAGGTTAACGGAGATTGAGAGGTGCACCGACTGTGGGTGGGTTCCGGTCAAACAGCTATCTCTTTCTTTCAATTCTCAGCCTGCGAGACAGGAGAGCCACTGTGAGACCCATGGGGAAAGCAACTTGACCGGGCAAGATAGACAGAGACCCTACATCCGGGGATTATACCTAAATGCCAGATCCATTCCTAAACACTCCATGGAGACTTCGAATCTATTAGACGACCGCAAGCCTGATATCTGTCTCTTTACAGAAACATGGCTTAATAATGATGCCACTCCTGTTCTAGCAGCGGCCATTCCGGATGACTATTTTGTCATCAGACTGGATAGGCCCGAGAGACGTGGTGGGGGACTAGCCATCTCCGTGCGGCCCCCTTATTACATCAGGACGTTAGATAGAACCTCTTTGGAGTAGAATACAACCTGGCTACTGAAAGGACAGGAGCACTGGTATACCATCCGCCAGGGGGCAATAATAAGGATTTCAGTATAGCACTCCTGGAAAGACTGGCACCCCATGTCTTGACTGCAACACATTTTCTACTGTTAGGGGACTTTAATCATCATTTAGAGATGCCTTCCAACTCAGATTCGGTTAATCTGATTGCCATAATGGACTCTCTTGGGCTATCTCTAAGAACTACTGGCCCCACTCATAGTGCAGGCCACACCCTGGAGGCCACTTTTTCCAATATACCGGATCTGGTTACTGAGCCCCCACAGGTACCTGGTTAGACTGACCATATGGCACTAAGCTTTTCAGTGCTGTCTGCCCATTCAGTTCAGCAGGGACAAGGTCAGGGGAGTTTCCGAAGACCTTGGTCGAGAGTAACCGTTTCCGCTTTTAGTCAAGCTTATATGGATCCCCTGCCTAACCTGGATGTGGACCCTAATTTGGCCTGGGAAGGATTGGAGGGAGCAATTCAGGCAGCCTTAGATACCATAGCTCCACTGAAAAGAGCTACTACCCAGGAGAGGGCAGCTCCGGCCCCCTGGTACTCGGACACACTTATTTTTATTTTTATTTATTTATTTATTTTGGCAGTTTTGTAGAGCGCGAACAAGACCCTTGCGGGTATCAGAGCGCTTTACAGATCAAGTATAGGTAATGGCATATAAACACATATAAATATAGATACAGTGGCATATGTGAATACAGTAGGAACTGGGAACAATTAAAGATTAGTACATAGCTGCAGTAATGTATAGGGCAAGTTCAAGTGAATTTGGCCATGAGAATTGATTTCACGTCTTTTTTTAAATAGGCCGTAGATGGGTTGAGTCTCGTTTCTGGGGGTAGAGCGTTCCAAATCCTGGGTGCCATTCCTGAGAAGGTACGATTGTATGTTTTTTTCTTGGAGAAGTGTTGAGGTTTCAGAAGAAGATTGTTAGAACTCCTGGTAGACCTGTTGCCGCCTGAAAGTACAAGTTTCCCAGCTAGGTATCTTGGGGTTTTGTGATGAAGTGCCGTATGTGTCATACATGCGATTTTTAACTGGATTCTGGCCTCAAAAGGTAGCCAGTTGAGGGCCTGAAGGTCAGGGGGGATATGGCAGTTGCTTTTGGTGCCTGTGACGAGTCTAGCGGCTGTATTGATAGAGGCTCTGAGAGGAGCGGTTGTTGATTTGGTTAGGCCACAGAGTGCGACACTCCCATAGTCAATTCTGGGAATTACTAGAGATTGAACTGCCTGTTTGAAGTCATTTGTGGGAATGAAGGGTTTCCGTTTTCTTAGTGTGTTAATCTGAAAATGTGCACCCTTTGTTGCAGCGCTGATGTGTTTCAGCATGTTTAATTTTTCATCTAGGGTTATTCCCAGAGATTTAGCGGAATCAATGATGAGAGGTTGACCATCTAGTGCCGTTAGGTGTTCCATCCACTCGCGGATGATCGTTGATTGGTTGGGAGGTGCGATCAAGAGGAATTGTGGGGCATATTTATGTTTGGAATGCGCCACGTTTGCGTCACGCAACAGCGGCGTAAATGTGGCGCATCCCTACGACCCATTTACAACGTGACGCATCTAGGCAGATGCGTCACGTTGTAAAGCCCTGCGCCACTTGTGGGCGTTCCGGCGCAGGGTGGGCGTTCCGGGGCAGGTGCGCCTCGCAAAAGTGGCTGAGTGAAATCTATAACATTTCACTCAGTCACTTTCAGGCCAATGCTGCGTCAAAACCCTGCGCCTGCTTGAAGCAGGCATAGGTCTTGACGCAGCATTGTAAAGATGGGGCACCCCCGAGCCTTGCTGGAGCTGTGTCGCGCTTGCGACGCAACTCCAGCAATGCGCCACCTTTACGGCACAGATGCGTCACGCATCTGTGCCGTTTTTGCCCCATGGTGCGCCGCATTGTAAATGCGATTCAGAAAAGGGGGTGGTGATGAACAGAGTGTCTGAATTAAGCAGACCACTCTTACCCAGTCCAAAGATCAGGGCTTGATCCATCACCGTTATTTATCTCACTGCCCCATCCCAGCTCAGAACCTGGCTATATGCAAATCAGTCTGTCCCTGGCCCAGTGCATCATGGGAACAGGGCAGACCAAACTACCAAGCCAATTCTTCACCAGAAAGGAGACAAGCTACCGGGGACCGGTTTCTGGCATTTCAGCCGTCTTCGGCCCAGCTTGCTTGAATCCTGATGGAGCAGTGAGAAAGGGACTCATGTCTGAGTATACCCTGCCACACCTATAGTGGCCAAAAACGATTCAGAAAAGGGGGTGGTGATGAACAGAGTGTCTGAATTAAGCAGACCACTCTTACCCAGTCCAAAGATCAGGGCTTGATCCATCACCGTTATTTATCTCACTGCCCCATCCCAGCTCAGAACCTGGCTATATGCAAATCAGTCTGTCCCTGGCCCAGTGCATCATGGGAACAGGGCAGACCAAACTACCAAGCCAATTCTTCACCAGAAAGGAGACAAGCTACCGGGGACCGGTTTCTGGCATTTCAGCCGTCTTCGGCCCGGCTTGCTTGAATCCTGATGGAGCAGTGAGAAAGGGACTCATGTCTGAGTATACCCTGCCACACCTATAGTGGCCAAAAACGATTCAGAAAAGGGGGTGGTGATGAACAGAGTGTCTGAATTAAACAGACCACTCTTACCCAGTCCAAAGATCAGGGCTTGATCCATCACCGTTATTTATCTCACTGCCCCATCCCAGCTCAGAACCTGGCTATATGCAAATCAGTCTGTCCCTGGCCCAGTGCATCATGGGAACAGGGCAGACCAAACTACCAAGCCAATTCTTCACCAGAAGGGAGACAAGCTACCGGGGACCGGTTTCTGGCATTTCAGCCGTCTTCGGCCCGGCTTGCTTGAATCCTGATGGAGCAGTGAGAAAGGGACTCATGTCTGAGTATACCCTGCCACACCTATAGTGGCCAAAAACGATTCAGAAAAGGGGGTGGTGATGAACAGAGTGTCTGAATTAAGCAGACAACTCTTACCCAGTCCAAAGATCAGGGCTTGATCCATCACCGTTATTTATCTCACTGCCCCATCCCAGCTCAGAACCTGGCTATATGCAAATCAGTCTGTCCCTGGCCCAGTGCATCATGGGAACAGGGCAGACCAAACTACCAAGCCAATTCTTCACCAGAAAGGAGACAAGCTACCGGGTACCGGTTTCTGGCATTTCAGCCGTCTTCGGCCCGGCTTGCTTGAATCCTGATGGAGCAGTGAGAAAGGGACTCATGTCTGAGTATACCCTGCCACACCTATAGTGGCCAAAAATGATTCAGAAAAGGGGGTGGTGATGAACAGAGTGTCTGAATTAAGCAGACCACTCTTACCCAGTCCAAAGATCAGGGCTTGATCCATCACCGTTATTTATCTCACTGCCCCATCCCAGCTCAGAACCTGGCTATATGCAAATCAGTCTGTCCCTGGCCCAGTGCATCATGGGAACAGGGCAGACCAAACTACCAAGCCAATTCTTCACCAGAAAGGAGACAAGCTACCGGGGACCGGTTTCTGGCATTTCAGCCGTCTTCGGCCCAGCTTGCTTGAATCCTGATGGAGCAGTGAGAAAGGGACTCATGTCTGAGTATACCCTGCCACACCTATAGTGGCCAAAAACGATTCAGAAAAGGGGGTGGTGATGAACAGAGTGTCTGAATTAAGCAGACCACTCTTACCCAGTCCAAAGATCAGGGCTTGATCCATCACCGTTATTTATCTCACTGCCCCATCCCAGCTCAGAACCTGGCTATATGCAAATCAGTCTGTCCCTGGCCCAGTGCATCATGGGAACAGGGCAGACCAAACTACCAAGCCAATTCTTCACCAGAAAGGAGACAAGCTACCGGGGACCGGTTTCTGGCATTTCAGCCGTCTTCGGCCCGGCTTGCTTGAATCCTGATGGAGCAGTGAGAAAGGGACTCATGTCTGAGTATACCCTGCCACACCTATAGTGGCCAAAAACGATTCAGAAAAGGGGGTGGTGATGAACAGAGTGTCTGAATTAAGCAGACCACTCTTACCCAGTCCAAAGATCAGGGCTTGATCCATCACCGTTATTTATCTCACTGCCCCATCCCAGCTCAGAACCTGGCTATATGCAAATCAGTCTGTCCCTGGCCCAGTGCATCATGGGAACAGGGCAGACCAAACTACCAAGCCAATTCTTCACCAGAAGGGAGACAAGCTACCGGGGACCGGTTTCTGGCATTTCAGCCGTCTTCGGTCCGGCTTGCTTGAATCCTGATGGAGCAGTGAGAAAGGGACTCATGTCTGAGTATACCCTGCCACACCTATAGTGGCCAAAAACGATTCAGAAAAGGGGCTGGTGATGAACAGAGTGTCTGAATTAAGCAGACAACTCTTACCCAGTCCAAAGATCAGGGCTTGATCCATCACCGTTATTTATCTCACTGCCCCATCCCAGCTCAGAACCTGGCTATATGCAAATCAGTCTGTCCCTGGCCCAGTGCATCATGGGAACAGGGCAGACCAAACTACCAAGCCAATTCTTCACCAGAAAGGAGACAAGCTACCGGGTACCGGTTTCTGGCATTTCAGCCGTCTTCGGCCCGGCTTGCTTGAATCCTGATGGAGCAGTGAGAAAGGGACTCATGTCTGAGTATACCCTGCCACACCTATAGTGGCCAAAAATGATTCAGAAAAGGGGGTGGTGATGAACAGAGTGTCTGAATTAAGCAGACCACTCTTACCCAGTCCAAAGATCAGGGCTTGATCCATCACCGTTATTTATCTCACTGCCCCATCCCAGCTCAGAACCTGGCTATATGCAAATCAGTCTGTCCCTGGCCCAGTGCATCATGGGAACAGGGCAGACCAAACTACCAAGCCAATTCTTCACCAGAAAGGAGACAAGCTACCGGGGACCGGTTTCTGGCATTTCAGCCGTCTTCGGCCCGGCTTGCTTGAATCCTGATGGAGCAGTGATAAAGGGACTCATGTCTGAGTATACCCTGCCACACCTATAGTGGCCAAAAACGATTCAGAAAAGGGGGTGGTGATGAACAGAGTGTCTGAATTAAGCAGACCACTCTTACCCAGTCCAAAGATCAGGGCTTGATCCATCACCATTATTTATCTCACTGCCCCATCCCAGCTCAGAACCTGGCTATATGCAAATCAGTCTGTCCCTGGCCCAGTGCATCATGGGAACAGGGCAGACCAAACTACCAAGCCAATTCTTCACCAGAAAGGAGACAAGCTACCGGGGACCGGTTTCAGGCATTTCAGCCGTCTTCGGCCCGGCTTGCTTGAATCCTGATGGAGCAGTGAGAAAGGGACTCATGTCTGAGTATACCCTGCCACACCTATAGTGGCCAAAAACGATTCAGAAAAGGGGGTGGTGATGAACAGAGTGTCTGAATTAAGCAGACCACTCTTACCCAGTCCAAAGATCAGGGCTTGATCCATCACCGTTATTTATCTGACTGCCCCATCCCAGCTCAGAACCTGGCTATATGCAAATCAGTCTGTCCCTGGCCCAGTGCATCATGGGAACAGGGCAGACCAAACTACCAAGCCAATTCTTCACCAGAAAGGAGACAAGCTACCGGGGACCGGTTTCTGGCATTTCAGCCGTCTTCGGCCCGGCTTGCTTGAATCCTGATGGAGCAGTGAGAAAGGGACTCATGTCTGAGTATACCCTGCCACACCTATAGTGGCCAAAAACCATTCAGAAAAGGGGGTGGTGATGAACAGAGTGTCTGAATTAAGCAGACCACTCTTACCCAGTCCAAAGATCAGGGCTTGATCCATCACCGTTATTTATCTCACTGCCCCATCCCAGCTCAGAACCTGGCTATATGCAGATCAGTCTGTCCCTGGCCCAGTGCATCATGGGAACAGGGCAGACCAAACTACCAAGCCAATTCTTCACCAGAAAGGAGACAAGCTACCGGGGACCGGTTTCTGGCATTTCAGCCGTCTTCGGCCCGGCTTGCTTGAATCCTGATGGAGCAGTGAGAAAGGGACTCATGTCTGAGTATACCCTGCCACACCTATAGTGGCCAAAAACGATTCAGAAAAGGGGGTGGTGATGAACAGAGTGTCTGAATTAAGCAGACCACTCTTACCCAGTCCAAAGATCAGGGCTTGATCCATCACCATTATTTATCTGACTGCCCCATCCCAGCTCAGAACCTGGCTATATGCAAATCAGTCTGTCCCTGGCCCAGTGCATCATGGGAACAGGGCAGACCAAACTACCAAGCCAATTCTTCACCAGAAAGGAGACAAGCTACCGGGGACCGGTTTCTGGCATTTCAGCCGTCTTCGGCCCGGCTTGCTTGAATCCTGATGGAGCAGTGAGAAAGGGACTCATGTCTGAGTATACCCTGCCACACCTATAGTGGCCAAAAACGATTCAGAAAAGGGGGTGGTGATGAACAGAGTGTCTGAATTAAGCAGACCACTCTTACCCAGTCCAAAGATCAGGGCTTGATCCATCACCGTTATTTATCTCACTGCCCCATCCCAGCTCAGAACCTGGCTATATGCAAATCAGTCTGTCCCTGGCCCAGTGCATCATGGGAACAGGGCAGACCAAACTACCAAGCCAATTCTTCACCAGAAAGGAGACAAGCTACCGGGGACCGGTTTCTGGCATTTCAGCCGTCTTCGGCCCGGCTTGCTTGAATCCTGATGGAGCAGTGAGAAAGGGACTCATGTCTGAGTATACCCTGCCACACCTATAGTGGCCAAAAACGATTCAGAAAAGGCGGCACACCATGGGTGGCGGAGCAGCGGCGCAAAATAACTGGCGCATCCCTGGGGATGCGCCAGTTATCATAAATCTGCACCTCTGTTTTTAGTGTGTTTAGTTTTAAATGGTTCTTAGCTAGCCAGTTCTGTGTATCTTTGAGCGTTGAGTTAAGGGACTTGATGTCTTCAAGAGATTTGACCTTAATGAAGAGTTGTGTGTCCTCTGCGTACATGTGATATTGGATATTTGCGGAGTTGAGAAGCTCAGTGAGTGGTTCCATAAACAGATTGAAGAGTGTTGGGGAGAGAGAAGATCCCTGAGGTACTCCTAGAGTGACAGGGGTTGAATTAGATAATGATTGGTTGATCTTTGTGTTCTGTTTTGGAGGAACGAGGTGAACCAGTTTATTACTGTTCCAGATAGCCCCATTCTATGCTTCAGGAGGTCCAGTAGGTTGTCGTATTTGACTGTATCGAAGGCTGAGGAAAGGTCAAGGAGGAAAGAGGAGTCCAAGTGCAGAGTTTTGGAGGGGAAATGGAGGAAGTCAAAGAGGGAGCAAGATGAACTGCTATACTGGAAAGCACATAGGGCCAGATGTAGGTAAATCGATTTTACCGATTCTAAAATACCTAATTTTACTGAATCGGTATTTTAGAATCGTAAAATGGGATGTAGGTAAAAAATCGGTAAAAAATACAGAATCGGTAAAATTCGGTATTTGACAATCGGAACTTACCGAATCGGTATTTACCGAATCGGTATTCCCCATTCATTCCTATGGGCCAAAAGGCCCATAGGGAATACCGATTCGATATTTACCGAATCGGTAAATACCGATTCGGTAAATACCGAATCGGAAAGCTAACAAAAGTGAAACTCAAGTAGGCAGCCAATCAGGTGCCACCACCCTCCTCCTCCTTACCAGGAAGTGGCTACACAGGCAGCTGCAACTAATTAGAAGCTTCTGGAAAGGCAGTTGGAGCTGAGAAGAGTGCAGGAGCATCAGAAAGGGTTTGGAGCACTTTTAAAAGTGAAAAATTACAAGCAGCCAAGAAAAAGAGCAGCCTGAGAGGAGGAGGAAACTGAAATTCAGCAGCATGGAGCTGCAGGTCCTTGTGGAGGAGGTGGTCAAGGTGCACCACAAATTGTTTGGCAGACAGTCCCTCACTGTGGCTGAATCAGGCAAAAGAAAAATCTGGCTGGACATCATGGAGAAAGTGAATGCCGTGGGGGTAACCACCAGGGACACAGAGGACCTTAAAAAACGTTTTTATGACCTGAGGAGCCAAACCAAAAAGAAAATGGCAGAACAACACAAGCAGGCATCAAAAACAGGCGGAGGCAAGAACCCAGCACCCCCCCTGACTGATATGGAGGAGATGGTGGCCTCAACCCTAGAACCAGACAGCGTCTGCGGACTGGGAGAAGTAGACAGCTCGGCCAGAGCTGCAAGCAAAAAAGGTAATACAAATGCACAGCATTCCCCCCATACCATCATCCTTACCTGTACCCTTAGTGGGCAAGTGAACCCAAGTCCAATACTGATAGCAATAAACAGGGCCAATGCATGATGCTATATGTAGACAGGGAAAGCAAGGACATGTCATACAGCACACCAACCAACTAGTTCATGTAATGACTGCATACAGAACATGGCCAATGTGATAATTATTTAATTGTAGTGACTGTGAGACAGTAGCTCTTAGCTAATGTACGCTCATATGTCCACAGGTGAAACGTCTCGTAGGCGTTCGCAGGAGGCTGGAGGGACACCACCTGAGAGGGAGGAGAGTCAGGATGCTGGACAAAGTACCCCCAACGTACCACAGGACAAAGCTGCATCAAGTAGCCATCCACCTGCCCAAGACACAGAAATGGCCCAAGAGTTGCTGGCGTCCCCTAGCAGATCTCAGTCCCCTCTCCTGATGTCATCACCAGAAATGCCAGCATCACAGCATGATGTGATACCCCCAATACAACCAGGCAGGAAGCATGTCGTGGCTCCACTCCCCGATTTGGAGTCCGTAGCAGCTGACATGGAGGGTGACGGACAACAGAACTTGCCTGTAGCAGTGAGCCCTGGCACAACAC
Organism: Lissotriton vulgaris; assembly: GCF_964263255.1. Taxonomy (NCBI): domain Eukaryota; kingdom Metazoa; phylum Chordata; class Amphibia; order Caudata; family Salamandridae; genus Lissotriton; species Lissotriton vulgaris. Next base: position 32,577,896 of record NC_141689.1, read on the forward strand.
ACTCCAGTGCAGGGATGGGCCATAGTACTGCAAGACGCCGCAGAGTGCAAGAAAGGCCAGCAGATGCACCAGTTGAGGGCCCAAGTGTGTTCCTTGCTCTGGAGGGAAGCATGGTGCGGATACAAAGGATGCAGGGAAGAGCCATCCAGGCATGCCAACGACAGCTGAGGTCCCTGAATAGTAACATTGGAGAAATAGGAAAGGGCATCAGTGAGATGGTACAGGTCAACAAGGAGATGGTACAGGTAAACAAGGAGATGGCAGCAGGGATGCGAGGAATCAACAACTCGGTGCAGCTACTATGCACAAAACTAGACAATGATTTTGCTGCAAGGCACATGGATAGGCGTCGTGCACATGTCCAAAGTACAGCCATCAACCGCCTGGCCACTGCCACATCCCTGTTATGCAGGAGAAGCTCCAACATGCAGGAGGCCATGACACAAAACACAAATGAGGTCACTAGGGGCATGGGCAGGATGACCAGTGCTCTTGAGGCGCTGTTGAATGCACAAACTGCACACACAGCTGCTCTGGATGTGCCTGTAAGTGAGGAGAGCACGAGCAGGAGCAGCATTGGAAGCACCCTTGTACCTGAAACTAGGAGGAGCAGGCGCCATGCTGAGGCCACAGGCCAGCAAGACAATGAGCAGGTTGAACAACCTACTAGTGTTACTGGGAAGCGAGGAAGGAAATAACTTTCACAGTTCAAGGTGAACTTCAACAGAACTGAGAGCATTGCAGTTAAATGCTTTTTGTTGCACTTTTGTGCTTTAAAAACCAGCGTCATTACAAAATTAAACTAGTGTTGTAGCATACTACGCCTGTCTTTGTCTCCTTACTTACTTAAAAATAGTTGCGTGTGACCTCTTCCCGTCTGTGACTGCCATCAGTTGATGTTGCTTCTCCAGATGTGTGTGGTTCAGGGACTGCTTCCTCGTCGTCATGGTCCTCATAATCTGAGATTTCCACTTCTGTGCCCTTCTTGACCGCCAGGTTGTGCAGCATTGCACAGGCTGCAATCATTTTGCAGCAGGTGATTGATGTTTACTGGCGGGCCCCTCCACTTTTATGGAGGCAGCGAAACCTGCTTTTCCACATGCCAAAGGTGCGCTCCACAATGTTTCTAGTTGTTTTGTGGGCCCTGTTGTATCTCCTCTGACTTGGTGTTGTTGGGTTGAGGTTGGGTGTGAGGATGAAGGACCGGAGGGCATATGCACTGTCCCCTATTTGTAATGAGAAATTGACATTAATCACATGCTAACACACATCCACCTGTAATACAATTCAAGTGATTTCCACACAGTGTCTCACCTAGCAAGTATCCTTCGCCGAATTCCCCCGCAGTCAGGTGTGCGTGGATCCCACTGTTTTGGAAGATGTAGGAGTCATGGTTACTCCCTGGGAATTTGGCTACTATGTCAGTGAGCACGTATTTTGCATCACAGATCACCTGTTCATTGATGGTGTGGGTGGACTTGCGGTTCCGATAGATGTACTCTGTGGCAGCTGGTGGGCATATTAGTGGGTGGGTACCATCAATACAGCCAATGATGTGTGGGAAATGCGCTATCTGGTAAAAGTCTGTCTTTGTCCTTAGCAGTTCTGCATGCGTTGCAGGAAAGCGGATGTATAAATGCATTCTCTGCAACATGGCATCAAGGAATTTTTTTTTAAAAACGTGACAGACAGCTCTGGGACCCCCACCTACCGCAGCAACTACACTCTGGTAACTTCTAGATGCAAGCAGGTGTAGGCAGCACAGCACCTGGACATGGGGGGGGGATGGCGTGGGCCCTTGTGGTTGGATGTTCCAATAGTGGGTGGAGGTCCCTGATTAGGTCCAGGATGGTTTGGGGATCCAGCCTGTACCTCTGCAGGATCTCTGGATCAGTTAGCTGGAATAGAGTGATCCTCTGTCTGTACACCTGCCCCTCCCTCCTCCAGACCCTCTCACCTTCAGCCTGTAGGCGTAGCCGCCTCGCAATGACATAGAATGCCGCCATTGTTGAGAGAATGTTGCATTTTGCGGCCTTTTTTATACCTTGCACCTGTGTACCACCTGATTTGAATCCATGGTAATTACAGACTCTTAAATACCGAATTTCAGTCGGATTCGGTATTTCTAAGGTTCCCTACATCTCAAATACTCATTTTTACCACTTCTTATTTTCCGATTCGGTAACTTTACCGATTCGGTAAAGTTACCAATTCGGTATATTTTCCAATTCGGTAACTTTACTGATTCGGTAACTTTACCGATTCGGTAAAATTACCGATTCGGTATATTTTCCGATTCGGTATGATTTACGAATCGGTAACTTTACCGATTCGGTAAAATTACCGATTCAGATGTTTTTCTGTCCCCTACATCCCAAAAGGCCAATACCGGTCGGTAACGGCCGAAATTCGGTAAATTCGGCCGTTACCGACCGGTATTGGCCTACCTACATCTGGCCCATAGAGACTATCTAAATAGCTGTAATTCAGCAAGGAGGACACATCTGGGTGCACGCATTACGGAGGCCAAGAACTCATCTAGAGAATTGTATAAGATACTGAAGGAATTTACCAACCCGAAGGGGAATAATGTGGCACCCCACACCCCACACAGGAACTGTGCGAGGACCTAGCTAGGCACTTTACCAATAAAATCGACCTGATCTATCAGCCCTTTGATACAGCCAGGGAGGAACAAGGAGAGGGAGATGCTCCTAAAGAAGCCCGGCTGGCAGCGGGCTCTCCCTGTAGGTTGGATTCCTTTGTTCCCAGAGAGCAAGTAGGAGCCCTATTAAGTCAGGTAAAGTCGGGCTCGCCATCCGATCCTGTACCACCGGCAGTGATGTAGACACTCTTCCCTATCCTAGCAGATGCACTCTCCAATATTTATAATATCTCGTTGGAGACAGCTATATTTCCAAATGTGTGGAAAAGAGCGCGGGTCAAGCCTCTCCTAAAGAAGGCAACGGCGGACCCGTCTGAGCTGCAGAATTATAGACCTATATCACTCCTCCCCTGTTGTGCGAAGGTCCTGGAAACTCTGGTAAATCAACAGCTGTCCCAGTATCTGGAACAAAACCACCTCCTAGATCCCTCTCAGTCTGGCTTCTGTGCATCTCATAGCACGGAAGCTGCACTGCTGGAAGTGACAGACACCATCAGAATGACACTAGACAGAGGGATTCCAGTGATCCTCACCCTCCTCGATCTGTCAGCAGATTTTGATACCATCTCACATCGGTTACTGCTGGACAGATTGAGGGGGATCGGGGTGAGGGGTAAAGCTCTTGAGTGGATCCAGAGTTTTTTATCGGGACGGACACAGAGTATCCAGTTGGGATAATTTGTATCTCAGACAGTAGGGGTAGATAGGGGTGTTCCGCAGGGCTCAGTGTTGAGCCCGACCCTGTTCAATGCCTATGTGACACCTTTGGCAGATATCATCAGAAGTTATGGGTTCAAAACCATCTCCTATGCGGATGACACGCAGCTAATCGTTCCCATTGAGGAAGATATTATGTCAACTCAAGTGAAATTTAGAAGCTGCATGTCTAGTATCGCTGTCTGGATGAGGAGGAATTTTCTGCAACTGAATTCCTCAAAAACTGACATTTTGCTTTTTGGAAAGGAAAGGCGGAGGCAATTTGGTCCCCCAAGTGGTGGCCACCCGAGTTAGGGGAGGCCCCTCCACCCAGGAGATGGGCCAGGAATCTGGGTGTTAGGATAGATGATGAACTATCCATGGAGGAACAGGTCAAGATAGTATCCGGCATGTGCTTTGGCATAATGAGGATGCTAAGAAAATGTTTTCCCTGGATCCCTCTGTCGGCAAGGAAAACCCTTATCCAGTCACTCGTTTTGAGTCGGCTGGACTATGGCAACTCGCTGCTGGTGGGGGCCAGGGAGGACATATTAATGCGTCTACAGGTGGTGCAGAACACCGCAGCCCGTCTTGCCTTAAACAAGCCGGCACGGACTCAGTCTGCCCCCATGTTGAAGCAGCTACACTGGCTCCGGGTGAAGAAACTTGCCATTTTTAAGATGCTCGTTCTCATCTTTAAATCATTACAGGGGAAAGGACCTGTTTACCTAAGTAAGAAACTCAGGCGGTATTAACCGGCCCGACAATCGAGATCCAGTAATGCCAACCTTCTGTGCTCGCAGAAGATACAGAGGGCAAGAAAGGGCGGTAGAGCCTTCTGTCATCTGGCCCCGAGACACCGGAATAAATTACCAGCAAACATCAGGGCTTGCAATGAGTTACCCAGGTTTAAAAAACTTTTTAAGACATGGCTGTTTTAGATGGCCGTGTCCTCCCCATCTTTCCCCCACAGCGCCGAGAGATCCCTTCGGGGATGATTCGCTTGCGCTTAACAAGTCCACAAAGTAAGTAAGTATAAGATGCCCCAAAAGTATAACGCTAAAAAGGACTACATACCCACATCCCAAATCCTGTCAGTGCTTCCAAGGACCTATCCCGCTGGTATCCAAGGATTGCTTGGAGTGGTGTCACGGATGTCATATTAAGAGGTACAAACCCTTCAACGAAGTCCAAAAGTTGGCGGGGGAGAGGTGGTGGAGAAGAAGCATCTGGCTAAGTGGAGCGCCAGTTCATCCTAGCCATCCTTTCGACTGGGAGAGGCGGGAAAGGATGTACTTCAAACCTTACTGGTAGAGGAACCCCGAAGAGTAGTGATCATTCCAGTGGTCATAGCCCTATTGGCCTGGCATGGAGAGGTTGACAGGTCTTCCAGACATCACGCATCAGGAAGCGCTGGGGACACAATCATAGTACAAATTGCCTCAGAATCAAGGCAGCTCCACCACATTAGGATGGTATACAGGTAAGATGAAGTCAAGACGTTTCATTCCTCCCAAAATGGTGGGAGAGGTGGGATCAAGCACCTTTCCAGGGGCGTCTGAGACGATGCAGGCTGCGCTCCCCCTTCTTTGTTGTGAAGGAGACAGAGCAGTCTACCAGCCAGATGGCGCAGGAGATCCCTGTGCAGCTAGTTAGAGTGGCCATGTGACTCATGGACAACCACAGTCAGTCGAGATGTTCTCTACACGGGTCCCTTGAGTGAGCTGAGCATTTGCCGTTTACAGCGATGAGGACACTCTTCCTGGAAGCCAATGGCGCCTCACACCATGGTATACCAACATCCTGGAGGCCCATTTGGGAATCCCACAGTAGATTGGGATGGGCTCTCACACGCTTGGCCTGTTACACAAAGGGTCTCAGAGACAGCTGAGTAGTTTGGGTCCCACACAAAGCGCAAGAAATTGCAGGGGGTGGCGGGCAATCCATTACACATACCTCCAGGACCCTCAGACAAGATCTAAAGGTGGACGGGAGGTGGTGGGGGTGACACCACAATGTATGATCTTGTGGAGGAGATGACGCACATTCACGTGTCCTAGAAAGAAAGGGCGGGTGGGATCGGACACGGGGTGTAACATACTCTGGAGCCAGACACACCTTTAGAAACCCAGACTGGGCAGAGCAGGTGGGTTCCCATACAAATGGAGTCTTATGATAGATACGGGGATGCCGAGAGAAGGAGGGATCCAACGATGGTGAGGGCTCGCAACTTCTTCCTCACTATGACAACTCCTACAAGGTGCTTCAGGCAAGCACCTCCGCCATCATACGAGACAGCAAACATCCCCGGGGGAACACCAACCTCGGCCCTTTCAAGCCTCGGAGCCAACAGGGCAGGTGGGGACGAACACCTTCAGCTCATCCCTGTTACCAGACCATGCCCAGATGTCAGCCCCCTGCAGGAGATGCTGCCCTGGGGGCTGCGCACACGTCACATTTCACCCAGATAAAGTCACGCTGTGACATGCCGGGTTATCGTCTCTGTCGAAATAATGAGGGGAGGTGGCGGAAATCAGGGCTCCAGTGCTAGGCGCAGGGGGCAGAGGCTTGTACCTTTTGTGGGGGCCTTCCAGGCCACGTGGTAGGACCGGGGTAGTGGGCAATGGAGCCCTCCTCCCGGGTGTCCCATAGACCACTTTGTACTGAATGGAAGCTAGGCACAGAATGACACCGCAGGAGGTGGGGCATCTCTGCGTCCATTTTAGAGCCATTACGAGCAGATACTACCCCTACCCCAATCACAGCCGAGCCAACTGGAGGAAGGAAAAAACAAGCATTTGCAATGCAATAGGACTCGAATTTATGCAAGACCAATTGCATTGTAAACAGGAGTGCAGGCGGGCGTTACGGGGGCGGTGAAAAGGCACACACTGCGGGAGGGGGGGAAGCATGGGAAGAAAGTAGTGCTTGAAGTAAAGGGGTCAGTAGCCATGGAAGTATACAAATGACAACATGGCCTTCATAAGGAGGGACCTAACAAGCCTGAAACCAATCGGAAGGCAGCATTTAAGACACAAGCCAAAGAAAAAGATAGGTAGCGAGTGGGCGGAGCTTCCTCAGAGCTTCCACTCCATACTTAATACTGCATGACTTGCAAAGCGAGCAGCGCATGCACGCTGCGCTATGGGCTCGACCTAAAAAGGGTCTCAGAATGTCCCCTGCCAGCTTTAGGCAAATTGCACTGCTAGATGCGAACGAAAAATTGTTTGCTAAAAGCATTCTTCAGGACTGGGCTTTTGGAAATAATTTTGTCTCTGCAGAACAAGCAGGGTTTCGAAAGCATAGCGGCACACTAGATAATATTACCGCCCTGCAAACCGTGATTGAAAAATACCCAATGGGGAAGGGAATGGCCCTGTATATCACCTTTATAGATTTCTCCACAGCTTTTGACCGGGTAGACCCGGGAACGCTGAGGAGGAAATTGGACGCAATGCGGATTCCCAGACATCTGCTTAGACTGATTATGGCATTGCACTCCTCAACTTGGACTAAGGTTTTGATGAGAAGTAATCAGGGGCTGTCAAATAAAGTAGAGACCCATAATGGGTTAAAGCAAGGGTGCCTGATAGCCCTTCTCCTTTTCTCTCTTTATATTTGTTAGAAATGGGGATTCCTGGTAGGCTAGGACATGCGCCAAAGCCAGGCAGAAACCACCACTCTAGTCAGGACAAGGGAGTTACACGCTAAAGATAACCCCTGCTCACCCCCTTGGTAGCTTGGCACGAGCAGTCCGGCTTATCCGAGAGGCAATGAGTAAAGCGTTTGCGCAACACACACTCAGCAGCAACACACTAGGCACACCACAAAAGAAACTCCCCACAAGGTTACATATAAAAATAGCCTTTGTATTATCCATAAAAACACATTAGAACACATTCACATACATTACACCGTGCCACTGGCACTCATCATGACTTTACAGGGATTTACAGAAATCTCTAGGCTAATCGGGCCACAGTCATAATCATTAAATAGGCCATGGATTACTTTGTCATAAGCCAATGGTCATAATGTCACATGGGCCATAAATCACTAGGTACAAGTGGCACAGGTCATAGAATTGTTACGCATAACATCACAATAGGTGCCCTGAAGTAAATACTCATTACTTGCACATTAGTCCACAGACTCTTTGTAGCACACCAGTGCACAAGGAAAACACAGCAGTGATACGCTCCTGCCTTCCACCAGATCTAATACACCATCAATCACCACTTTGCACTCTAAATATCCAGAGGCTTCCCTTGCTTTTACCGGGAATACGGTATTCAGAATTGAGCAGGCCCGGGACCTCCATAGAGGATTGCCACCCCAACCTGCTAGCTGCATGGCTGGTCAAATGCCCCCACAGGTAAGGTAAAAGCATCCGCACGAGATTGCATGGTGCAGCTGGGGACTCACAAACCTCTCCCGGTCCCCAGCATTCAATGTACACAATGCCTGCCCACTTGGTAGGCAGCTGCCTGTGATTACACAGAGGGGCAGCTGCTGCAGGGTAATTCGGCCACAAACGGGGGCAGATATCTCTCCTGGGTTACCCCCTCTTGCCTAGGCTTCCAGCAAACTCACCCACGGCCCGGGTGAATCAGAATCCTTGGGACCCCGCGCGGCGTCAAACAACCCGGTCTCTGTGACTCCTGACCTCAGCCTCGTCCGGCGATAGGTAGGACCGGAATCAGAAATGGGCAGGGTCTCTTTTCCCTCTGTGGGCCTTGGGCGGCAAGAAGCCTTCGCTGGGCTCGGACCTCACACTGCCACTCCTAAGCAGCCTCTCAGACCGGGCGCTGTCTCAGCTCCGTGGAGCGAAGTCTCCTTCAGCTTCTCACCTCCTTGTGAGAGCCCCGCCCACATCCGGACAGAGCCTTTGCCTGGCTTCCACTCTGTGTCCGCATCCTGCTGTCTGGCCGGGACCTTCTAAGCACATAAATGCAGGGTGGCTCCCGCACGTACTGGCCAGGGAGTGGAGCCACAAGAAATTCTCCTCTGGCTTGGGCAAGCTAATGCACCCTCCACACATCTTCCCCTGATCAAGAAGGCAAATGGCACAGCGTTTACCATGCAATGGATTAGGGGTGCAAAAATTAAAACAAAGCACTCAGCCTGTCCCCCACCTGAAGCCACAAACAGGGAGCAGGCAGCGCTCTTCTCCGAGAAACTCCAAGGCAGAGCTGGGCACTGGAAGGTCAGCACACCCGGCCACCCAGCAGATCAGTCCCCAGTGACGGTTCCTCCTGGCCCACTGCAGTCCACGCAGTGCCTTAGTCCAAACAAGCTTCACCAATATGGGGTCACAGCCCCTTCTCTTATAGTCCACAAAGTCTTTGCTCTCTGCCCTAGCCCCATCCAAACCAGTTCCATTCCCACTGTTGTAGTTTACCGGCAGGGGGTGAAGACAGCATTGTTCAGGGCAAACCAGGCCTATTCAGGAACAAGGCAAATCTCCTTCCACCACACTCTATGCAGCCCAGGTCTATTCAGCCTAATCCTGACTCATCCAGAATCTCTGGAGCCACTGCACATCCCCAGCCCCTGTCATTCCAAAGCCAGACAGTCAATGCACGTCCTAGCAGACGACCAAACACACATAGAACACAGAAATGCCCACTTCTAAAAGTGGCATTTCTAAAATAGTAATAATATATTCACTTTCACCAATAAGCGGGATTTATCACTACTATTCCAAACATACCAAACTTGATCACGCTACCCCACTCAGATCAGGAATTACCACTGAAGCACATATAAGGGAATCCCCAATGCATCCCCATGAGAGGGCAGCCTCACAGCAGTGAGAAATCAAATAGCTTGTTTGTCACTACCAGGACATGTCACACACTTAAGGTTCATGTCCTACCTTTTACCTACACAGCACCCTGCCCATAGGGCTACCTAGGGCCTACCTTAGGGGTGACTGATATGCAGTAAAAGGGCAGTCACGTGCGTGGCAACCACTTTATGTGCCACATCACAGTGGCAGCAAACTGCGGGTGCAAGCCCTAGTGTGGCAGAGGCCTGAGACAGGTTTGAAAGGCTACTTTGGTGGGTGGCACAATCAGCGCTGCAAGCCCACCAGTAGCATTTAATTTACTTGCCCGGGGTATATGGGATACCACTGTACAAGGGACTGACAGGTAAATTAAATATGCCAAACAGGTGTAGACCAATCTTACCAAGTTTACCATAGAGAGCACATGCACTTTAGCACTTATCAGCAGTGATGAAGTGCCTAGAGTCCTAAAACTACCAACGACAGATCAGAAAAAATACAGGAGGAAGGCAAAAAGTTCAAGGATGACCCTGCAAAAAAAGGCAAAGTTCAACAATATTAATGACTTGCCGAGCAGGGTGAGTGTTAGAAGGTGGTTCTGACACTAGGGGCTGCCCGGATTTTTCGCTTTTTGAGCATCTAATTGTTGAGCTTTTACTGTGGGGGAGCATCATAATCTGGGACTCACCCACAGTGAACTCATAATGTAGGAGACTGCATGGAGATTTTACTGGTGTCCACCTGGCTTGACTAAGCCGCTGCGCAGCAGCTGGAGTATGGGGCACCAGCCTGGTTACATGCAGACACATGTGTACATGAGTGTGCACACGTGTAGGGCTGTGCTGGGTAGATTGCTAGCGTGCGCAGTCCAGGTGCAGGTAAAAACTGAATGGTGTGGCAGGACCTATGCAGAACTGGGTGGTGACATGGAATAGGCTTTATACACTGGAAAGGAACATGCCAGGGAAAGTCAGTTTTTTTACTGTGTTTTTACTTCATTATTCCCCTATGTGGATGTGGGGCCTATGATTAAAATGACTTCCACAAGGCCTACAGATTCCAGACACGCGCTAAAGTCCATTGTAGTGTAGGTGAAACTAAGTATTCTGCAGAGTCCAAAGTCATATTTGTACTGCTTTTGGGTCGTCCAGAAATGTCATATTTCTTTGAGCCCCTGGCTGGGGTCTAGCCCTGGCAGGTTAGATTAATGACCTTTCCTCCCAGAGCGAAGATCTTCCTTCCAAGGAGAAAAGATAGATGGAGCTACAAGCCAATCCATCAACTGCTGTTGCTGGGTGCCAGGCACCAAGCTGAACCACAGTGAGGGCAGTGAGGGGGGAAGGAGTTGAGTTTCAGAGGGCATGTGGCCAGAGACAATGGACGACACCATTTTGAACAAACCTAGAGGCTGTACAAGAAGGAGGGAGAAGGGGCAGGGAAGTGATGTGTCGCTGTTTGATAGGACACACTGAGAATTCCTGCCAGCCCCCTACTCAACTTTTAAAAAGTACTTGCACAGGAAGAGAAGCTCTCTCTGGGGTGTGGTCTGCTGAGGCAGAAGGTGCTGGAGTCTGGCAATGGGCAGTTGGAAGGAGAGACCCCCTGACTGCCCCCAGGTCCCTAAAAGCGCCAGAAGAAGAGCCCAGGACCGGTGCGCAGAAGCAGAGGCCTCTGCGCATGGAGAAGAGAGGCCCAGGGAGCCAGTGAAGACCGCTCCCCGCAGAATGCACCCTCTTGGAGACCCCGAGGACAAAGGAGAGTGCTCCCAGTGGCTGGGCGCACCCCCAGGAGCGAGAAGATGCAAAAATGGTGCAGATCGGTACCCTGGGGGCAGAGATTTTCCCCCCAGAAGGTAGGCGACCTTTAACCCCTGCCCAGACCGACTACGAAGCACGTGGGGCTCTGCTGCGGATCCCAGATGAGCCCCCAGGGTGGGTCATGTCCCGGGGGCTGCCCCGAGAAAGAAGTTAATCCGGGGAGTGCAATCGCGCCCCCCCTCGAAGAGAGCTCATAGCTGGCCCCGGTGTTGCAGAGGTGGAGGAGGAGGGGGGCGAGCTGCCGCGCGTTCCCCCTCTTGCCTGAAATCAAGCCGGGGAGCATTGTCGCGCTCACCGTGAAGTGGAGCAAACGGGATGCCAGGAGCCCACCTTGGCCCCTGCAAGGAGGGTGAAGTCGGGGGGGGGGCGCCAGTGCGTCCCCCCATACAGACTGTCCCTGGGGGCCCGGGAACTCAACTCCGGGCCCCGAAGACTGCCGCTGCAGCCAGGGAAGCGCCATCGCGCTCCCCGGGAAGAACGCTATGAGGAGGGGCCCGGGATCCCAAATCCGGGCCCCGGTGTGTCCCAGGTGGAAGGCGGGGGGAATGCCGTAGCACCTCTGGAGGTCCCGTGGACCAGTGCAGTGTTCTGGGTCCCACGTGACCAAAGTCATGCTTTACTTCACTATTTAGATTCAAAAGGCTCAGCGGGATTGGGTTTTTTTCTCTGATGGTAGCGCTCGACATTTACGAGAGTGCTTAAACTATTAACACAATAAAGTTTTGAGAAAAAAAACCGAGACATCTGAAAGGGTTAAGCTTGGACACTCTGAGTTTAAGGATACAATAAACATATGGGTCACATTGATAGAGCGCGCGGGTCACCCGGGTCACTTAGATTACCAAATTTTCCACGCACTGGGCCCTGGCGTGCATATGATGACAGTGTTTTGCAATGAACCGGGTGAAAAACCTCTATCACGCTACTATCAGTAATCGGGTGGGCGACTCTTACACCACTCACTATTCATGTACCTGACTTACCACAGGCACATTACTCCTGACGGATCAGGAGCTAGCAGTGGACAGGTGATAAGGGTTTTCCTACAAGGGAGAAAATTCTAATTTACACATTTAATACCTTTAATATTTCTTTAATGTATAATGACCACAGACACTTTGATGGTTTTAAGGGTTTTATATAGTATAAGTTTTAGAACGAAAATGCCATTACAAGTAGGCAAATGCAAAGTAATACATCAATGATTAGTATCAGGACCAGAATGTAACTATGGATGAGAGTGAGTATCATAGAGTAAAAGGGAACACTATAGGGCATGAATCATAAGGAACATTTATATAATACAGTTTAATCTAAGGCAAGGACGTGAGGAAAACCTAATGTGTGACCTAATAAATTTATACTATTTCCTAAACCTTATGCTATCTTTCTAACTTCACGGCAACCATACTAAGGGAAAGGGAATAAGTGGAACAAGCTAGATAAACAGTCGGGTTTAACAATGTCCTATAGGAAGGGTAAAAGTGGAACATTTACTAATAATCAATTGCATGAAATTACATTCAAAGGAGAAATGGAGAATATCACAGGCAAGATTGCTTTAATCAGAGGAGGAAAAGTTGAGGGTATAGTATAGACAGACACCTATGCCAATATTTACCTAGGTGAGAATGAGGACTAACCCTGGCCACGGGTCAGTAGGGAAAGAACGGGACAAGGACCCTCAAGGATTCAGGAAATACCAGAAGGTGAGCAGGTACAGCTCATGGACAGTCAGGACAGGATACCCCTCAGGTCTGGGTCAGGACTGGGTTCACCAAGGCACGACCAACCCCTCACAGCATCGGATGCAACGCCAGCGTTACCCCCTCTTCTGCACGGAATCCGTCAATAACCCCGATTGGGTTTTCGAATCTCCCAGCAAAGTGCTTCGCTTAGCACTTAGGACTAATTTCCACCCCTTGGAGTTTGTGGAAAGTTTCAGGCAGAATGCTCCGCAGCACTCTGTATCAGGCACCTAAAGAGTTCGTAGGGTCAGTGACAGGTCTGCTACTCGGACAAGTCGGACAATTTCTCTAAGCTAAGCTAGGCTATATATACAGTTTTAAGTCCCCAAGACCACCCATAAATGTTGCAAAATGACAAAGTCCCATCTTCTGATTGGTCAAGGGAGGTGGTTTAAGACATTTGTCACCACCTATATTTCTATTACGTATTTCACGTGACATTACCCTCCCCCTAACATCTGGGTTCTTCTCAGGCATACGTGTGGGAAAGTACAATAGTGAAGAAAAGGTTTGCAACATTGTTGCGCATTTCAGAGTAAACATAGCAGGTCTTCAAGGGCAAAGGTGCGCCTGGAAAGGACAGTCCCTTTTTCAATGGCCAACTGGCCAGGTTCCATTGCTGCACGTCCCAGATCTTTGATCACGTGATGAGGGATACGTCAGCTTCAAAATGGTTCCCATCCCTTACTTCAAGGCCCTCATTTACGCGGTACATGAAAAGTAAGCGAAAACAAATTAATATCACAGAATAAAATGAATACACTGTACACCATGACCAACTACTCTTAATCCCTTATTTTATAATACTTATAGCATTAAGAGTTAGTGCAGAAAAGATGCATAGACAAAAGCGGCTTAAGATAGCATGAAGCATGATTAGTGACAAGCGGCCATTTTAACACCACTGCGCATGAGCGAACTTTTCCCTCCAGATTGCGAGTGCGTCACGTCACATGGGTATGACCGATGCATGCGCAGACTGAATTTCTGCAAAGCGGCCATTTTATTAATGTGCAAGCTTGATTACGATGAAAAACACATAGGCAAGCCTCCTAGGGACACCCGTGTGTTGGGGAAATACAAATAAATGACAAACAATTGGAGTTAGTACAGTTATGATTTTAAGGCGAGGTTCATGAAGAGAGCAAGTCGCGTTACGTGCGAATCCTTGCTCCATCAATCCCCTCTTTGATGATATTTACTATCATCACTACACATGAAAACAGATGCCAACTTCATTCATCCAATTCATCCATCTCAATCTCAATGAACTTATTGTTGAGCTTTCTCTCCGCCTCTCTGTGTGTATGATTGTTCTTTATTTTCTTATATATCTGGTTTCTTAATTCTTCTAATTCTAATTCTTCAGCCTTTCGCTTTCCTCTTTTATTCACTATATATTTTCTGCACTTCTGGCATTTGCAACAGATGAATATGATCAGAACAATCAAACCTATTCCAGCTATTGGCATCAGTATTTTCCATATAAGACTTTTACCTAAGTTAGAGAACCAACTACCTACAGAGGAGAGACCATCAGTCAGTCTCTTCCAGGCACTGTCAACCTCTAATGGTTTGAGTTCTTTTTCCAAATTAGTAATGTTTCTTATATACTTCTTAATTTCGACACTTTTATCAGGAATGTAAGTGCAACAATGTTGTGCCCTCAGCATCCTGCAGACTCCGCCCTCTTTTGCCAATAAGGTATCAAGAGCAAGGCGATTCTGTAAAACCATTGATCTGATCGCAACCATTTCGGTATTGATCATCAGGAATCCAGCAGCAGTGTCAGTTGATAACCGATCCACTACTGTAGATAATTTGCAGATTCTATGAGTATTCAGAGCTACCCCCATTCCAGGTATCAGTGCACTAAAAATATCACCTATAATTTCTCCTACACTTTCACGTTTTCTACGCACTAAGCCATTAGTAATCTCATTGCTTCCAGCTGCATTGTTCACATGGTATATTTTCGGAAAGACAATGCCAAAGTAGCAGCTTCCATACCAGTGATCCGGTAATTTGAAATAAGCCTTGTTTCCACATATATAATAAATTCCTGGAAACACAGGTTCTGACCCATTTTTGAAACCCCAACCTCCAATTACCTTGTAATTATGTTCACACTCGCTGGAACCAATGAATACATTGTTATAATAACTAGTCTTTTCTCTATGAAGACAGAGTTTCCCTTTCCGTTCAAAATCCAGCAACAGAGCAGGAGTAACTTCGCTTTGTGAGGTGTTATCCATGTTTTCTGCCCATCTAGGGGTTCTGTTCTGTTCGTCATTTGCCTTTTTCTGAAACTTTTCCCTTCTCTTCTCTGCCATTTTCAAGAACATTTTCTCTTGTGCATGTAAGGAACACGTCAAGTTGTCTCTACGAGCTTCATTCAGATCTATGTCACCTATAGTCAGGAAATATTCCCCCATGTAGCGAGTCACTCCACCAAGGGTATGTACAAGGTTCAGATTCCCTCTAATAGGAAGTTCTGAAAAGATAACGTCAGTGTTTGAGTAATAATACTGTAAAGTGCTTCTATAAAATAAACTAGCTAAAATACTACAGGAAATTCCATAGGTCAGGGGTAAATGGTGGTATGTCACGCCTTCAGCTACTGAAGTAGGTAGCATCATGCAGACATAGCAATCTTCTATTTCCATAGCTTCTACATAGTGCACTAAAAGGTTTGCGAAAACATTTAAGTGTGTCCTGTTCTTCATTTGGTGATAATGTAGTTCTCCCTCATCTGATGCTTCTAAGTCAGGTCGTGTATGTCTCAGACTCATTGCATTGTCACGTCTTTCTACTCTTCGTGGTGTTTCTTCAGTATGTACAACTTCTGCGTCTTGTGTCGTCAAGTCTGTAGGATATATGTTAGGGTCTTTGCTTATCATAAAAGGTATAAACACTGTTAACCCTATCCATATCATTACTAGCACCACTACACTACAGATGCATATTTTACAGCAAGTTCTGCAACAGCTAAATCTGGACCTTCCAGTGACATTTGAATCAGACATTTTATCTTACAGGTGGCTTTCTCAACCCCTCTTCGTTTCTTCTTAGCTGAGGTTTTACTTTGCTTCACCTCAAGGAGGGTCTTCGTCAGAACTCCGATCAGCAATGGACCCTTCGTCGCTTTTGCCACAAGCTTCGGGCTCATCAATTTCTTCCAACACCAAATAGGTCCACTCAGGGCTCCGATACAGTCTGTTTTGTTTCTTTACTCTGCCGCCCTTTCGGATGGATTTTCCTCGGGCTTCTTTTCTTTCACTTTCAGCCCTTTTTCGGTCCTTTAGTTTTTCTTCGACTGTTTTTATTCTTATTCTTAGTCTTTTTACATATCGGGGTTCATCCTTCTTTTCGATCCTTTTTGTAGTCGAGGAAACTTGCTCTTCCTCGTGAACTCTTTTGCTTTTTCTTCTTTGTCGCACTATTGCTTCAGCAGTGTCTTTTTCCCTTCCTGTCTGACTAGTTCCAGGTCTTTCATCTATTTCTTCTGCCTGGTCCTTAAGCTGCCCTAGTTCAGGTTTAGACTGTATTTGATCTTCGTTGGTGAGTGATTCACTGGACTCTTCTTCCTGAACACGTTCATCTATTACTAACTGGCCTGGTTCATGCTCTTCGATCTCTTGATTTTCTTCCGCATGAACTTCTGCTTTGACTACTATCTGTCCCTTTTCAGTCTCCTCTGTCTCAGAAGGAGTGTCGATGACTTGATCTGTCCCTACTTGGCCTATTCCCTGATCAGATTTTATGATGGCTTTGATGATCTGACCTTCTCCTTCTTGTTCTGACTCACCTGCACTGTCCCACTCACTACCTAGGTAAGAGTATTTTCTGGTTCTTATTGGATCAAGAACCTGGTCATCAGCAGGAAACCATTCAATTTCTTGACTTGTGCCTGGTAGTTCGATGTCAGCGGGATCCGGACCCTCTTCTGGAGTCTCCTCTGCTGGACCACCTTCGGCTTCAGTCGCGTTTTCTCCAGTCACCTTCTTCGTGTGACTTGCAAGGATCCACTTTGGTACACCAGCACACTTCACAGCAGTTGTGGTGACAAGGATCACTTGTCGAGGCCTGCCCCACTTCGGTCCAAGGCAACTCGTCCGGGTGTGTTTCTTTAACACCACCCAATCACCTGGTTTCAGATTGTGTGCTGGAGTTGTATGCCATTCGACAGCAGTTTCTCCAATCTGGTGAGAGATAGAACGCACTTGGTCACCCAACTGCCTGCAGTATTCTAGCACCATATCATCAGAAATACTTAGCAGTTTGTGTCCAGGTACCCATGCCTGTCGCATCATTCTTCCCATCAGTACTTCATGGGGGCTCAGGCCTGTCTTTCTGTTTGATATACTTCTCAAGCTCATCAGTACCATGGGCAAAGCTTCTATCCAATTCATTTTTGTGGAGTCACACAGTTTTGCCAGCCTGGACTTGAGAGTGCCGTTTATCTGCTCGACTATTCCAGAAGCCTCTGGATGATAGGCACAGTGCAGTCTTTGCTCCATTTTGAATGCTCTGCAGAGTTCCTTTAGGACCTCGTTTGAAAAATGTCCACCTTGGTCTGTTTCAATTGTCTCAGGAATTCCAAAGCGTGGTATCAGTTCCCTAAGTAATAATTTTGCTACAGTCAGGGCATCATTCTTCTTTGCTGGGTAAGCCTCCACCCACCGGGAAAACAAGCAAACTATGACCAGGACATATCTATATCCTTTGCACAGGGGCATGGTTATGAAGTCTGCCTGCATCCTAATGAAGGGACCTTCTGCTCTCCCAATGGTACTTTGCTCCACTACTGTCTTCTTTCCTGCATTGAATTGTTGACACACTAAACACCTCTGACAAAGTTTGTCTGCTGTGCTCCTGAATTTTGGACTGTAGAACACCTTTTCAAACATTCGGCACATGGCATCCCTCCCAATATGTGTTGGTTCATGTATTATCCGTGCCATTGCGGTAACCAGTCGTTCAGGTAGTACAGGCTTACCAGTCACGTGAACCACAACACCATCTCCTTCCCTTGGTCGACATTCATCCTGCCTCCACATGTCCTTTTCTTTCCTGTCTGTGGTCTGTTGTAGTTCTCTTAATTCATCCCATGTTCCCAATCTTTCAAACAACATCAGTTGGCAGCTGCTTTCACCTCCCCATAATTTAATTAGGAGGGACATTTTGTGTCGGGCGCAGTACTGGGCAATTTGGTCAGCATATCTGTTTCCGGCTGTCACCTCGTCATTTCCAGATCGGTGAGCCGCACACTTGACCACAGCCAATTCTTTGGGCAATTGGATGGCTTCTAGTAAGTTTTGTACTGGTTTTCCATTACCGATAGGAGAACCTGAGGAAGTCATGAATTCTCTTTGCAACCAAAGCTGGCCGAAGTCATGAACAACCCCATAACAGTACTGACTGTCAGTATAAACAGTTACTCTTTTGTTTTTCCCTATTTTACAAGCTCTGGTTAGAGCAATGAGCTCCGCTACTTGAGCAGATTTAACTTCGCAAAGATAGGAAGCTTCCAGGGTCTTTTCCAAAGTGACTACAGCATAGGCAGCACTCAAACCTCCATTCTCATGTCTCAAGCATGAACCATCCACAAACATTTTGAGGTCTTCATCAACCAAGGCCACTTCTCTGATATCAGGACGGGGTTTTGTGCTAAATTCAGTCAAGTCTATGCAGCTATGGTCAATTTCATCTCCTGCCTCTACATCAATGGGAAGGGGCAATAGAGTGGCAGGGTTTAGAATATTACATCGGGTGATTATTACATTTTCTGCACCAATGAGAATCCTCTCATACTTAGTCAGCCGACTAGGGGTGAGATACTGTGTCTTGGTTCGGGTGAGCAAGATCACAACTGAATGTGGAACAAATACAGTGACAGGATGTCCCATCACAATGTTCTCACTTTGCTCTAGACTAGTGCAGGTAGCAGCTACTGCTTTCAGGCACCCAGGTAATCCAGCAGCCACTGGATCTAGGGCGGCCGAAAAGTAGGCCACGGGACGTCTAATCAGACCATGTTCCTGGGTTAAGACCGAGAGCGCACAATTGTCTCTCGTGTCACAGAACAGTTCAAAGTTCTTCGAATAGTCAGGCATTCCTAAGGCTGGAGCTGTGCACAGACAATTCCGCAATGTTACCCAAGCAGTCATGCATTCATCATTCCAACAAACTGGGTCTTCCGCTCCTTTCTTTGTCATGTTAATCAAGGGTTTAGCTATAGCCGCGAAACCCACGATCCACTGTCTGCAATACTCCACAACTCCTAGGAACATTCTTACTTCTTTCTGGGTTACGGGTAGTGACATTTCTCGAATTATTTTAATTCTTTCTGTAGTGACTTTCCGGATCCCTTTCTCTATCTGGTGCCCCAGATATTTTACTGAGTTCTTGCAGAACTGTAATTTGTCTGGTGAGACCTTATGTCCTCCTTTTCCTAGGTGATTCAGCAAGGCAATGGTATCAGTGACACAGTCGTCTTGACTTCTAGATGCTACCAGCAGGTCATCTATGTACTGTACCAGGACAGACTCTTTAGGCAGTACTAAGGATTCAAGGCATTTCTTTAGAATCTGGTTGAAAATCGATGGACTTTCGGTGTACCCCTGGGGGACACGATTCCAGACATAGACCTGGCTGTTGAATTCAAAACTGAAAAGGAATTTGCTTTCTGGATGCAATGGGATGGAAAAGAATGCATGCACAAGTCTATGACAGTGAACCATTCCGCATCCCAAGGAATTTGATACAGTATTACTGCGGGGTTAGGCACTATGGGACAGCAAGATACTACAATTTGGTTTACCTTGCGCAGGTCCTGCACTACCCTATACTTTCCGCTAGGCTTCTTAATTCCGAGTATGGGTGAATTACAGGGACTACTCATCACTTCCTGAATGATGTTTGCTTTGAGCAATCTGTTTAATTCCTTTGCGACTCCTTCTTTCACTTCTGCACTCATTTTATACTGTTTGGTATTTGGGTATACAGCATTTGCTTTTATAGTTATTTTAACTGGGTCTACATTTGCCATTAAGCCTACATCTTTTCCAGTAAAATCCCAAACTTCAGGTATTACGCTTGATTGCAGTTCTTCAGGTAGACTTTCAATGGACATGGGCTTAATTTCTGTGTTGGGCCTTAGTAACATCAATTTATATAGGCCATCTTCATCTGGGGTCTGGATTTCAACACCATTTGGTGAACAAAAGATGGTGCAACGCATTTTGCATAGCAAATCTCGTCCTAATAGGTTTACAGGACTGGAATCACAGACCACAAATCTGTGCATTTCCTTGAAATTTCCTATGGAAATTTCCATAGGTTCTGTTACTGGAGTACTGATTATCTGATTTGAAACTCCCACTACTTGGATAGCTTCTCCCGAGAGGGGTAGGTTAGGAACGTCCGCTGTTCTCACAGTGGAACGGGTAGCACCAGTGTCCAACAGAAAGGTGACATCTGTCCCTTCAACCTTTCCTTCAATGTATGGTCCAGTCTGGTCTACCGGTAAGGAGGCGCCAAGCACGCACTCCTTGTCCTCCCCTCTCAGGCCCCGTCAGTATTGATCATCACAGAGAAAAGTATCGTTTAACAGGTACTGTGGAATGGGTGCATTTCTTTCATTCTCTCCTTCCCACACTTCGACCCTTTCATTCTGTTGACCCTGATTCCTATAATTCTGTCTAGGTGCGCGTGGCACTGGGGGTTGATTTACCTGCTGTTGGGTCTTTCGGATCCCCTCTTTCTGCACCTGTGGATTTAAACCATTTACGGGGGCATTATCAGCCTGCGAATGCGGACATTTATCTCTCCAATGCCCCATCTGACCACATCCGTGACAGGGGAATTTTTCCATAGCCTCTTCCCTACTCATTTTTACCCGGGGCCTGCCTCCACCCCCAGCATTCGGATTTGGAGCATTATTACTGCTAGTCATTTTACTTAACTGTTTTTCTTGTTGTTCAGCTAATTTCACCTGAGCCCACATTACTTTCTCCTTTAGGGCTTTCTTTTTGTTCTCGATCTCATCTTCGCAGTATTTGGCATATTTGAGAACATCATCAATGGGTTTCCCTTGCCAACTGATTTTGTTATCCCTAATCCACTGGGATATTTCAGGTCTCAATCCTAACACGAATCGATAACTGAAATGGGTCATATCCTTCATGTCCACATTATCGATTCCACTGTAAGTTTTGAACACCTGTAGTAACCTTTCATAAAAGGAGTGGACTGATTCATCACGCTCTTGGGTAGTTCTATCTATTCTGGTCCAATCAGTTTCTTTTGCGGGCACCTTCTTCTTGAGGTACTGTATGACTTGCTCATACTTCCTCATTACTTCAGGTGCGGGAGCTCCTGTTTGCTCGTCTCTCGCATATTCTTCGCTAGGCCAATCAATTTCAATTTTGCAGTCGGTCCACAAATCTACAGGGACCACAATGTCGAAAAAACCATCCAGGTCTTTCAGAAGACATTTCTGAACCTTTATGAAGCGTTCGACCTGTCGGTACCAATCGACTGGTTTCTCCCGTAATTTTGGAAAGTCATTGGTAAAAGATACTATATCTTGTCTGGACCAAGGGACATGGACATATTTTCCCCCTGGGACTTCTCTCATGGGACATAATTTTTCCGGTTTGTCAACTTCTTGTAGGACGTACTCAGCAGTCCGTGGTCGCTCCTTGCTATCCTCCTTTTTCTTTGCCCACCTGGCTTTCCACTTGTCTAGATCTCCCCATTTCTGTGCTAAGTTTATCAGTTCTTTAATCTGCGTCTTCTTCCCTGCGGTGTTCAGGTTTTCTAGATCTTTGTCTGAAAATTCTACTCTGTAGGATTTCTGTAGTACTTTGGATCTGCTGATATCTATTCCCATACATACTGCCGTGTCCATTAATTTGTCATAGTATATTTTTGCGTTCCGAGTAAGGTGTTTGCACATGAACAACAACTCATCTTCCTCCCGGACATTCAATCGTTCTAAGCCCACATTCCCTGCGCTCAGTTCCTCTAGCTCTATTCTTAGTTTATAAATATCTAGTGGTTTTGGATGAGGGGTTCCCTTTTCTAATTCTCGGGTCCATCTTTCTATTTCCTCGGGAGTTACCACTGTCGCACTTTGAGTTCCCGATGAAGACCCTATTAGTACGTCTTTGTTCCCAGTCTGAGTTCCCATTCGAGACATACTAGGTCCCTGCTCCCTATTAGGCAGATCCATCAAGGAAGCCATGGACTCACATTCACTTGCTTGGTCATCAATAATGAGTGGTTCCCTTCTGGGCGGGGGCATCATCGGGGTTATGACTGGAGTTTTAGGAGTATTCATTCTGTCCCCATACAGAGGAAAAACTGGACCAATGGTTACTGGAATCGTCAGGGCTTCAGGATTTGGATTTATCTGAGCTATGGCATGTATGAGATCATTCCGCTGTCCTCTCAGGGCATCCCTTTCCTGCTCGTGTAATACTCGATTCATGGGGGGATCCTGTATCATTTGGGGTACTAGAGAAGGATATATATTCGGAGCAGATGGAGTGGATAAAACTGATCTTTCCTCACCAAAGGGGTTGTAATTCGGGACCACGGGGTCGGGTCTACCAAATCCCTCTCCTCCCGCTCTTTTCTGTTCTATCCCTGTGGAATCGGCTTCACTAGTGCTTCTTCTTCCTGAAGGTCTCAATGGAGTAGTTAAGCTTTGAGATCTGGTGTCTTCATTATAAGGCGGGGGACCTTTCATAAATAAGTCCTCTAAAAATTCATCTTCCGATTCACCCAGGGGCATCATGTGTCGGGTTTTCTCAGTACATTTCTTCCCTCCCATCATTTCATTAGCTCCGAACATGGGGAATAACCCTTCTACCATCATATTTTGTCTCCACTGTTTCAATTTCTGCTCCTTGGTTTCCTTTACCATTTTTGGATACCATCGGGTCACTCCCTTGTCCATTCGGGGTCTGTCTCGCTCTAGAGCCTCAATCTCCCATTCCTCTAAAGCTTCATACTGAGTTAATCTAGGTCTGGGATGTAATTCATTCATTCGGGTCCTCAGGTTAAATAGGACTCTCCCGTTAAAAGTACCATCAATGGGAAAGGCTAAAACTCCATCCTCCGCAGTGTACTTTACCCAGTTCTCTAACCATACACAGGTATGATACCCTTTTTCTAACATCATGAAAGAGGCTGGAGTATCTGGCGGAGGAATGATCACGCCCTCCCTAGTTCGTACGGGTTTGTCAGTTTTGAAGAAATTCTTTATTTTGCTGGCAAATGACATTTTTCTCTTTCCTCCGTACATGTTGTGAGGTCTGCCTCTGCTCATCAACTCTTTATGACACCCTAGATTTCGTGGATCAGGCAGAAAATCAGGGTACCACATACACCGCTCGTAACAATCTATAAGCTCGGTGCGGAAAATTTGTACTTCGTTTGTGCTTCCAATGCTAGCGCGACTCCAATTTCTCAACAACCAATCAGTGCAGAGGTTGCAAAGGTTCTTGACCAATGGGTGTGCGGCCTTTTCGCAAGACGCGTTCTCACGCTCAGGCACTCACCCCTTCCTTACAATTTCGGCTTCACTACACACCCGCTGGTTTAACCAATACCAGCGCGGCACGGAGTGACGTCAGAGCAGCCCTTCGACTGACTCCCTCCTTCACAAGGTAACTGAAACTTTGTATTTTCTCTAAGGTGCTATTGTTAATTTTAGTCAACAACGTGTAACATTCGCCATTGTGTAGGAGTGTTCTAAAGAGATAGAAAGTTCTTCTTTTACTGTAAGTAAACCACTTCTGTCTACTTTTCATACACTTCGGATAGACTTCTCTTGCCTACCCTCACGCAAGCATTAGAAAACCTGCTATTACCCAGTCTCATCCACTTCTTTCCGGGATATATACTAAGCCTGGGGTTCGTCAGCGTTTCCCTTTGCTATCATACAAGCTCCGATGACTCTATTAATCCCTTAGTGTGACCCTTACTAGGTGATATCAGACCAAGGTTTCTATCAGCAGTCCCGTCACTGTCATTCATACAGTTTTCCGAAAAAGACCTAATTAGCGCTTCCAGTTCCACTTGAACCATGCACTAACCTTTCCTCCCTACAAATGACCTCAGAACGCGATGGATTCTACTCACCATCCGTTATACAATTCCCCGGGGATTTCAGACAACACTCAACAATCACACACAATTAGTTAATTTAAAACATATAATATTTAGCAGCAATACATATATAAATCATTTAAAACAATTTTGAAATCGATTTCTTTTGCAAAAATATTAAGTAACACAATCAATATTAAAACAATTTTAGCAGCACATTTATTTTTCACCGTTTCTTTTCTAACTATCTTATCTACCTATCTTACTAGTCCTAACCATTCCTCTGCTTACCAGAAATTACTGATAGAGCGCGCGGGTCACCCGGGTCACTTAGATTACCAAATTTTCCACGCACTGGGCCCTGGCGTGCATATGATGACAGTGTTTTGCAATGAACCGGGTGAAAAACCTCTATCACGCTACTATCAGTAATCGGGTGGGCGACTCTTACACCACTCACTATTCATGTACCTGACTTACCACAGGCACATTACTCCTGACGGATCAGGAGTTAGCAGTGGACAGGTGATAAGGGTTTTCCTACAAGGGAGAAAATTCTAATTTACACATTTAATACCTTTAATATTTCTTTAATGTATAATGACCACAGACACTTTGATGGTGTTAAGGGTTTTATATAGTATAAGTTTTAGAACGAAAATGCCATTACAAGTAGGCAAATGCAAAGTAATACATCAATGATTAGTATCAGGACCAGAATGTAACTATGGATGAGAGTGAGTATCATAGAGTAAAAGGGAACACTATAGGGCATGAATCATAAGGAACATTTATATAATACAGTTTAATCTAAGGCAAGGACGTGAGGAAAACCTAATGTGTGACCTAATAAATTTATACTATTTCCTAAACCTTATGCTATCTTTCTAACTTCACGGCAACCATACTAAGGGAAAGGGAATAAGTGGAACAAGCTAGATAAACAGTCGGGTTTAACAATGTCCTATAGGAAGGGTAAAAGTGGAACATTTACTAATAATCAATTGCATGAAATTACATTCAAAGGAGAAATGGAGAATATCACAGGCAAGATTGCTTTAATCAGAGGAGGAAAAGTTGAGGGTATAGTATAGACAGACACCTATGCCAATATTTACCTAGGTGAGAATGAGGACTAACCCTGGCCACGGGTCAGTAGGGAAAGAACGGGACAAGGACCCTCAAGGATTCAGGAAATACCAGAAGGTGAGCAGGTACAGCTCATGGACAGTCAGGACAGGATACCCCTCAGGTCTGGGTCAGGACTGGGTTCACCAAGGCACGACCAACCCCTCACAGCATCGGATGCAACGCCAGCGTTACCCCCTCTTCTGCACGGAATCCGTCAATAACCCCGATTGGGTTTTCGAATCTCCCAGCAAAGTGCTTCGCTTAGCACTTAGGACTAATTTCCACCCCTTGGAGTTTGTGGAAAGTTTCAGGCAGAATGCTCCGCAGCACTCTGTATCAGGCACCTATAGAGTTCGTAGGGTCAGTGACAGGTCTGCTACTCGGACAAGTCGGACAATTTCTCTAAGCTAAGCTAGGCTATATATACAGTTTTAAGTCCCCAAGACCACCCATAAATGTTGCAAAATGACAAAGTCCCATCTTCTGATTGGTCAAGGGAGGTGGTTTAAGACATTTGTCACCACCTATATTTCTATTACGTATTTCACGTGACATTACCCTCCCCCTAACATCTGGGTTCTTCTCAGGCATACGTGTGGGAAAGTACAATAGTGAAGAAAAGGTTTGCAACATTGTTGCGCATTTCAGAGTAAACATAGCAGGTCTTCAAGGGCAAAGGTGCGCCTGGAAAGGACAGTCCCTTTTTCAATGGCCAACTGGCCAGGTTCCATTGCTGCACGTCCCAGATCTTTGATCACGTGATGAGGGATACGTCAGCTTCAAAATGGTTCCCATCCCTTACTTCAAGGCCCTCATTTACGCGGTACATGAAAAGTAAGCGAAAACAAATTAATATCACAGAATAAAATGAATACACTGTACACCATGACCAACTACTCTTAATCCCTTATTTTATAATACTTATAGCATTAAGAGTTAGTGCAGAAAAGATGCATAGACAAAAGCGGCTTAAGATAGCATGAAGCATGATTAGTGACAAGCGGCCATTTTAACACCACTGCGCATGAGCGAACTTTTCCCTCCAGATTGCGAGTGCGTCACGTCACATGGGTATGACCGACGCATGCGCAGACTGAATTTCTGCAAAGCGGCCATTTTATTAATGTGCAAGCTTGATTACGATGAAAAACACATAGGCAAGCCTCCTAGGGACACCCGTGTGTTGGGGAAATACAAATAAATGACAAACAATTGGAGTTAGTACAGTTATGATTTTAAGGCGAGGTTCATGAAGAGAGCAAGTCGCGTTACGTGCGAATCCTTGCTCCATCAACATGACCCCGATCACGTGGGGCTTTTAAACCAATCCCGCTGAGCCTTTTGCATCCAAATAGTGAAGTAAAGCATGACTTTGGTCACGTGGGGCCTTTAGACCAACCCTGGGGAACCTTTTTAACTTTCGCGTCCAAACACCGAGGTAGTATTCGGGCTGCGGACGTGTATACAATAGGTACGGAGCGGGGAGCCGGCTCGGTGAAAGTAAGTTTGCCACATTTACATACTTTGTTAATTTTTGCAGTCCCGACTTTTGAATTTCGTGCGGGAGTGTTTTTGTCCTTTTAAACTTTGTCGGACAAACACAGTATACGAATCTAACTCTGTGATTGTTATCACATCGAAAAATAAACGACCACTACTACTTTGAGAGGTTTTGAGCCCTGAGTGTACCTTAACCTCTAACGGAAGGTTTTTTCACGTCTTTTTAGATATCCCAAGTCGTGAAGAATACCCCTGCCGCAGTGCCCAGGGAGTAATTCCCTTATTACATAAAAGTAAGTCTCGATTGCTCATACGAAAGTCCTCGTTTTTAATCTTTGATTTTAGCAATGTCCTCCATGTTCGAGTGCATAGTGTAAGATGATATGAACTTTCCCTTGTTTGTTCTGAATAGGGCCAATGGGGACTAAGATTTGTTCACATTCCGGGTCAATCTACCCTGAAAGCAGATCCTGGGAGTGGGTCCTAGGGCAAGCTTCTTGGTAAGAAAAGTTAACCGGTTTGCCACAAAGTATGGTTGCAATATTTGCGTAAACGCCATGACATCTTTAACAGATGTGAGGGGATCGGTAGATCCTACAAATATACCCTCATGTATTTAATTATAAAACGTATGTATCTGATTTGGATGGCATCGAGATTTGACACAGGCAACATTTGTTTTATAGATGAAAGCACGTAAACTGAGTACTGATACTGACCAACGACCCCGCAACCACCAGAGCCAACCTACACGAAGGGATGACAGAAGTAGCCAAGTGGATGATAAACAGCCGCCTGAAACTGAACTCGGACACGACGGAAGTCCTCATCCTGGGATCCTCACCCTCCGCCTGGGACGACTCCTGGTGGCCCCCCGCCCTGGGCAGCGCACCCAAACCAACAGACCACGCACGCAACCTGGGATTCATCCTGGACTCCTCCCTCTCCATGACCAGACAAGTCAACGCCGTCTCCTCATCGTGCTTCAACATCCTGCGCATGCTACGTAAGATCTTCCGGTGGATCCCCACCGAGACCAGGAAGACGGTCACCCAGGCCCTCGTCACCAGCCGACTGGACTACGGCAACTCCCTTTACGCCGGAACCACCACAAAACTCCAGAAGAGACTCCAGCGGATCCAAAACGCCTCAGCACGACGCATCCTGGACATCCCCCGTCGCAGCCACATCACCGAACACCTGAGAGATCTACACTGGCTCCCGGTCAACAAGAGAATCACCTTCCGTCTCCTCACCCATGCACACAAAGCCCTGCACAACCAAGGACCAGCTTACCTCAACAGCCGCCTCAACTTCTACGCTCCCACACGCCAGCTTCGATCGACCAGCCACGCCCTCGCCGCCGTCCCCGGATCCGAAGAGCCACCACAGGAGGAAGGCCCTTCTCCTACCTGGCCGCCAAGACCTGGAACTCCCTCCCGACCCACCTCCACCTGACCCAGGACCACCTTGCCTTCAGGAAACAGCTCAAGACCTGGCTGTTCGAGCAGTAGCGGACCCCCCTTCCCCTAAGCGCCTTGAGACCCTCCGGGAGAGTAGCGCGCTATATAAATGCCTTGATTGATTGATTGAATGATTGACATAATTGTGTATTGTGTATCGGAATGGATGTCTGTTTGAATTTTGTCTTTTTCTTACTGTTAGACCCGACATCATTGGCTTGAGTCTCTCCTCCATTTTTTTTCTGTTTGCCTCCTCTGTTTACGATGTTTTTGCTGGTGTATTGCTTTGGGCACTGTGCCACTGCTGATCAGTGCCACAGTGCAAGTGCTCCCTATGTGAAATTGCTGTATTGATTGAATTCCATGTTTGGCTTATTTGGTTTACTGTCAGCCCCTAGTCTAGTGCACCAGGTGTGCCAGGGCTTGTAAATACAAATGCTGCTCGTGGGCTTGCAGCACATGTTGTGCCACCCACAAGAGCAGCCTAGTAAAAGTATGTCTAAAGGTCTGCCATTGCTAGACCTACGTGCAGTCTGGTACTGTCACACAGACTGCGCAAGTACACCTACTTGCCAGTCCCTAAAACCTTCCCTTAACTTCATGTTAGTCACCCCTATGGTAGGCCCACGGGCAGGGTGCATTGTAAGCATAAGGTAGGACAAGCCTGACTAGGTTGGCATGTCCTAATAGTGAATTACAGCCATATTCGTTTTCACTATTGTAAGGTTACCTGCTCTCCATTAGTTAAAATGGGCTGCCAGGATTATTAATGCTATAATCCTAGCTGGATCGGGGAGCATGGTAAAATGTCGAGTTTGGTATCCCTGAACTCGGGGTTTAATAACGCATCCGTTGGTGTGGATGGTTTTTGGACTCTGGGTTTGAAAATAGCACTTTTAGAAAGTGGCTATTTTCTTGTCTAACCATTTCTGGTTTCTGCTGGTTTGGTGTGTGTGTGACAGGGGCTGGGTGGCTCCAGAGTTCTGAATGAGTCAGTGTGGGGTGAGTGGTGCATTTGCATTGAGAGTAGGGGGAGAGTAGTTCCTGATGGCCTGCCCTGCCTGATACAATGCTGGCTCCACCTCCTGCCGGGCGACTGATAGCTCTGCTCCTGCCAGTGACAATACTGGCTCCACCTCCTGCTGGGCGTCTGAGGACCCAGCCCTGCACAGTGAATGGGCCAGGTGCCTCTGCCTGGCTACACCCACAACAAACCCAGGATGAGGGGAATTCCCCTGCTTGGACAAAGGGATCAAAGCCAAAAAGGGGTATAAGAGAAGGACCCCTGAACCAAGAATTTAGATCACTTCTGACAAGGAACCCTGAACCAAGGACAAGAAGCCTGCTGATCCAAGGACTTGCCTACGCCTTCTGCCAGAGTGCTGTTTGCTGGGGGGAATCCTGCAGTTGCTTCTTTATTTTTGCCAAGGAACCAGGAGAGAGGAACTGAGTGTGTACTCTCAAACTTTGCTAAAGAAAATCTCGAAGGGCTGGAAGAGTGTCAGCCTCCTGTTGAAGTCACAGGGCTAAAGGACTTCATTTATTTGCTAAAAGTGCTTGTTGCTGGAACCTGAAAATCCAACACCTCTGAAAGAATCCAGCAATCTCGACTCCGACGGACGCCGCCGAATCCAGCTCGACATCGTGAGTAACGGCTCCAGTGTCCCGCTTCCTCGACGCCGGGCCCGATCGACGCCAGTGAGTACCGAGTTCGGCTCCAGCTCCAAGTGACCCCGTGTCGGCACCGGCGCTGATCGCATTGACCCCGAGCCCTCTCGACGCCATGAGCGCTGCTCACTCTTGCAACATCATCATCGACATCGACGACGACGACGTATCCTGCTTCGCCTTGTGAGCGCTGCTCCTGCCTGACATCTGTCGACGCCGCTGCAGATGGCCCCGACTCCGAGGCCCGATCAACGCCGAAGACGCGACGCCGGACATCTCGATGCCGCTGATCATCGTGTGCTTCGCTTTTCCAAGGTACTGTGTTGTGGGGGTCTGTTTCGACTCGGGCTCGACGTAGCGCTCCTCGCGGTCGACGCCGAACCTTTGGATTAACTTTGCCTCGACGTCGTGTGACTCCCGTGTGGGTTACATTGTTGCCAAGAACTGTGTTTTAAAGAAGAAGAGTTGCTTTTGATACTAACGACTTTGTGCTAAGAAGAAACTACACTTGAACTATTATTTTTCCTTCCAAGAGTATTTATAAGATTGTGGTATATTTTTGTCGTTATTTGGTCTTGTGCTAAGCCTTATATAAAAATCCGTATTTTTATAATACTACTGTGTCGTGTCCATTTGTAGTGTATTCACTTTATTACTGTATGTGGTCATAAATGCTTAACGCACTGCCTCTGAGATAAGCCTGTCTGCTTTGCCAAGCTACCAAGGGGGTGAGCAGGGGTTATCTAAGTGTGTGATCCCCTTGCCCTGACTAGAGGAGGTGAGTCCCTATTTGTCAGAAGTGTATACCTCTGCCAACTAGAGACAGCCAAGTGTAACATTGGTAGGTCAGCGGTGAGGATTTGAACTTTGCATTTATGACCCATATGCAGTGATTAGTGTGCGCTACATAGTGAAAGCAGACCATAGCGCAGCAACAATCTATTTTGGTAGGATTCTAGTTTTGTTCTCCGCTTTTCTGAAGCTTGATTTTTTTAACACTGCCAGTTTTGACCATGAGTGATGCCGGAAGCACTACCCCTGTTGTTGTGGAGGAATTTGATAGAAGTAAGATCCAGGATTACAGCAGAAAGCAATTGGATCATTATTGCAAGCAGTTGAAAGTTCCTGCCAAAAGTTGCAGAAACAAAGAGGAAGTTATCAAATCTCTGGAGGCCTGGTTAGAGGCCAGAAATCCCTCTGATGCGGTGGTGGTACCGCCAGTGGAAGGGGAGGAGGAGGTGCCAGTGAACGGGCCCGTGTCTCCTCCCGGTAGCAGTGTGTCCTCCAAGGGTCTTTCTCCTGAAGAAAGAGAAGAAAGGGAGAAGGAGCGTGCATACAACATGGAAATGGCAAAACTTAAGATAAATGGGCAGTTGGAGATAGAAAATGCAAGAGGTAGGAGAGAATCTGATCTGGAGATCAAAAGGTTGGAGTTTGAAAGAGAAAAGTTAGCTTTGGAGCATGACACAAGGTTGAGGGAGATAGAGCTCAAGGCTAAAAGTTTAGAATTGAATCCCTCTGGTGGCAGCATCCCATCTGTGCCTGCATAAAGTAGGTTTTATTTTCCCAAAGATGTGATCAAAGATTTTCAGAAGAATGAGAATATTGGTCAATGGTTTAAAGCATATGAGTTAGCATTGTTGGCCCACCGGGTCCCTGAGAAGGATTGGGGAGCGGGGTTGTGGGGTCGCTTTGTGAATGAGGGGAGAGATACCCTGTTGGACATCCCTGTTGAGGATAGGATGTCTTATACTCGTATGAAAGATGCTTTAATGTTAAGGTATGGCCTAACCCCAGAAAAGTACAGACAAACCTTTAGAGAATGTAAGAAGTTGCCTGGTACTACGTGGGTTGAATATGTGTCATTTTTTTGCAGAGCCATGGATGGTTGGGTAAAGGGCAGCAAAGTGGAAAGTTATGAAGCTCTTTATGATTTGTTTGCTTGGGAGCACTTGTCTAATAACTAAGGGTGGGCGGGCAACTTTGCTACGCCCACGAAGTGGGCGTAGTGTTGCCTACTTCGCCCTTTGTAAAGTAGGCGAAGCAGGCAACACTGTCAAGTCAAGTCAAGTCAATAAATTTATATAGCGCGCTACATACCCAGAGGGTCTCAAGGCGCTTGAAGAAGGGTGGGGAATTACTTGTCAAATATCCACGTTTTAAGTTGCTTTCTGAATGCTAGGTGGTTCTGAGTAAGGCGAAGGTGAGTGGGAAGTGAGTTCCAGGTTTTAGCTGCTAGGTAGGAGAAGGATCTACCTCCCATGGTGGTTTTGTTGATGCGAGGTACAGTGGCAAGGGCTTGGTTGGAGGATCTTAGCTGGCGGGGGGGGGGTGTAGAAGGACAGTCGTGTGTTGAGGCATTCGGGTCCGATTTCGTAGAGTGCTTTGTGTGCGTGAGTTAGGAGCCGGAAAGTAATCCTCTTATTGACGGTGAGCCAGTGGAGGTTTTTCAGGTGACCAGAGATGTGTTCTTTACGCGGGATGTCTAATATGAGCCTGGCTGAAGCGTTCTGGATGCGTTGGAGTTTTTTCTGGAGTTTTGCGGTAGTGCCGGCGTAGAGGGTGTTTCCGTAGTCCAGTCGGCTCGTGACCAGAGCGTGGGTGACCGTTTTTCTAGTTTCAGTGGGGATCCAACGAAATGTTTTTTTGAGCATGCGAAGAATGTTGAAGCAAGATGAAGAAATGGCGTTGACTTGTCTGTTCATCGAGAGTGAGGAATCCAGGATGACGCCCAGGTTCCGTGCGTGGTCCGTCGGGATGGGTGCTTTTCCAAGGGCCTCTGGCCACCAAGAGTCATCCCAGGCGGAGGGGGAGGTGCCTAGGATGAGGACTTCTGTTTTGTCTGAGTTCAGTTTCAGACGGCTGTGCTTCATCCAGTCGGCTACTTCTTTCATTCCTTCATGCAGGTTGGTTTTGGCAGTGTTAGGGTCTCTGGTGAGAGATAGGATCAGTTGAGTGTCATCGGCGTAGGAGATGATGTTGAGGTTGTGTTGGCGTGCGATGACCGCGAGGGGGCTCATGTATACGTTGAAGAGGGTGGGGCTGAGTGAAGATCCTTGTGGTACGCCGCAGATGACTTCGGTGGCCTCTGACTTGAATGGTGGAAGGCGGACTCTCTGGGTTCTTCCTGTGAGGAACGAGGTGATCCATTCCAGTGCTTTTCCTTGGATTCCGACGTTTCTGAGGCATTGTAAAAGGGTGCTATGACAGACCGTGTCGAAGGCTGCGAAGAGGTCGAGGAGAATGAGGGCGACTGTGTCTCCATTGTCCAGTAGAGTTCGAATGTCGTCTGTTGCTGCGATGAGGGCGGTTTCAGTGCTGTGCTTGGCTCGGAAGCCGGATTGGGAGGAGTCGAGGGATTTGTTGGTTTCGAGGAATGCGGCGAGCTGTTTGTTGACCGCTTTCTCGATGACTTTGGCCGGGAATGGAAGGAGTGAGATAGGGCGGTAGTTTTTGAGTTCGGTGGGGTCAGCTGTGGGTTTCTTCAGGAGGGCGCTGAGTTCGGCATGTTTCCAGCTTTCCGGGAAGGTTGCGGAGTTGAGGGAGCAGTTGATGACGTCTCGGAGGTGCGGTGCTATAATGGAGTCTGCTTTGTTAAAGATGTGGTGAGGGCATGGGTCTGTGGGGGATCCTGAGTGGATAGAGTTTATTAGACGGATGGTGTCCTCAGTGGAGATTGGGTTCCAGTCATTAAGGATGTTCAAGGGGGGTGGGGGTCCTGCAGGGGGTTGGGTGGGTTGGTCTTCGGGTCGGTTGTCGAAGCTGTTGTGGATGTCTGCAATTTTGTTGTGGAAGAATGAGGCTAGGGAGTCGCAGAGGGCTTGAGAGGGGGTGATGTCGTTGGAGTTGGCTGAGGGGTTGGTAAATTCCTTGACGATGTTGAATAATTCCTTGCTGTTGTGGGCGTTGTTATCTAGTCGGTCCTTGAAAGCGGCTTTCTTGGCGTTCCGGATCAGTTGGTGGTGCATGCAGGTGGTGTTTTTGAAGGCGTCCTTGGTGCTGGTGGTTGGGTCTTTTTTCCAGGCCTTCTCAAGGGAGCGACAGAGTTTCTTGGATTTCTTAAGATCATCGTTGAACCAGGAGGCCTTCTTGCTGCCTAGTTTGATTTGTCGTTTTTTCGGTGGTGCTAGGATGTCGGCGCTGTTGGATAACCATTGGGTGAGGTTGGTGGCTGCTTGGTCGGGGTTTGAGGAGTGGGCTGGGGGGTTTAGAAGAAGCGATGAGGAGATCTGGTCGATGGTAATTTTGTTCCAGTTTCTTTGCAGAGTGGGTTGGGGGTGGTTGTTGGATGTGGGCTTGTTGTAGGTAAAGTGAACGCAGCTGTGGTCAGTCCAGAGGAGAGCAGTGGTGTGGCTGAAGGAGACATGTTTGCTGGAGGTGAAGATAGGGTCGAGTGTGTGACCTGCGATGTGGGTGGGGGTAGTGACAAGTTGTTTAAGTCCGAGGTTGGCGAGGTTGTCCAAAAGGGTGGTGGTGTTGCGGTCGTTGTTCTTTTCAAGGTGAAAGTTGAGGTCTCCCAGAAGGATGTAATCCTCGGAGGGGAGCGCGTGTGGAGTGATGAAGTCCGTGATGTCTTCACTAAATTGTGCGCGAGGTCCTGGTGGCCTGTAAAGGAGGGTGCCTCTGAGTGTGGTCTTGGGGTCGATGTGGATCTGGAAGTGAAGGTGTTCAGTGTTGGCGAGATTGGCGTCTGAGCTGGTTGAGATGCGGATGGATTTCTTATGGACGATAGCAATGCCTCCTCCTGTGTGGCCGGTACGGTCCTTGCGAATGATCTTATAGCCTTCCGGGATGGCAATGGTGATGTCTGGGGCAGAAGAGGCGTTCATCCATGTTTCTGTTAGGAAGGCGACGTCCGGAGAGATGGTGTCTAGTAGATTCCAGAGGTCGATGGCGTGCCTGTGGACTGAGCGGGTGTTGAGCAGGATGCATTGTAGGTGGTTGGGGTTGGATATCTGTTGTGTGTTCGTAGATGAGGAGTTGTTCTTGGTGCCGTCGAACTTGCAGGAGTTGCAGGAGAAGGGTCCATGGGTGTGTCCAGGAGCGGCTTGGACGCAGTTGGGGGAACGGCCGGGGTTAAGGGCTAGGAGGGTGGTGGCATCGTAAGTAATGCGGGAGGGGTGGGCATTACGAGGACCAGGGGGTCTGGCGCTGGGCGCGGTCCAGGCGCGGACGGGCGTAGACGGGCTTACCTTTGGCGCACCTTCGGCGCGGCCGTAGCGCGTGGACGCTGCGCGTTGGTGCATCTGACATAAGTGGAGAGGTGGAGGGGGGCGGAGCGTGGGAGGGGGAGCAGGGAGGCGGGAGCGTAGGGGGAGGGACGGGCTGCAGGCATAACAAAATGGACGAGGGGAAAACAACAGGATCGTGTGATGCGAGCTGGCGGTGGAAGACGGGCACAATGTCAATTACAGACACGAAGATAGCAATGCGGAGCGTTCCCAAATGGAAAAGTGCTACACGGGCCAGGCAATGCGGATATGTCACAGTTAACAGTTCACACCAAACCAAGTAATGCAGAGCGCTACGCAGCGGAGCATGTGTAGACAGGAATAATACAAGTAGTCAATTAGGCATACAAAGAGATGCAGAGCGCTACGCAGCGGAGCGTGTGTAGTTTGAAATAATACACGTAATCAATTAGGCATACAAAGAGATGCAGAGCGCTACGCAGCGGACCGTGTGTAGTTTGAAATAATACACGTAATCAATTAGGCATACAAAGAGATGCAGAGCGCTACGCAGCGGAGCGTGTGTAGTTCAAAATAATACACGTAATCAATTAGGCATACAAAGAGATGCAGAGCGCTACGCAGCGGAGCGTGTGTAGACTCAATTATAATAAGTCACAAGTATGGCAGTGGTAGGGGAGCAGCGCTACGATACCAGAGGAAGCGCTATGGGCTCAGGAGGAATGGTGGAGCAACCGCTTCACACGAGGTTAGGCTGGTTACGGAGGTTCCTCTGCCGGGACGTTCCTGATGTCTAGTGGGTGGGAGGGGGAGCAGGGAGGCGGGAGCGTAGGGGGAGGGACGGGCTGCAGGCACAACAAAATGGACGAGGGGAAAACAACAGGATCGGGTGATGCGAGCTGGCGGTGGAAGACGGGCACAATGTCAATTACAGACACGAAGATAGCAATGCGGAGCGTTCCCAAATGGAAAAGTGCTACACGGGCCAGGCAATGCGGATATGTCACAGTTAACAGTTCACACCAAACCAAGTAATGCAGAGCGCTACGCAGCGGAGCGTGTGTAGACAGGAATAATACAAGTAGTCAATTAGGCATACAAAGAGATGCAGAGCGCTACGCAACGGAGCGTGCACGCCCACTTTGTGGGCGTAGCGAAGTTGCCCGCCACCCACCTCCCTCCCGCCCTCCCTAAATGCTTACAATAATGTTTGAAATAATTATAAAACAACTTACCTTGTCCTGCCGCGTCCCCGGGGCTCCCGCTCGTCATTGCGCCGCCGGCGCGCGCTTCCTGGATGCTAATAGCATTCAGGAGCCCCGGGGACGCGGCAGGACAAGGTAAGTGGTTTTATAATTATTTCAAACATTATTGTAAGCATTTTGGGAGGGCGGGAGGGAGGGGGTGGCGCGTAGTGGGGCTACGCGAAGTGCGTGGGTGGGCGTAGTGTTTTGCCCACTTTGCGTAGCTTCACGAAGCCCCACTACGCCCACTACGCCCACCCTTACTAATAACTGTTTTCCAGAGCTGCGCCAGCACCTTATTGATAGCAAGATATCTAACCCTAGAAAACTTGCTGAGGAGGCGGACCGCTGGGTCAGTACCAGGGTCCACAAGGGTCCAGTGGGAGACTCAGCCAAAGGTGGGCAGGGTCCCCCGCAGAAGAGTGGGGGTGACAAGGGTAAACAGAGGGAGTTCCAGAAAGGGCCCCAAAGTAATCCCCAAGGGAACCAAGGGAAGGGTTCCCAGCCTCCCCCTGTGAAGAAGCCAGGGGCCCCGACAGGTAAACCTGTTCATAGGGGCCCAATGACCTGCTATGTTTGTAAGCAGGTAGGACATCGTTATTATGATCCCCAGTGTCCCATGAGGGACTCTAATGCACCACCACGTGCACCCCCCATCAGTTGGCGAGTGTAGCCCTGGGAGGGGAGGAGATAGTTGCCCCTGGTGGGAGGGGTCCCGCAGAAATGTCCCTGGTCTCTTTAGGAGACATGGAAATGGTCCCTCCACCTCCTCTGCCTAGTAACATTAATAAATATAGGCAGTGGGTGACCATTAATGGCCATAGAGTAGAAGCTCTCAGAGACACCGGAGCGAGTGTGACAGCTGTCAAGTGTCACTTGGTGTCCAGAGAGCAGGTGGTTCCCCACGCATTCTACCCTGTGATAGCTGCTGACAACTCCCAGAAAGAGTGTGAGGTAGCTCAGGTTCCCTTTGAATGGGGGGGAGTTTCAGGTACTCTTCAGGTTGCTGTGAGGCCCGCCATGCCTGTTGATTGTCTCCTGGGCAATGATTTGGAAGACTCCCCTTGGGCTAAGGTGGAGCGAGAGACACATTTGAAAATGTTGGATGTGCCAGAGTGGGTGTGTGCGACCACTCGATCGATGACAGCAAGTAAGGGTGTTGATGGGGTCCCGGAGCCTGAAAGTATGGCCCAGGACCCAGCTGTGAAGAGAAGAGGCAGGAGGCGCGGGAAACCGGCCCCCATAGTTCCCGTGGTCCAGGAGGAGGCAGACCCTGAGGGGGATTCCCTGGAGCCTACAGGGGAACAAGTTGCTGAACTGGGAGACTTGCCCGAGCTGACCCACTGGCAGCAGAATAGTGGTCCCTCCAGGGAAGAATTTTGTGCAGAACAGAGAGTGTGCCCTTCTCTTGTGGGTATGAGGCAGCAGGCCTCAGCCCAAACAACAGGTGATCAGTCAGGATCACATTTGGTCTACTGGGAGAACGACCTCCTATATAGCGAGCCTAAGGCTGCTGAGCCTGGGTCAGCCCGTGTGCTGGTGGTACCCCAGCGCTTCAGAGCCTTCCTACTGGGTTTGGCTCATGACGTTCCTTTAGCTGCCCATCTGGGGCAGGACAAGACCTATGACAGGCTTGTCACCCATTTATATTGGCCTCAGATGAGAAGGGATACAGATATCCATTGCAAAACCTGTCAAACTTGCCAGGCAAGTGGGAAAAGTGGGAGGAAGCAGAAGGCTCCCCTCCAACCCTTTCCCGTCGTCAGTACCCCCTTTGACCGGGTGGGGATTGACATTGTTGGGCCCTGGACCCCAAGACAGCCCTGGGCAACAGGTTCATCCTGGTCTTGGTGGACCATGCCACACGGTACCCGGAAGCCATCCCTCTCAGAACAGTGACGGCCCCCGTGGTGGGACGGGCACTGATGGGTGTTTTCTCCCGCATGGGGCTCCCCAGAGAGGTGGTGTCAGACCGGGGCACCAACTTCATTTCCAATTATATGAAGTCTCTGTGGAAGGAGTGTGGGGTAACCTACAAGTTCACCACTCCTTACCACCCTCAAGGTAATGGGCTGGTTGAGAGATTCAACCAGACCCTTAAAGGCATGATCATGGGTCTTGAAGAACCAATGAAACAGAAATGGGACGTCCTCTTGCTATGCCTGCTGTTTGCTTACCGTGAGGTACCACAGAAGTCTCTAGGGTTCAGGCCCTTTGAGCTTTTGTATGGACACCCGGTAAGAGGAACTTTGAGTCTGGTCAAAGAAGGCTGGGAGCAATCTCCCAGGAAACCTCCCCAGGATGTATACAGTTACATGCTGGCCTTTAGGAACCAGACTAGGCGCTTCAGAGATCTTACTCAGGCAAATCTGTAGACCAGCCAGGAAGAGATGAAGCGGTGGTACGACCGGAATGCCACTCTGGTAGAGCTTCAGCCTGGACAAAAAGTTTGGGTCATGTCCCCTGTGGAACCTTGTGCGCTCAAGGACAGGTGGACTGGACCATTTGAGGTTGTGGAGAAGGAGAGCAATGTCACCTACTTGGTGGACTTGAAATCTCCCAGGAACCTGCATGTCAACCGTTTAAAGCCCCACGTAGAAAGGTCCGAAGTGGGCATGCTCCTAGCTACAGATGCTGGAATGGAGGAGGAGAGCGAGCCTCTTCCTGACCTCCTGTATGCAAAAGAGCAAGATGGGTCAGTGGATGGTGTTGTCCTCTCTGACACACTGACCCTTGAGCAGCAGCAAGATTGTCGCCAACTGTTGGGACAATTCCCTGATCTGTTCTCCTTGATCCCTGGTGTCACTCATTGGTGTGTCCATGATGTGGACACCGGGGACAGCACTCCTGTGAAGCACAAGGCTTACAGGGTGACTGACAAGGTCAGGGCATACATCAAGGAGGAGGTCTCCAAGATGTTTGCCTTAAGGGTGGTTGAGTCCTCTAGCAGTCCTTGGGCCAGCCCAGTGGTCTTGGTCCCGAAGGCTGCAGCGCCTGGTGCTTCACCAGAACTTCGGTTCTGTGTGGATTACCGAGGACTCAATTCAGTCACCAAGACTGACGCGCACCCCATCCCCAGAGCTGATGAGCTCATAGATCGGTTGGGGGCTGCCCTGGTACCTTAGTACGTTTGATCTAAGGTCTGGGTACTGGCAGATCGCCTTGACCGATGGGGCAAAAGAGAGGTCAGCATTCTCCACACCAGATGGGCTCTACCAGTTCTGGGTTATGCCCTTTGGGATGAAGAATGCCCCTGCCACCTTCCAGAGGTTGGTCAACCAGGTCTTGGCTGGACTGGAGGATTTCAGTGCCGCCTACCTGACGACATCGCAGTGTTCAGCGCCAGCTGGGAGGAACACTTGCGCCACCTCCAGGAAGTGTTGTTGGCCCTGCGCAGAGCAGGCCTCACAATCAAAGCCAGTAAGTGCCAGATTGGGCAGGGTTCAGTGGTGTACTTGGGGCACCAACTAGGGAGCGGCAAGGTGGCCCCCCTGCAACCCAAGATTGATACCATCCTGGCTTGGGCGCCGCCCAAGACCCAAACTCAGGTGAGAGCCTTCTTAGGTCTCACGGGTTACTACAGGAGGTTTGTCAAGGATTATGGTAACATTGTGCACCCCTTGACTTCGCTGACTTCCAGGAAGCAGCCACGAAATGTGATCTGGACTGACGCCTGTCAGACGGCCTTTGACACCCTGAAAACTGCAATGTGCACAGCACCTATACTCCAGGCACCCGACTTATCTAAAGAATTTGTTGTCCAGACGGACGCTTCAGAGCATGGCGTGGGGGCTGTTCTAGCTCAGGTGAATAAAGAGGGCCGAGACTTACATGTAGCCTTCATTAGCAGGAGGTTACTTCCCAGGGAACAGAGGTGGAGTGCGATAGAGCGAGAAGCATTTGCTGTGGTCTGGGCGCTGAAGAAGCTAAGACCCTACCTGTTTGGGACTCACTTCCGGTTTCAGACAGACCACAGGCCCCTCAGATGGTATAAAGCATGAATATCGACGGGATAATATCGACTAGCATAAATATCGAGGTAAGAATATCGACTAGTAAAAATATCGTAGTAGTAAATATCGTTGTAGTAAATATCGTTTTTTAAGAATGACAAAAATATCGTGAAAATAAAATATCGTCGAACAGAATATCGTTTAGTAAAATATCGTTGTATATAATATCGACAAAGTAATAGAATGTGTTATATAAGTGTATTAAAGTATGTATTATGTATTAAAAAATATAAAAAATGTCTACTAGTATTATTATGTGTCTAAAATTATTATTTTTTTTTAAATAATAGATACTCATCGCCTGGGTCTGCTGCACATTCTGGAGGGAGTTGGTGGCAATATATATAAGCGACACTTGCTCCCGCTGGGGCTAGTGGTAGCCAAAAGAGACCTGGCCCGAGCATGGAAAGATGTGAGGCCCCCCCCCCTGAGTGCATGGAAGGCTGGCGTAGACTTTTGCATGGGTCTGGAGCGACCAATCTTTGAAGCACGGGGATGCCCCCGCAAGCACTTTAAGGTATGGAAGAGGTGGGCAGATTACAGGGGCTTGATGCTGGACCCACCGGCGGAACAAGAGGAGGACCTTTAGCCCCATAATGTCCGGCGAGCCCGCATCTTGCGCCTAAACTTGCCACATCAGGAACATACATCAACGCAGTTCGCACACACATGCATGGGGTTAGGGCGGGTTCCAGGGAGGGTTCTGGGAGTTGGGTGGGTGAAACACTAAAGGGATAAAGGTGGGGTGAATGTTTCCTTGTATCCTTGATTTGCATTTGGTTCCTCGATTGGACACTCGGTCCTATGTTGCAAATGTATCAAAATGTCTGGTGGTATCATCCTGAATGTGGGGTGCCACTCTCTTTACTGTGCCCAACTTTATCAATAAAATTGTTGTGAAAAAAAAAAAATAATAATAGTAAAAATTCTAGGAGCGGGTTATTGGTATTATAGGGGATAAGGGTGGGTAGTAATTTAAAAATGTTGTGTAAATAATTTGTATAGAATAGTAACAATATTGAATTATATACGGCTAGGTTACGGGAATTCCCCCCTATTCCTGAACCCGAGTTTGAAAGACTGGCGCTCGGAATTACCTCGGGATCCCCTCTCGACCCCCTTCCTCCAAAAATTTGGAAAAGCTTTGGAACAGAACTCTTCGGCACTTTGCGCCGAATATGCAACCAATCTCTACACTGCGGATATGTTCCAACCCCCTGGAAACAGGCGCTCGTTACCCCGCTCCTGAAAAAGCCCTCCTTGAGCCCTGACTGTCTATCAAACTACCGACCCATCTCCCTCCTGCCATTTCCAGCAAAAGTTGCCGAACGATGGGTCAGCTCCTGTCTCTCCACTCACCTGGAGCAGAACAACTTCTTGGATGAACTCCAATTCGGTTTCCGTCCCGCTCACGGCACCGAAACAGCTGTCTTGACAGCCATGGAGGATCTTCGCATGCGTGCAGACAGGGGCCAGCCAGTAGCATTGATACGGCTGGACTTGTCCGCCGCATTCGATACGGTCAACCACAGGACGCTGTTGGAGAGACTCGGTGAGGCAGGTGTGGATGGCACGGCTCTGCTGTGGTTTCATTCCTATCTGCAGGACAGGAGACAGGCTGTTTCCCTTCCCCCATTCCAATCCACATTTGCACCTGTGCCCCAGGGAGTTCCCCAGGGCTCTTCCATAAGTCCCATCCTCTTCAACGTGTATCTTAAACCTTTGATCACGTTAATTAAGTCGTTCAGGATAAATACGATCAACTATGCTGACGACACCCAGCTCATTCTCTCCTGGGAGGGAGAAGACTCCATCCCCTTAACTTCCTTCCACGACTGCCTAAGAGAGACGGCTGGGTGGTTGCACAGGAATTCCCTACAATTTAACTCCTCTAAAACAGAGGTCCTGCATTGCGCTGGAAACAACATTTCTCGCCAGTTCCCGAGCGATTTCTGGCCTCCAGAAACAAGGGACAAACCACAGCCAGTTACCTCGGTCCGCAACCTGGGAGCCATGCTCAATAACAAGCTGAGTATGGAAACCCAGGTCGCTAAAACAGTGGGGACGTGCTCAGCTCTTTTACGTTCCCTGCGTAAAATTATGCCACTCCTCCCTGCACAAGCTCGGGCGTTGATAGTCAGGTGCACTATCCTCAGTCGCCTCGACTATTCTAACGCACTGCTACTTGAGTCTCCAGTTACGCTGCTAGACCGGCTTCAAAGAATTCAGTCAGCCGCTGCCAAGCTAGCTCTCGGCTGGACGAGGAGATCTTCATGGGCGAATTTTGCGAATCTCGCGTTCACGAATTTTGCGGATTTGCAAACTCGCAATCCGCAAAATCCGCGAATTCTCGCGAATTTGCGGATTTTTTTTTTTTGTGTTCGCGCGGGTTTCTGCCAGTTCGCGAGGGTTTTGTACAATTTCGCAAACGCGAACTTACCTGTCGGGTCGCAAGTTTTGCGAACTTGTTGTTTCTACGTGTCCAGCCTGTTTGGGACACTTTTCTTCATCACTGCCACTCTCTGTCACCACTGCCACTCTCTGACTACTCATGCCACCCTCTGGCCCACCCATGCCACCCTCTGTTTCATCACAGCACCCTCTGGTTGTCCAGTGTACATTATTGTGGCAAGGCAAAGCACACCTTCCCTGCCTCAAGTGACCTGAATTAATTTGGGGCTGATTAATGTGTCACAGAATATTTTTTTAGCTGGCACCTGCTTCCTTAGTGCTTCCTGATTAGTGATCTTTTGCACTTGCTAAGTGCTTTCATTGTTGCAAAATTAGTTACAACACCTGCCCTGTCCCAACTGACAATAATGAATTAGGGGCTGATTAATGTGTCACTGGATTTGAACTTCCAGCCTGGCTCCTGCTTGTCTCCCTTAGCTGTAATTCAGGACCTTTGTGGCATATGTGTAACTATTCTGAGGGTCAGAGCAGGGTCACATAATAGTTGCAAGTAGGCAACTGAACTCTGGAGGGGCCCCTCAGGAAGCACTACAGGAAATGGCTACTAATGATGAGCTTGAACTTTTGAACCTGGTAAGTAGTTTCAGTTTTGCTAAGATCGTATTTCTGCAATTTAGCGCTTATTCGCGGGGCGCGAGGTTGAACTGGGAAGCCGCGAACTCACGCGAACAGTGCGAGCAAGCCATCTTTTGCGGGAAATTCGCGAATCTCGCGGATTGCGAATTTACCGAAAATCCGCAAAATCCGCGAGCGGAACGGATTTTCCGCGCATGCTTAATTCTTCGGCCACAGCGGCCTTAGCCGAGCTACATTGGCTACCTTTGAAGCAGCGTGTGGCTTTCAAGTCCCTCTGCATTGTCTTTAAGGCTCTGCATGGACTTGGGCCCAGACCTCTGCAAGCTCTGTTCTTCTGGTACACTCCCACCAGAGCCCTGCGATCATTCTCAGCCTGTCTGGTAAAAGTGCCCAGATACAACAAAGCGAGAACTGGGGGCAGATCATTTAGGGTCGCAGCGGCTAAATTATGGAACAGTCTGCCCATCGACATACGCCAAATCTCACAACTCCTCCCCTTTCGGAAACGGATCAAGACCTGGTTATTCCCCTAATTCCTCCCGCTTGTTACCCGCTACTGTTTCTCCTCAGTCAGAGTATTCTCCAGCGCCAGGAAGCCTGCAAGGTATCAGTTGCGCTATACAAATACTTAAAATAAAAAAAATATATATATTAAAATTTTAAATTTGAAATTCGAAATTTAAATTTTAAAAACGAAATTTAAAATTTTAATATAAAATAAAAAATGTAAATAAAATTGTAGTGGGTTGTTGTTGCTACAGGGGATAAGGGTGGGTAGTATATTATAATAAGTGATAAGAATTGTAAATTTACTTGTAAATAAAAATAATTTAGAAAACAAATTTTAAGTTTTAGTAGTTTAGAATTTTAGATAATATGTAATATTATTCCAAAAAATGTTGAGAATAATGAAATGTAATGTTGAAAACTAAATAAATAAATTAAAAATGCGAAATTCGAAAATTTAAAATTTGAAAATTGTGAAAATAATTTTTAATTCGAAATTTCTCAATTAATATTTAAATAATTTATATTTGTAGTATTTATTGATGTGTTTTTGGTTTAATATATGGTAATAATTAATAACAAGTATGTTAAAAATTGAAAGATAAATAAAATATTAAATTTAATGTAAAAAAGAATATTCGAAATTGCAAAAACATATTATCACAATTATTATTTATTGTTATTATAAAATTTGAATATTGTACAGTTGGAGTAGAATAGTAAATTCTTATGGTTTACTATCCAGCACTTTCACTGAGTTATGTTGGATTGGAGTTAGAATAGTAAATTATTA
This sequence comes from Lissotriton vulgaris, assembly GCF_964263255.1. NCBI lineage: Eukaryota > Metazoa > Chordata > Amphibia > Caudata > Salamandridae > Lissotriton > Lissotriton vulgaris. The sequence goes on from NC_141689.1 coordinate 32,622,293, forward strand.
TGGTTTACTATCCAGCACTTTCCCTGACTTATGTTGGATTGGAGTTGTAATAGTAATTTATTATGCTTTACTATCCAGCACTTTCCCTGAGTTATGTTATGTTTGGAGTTAGAATAGTAAATTATTATGGTTTACTATCCAGCACTTTCCCTGAATTATGTTGGATTGGAGTTAGAATAGTAAATTAATAATGTTTACTATCCAGCACTTTCTCTGAGTTATGTTGGATTGGAGTTAGAATAGTAATTTATTATGCTATACTATCCAGCACTACCCTGAGTTATGTTATGTTTGGAGTTAGAATAGTAAATTATTATGATTTACTATCCAGCACTTTCCCTGAGTTATGTTGGGTTGGAGTTAGAATAGTAATTTATTATGCTTTACTATCCAGCACTTTCCCTGAGTTATGTAATGTTTGGAGTTAGAATAGTAAATTATTATGGTTTACTATCCAGCACTTTCACTGAGTTATGTTGGATTGGAGTTAGAATAGTAAATTATTATGGTTTACTATCCAGCACTTTCCCTGACTTATGTTGGATTGGAGTTAGAATAGTAATTTATTATGCTTTACTATCCAGCACTTTCCCTGAGTTATGTTATGTTTGGAGTTAGAATAGTAAATTATTATGGTTTACTATCCAGCATTTCCCTGACTTATGTTGGATTGGAGTTAGAATAGTAATTTATTATGCTTTACTATCCAGCACTTTCCCTGAGTTATGTTATGTTTGGAGTTAGAATAGTAAATTATTATGGTTTACTATCCAGCACTGACCCTGACTTATGTTGGATTGGAGTTAGAATAGTAATTTATTATGCTTTACTATCCAGCACTTTCCCTGAGTTGTGTTATGTTTGGAGTTAGAATTGTAAATTATTATGGTTTACTATCCAGCACTTTCCCTGACTTATGTTGGATTGGAGTTAGAATAGTAATTTATTATGCTTTACTATCCAGCACTTTCCCTGAGTTATGTTATGTTTGGAGTTAGAATAGTAAATTATTATGGTTTACTATCCAGCACTTTCCCTGACTTATGTTGGATTGGAGTTAGAATAGTAATTTATTATGCTTACTATCCAGCACTTTCCCTGAGTTATGTATTGTTTGGAGTTAGAATAGTAAATTATTATGGTTTACTATCCAGCACTTTCACTGAGTTATGTTGGATTGGAGTTAGAAGAGTAATTTATTATGCTTTACTATCCAGCACTTTCCCTGAGATATGTTATGTTTGGAGTTAGAATAGTAATTTATTATTGTTTACTATCCAGCACTTTCCCTGACTTATGTTGGATTGGAGTTAGAATAGTAATTTATTATGCTTTACTATCCAGCACTTTCCCTGAGTTATGTAATGTTTGGAGTTAGAATAGTAAATTATTATGGTTTACTATCCAGCACTTTCCCTGACTTATGTTGGATTGGAGTTAGAATAGTAATTTATTATGCTTTACTATCCAGCACTTTCCCTGAGTTATGTTATGTTTGGAGTTAGAATAGTAAATTATTATGGTTTACTGTCCATTATATTTTTAAAACATATATATTTAAAAGTTATAATAATAATAATATATGTCATGTTGTAATATTAATTTAAACAATAAAAATTTAAAAATAATTTTAAACATTTTTATATACATATGACAAGTTTCAACATTTATTAAATAAAGTAGTTATTTAGTTTTGTACAATAATTTTTACAATTTATTTGTTTACAAATTAAATTGCATTTTTTAACATATATACATTTTTTCCATACATTAATTAGTATATTAAATTTTAATATTATTTATTAAAATTTAATATGTTAATTAATTTACATGTAATTGTATTTTTCAAAAATATGTACATAAAATAGTGCTTGCTTTTGTACATCAGAGAAAAATATTTAACAATCAAAAACATATTTTAATATACAATAAATAATTAATACATAATTATATTAAAAATATTATTGTATATTTTACATTCTTCATATGTTTTTTCACAATAATAAGAAAATTATTAGTAAACATGGAAAAAATATGCAATGTATTACAATTTTATTTGGGAAAAAAGGGTATTTAGTCCTATTTTACTTTTTATTATGCTGCCATTTTGTTTTTGGGACTTAACTTTTTAGTCTATCGACATCGTTGTTTGGGTCATTTCAGAAAACGGAACCTCGCGGTTGGGAGCTGCTTCGTGTTGGTGAAGGTAAGTTTATTTTACATTAATTTTAACTACATTGCAAGGTTTTTGAGAGCTAGTTGTAGTGTGTACGTGTAGATATGTGTAGAACTTTACAGTTTATGTGATAATTACGTGTTATTTCAGGTCGTTATGGATAACGTACTTTGTTAGGTATTTCTAATGAAACTAAGGTTTAGTATTGTATTAATGGATGACTTAAGGTGTTTTCATATGTTTTATATGCTATGTGTAGGATTTGTGTATTTCGTATGTTTTGTGGGTGGGTTTTGTTTCTATTTATTTACAGGTGTTCGTTTTGGTGAGCAGATGGATTTTATCTCGTTTTTTTTTAAACAGGTAAATGTTTTATTACATTTCCTGACTTTTCGGGATTTTGTATCTTTTTTCTCGTGATTATTTTTCGTGTTTTTAATGGTTTCATTCTCCAGAGGATTGCGACGTGGGACTCTTATAAAACAGTTGTATTTTTTGCATTTTGTTGGGATGTTTAAACACTATATGGATTGCTTTTGGTTTTATTCCTGTGGAAAGAATCACCATGGAACATATTCTACAGCAGCAGAACCGTAAGTAAAAATTATATTTAATTTTGGGTTGGATTGTGTTATAGTGTACAATTTTGTTTAATGTCGTTTTCTTATGTCTTGTAATAATATATTACATTTATTTTTACATGACATAATATAACTACATTGAAAAAAATCGTATGTTTTGTTATGATTTGCTACGTTTTTAGGTATTGCTTGTTAAAGGATGGATTTTGCTATTAGGTCTAAGTATTCTAGACCTTCGATACTTGGGTACATTCTTGTTTTTTGCTGTAGGTATTCGTACATATTTAATGTTTGTTTACTTAGTTTAGGGACGATTTTAGAAAGAGATTGCTCTATTCTGAGTTCTTGGTAGCTTTGTTCTTTTTTTATGCTTAGGATTAGTTTATGAAGTGTTGGTTGTGTTCTTCCTAAAGTGGCTTGAAAGGCATTATGCCATCCTTCAACTGCGTTGTTAGTTTTTGCTTTCTGTGCTATTGTACTAGCATACACATTCCACCATGGAATTTGAAATTTAGGTTGTCTCCGGTGGCCTGAACCATGTAATCTTCCCACCCAGGTATCTTCAAAATAGTCTAAGAAGGGAGTTAGTTTTTTCTCATTGGTGCGGTAGAAAGGGCTGTCAAGTAGTAAATTGTGGTAGTTAGCTACTTCTGTTGTTGGCACATATGCCAATGCTATCAACTTTTTAATTTGATAAGCAAAGTTACTGTTTGTTGAATATTCAATGCTTAAAGTAGATTTTTGTAAGTGCCTCCATATACTTTGGTTGTAGTGATAATAACAACCTTGTATTGAGGTGTGGGGATATATTTTAAGGATAGCTTGAATCATGGCAATTTCAAAGTCAATTATTATTCTTTGTGGATAGTAATTATCTGTAAATTCTTTGATAGTTGTTAAGATTTCTACGTTGGTAGCATTAGTTTTATTTGGCAGCAGAGTATAAATTAGAGGGATATTTGTTTCTTGGTATTCACCATGGATGGTGTAAAGTTGATAGAAAGATTTGGGACATACTTTAAAAGTTCCGTCCATCATCCATGTTTCACATGATTTAAGTTTTTGCAAATTGCTATTTGTTGCAAAAAGTAAAATTCTTTTGTCATGACTGTGGTTATCATACATTAAGAATCTATCTTCGTTGTGTGTTATTGTATATTCAGGATATATTTTTATGTCTTGAAAACTTTCTGGGGTTGGTGGAGTTGGATCAGAAGCACGTTTTGTTTTAGCGATTAATCTTTTTAAGTTGGGGATTGAAGGTAACTGTCCTGTTACATGTTCTGGCACTTTGCTTAAAACATTTTTCAAAATACTAGTGCTTGTTTCTTGTGAGCCTGTACTAGCATCTCTCAATGTCTCTAGTGCTTCTCTAACTTCCACTTCTGTTACATTGGGCGGGTGGTTATGCTCACGTACATTTACAACATTGTTATCAACAGTAGTTGCTCTACCATAGCATGCACTTGAGTAATATTTACTACATTTCCAATGGGTCTTATTCCCTTTGATTCTTTCTTGGGTCTAGGTGTAACCCATGTAGCTCAGCATTATTTTCCCTTTTTGAGAAGTAATGAAAGTAGCTCCAGTTGCCATGTCTAAGGTAGATCTGTGGAAACATATATATGTATTTTTAATAAAAGTGAAAAACATTTATAGAGATGTGTATAAGGGCAGGAAAAAGTGTGAACACATACTTACAATGTTGCTTTACTGCTAATTCTTTAATTCTTCTTTTTCTTTCTGGAGTTTCTCTTTTTAATGTTCTGTAGTAGTGGTAAAGAATAATAAAAAAATGCTTTAGTGTTATAGTTGTTTGTTTTAACTTTCTGATTTTTAATACATACAGTGACTATACTTACTTGATGTAGGAGAAGATGTTGGTAGTGTAGTTGTAGATTGGTAGATGAAGTTAGTGTAATCTGTTGAAAAAAGATTATTTGTGTTATTTATTGTATTAGGATAATAGTAGTTTTTAACATATGAAGTCTATTGCACGTTTACTTTGCTAAATTTAAATATATTTTACAGCTTTCTAAGTAGAAATGGATAAGGCAGTTTATAATTGTATTTAATTATAATTTTCTGGTGGTTTTTGAAACGTTTTTGTATTTGTGTTTTAACACAAAAGAAGAACAGGTTTTAAATTAGGGAGTTTCGGTAGTTTTCGGTAGGTTAGAATGATAAATGAAATGGGACTTCACTTACTTGAATTGTAGTATGAAGTATTGTAGTTGTTGTCGTAGGTTTGTATTTTCTTCTCTTCAGCAAGGTAACCGTTTTTCTCCAAGTTTGGGCCAAAAAAGGTAAATTACGTTAAGTGTGTAATTGTTTTTATAGTAGTGAGTTAATTAATGGTAGCTTTTGATTGGTTCAATTAGATACATTTTAAAATCATTGGTTGAGAACATTATTTTGAATTTAAAAACCGTTATTTTGGGAAGAGTTTGTTGCATCAATAAGTGTTTGCTAATTAAAATAGTAAAATTCATTATATGTGATTTATTTTTTTATAATGAAAATTTAAAAATGTAGAAAATAGTGAAATGTGTTTTAAAATTATGCAATTGGAGTGTATGATAGTGTCAGTAAATGTATTTAATAGTAAACGATATAGTATATTTATATATAAATAAATAATAGGAATACTAAATACATATATGTGCGAAAAGTATTTTTTTCTAATAAATAATTATAAAAATGTGAATAATATGAAAGATTTGTGTATATTGTGTTGTTAATAATAAGACGATATTTTTTGTATATTTGTATAAGTAGAGAAGTAGTCGATGTTAGTGTAGTCGATATTAATGTAGAAGGTAATGTTATTTAAAAGAATGTCGATAATGTAGTAGTCGATATTTATGTAGTCGATGTAAGTGTTAACGATATTAGGGTAGTCAATAAAAAAAAAACGATATTTGTGTGAATCCTTGTTTAAGTATATGAGAACGATATTTTTGTAAACGATATTTTCGTGACGATATTTTTTTTGGACGATGTTTTTGTAATCGATATTTCATCATGGAACCCCCTCAGATGGTTAATGGAGATGAGGGGTGAGAATCCAAAGCTGTTGAGGTGGTCCATTTCCCTACGGGGGCTGGACTTCACGGTGGAACACCGCCCTGGTACAGATCGCGCCAATGCTGATGGTCTGTCCAGATTTTTCCGCCTTAGTGATGAGGACTCCCTAGGTCAAGGGTAGTTCTCCCCACATTTCAGCTAGAGGGGACACGTGTTAGACCTGACATCATTGGCTTGAGTCTCTCCTCCATTTTTTTTCTGTTTGCCTCCTCTGTTTACGATGTTTTTGCTGGTGCATTGCTTTGGGCACTGTGCCACTGCTGATCAGTCCCACAGTGCAAGTGCTCCCTATGTGAAATTACTGTATTGATTGAATTCCATGTTTGGCTTATTTGGTTTACTGTCAGCCCCTAATCTAGTGCACCAGGTATGCCAGGGCTTGTAAATACAAATGCTGCTCGTGGGATTGCAGCACATGTTGTGCCACCCACAAGAGCGGCCTAGTAAAAGTGTGTCTCCAGGTCTGCCATTGCTAGACCTACGTGCAGTCTGGTACTGTCACGCAGACTGCGCAAGTACACCTACTTGCCAGTCCCTAAAACCTTCCCTAAACTTCATGTTAGTCACCCCTATGGTAGGCCCACGGGCAGGGTGCATTGTAAGCATAAGGTAGGACAAGCCTGACTAGGTTGGCATGTCCTAATAGTGAATTACAGCCATATTCATTTTCACTATTGTAAGGTTACCTGCTCTCCATTAGTTAGAATGGGCTGCCAGGATTATTAATGCTATAATCCTAGCTGGCTCGGGAGCATGGTAAAATGTCGAGTTTGGTATCCCTGAACTCGGGGTTTAATAACGCATCCGTTGGTGTGGATGGTTTTTGGACTCTGGGTTTGAAAATAGCACTTTTAGAAAGTGCGTATTTTCTTGTGTAACTATTTCTGGTTTCTGCTGGTTTGGTGTGTGTGTGACAGGGGCTGGGTGGCTCCAGAGTTCTGAATGAGTCAGTGTGGGGTGAGTGGTGCATTTGCATTGAGAGTAGGGGGAGAGTAGTTCCTGATGGCCTGCCCTGCCTGATACAATGCTGGCTCCACCTCCTGCCGGGCGACTGATAGCTCTGCTCCTGCCAGTGACAATACTGGCTCCACCTCCTGCTGGGCGTCTGAGGACCCAGCCCTGCACAGTGAATGGGTCAGGTCCCTCTGCCTGGCTACACCCACAACAAACCCAGGATGAGGGGAATTCCCCTGCATGGACAAAGGGATCAAAGCCAAAAAGGGGTATAAGAGAAGGACCCCTGAACCAAGAATTTAGATCACTTCTGACAAGGAACCCTGAACCAAGGACAAGAAGCCTGCTGATCCAAAGACTTGCCTACCCCTTCTGCCAGAGTGCTGTTTGCTGGGGAGAATCCTGCAGTTGCTTCTTTATTTTTGCCAAGGAACCAGGAGAGAGGAACTGAATGTGTACTCTCAAACTTTGCTAAAGAAAATCTCCAAGGGCTGGAAGAGTCCCAGCCTCCTGTTGAAGTCACAGGGCTACCGGACTTCATTTTTTTGCTAAAAGTGCTTGTTGCTGGAACCTGAAAATCCAGCACCTCTGAAAGAATCCAGCAATCTCGACGCCGACGGACACCGCCGAATCCAGCTCGACATCGTGAGTAACGGCTCCAGTGTCCAGCTTCCTCAACGCCGGCCGCCGGGCCCGATCGACGCCAGTAGCGACGCCAGTGAGTAGCGAGTTCGGCTCCAGCTCCAAGTGACCCCGTGTCGGCACCGCCGCTGATAGCATCGACCGCGAGCCCTCTCGACGCCGTTAGCGCTGCTCACTCTTGCAACATCATCATCGACATCGACGACGACGCCGTATCCTGCTTCGCCTCGTGAGCGCTGCTCCTGCCTGACATCTGTCGATGCCGCTGCAGATCGCCCCGACTCCGAGGCCCGATCGACGCCGAAGACGCGACACCGGACATCTCGACGCCGCTGATCATCGTGTGCTTCGCTTTTCAAAGGTACTGTGTTGTGGGGGTCTGTTTCGACTCCAGGCTCGACGTAGCGCTCCTCGCGGTCGACGCCGAACTTTGGATTAACTTTGCCTCGACGTCGTGTGACTCCCGTGTGGGTTACATTGTTGCCAAGAACTGTGTTTTAAAGAAGAAGAGTTGCTTTTGATACTAAAGACTTTGTGCTAAGAAGAAACTACACTTGAACTATTATTTTTCCTTCCAAGAGTATTTATAAGATTGTGGTATATTTTTGTCGTTATTTGGTCTTGTGCTAAGCCTTATATAAAAATCCGTATTTTTATAATACTACTGTGTTGTGTCCATTTGTAGTGTATTCACTTTATTACTGTATGTGGTCATAAATGCTTAACGCACTGCCTCTGAGATAAGCCTGTCTGCTTTGCCAAGCTACCAAGGGGGTGAGCAGGGGTTATCTAAGTGTGTGATCCCCTTGCCCTGACTACAGGAGGTGAGTCCCTATTTGTCAGAAGTGTATGCTTCTGCCAACTAGAGACAGCCAAGTCTAACACTTACAGATTGGTAGGTGCTGGAAATCCCAAGCATGACTGGGTAAAACTGTGAGTTTACCTACGTTTGTACTTAACTTCCCAAGGTTAGGATACGCCTTAGGGTGCGTAGACCGCCTGGAAGTTCTTTTCCTTTTTTCCTTTTCTCTTTGGTCCTGATGAAAGCTTTGCGGAATAGAGCACCCTGAAAGCAGGAACATGTCGACCTTTTTAAAAAAGCACTAAGGACATAGTTGACTCTAATTGATCGCAATTAAATGTCCGAATCACTGTTTTTAATAATGACAATCTGACTCCTTATTAAATTTATTGCGGAGCACAGGTTGCCATTTTTTACTTTCACTCCTAACATTTTTTTCACCTTGTGTATAGTTGGAATCTGCTCCACTGTAACTCAGCTGTAGCAGCAGTCCAGGGAGACATTTGGTCTCCCTGGTAAAACCCTATGATGAAGCATGTCATCAACCATGTTGATGAGTGAGGGTTTTACTTTTACATTTTAAATATTCCACTATAGTTTGTTTCGTGTGTCTTCGTTAAGTATATCATTCTTCTGCACCTAATATGAAACCTACAGTCTCCTTTATTACGTGCACACTTAAATATTGGAATTGATGATTCCTCTATAACGCTTTGGTCACTCCTTTGTTGTTATTGAAATTGTTTTTTGTGGGGGACAGGAGTGTCCTTTATCCCTACATCTATTGTTGTTTTTGATAAGATGGAATAATGCCTTACTGAACAGTGCTGAAAATCCTCTACATGCAGCGCTAAGACAGGGAATATTTGCAAGCCTGAAGGGGAAGAGCGTTGTTTTCAGGAATTACGTGAGAGCAGCAGACTTCTTTGGAATTGGGCTAAGTGATGTAGGTTCTTTACCAAAACAAGCTTTGAAAATGCTAATTAAAAAGACCATTTACGAAGTCTGTCGTAAAAGAGATACAGCCTCGTGCTTAGGGCATTCCAGCAATGATGTAATAATTGGGAGCAGTATTTTTAAACAACCTCAACTGTATGTTGAATGGAATCTCCCCCATGGAGTGTGCAGAACTATCCTGTTGTTAATGATGAATCTGCTGCCCCTACGAATTATAAGAGGGGCGTGGGAGGGATTAGTCAAGCAGGAAAAACGTTGCCACATATGTGGAAACTGAGTACAGGATTTAAATTATGTTTCATTTATCTGTCCCTCATTACAACCATTACGACTTCAATTGCTGAGACCATTGTATTTAAAATATAAAGCTACAGCTTAGAAGGCACAAAATGTCCTCTGAACAAGTGTGTTTTAAAATTCATATTTTTTTTACTATTTTAAACATATGTTCAAGATTAACTAATGTGACGTAGTTGGCTGTGGTATGCCAGTATCTAATGATACAATCTGAACTACACCATCCTAGTTGGTTGGTTCTCAAAAGGATTATTGGAATAGGTATAGCACTTACGCACTTGCATTTTTGTGATCATCTATGCTGCTATTTAGACTGCATCACATAATGAATGAACTCTGCAGATTTTAGGCCATTCCTGAGTAAAATGTATTTTTTCTATTTTAAATAGAATCCATTACAGTATGTGTGATAGAAAGAACATCACCCAAACACTCATAACAAGCAGACAGGACTATGGAAACGCCCTCGACGCTGGAATCAACAAATACCTGCTACACAAACTCCAGACCATCCAGAACAACGTGGCCAGACTCGTCCTCAGCATCCCACGGCATGAGCACATCACCCAACACCTGCGAGACCTCCACTGGCTCCCCATCAAGAGAGTAACCTTCAAGCTACAAACCCATGCCTACAAATCCCCCACAACACCGGACGCCAAGACCTCAACGAAGGAGTCTCCTTCCAAGTACCCAAAAGGAACCTCCGCTCCGCCGACCTCGCCCTAACAGAGACCCCTCGCATCCACAGAACCAGAGCAGGCGGAAGAGCCTTCTCCTAAATCGCGGCAAAGGCCTAAGACGAGCTCCCGGTCAATATCAGATGCTCCCCTACTCTACACACTTTTAGGAAGATACTCAAGACCTGACCTTTCTACTGACTCAGATCTGCACCCCCCTCGCCCCCCTCCCAGTGCCTTGAGACCCTCACAGGTGAATAGCATGCTTCACAATTCCCTGATTGATTGATTGATTGATAATTGTACTATACTCGCATTTGCACTTTCAATTATCTTGTATGCTGTTATGAATGTAGTACGTACAATGAAATCTGTAACTCTTAGGCCTCTGCAGATACCTTGCAAGGGGTTTTCTCTGAGCAAAATCTGCTCTTTATTATATGTAGAATTTAGGGTTTTTGCATAATGTAGTTAAAGTTATTGGAGCATTTAAGGGTACAGTTTGATCTGCACTGTCTTTTATTTTAATTTATTTTAATAGAAAGGTGAAATTGGTCTAATATTTGTTTATTTGCACATTTAGTCTTAGAATGCTGCTTGTATCTTGTACTATCCAACAGAACTGATGACGTTGTGCTTTTGTATATATTTTATTTTGTTATTGTTATTTTAGCTCGGGATGATCTGAGATGTCAGATCCTTTTATTTGTATACTTTTATGTGGAACTCTCAGGAGCTCCAAATCATAATAAATAAATTGATATGGGTCCAGCTGGAAAACACAGTCCCCTCTTGGCATGCAGGTTGCTCCTCCGAACAGAAAGTAGACAACATGTGGGTGCTTCTGTAAGGGTCCCACTGGGAACAAATTACACCTGGACAAATTCAGCATGTTTCACTGCGGCCAGCCCGGATCCTGGATCTGGCTCAGAAAGAGCTACCGGATCTGGCAGGATCCTCCTCATTTTCTACACTGCTTCCAACCCAGTCTGTTGATTTTTCTCACAATGCCCCATACCTTTCAAAGCATGTATACACTTTCGGGCTTATTTACGAGCCACCTGAGCTGCCGGAGCATTTCCTTTTGTTGACGCTCCTGCTGCACAGATTATAAATTCATATCTATGAGGCCATGTAATACGGCCTCATAGATATGGAGTAAGGCAAGACAGAGTAAATCCCTGCATTGCTTTACTCTGCACTCAGGAGGCGTTCCAGGGGCGTTGCAGTGGGGTTTCTGCCCCAGATTTGAAAAATAATGTAAACCTGGGGAAGCACCAAATGCTTACTCCTCTCGAGGTGAGGCATAACAAGGAGAAATACATGTATTTCTCCTAATTTTTCCCTCTTTGTATGTGTGCTGCACACACAAAGAAAGAAGGAAATGCCGCTTAGGAATGTTTTTGTGCAGGAAAGTGGCCCTTATTTATTTATTTACCAGTCCAAGATTACAACTCCACCTCAATCGCAAAATAAAAAAATAAAATACATTGTGTAGCGAAAGCTTTTATCACTGCAAAGTAGCACAACAGCAAATGGCAGCTGCACTGGGCCCTCCAACAAAAATAAAAATGAAATTAAAAACAATCCTGTCTGCAACTAAGGAACCCTTGCAGCATAGTACAAGGGTGTTCGTGCTATGCAGCCCATTGTGCACCACCGCAGGGAGAAAGGACAGGAATGTAACACGGTTAATTCCTACCCTTTCACATTGGCATATGGCAGCACAGCAAGGTGAACTTGCGTGCTGCCCCACACCAAAACCCCATAAATAAACCCCTTTGTCTTTTACAAGACTAAAACTGCCCAGCTTTTAAAACACAGGTCATTTTAAAGTTGCCTGAGTCATTACCAGGGCTACTTTTATTTTGGTTCCCTGTGCTGTTTTGTCTCCCAGTCTGAGCTTGAGCACATTGTTTGTTGGGCGATGTCATGGCTGACCTCTCCCAAGTCCCTCCCAGAAGTGCCTCTCCCCTAGGGTGACCAACTGGCATGGGTGCAATTTCAGGACGGTGAGTGTAAAAATCCAGGACAAAAATTCAGGACAGGAGGTCAAAATTGAGGACATAAGGTAATTTTTAAAGACACATCAGAAGACTTTGTGCAATAGTATATGAGTAAGTAAGTAGACAACCACTTAAGTACAAGTGAAAAGAAGTTTATATTAGGTTGAGACAATTGTGCACTTCATGTTTCTTCAGTATGAGCACAGCTTTGAGCAAGCCAGCCTCCCAGGGAAATGCTCGATGCCTGGTCCGGCCAGTCCGGCCTTGCTACCACCCTCCAATGGTGCCCCTCCTCTTCACGTAGACCCTGTCTCATGTGTATTTAATTTCTTTTATAGTGCTACTCATCCCAAGCAAGTAGAAGAGGATGTCGGAGTGTGTTACATCACACATATATTATATAGAGACAATGACTCATATAAATATGAAAGTCAATCTACAAGAAATGTACTTAAGATAATGGGTGACACAAGTGTTATCATTCTTTCACCCATCATTCAGTCTTTCACCATTCATTCTGTCCTTCCATCTGTGTGCCCATCCATATCAATATTTAACCATTTGCGAACCTATCCATCATCTATTCATCCATGCATCCATCCATCTGTACACTCATCCATCCACTCTTCCTCTCATCCATCCATTCACTCATCCATCCAGACATCTACCCTATCACACATCCAGTCATCCTTTCACTTACTCATTCATCCACCCAGTCACTCGTCCTTCCAACCATCCACCCTTTCAGTCATCCATCCATCCATCATCCCTTTCTCTCTCCATCCCTTTCATTTAGCCATCCATCCTTCCATCGACCCATCCATCAAATCACCCATTCATGAATCCATCCATTGACCCTATCACTCCTCCATCCTTTTACTCATCAATCCATCCTTTCTCTCATCCATCCACCCTTTCACTCCTTCCCTCATCCATCCATCCATCCTTTCCTCATCCATCCACCCTTTCACTCATTCATTCATCCATCCACTATTTAGCTCATCCATCCACCCTTTCACTCATCCATCCATCCTTTCTGTCATCCATCCAACCTTTCACTCACTCATCCAGCCTTACATCCACCCTTTCACTCATACATTCATCCTTTCACTTATAAATTCATCAAACCATCCATCAGTTCACTTATCCATCCACCCATTCACTTGCCTGTCATTCACCCTTTCACTCATCCATCCATCATTTCACTCATCCATCCATTCACCCTTTCACTTATCAATTCATCAATCCATCCATCAGTTCACTTATCCATCCACCCATTCACTCGCCTGTCATCCACCCTTCCACTCATCCATCCATCATTTCACTCATCCATCCATCCTTTTACCTGTCCATCTACCCTTCCACCTATACATCCATCCCTTCACCCTTTCTTTCATCCCTTCCCCCTTTCTCAAATCCATCCAGCCATCCACCCATCCCTTCACTTACTCACTCACCTACCCTTTCACATTTATTATTAGCTGAGCCTTTGTTTGCAGAGTTGCAGGCAGAAGAGGCCCATCAAGTACTTTACCCCTGCTATAGTTCCTAAAGCAAGTGGTGGGGACGGGGAAGGGCTCACTATGCCCCTATACATAGGCTATCAGAAAAAGTGGAAGTCATGAGTCATGCATGATGCACAGTGCCACTGTGACATGGTGTTGTTTCCGGACCTTTAAGTGGAATGAAAAAACTGGGGGTCTCTCCAAAGGGGGTGTTAAAATGTAATTAAGGGCATGCCTTAAAAAAACTGGGGGGCTCTCTCCAAAGGGGGTGTTACAATGTAATTAAGGGCATGGCTTAAAACCTTGAGCTAAAAATCTGTGCTTAAAACAGTGTGCCGCCCGACTGGTAATTTGCTGCTTCTATCATTGCATCCATATATATAGCACAACAAGTAGTGTTACACCTACATGCTAGAACTATTGGCTTTGTCAATGGTTGCTAGTTGCATGAAATAAAAATAGCAGCAAAAATGGCTTTGTTGAATATAACATTGAAAATGCGCCTGTTTTAAAATTATGAGACAGTGAAAGACCCATAACCCTTTTTAGGTCGAGGACCGTAGGCTGCGCTTGCGCAGTCTCGGTCAGCGAAGTAATGTTTTCTGGAGTAGGGCTTGAACCCGCCCCTCTTCTCCATTGGCTGGCTTCCTAAACGGAGGCCAACCATTGGCGGAGAGGGACGTCACTCTGTTCAAGCCCCGTCTTTTTCCGATTCGGGGCGTCTTTTTTAGCTTCTTTCTTGTTTTCTTTCTCTCCTCTTTCCATTGGCTGGAATTTTACCTTCCAGCCAATGGGAAGAGGAGAGAAAGAAAACCACGCCCCCGAATCAGAAAATTACGCTGCTTTCTCCAAGGCATTTCTGCTTTGCCTCGGAGAAACATGGTGGTGTCCCGGTGCCCCCAGCTGGTCTCCGACATGGTTTTGTTTGAGTCAGGGGCTTTCTGGTGTCTGCTGGAGAAACTTCAAGACAACATGATTGTGTGCTGGGCTCAGGGGGAGTTAATTGTCTGCTAAACGCCCTGCCTCCATTCAAGGTTTTGTTTACCGAACAAGAAAAAAACACCAAGGACTCTCGGCTCAGCTGCCTCGGGCATGAAACTTAAATATTCTTTTTTGTTTCGGAAAAGATATTGAATTTCAGGACGCGGGATTAGGAAGAAGAATTCTAGAGGGCTGCTTTCTCGAAATACAAGGAAGCCAAGGCAGCTGGCAGGGATTAGGGTGAGCTTGTGTCTGCCCTTTCAAACGGATTCAATTTTATTCTTACAAGACATTGTATCTGCGCTTTTCTGGGGGAGGCCGTCCAGCCTTCGAAGTGTTCATTTGACCGATTATCAAGTAATGGCAGGCGGGTCCCGAAGTTCGAGGGATGTCTGAGGTCTGGCTACAGATGGCTTGAGCGGGTGCAAATCAGAGCTTGCGTCAACACGACAATGACAATGTAGCAAGCAATGTACGAAGTGGCTTCGGGTCAGAACTCTGCAGCCACGAGTTTATATTGTTGATGTTTCACTTTCAGAATAATTAAACAAAATATAATCGACGCGCTTGTCCTATTCGTGTGTACAATTAATGCATTTTTCACGTCAAGTGATTGTCGCTTTGTTTACATCGATAAGAAAAGGTTGACAGAATATTAAATGCCAATATTTCTGTATTTATAATTGTTTCCAAAAATTAGATTTTTGAGGAGCTGTGAAGCAAGGATAATTCAATGGTAAAACAAATAATTTTAAAATGTTCCTTTTTACTTTGTTTTATTAAGGGTTCCATGCGTGGCACTGTGTTTTCACTTTGACTTAGTGTAAAGTGTGATATAGTAGAATGTGTCTGGTAGCATGGCATCAGCCTTTTAAAATTACACATATCAATGAGCTAAACAAAACGTTGCACCCTTTTTATTGGCTCTCTTTCAGTGCACTTGCCGTCTTAACAATCTAAATGCAGTAAGTACCGACAACACAAGCACGCTTTACAAGCAGGCAGCAGTTCAGAAGGGCGTTGTCAACTGAACCTTACCTGTGAGTGGCAGCAGGCGTTTCTGCTATTTGTAGCGCCTCATGAATGTGAACGTTATTTGAGGAGCTGGAGTATTTAAACATTTCGGCTCTTTAGTGCTTGTTTGTGGCTCTTGTCGAGACTTTTGAGTTTACCTTACGGACTCACACTTCTGTGTCAAGCAGTGCGGGCCGCCCTGTCTCTCTGCAGCCCCCCTCTCTTCTGCAGGTTTGCTTTGCCCCAGCGGTGCTTTCACAGCAGAGGCGGGAAGGGGGCTCTATGGCTTCGGCTTTTCCAACCAAGGCCGCAGCTCTCCTGCTGGCAGCTGGCTTGCATCTGACCGAATTCACTCTAAACCGTGGAAAGCATTTCAGGCCCAGCAATTAAACGGCAAAGGGGTTAAACAAGCAAACTCTGGAGTCAATCGAACCCACATGCATGGCGGAGTGAACCCGAAGTTCGGAGATTCATTACTTTGCTTCATAAAACTGCGAGTCTTCGGTCCCCGCGAGGCTAGGTCAGGCGTCGGCCGGAGGGACACCTGCGCAGCTTGCACCAGGAGAGGTGGTGTGACAAGACCAGGCAGTTCATGCACACGCTGTATACACACCTGGACTCAACTCAGCGGTGCGGCCAGCGGTCTGTGGAAAGCAAATATTCTCGTCTCATCACAGAATTATTGAGAGACCCCCCCACCCCCATCTTAGATCAATAACATAAACACAAGGAGAATTAACGAGAGGCGCTAAGTGAAGGTGCCTGCAAAACATTCAATGTACAAGGTTCTACCTGTGATCGAATTGTACATTTCGACACACACACACGCAATACTCCTGAACTATCTCCCTTGTCAGCCATATGTGCTCTTTTTATTTGCTTCTGCGCACTCAGCTGGAGTCTGCAATGCACTCTTGGATTGCGGAGAGCTGTAAATACTTTAAGAAGCAACACAACCTTGCAAACATGTTCTGCATGCATGCCTGCTAAGTGACCCCATGTCACGTGTCAAACCCTAAGCTACTTCCGACTGCTTAGCCAACAGCACTTTTAGTGCTGTGATTTTTAAACCCAAGTTAGGAATGAAAAATGCAAAACCTTGAGTCTCAAAATGAGAAGTCGTTTTGGATAAAGACATGGGGCAGTGTGGCAGTCATCACCATATGACTGCATGGAGCCATCTGCTGGGACCATTTGCCCTTATTGTTACATTTCTATGAGCTCAAAATAAGCATTTTTGCAAAATAAATATTTTGAATAAAAGAGCATTGTATATATACGGTAACTTTTTTCCCTAAAACCATTTCTAACAAGCATTGGCAAAGCCATAAAGTCTCGCTTTATGAACCTTTTGGATTTGCTTCTTTTTTTTTAACTCAGCTGTGAAGCATCAGCAAGAAATAAAAAGCAAAGTTAACAAAAAAAGGAAAAAGCATGGAAGCTTGGCTTCTGCTGGTATACGCATCCCTTTCTATGAGCGCCAACTGAATGAGGTATGCACGCAGGCCTAGGGAAGGACGCAGGCCCAATTTTATTTATTTACCAGTCCAAGATTACAACTACACCTAAATCGCAAAATAAAAAAATAAAATACATTGTGTAGCGAAAGCTTTTATCACTGCAAAGTAGCACAACAGCAAATGGCAGCTGCACTGGGCCCTCCAACAAAAATAAAAATGAAATTAAAAAAATATATGGACGGTCAGGTAGTAGGGGAGCAAGAAAGGAGTGAAGGGAAAGTAATAGACAGTGGGATAAAAAAGTTATAAAAGCCAAGCAGGTTTGGACAATGCCCCTTCGCTGTGCTTGCTCCCCTGTCCCCTCGCTGTGCTTGCTCCCCTGCCCCCTCGCTGTGCTTGCTCTCCTGCCCCCTCGCTGTGCTTGCTTTCCTGCCCCCTCGTTGTGAGTGTTTTTTCTGGCCTCTGTTCCCTCGTTGTGAGCATTTTTTCTGGCCTCTGTTCCCTGTGTGTGGCTGTGTGTGTGTGTGTGTGTGTGTGTGTCTGTGTGTGTGTGTGTGTGTGTCTCTGTGTGTGTGTCTCTGTGTATGTGGCTCTGTGTGTGTGTGGCTCTGTGTGTGTGTGGCTCTGTGTGTGTGTGTGGCTGTGTGTGGCTCTGTGTGTGTGTCTGTGTGTGTGTGTGGCTCTGTGTGTGTGGCTCTGTGTGTGTGTGTGGATCTGTGTGTGTATGTGTGGCTCTGTGTGTGTGTGGCTCTGTGTGTGTGTGGCTCTGTGTGTGTGTGGCTCTGTGTGTGTGGCTCTGTGTGTGTGTCTGTGTGTGTGTGTGTGTGTGTGTGTGTGTGTGTGTGTGTGGCTCTGTGTGTGTGTGTGTGTGGTTGTGTGTGTGTGTGGTTGTGTGTGTGTGTGTGTGTGTGGTTGTGTGTGTGTGTGGGTGTGTGTGTCTGTGTGTGTGTGTGTGTGTGTGTGTGTGTGTGTGTGTGGCTCTGTGTGTGTGTGTGTGTGGCTCTGTGTGTGTGTGTGTGGCTCTGTGTGTGTGGGGGGTGCTCTGTGTGTGTGGGGGGGGGCTCTGTGTGTGTGTGTGTGTGGCTCTGTGTGTGTGTGCGTGGCTCTGTGTGTGTGTGTGTGTGGCTCTGTGTGTGTGGCTCTGTGTGTGTGGCTCTTTGTGTGTGGGGCTCTGTGTGTGTGTGTGGCTCTGTGTGTGTGTGTGTGTGTGTGTGTGTGTGTGTGTGTGTGTGTGTGTGTGTGTGTGTGGCTCTGTGTGTGTGTGGCTCTGTGTGTGTGTGGGGGGGCTGTGTGTGTGTGTGTGTGTGTGGCTTTGTGTGGCTCTGTGTGTGGGGGGGGGGCTCTGTGTGTGTGTGGCTCTGTGTGTGTGGGTGGCTCTGTGTGTGTGGGTGGCTCTGTGTGTGTGGGTGGCTCTGTGTGTGGGTGGCTCTGTGTGTAGGTGGCTCTGTGTGTGGGTGGCTCTGTCTGTGTGTGTGGCTCTGTCTGTGTGTAGGTGGCTCTGTGTGGGTGGGTGGGTGGCTCTATGTGAATGACTGTGTGGGTGGCTCTGTCTGTGTGCGTGGGTGGCTCTGTCTGTGTGTAGGTGGCTCTGTGTGGGTGGCTCTGTGTGAATGACTCTGTGTGAATGGCTGTGTGGGTGGCTCTGTATGTGTGTGTGGGTGGCTTTGTGTGGGTGGCTCTGTGTGGGTGCAAATGCAATAGGTCTCGCATTTGCGAGCAATTAAGCTATTGGCATTGTAAATGACAATGCTATTTCTTTATATGTTTTAAAAACCAAAACATAAATAAAAATAATGCCATGAGCAATGCCAATAGCTCTAACTTTAACAATGCTGGGACCATTGCATTGTAAATGCTTGTTTTAAATCTTGTTTCACCACCTTTTCATGAACTGGATTGTCACCTAGCAGCAGCATGGGCGTTTTTGTTAATTTCTTCCACCTGACTGAATGCCCTGCCCTAGACTGAGGCTGGAGGAGGCCCATCACATGCTGTACCAGCCCAGACTGACGCATACAGAATGACAATAGACAGGCTGGGGCTGCTCTTGTGATCCGAGGAGTGGGGGGTGCCCCATCAGGGAGCTGAGGCTTCTGGCAGGGGGGCAGGGATGTTCCCCAATGCCCAAAATCACGGACCAAAGGCGTCAGTAAAAGGGATCGTCATTAGGGTGACCAGACGTCCTGGATTTGCCCGGACAGTCCTGGTTTTTCTCCAGCTGGCCCGGGATATTTCGGCAATTTTGGCTCATGTCCCGTTTTTAGAGGGGGTCGGCTGAAAACAATGAGAGGCCCTTTTTTGGGTGTTCTAAAGCTATGCTAGTTAGCAGCTGTGATAAGTAAGCAATTTGATTAACAGGCATGACGTTGGTTGTAGATATTACATTTTATTTATTGTCTTTATGCATCTGTGATCCTATGTTGATGAGAGTTGTCATTCTGCGCTAATCAGTGGATGAAAAATTGTAGTCCTTCTATTTTCCCAAAATGTCCCAAATTTTGGTTCTCAAGATCTGGTCACCCTAATCGTCAGGGACAACCGATGTGAGATCCAAATTAGGGAGGGCCCGTGAAATCTACGGATGGTTGGTCACCCTCCTCTCCCCCGTCCTTGCTGCCTGAGAGGCTGCGGTCACCCACCGGCTCCGTTGGGGGAACTTTCTTCCACCCACAGGGCTCCAGTACCACTGCAACCTCTGTTCTCTGGGGATGTCTAGCGCCTCGAGCAGGGGCGGCCTTAGGCATGTGCAAGCTGTGCACCTGCACTGGGCCACCAAACCCCAGGGGCCACCACGCCAATATATATCCTTAATATAATAATCCTGAGGATAGATACATATTTGCGTGGCGGCCCCTGGCAGGGATTTGGCGGCCTCCGGTTCTGTTCCGCTTCCAAACACCCTGACCCTCCCCCTCTTCACTGGCCTCCCGCTCCGACCCACCGGGACCCCCTCTTCTGGGGCCCCCTACCTACGCTCCCTGCCCAGGGCCACCATGAGCCTAGAGCCTCCCCTGCCTCGAGGCACTTAAAGCGTTAAAGAAGGTGCCCACCTTAAGGCGGTGGGTGATCTGTGCGCATTTGTCTGGCGGGCACTGGTGGGTGCCTGGAGCGGGCATGGCTTCCTCCGTCCCGGCTGCTCAGCGAACCTTCTGGAGCGCACCTGGGCTCAGTGCCAGCCTCAGACGTGGCATGCATGGTTCCCGGTGGCTTTGCTCATTCGCTGTCCCCGGCCGTGGGCGTGGACGGGCGAGGCGCGGGTATTATGAACTGGTGCCCGCTCTCGGCTCACTCCTGCAGGTGCCGAGAAGAGAGGTGGCCAGGGTCTGTGCCAATCCTGGACATGAGCGCGCGGGAGGAATGGGGCCCCCTGGACCCCGGGACTCTGGAGGCCTTCCTGGAGAAACAAGTCCTGATCCGCAGGGAGGACACTTCCCGGGCCCTGAGGGGGGTGCTGGCGACCGTGGAGCCCCTCCTGCAGCGGGTCCATGCCCAAGATCACAGGTTCTCCTCGGTTGCGTTGAGGTCCGGCAGCTACATCGAGGGGCTGAAGGTGTCCGCGCCCGACGAGTTCGACCTGCTGGTGCCGCTGAGCGGGCTCCCGGCCCTCTGCACGGTCCCGGCGTGCTCCCTGTGGGGGTTGAGTGAGCAGCCCCCCGATGCTTCCTTCCAGGCGGTGCTCGTCAGCAACGGATGGGGCGGCGGAGCGGGGGCCGCGAGCGTGCAGGACTGGGTCACTCCCGTCCACCAGCAACAATACTTTTCTCTTGGTTATTATTCCTATATCGATGTGATCATGCTGATCCCTGGCCGAGTGATGGAGCGCTTCAAAGCGCTGGTCCGTGACGTCAGCAGCTCCGGGGCAGGTAGGCGCTTAAGATTTAAAGCCATGCGCAAAAGGCTTGCAGGATCCTGTCGGCATAGGTGCGATATTGCCATACTTTCTATTTTAAAATGCTTGTGTTTTCACTTTATTACTGTTAAGTGTTGCAGAAATACTTTAAGCCTGAAAGTATTTGCGCAACACTTAAAGTTTAAGGCCTGACTGCTTTGGTGCCGGGCCACCAGCGGCTTAAACGCACGTTCTTTTAATGACTTTTTTCCTTCTCCCTGACAAGGATTGTGGCTGTTCCTTCAGAAGGGCTCTCACCCCCTCAGCCCACACCCAATTTACCTCCGTGGGTTTGTTAATAGTGCTCGGCCTGGAGAAACCAGAGGGCAGGTGAGCTTTAGTTTTTAGGTCGAGCATTCCAGACCTCTTGTTTCTACTTCTTTGTGGGCTTCAGCCCCGCCCACTGCTTTTAACGCTATCCTGTCGGTGTCCTTTATAAACTCTGGCCTCATTTTGGTTCTTTTGCTCTTTGTCCCTCCTTTCTCTGGGTTGTTCACCCCGTCGGGAGCAGCGCCTCACTCCTCGCACCCTTCCCCATGTGCCATTTAGCTCATGGAAAAGGGACTACGTTTTACTTAGTGTTAGAGCACCCCCAGGGGCAATAGATGTTTCCAGTTGATCTTTATTAGGTCGAGTGCACACGCGCTGCTCTGCGAAGAGCTGGGGTAGTTGAGTACGGAGAGAAGCTTCGCCCACTCCCCCGCCCCTATTTTTCATAGCCTTTTGAGTTTGTTCTTTGTCAATGCTGTCTTCTGATTCATTACGAGGCGTGTTAGTCCCTTGTTAGTACAACCATGTCATCACTTGTATCCTATATACGCACAATAACCCTAATATTAAAAAAGGGGAGTGAACCAGAGGCTACGGGGCAGTCAACGTAAGCTGACCTCCAAGTAACATGTATCACACAACCAGAAGCTACCCTGGATCGGTGTCTGATTCCTAAAGAAGGTAGCTGCGCACTACGCCTATTCCCTATGTGTTGTTGGGCATCTCAAAAAAAATGTAAGGACTGTCCTCACACACCACCAGGTGTCATGTTTCATCCTTGGCAGTCTTCGCTCTGAAACCGCGTTTAATAGAGAGTGGGGCTTCACCTGTAGACAGGGAGGCACTTTCACAACTAAGTGGGGGCCCGTTCTAGGAAAGTGAGTGAGTGGTTTAAAAATCGATGCAAATACTACATGAAAACTGTAATTGCGCAGTATTTGCTCAATATTAAAACTAATAGAGGGGACTTGTGGGTTTAGTACCCCCATCCCCATCAGTGTCGATGTTTCTGCCATCGTGGCCAGGAGGGTCCATGGCATTCACCAGGACGCGTGAAAATGGGCCCCCTTTCTAGTCTCTAAATGACTAAGATGAATCCACTTAAGTAGGTTGACCTTTGTCAGTCTCTACTATGAGACTTTAAACCCCGGATTAGGGGTAGGGATGTCCCATGGGAAGAAAAGGACTTGCCATGCGGGGAAGCAACGAGGACATCACGTAGGAGCATCGCGAGGGACACACCTTGAGGCAAGTGTGACTACAGGGGTCCCTCAAGTCCTTTTCTTCCCATGGGACATGGACGGGGGATTTTTTGCTTAACTGAAGCAACCTGTAACATGCCCTCGGTTCCAGATTGCACATACTTTGCTGAGTTTACTGACATTTGCACAGACCTTTTTGATTGCTCAACCAAGGCAAACACATTAATGGTGTCAAATTTGGTTTGAAGGACTGTATGTATTGTGCCCACTATTGCCATCACCGCACCCTTTCTTGGCGTAGCAATGTACTCAGCCCACCAGGCTTGCTTAACTGCAGTCCGATCTCAGGTGCATACCACCTGCTAACCAGCTGTCACCCTTGGTGCTTGAACCAGCAATAGACCTAGTTCACTTAGTTTTCCCCGGAATTGACTGCCCTCCATCAAATACAAGCTGGGTTCGGATTTCATGTTGGAACATTTTTACCCCGCATAGCCAGAGAGTCTCGCGTATTATAAATCCAATGATAATGTCGGAATCAAGATTCCCAGTTTCATGTTTTACCACAAACCACCTTTTGTGGGGCCGCTGGGACCCCTCTACCTCCCTGCAAGTAACCTCGTTACTTAATACAAATCCCTTACTGCACTTGCCTGTCACTCAAAGACAACTGGCCACAACATGATGCCCTGCAGCTCGGCGGAGAAGATGCTTGAGCCAAACGTACCCCAGTCCGTGTTTTCAGAATTTACACTTTATGGAGGCTCCCGTTCGTGTGCAGTTTGTGTCAATGTCCTGGCAAGGCATACCCAACAGCCTGTTCAACCACGGTGACTATCCTAATATGATGTGTAAAGGCTCAACTATCCAATGAGCTTAGAACTATGTGACATTAGGACCGGGAGTCATCTTGTACTTGCCATGTATCACTCTTATCTTACAGGAATTTAGCCTGTTCAGTTTATCTGTGGTGTTTGCCCCCTGACTTCCCCGGCTGCTTACTGCTAACCACGTGAGCAGCTGCTGACGTTAATGAGGGAAATCTCCTAGTTGCAACTTGACTTATACACCGCCCGCCTTAATGTGCTACGTTGTAGTCAACGAAGTACCTAAATTATATCTCTTCCCCTTGAAAAGATACAATAAACCCCCTGGGTCATGAGAACCGTTATAAGCACAACGTTTTAACATGGACATCCTCTAAGTGAGAATGGTTCTACCCAGCCTTAACACCAGAGATACTCATGCATTAAACCCACAGATATACCTTTGAGGTATTCTAACCTGCCCCAGAATCTGCTTCCCTCTGCTCCTGAACTGGAACCTACTGCCTGGAGGTACAACCCCTCTGCCCCTGAAACTCTCAATGATATCAGCTGGCTGAAGCTATGATTCAATGCATTACATTTGTTAACCCAGGCCTGTTGAAAGTAAATGTTATTCCTTTATTCGGAGTCTGGGTGAACTTGGGGTGGGTGGGGTTGACTAATACCTGCCTTCGAAGAACCGGTTTATTGTTTTAACCAATTTATGATCTACGTGCTGCATAAAACTGGCCCTTCAGATCTCTGACTCTATCCAATTAAAGCATAAACCTGTGGCTTTGCCTAAGAAACCTGTATGTATGTGTCTTTGAATGCACCATCACCCTGAAAGGTCTACTGGCTCGGAATAACAGATGTCTGTTGATACTCAACTTACTGGTAGTCATATTATCGACCTCAAGAGGCCGAAAGGCTAGGTGAACCTGCTGGGAGCTGCCCCTGTGACCAAGGGTAAAAGACGGTCCCCTACCGGGTATGTAATATTCCTAATGCTTTCGTCTGTCTAAAGCAAGGAATGCCCACACTTGCAGCACTCAATCCCTCCCGAATCATAATTGTTTGCACTGGCAAGGTTAGCCTAGGTGATTGTTCCGTTGAGGTTCTGTATGGGGCCTACTTCACACTTAAAGAAATGCGTACTATCTTGAAGGAGGTGATGCCCGTTTGAACTGGCGGCTACTAATGTTACTTACGCCGCCGGCATATAATAGGCTCAGAACAGAGTGCACTTGCTCTGTAGTCCTCTGGATTCTTGTTTGGCATTCCTTTATGCCCAGATACACCTAGGTCACTGCTTCAATTCTGACATGATGGGACTGTGCAAGACTGTAATGAGTCTACGCCTACACAAGTCACCCCAACAGTCAAGTTGGCCCTGACGGACCTAGTGTTCAGGTGCCAGATTTGGAAAGGGCCTTGCCTTCGCTTGCCGCCCCCTGGGGCAAACACAATGCCTGTGCACTGGCCGCAGCGTGGCGATGCCCACACATTGCATCGAGCGCTTGGTCAAATTCAGTTACCAACTCCAACTACTTAAACCTACACCGTGACAATAGTTCATCCACCAAACATGCACCTGAGCTCCCGACTGCTCACTCTCCCACTTAAAATGCCTCCACACTGGCAGCATTACAGGAGGTCTGAATCCGAGTGTCGCCCTGGGGTGAATTATCTAGATAATGAGAATGCCTCCAAAGGTGGCTTCCTATAAGACATGGAATGCTTTGAGTATCACCAGCGCTGTCAAGTGAACCTCTCACGCCTAACAAAGCCAACAACTGCACCCACCGAAACCAACTGCTCCAAGTGCACAGCACCAACAGCGCCACCCCGTGCCTATTTGTGATCAAGGATCTCTGTATGTCCTAATTAAAAGAAACTGACTACAACGTTCACGCTATTTCATCGAAACTTTCAACATTTTGAGAAACTAAGCACTGCTGCTTTAAAGTATTGCTGTGTCATTCCACAAACAAAAGCAAGATTTATCTATGGTCTGCATCACAATAAGATTGCATTCCCTTACGAGGACAGGGAGGGGTTGGGGGGTGGGTGGGGGGTCGGATAAAACACAAGATACCACATTGTAGATAGCATAATTAGCATGCCTTCCACCTATTCAAATGTGCCACCTGCCGGGTTAACAATATTTAGTTGTGCACTTGCTCTGTCTTTGTCGTTGGATTAACAGACTTAAGCTGAAATCTGTGCTTAGTATAGCGTGCCGCAGAGTTCCGCCTCTTTTGTCATTGCCTCCATATATATAATCAACACGTAACCTTACACCTACAGCAAGCCAGGGCCCTTGACCGTGTCAATGGTAGCGAGTTGTATAAAGTAAATATGAATCCCCCTCAATCTAAACCCCACACAAACCCCCAGCCTACACGATTGAGTTCTTTCGCATATATAAGCTTACTAACCTTACCCGGCAAAACATTACCGTTGCACCCACTTGCACGGTCTTCTCTGAGACAAAACTATGACAACGTGCTGTGTAAAGAAACCTTGAGGAAGGCTGGATGAACGTCTGCCCTTCCGGTAGCCCAGAAACTAGATATCCTGGTATTTGAGGGTATTACCTGTAAACTGAAATGTTATGAACAGTAAGGCGAATACCAACCGTGCTGCAATCCGCCCAAATGAGTTTACAAAGGTATCAAAATTAGAGCGAAGGTGTATGCTTTGGCAAGTTCTGTGGCTTTGCCTCTGGGTCATTAGTTGTTGGGGACGCTGAATAATATTCTAGCACAGCAGGTGAAGATGAGGTATTAAATAAGTGGTTGATTTAAACAAACTCTCCAGCTAAACTTAGTAACGTTTCGCACTCACCTCCATGCCCTATTAGAGTGAATACATACCCCTACCATAGTATCTTTTCCTTGAGTTAATTTGTAACTAGTATGTATGTAACCAACAACTAGTATCTGTATTAACTTTTGTGCTTCTACCATTCGTATGTGAATTAGGGCTTTTCTACTTGTATCTTGGATGTAATGCATGTCGCTGAAGTCTCTATTCAATGTAACTGGTCTTTTTTTTTAATTTTTAATTTTTAGTCCTCATCACGCAAAGTTTCAAATAATAGAGTGTTATAGCAATTTAAACCACCGAGAGAGAGCCTTTCTGGCTACCTGTACCTTCCATGTCCCTTCCCCGGCACTAGGATCACTCCTTAATCTCTCTTAAGCAGCTTGCCCACTCCATTCACAGGCCATAACCTGGACCCGCCACTCAAAACTATTGATGCGCTTAATCATTGGACCTCTTAGTTTGCCGAATCATGGTTTCTTATGCTCTTTCCGCCCAGTATTGTTCCCAATTATTCCAAAACTCCAGCCTTTTACTGTATGCCCCTGCTTTATCCAGTTTATTTATTCTAATAAGTGAATTTAACCACTCTTCTACTGTGGGGGGGAGGGGGTTAACCCATATTATGCAAATTTCACGTCTAGCTGCTAACACCATCACAATAGTAGATTCCTAAGCCTTTTATTAAGGCTAGAAACCCCCGTGTCCTCTAGTTTCACCCCAAAAAGAATCAAATGGGCGCTCACCTGTATTTCTTGTTTGAGGACCTCGGAGAGGAACTTACCTACATTATCCCAGTTGGATCTGAAGTGCGGGCACTGCCAAACATATGGATGTCATCCACTCTCTCTTCACTGCATTTGGGGCAACTCCTTATTCTCCCTTTGTTGATTTTCGATAGCCTCTTGGGTGTCCAATACGCTCTATGCAGAGTGAACAAGAAGTTTTTTTTCAAGGTTGCGGATTTAATCACATCCCCACATGCAGCCGCAGATACTTGCCATAATGCTGCGACATCCTGCAACGGCAGCGCCTTCCCCCATATCTCGTTTGGTAGGGTGAAATCCTCTCGTCCCCCATTGACAAGCTCCCAGTACCAGTAGGCTACTTCTTTCTTCTAAAATCTTTGTCGGATCTTGGCCTCTAATTCTACATTTCCTGGCCCATCTCTTCCTAGGGTATTTGCCAAGCTTGCTAACTGGTAGTACTTAAATTTTGATAGGCTTCCATTTGTTAAGTCTACAAGTTTTTCCCACTCAATAATATTCGATCCAGTTAGTACTTGTCCCCATTCCACTTTCTTTCAGTGGAGCTGATAGCACATCCTTTAAGCATTCAGGCGTGCCAGGTGAATCCCAAATTGGGGCACAGCTACTATAAAAGGGGATCTTCCATAGGCGTCTTATCTGGACCCATAGTCTAATGGCTGTTCCCAGGATTTTCAGTTTAATCTTTTTGAAGTATTTTGTATGACCGAATTTGTACAGAAAGTAGTCCCCTTCTGTACCTGTCATTGCTTGCATATAAGCTGGAAAGCAGTTGAATGTTTTAAACAGCACTCTAATATTCTTAAAATGGAACGCCCTATAATATTGGAGAAGGTCTGGGCTAGCTATCCCTCCATGTTCCTGTTTCCTTCTCAGCTTCTTCCCTGAGATTCTGGCTCCCTTGGAGGCCCAAATAAAGCTATTGATTTTGCCCTGTATTTTAGCTATTGAGTCTTTTTTTAACTCTAATGGTATCGAGTTGAAGAGGTAGGTAAATTTAGGTAAGATCATCATTTTGACCAGATTGGAGCGACCTATAACTGACAGAGGGAGAGAGCTCCAAGCATTAAACCATTTTTTGACCTCGGACTGGACCTTATTAAGGTTTATCTGAGCAATCCCCTTGATCTCCATCACAATTAAAATCCCTAAGTATCTGATTTGAAGTTTTTCCAAAGGATAATTAGCCTGAGTGTTCCAGCACATTATCTCTGTCTTTTGCTGGTTAATTTGGTAGCCTGATATGTATCCAAACAGCTGTAGTGTACCTATTATTTCGGGAAGGGAGCCTGTCAAGTTGTTTGTATAGATCATTAAGTCATTTGCGTAAAGCGCTACTTTCTTTTCCCATTTCCTGCAGATAAAAGGAGATATATGTGGGTTGGATCTTAAGGCACAAGCCAGGGGCTCAATATAAAGATTAAATAGTATAGGAGATAACGGGCACCCCTGCCTAGTACCTCTTTCTATATGTATTCTCTCTGTCCGGTACCCGTTAACCAACACATATGAAGTTGGGGAGCTGTAAATAGCTCTAACTGCTCTTGAGAAATGATTGCCCAGGTTATAGGCCTCTAATGTGTTGTGTAAAAAACTCCACTTAACCCTATCAAAGGCCTTGGCGGCATCAAAGGTAACAACCGATTGGGGAGATTTTTTTCTCTGTAGCCAGATCTATGGCTCCTATATGCTCATGTGTCAGTTCCTGAATCTGCCTGCCCCTTATAAACCCTTTCTGATCTATGTGAGTCAGATGACCTGCACATGTTCCTAATCTCTTTGCCAACAGCAGTGTAAAGATATTATAATCACGGTTTAACATAGAAATTGGCCTATAGGACTCGCAGCGTTTAGGATCTTTCCCTGGTTTCAATGTTATGCAGATGTTAGCTTCGCTCCATGATTTAGGAGGTATTTGTCCTCTTAAAAAAATATAATTAAACAGGTTGGTAAGTTCTGGGACCAACACCCCTCGCAGTGCTTTATTGAGTTCATTGGGCAAGGCGTCAGGCCCTGCTGCCTTTGCGCTTTTAGACCTTTAATCACCTCTTCGACTTCAGATTCCGTAAATTCTACATTTAGTTTATCCTTTTGGTCTACTGACAGAGTTTGTTTCACCCTTTTCCTGAGGTATTCTTGAGTTAGGGCCTCGTTATTCATTGTATCGTCCCTATATAGTTCTGAAAAGAATTAGAAGAAGGCATTTTTGATATCTACTTCTTCGACCAATGGTCTAATACTATTTGCCTCTTGAATGCTTGAGATTTTATTTTTAGTTAGGTCGGTCTTTGTTTTCCAAGCTAAGAGCTTGCAACACCCCTCCCCGTATTGATAGTGAGCTAACTTACTCACTTCCCACCTCTCCTTAATTCTAGAATCTAAAAGATTTATTAGATAATTTTTTGCCTTTGTCAGTTCCTTCCTAAATGTTTCTGTCCTCTCAGCTGATGTTTCAGCATTAATATTCTCTTCCCACCTGCGTATTTCCTCCTCTAACCTCTATATTTCCTTTTTTTTAATTTTGTTTCTGTGAGCCGTTATGCTGATCATTTAGCCTCTAAGCACCGCCTTGTAGGCCTCCCATCTAATCTGGCTCTAAGTCTGTTCCTGTTTTAATTGAAAATATGATAAAGTTTCATCACTATGGACCTCTACTATTTTGTCCTCTAAAAGTATTACTTTATCTAGAGTCCACCTTGGCCGAGTCCGAAGTTTATCAAACTCAATTTCCAGGGTTACCGCGGAATGGTCTGAGAGATGCTCAGGTAAATGTCTAACCTTTTTACCTTCCCCCAATAGTGCTTTATCTATTAAAAAGTAATCGATTCTAGAAGAATGTCCCAATCTTTTATTTTTGAATGTGAACGGTTGGTTTGTCTTTTCTCCCTTAACTCTCCATACATCCAATAGCCCCAAATCTTCTTGATAAGTTTTAAGCCACCTCCTCATTTTAGGCAAAGTGTGTCTGTTGTTTTGGAGGGCTCCTATCCAACACCGGATCTAACAAGATGTTAAAGTCACCACCAAGGATAATAGGCCCTGGTGCGTCCAACAGGTGTGCATAAAGCTCCTGCAGAGCTAAGGGATCATCAATATTGGGCCCATAAAACCCTCCAATCACCAGTGTTCTGCCATCCATATGTATATTTACAGCCACCCATCTCCCTTTTACATCGGCTTGGTAAGTCTCCATAGTTGCTTTTGCTGATTTAAAAAAAAAAATGATTACACCTTTAACACAACATGTTTGTTGTGTACATATATAGAAATCTACCCAACGGTGTCCTTTCATTATTCTTTCCCATTCAGATAACAAGAGATGGGTTTCTTGAAGAATAATTATGACCCAATCCTTATTTTTGAGGCATTCTAAGATCCTCTGCCTTCTTGTTCTGACTCTCAAACCGTTCACGTTCCATGAAAGAACTGTAATTCCCATGGATTAAGGTGGAAGGGCACTTGCTTTCTTGGCTTTGCGTGATTCGGACCAATATTTTTAATTTTTTTTTCCCTAATATGCTCCCACACCCTGTGCACCATATTTTATACAACGGCTGTGTCCCCCCTCTCTCCGCCAGTTTATCCCTCCCCTGGAGAACCCTCCCTTTACTCTTTGGCAGGCCTATCCTGCCTATTGGAGAACCCTACCCCATGGGCAGATATTCTTATTTTACATATTTTGCAGTCCGGCTTTTCGCACCTTAATCGTATCTATCAGTGCTTCTACCTCTTGTGTCTCTTTCAGGTTATACATATGATTATCCCACATAATCCTCAGCATTGCGGAGAATTTCATTTGCACATTAGCCCCCAGGGATTTTAGCTCCTGCATGTATTGACCTAACTGCCATTGGCGATCTTGAGTTGTTTTAGAAATATCAGATCTTATTTTGAGGGACCACTCACCCTTTTTGAAAGATCCTGCACTTATTGCCTCCTTAAGAATTCTTTCTTTTAGTGCATAAGTTTTAAAGTTTACAAGAGTCTTCCTGGGGTTTGTCCTGTTTTTATTTTTCGTGAAAGGGTCTCTGTGAATCCTCTGTATATCATCGGAGAGCTCCTCAGTTTTAATCCAGGGAAAAAACTCTTTTAGAAGATTTATCACAAAGACCTTTATGTCACCAGTCTCTTGGCCCTCTGGAATATACAGAAGCCTCAAGTTATTACGTCTAGCCTGGTTTTCTAATGACTCAATTTTGTTTTGAAGTTCTTTTTCACCAGTCTGCAAAGCCCCCGTGGTAGTGACCCTTTCCATCATAGAGTTCATCTTGGTCTCCAATGTCTCACATACCCCATGAATTCTAAGCTGGTTTATTTCTGATTTCGCAAAGCTCGATCTCATTTCCGTGATCAGAATTTCCATTAATTGATCCGCTTTTTTGGCCCCTCCTTTTTTCTCCTTTAAGGCTGAGGGCTGTATATTTTCCTGCATATTTTCCTCACTTTCCACTTCCTTATCTTGCTCTGATGCTGCCAACTCACTAAAACAGTTGGGGCTATGCGGCATACCTGCAGTTAGATTTCCCTCGGCCATTGTGAGCAATTCTTTTTCAGAATGAGTGGCCAAACTCTCTTTTTCTGGGCTTTGATCTCTTAAGTCCCCTGGGAGGGTGTGTTTTACCGTAAAGTAAGTACGAAGAGAGGGGGTAATTTTTTTATTAAACTGTTTATTTGCACTTCAAAAAATTATACATTTGTTTGCATAAATCACGTCATCTATCCATAACAGTTCTCTCCATTGACAATTAGGGAATATTCCAGCAAATTCTACAGTGTCCGCCACAGTCCATTGCATATGCAGCGATCAAACATTTTCCCGGCAGCCCCCCCAACACACCCTCCTACTCCAGTACTATTGTGCCACCCGGACTCCAAGTCAAAACCTTGTAACATCTTATACAACTCTGAATACTGTAAGCAGTTAGTATAGCTTGTTCTGGTGGTGTACATGGAGTAATGTTGATACCTCCAACCCTCTCCCAGCATCCCCACATGAACCATCCCAGGCATACCGTATCAGTATAACGTATTCTTATGGGCTATGCTCGTGGACAGTGGACAGCTGAGGCGGATCGCAAACGTGTCCTTGGGACTCATTCCATTTCTCCCAAACTTTAGACCACTTCTTGGGACATCCCCTGTGTGTATAGACCGCCCTTTCCGCCACCATTGCCACGTCCATGTAATTTTCCCACTGTGTCAGTGAGGGTACCGTTCCGGAACCCCAATTTTTCACGATGTTCCTCTTTGCGATGGATAATCCAAGCGTAGCCCAGGTCTGAAGTCCCAGGCTAAGGTCTGTAGGGGGCCAAATATTGAGGAGACACCATCCGGGGTCCAATTGGACATCCGTCTCACCCACCAGCGCTATTTCCTCTAGTATGTGTTCCCAGTATGTTTGTATTCTAGGGCAATCCCATATGGTGTGGAAGAATGTTCCCGTCATGCCACAGCCTCTGAGACAGAGTGGGTCCGCTGCCCGTCCCAACTTGTGGAGTAGGGTACGGGAGTAGTACACTCGATGTAACACTTTAAGTTGTATTAATTTCAGCCTCAATGGGATAGCCGCCTCTCTAGCCGATGCCAGTGCATCCATCCACCCCGTGTCGTCTATGTCCCCCAGCTCCACCTCCCACTTACTGCGTAAGACAACCATGGGGTCAGGGAGATTGTTGATAAGTTTTCGATATGTTTGCGAGATAGCTTTTTTGTCCAAAAAGTCAGTAAGTAGTCTGTCTTCAAGGGGAGATGAGTCAGCTAGCTTAGTGCCTGTTGGGATTGCACTCTGGAGCGCGTGTCAGACTTGAATGTATCTATATAGTTCGGTGTCTACCATTCCATATTTCGCTTGTAGGGCAGCAAATGATATGACCTCCTCCTTAATCCACAGGTCTCCTATTTTCGTTAAACCGATGAGGTCCCATTGCCTGAAGCCCTTGGTGTTACCCAGATTACCTAGGTGGCTTGTTTCCCAAAGGGGTGTAGCCAACGTGAGCACGCCTTCCCACCCAAGGGCCCTTTGTGCCATATGCCAAATTTTGGTCGTGTGTTCTGTTGGACCTGTAAGTGTATGCCGTTTTTTGTTCGTATAGAGGGCCTTCATCAAGTGTTCCACGGGAAGTGTACATCTGTCCAGTCGGTATGCCGGGTCGTGTTGTGGAGCGTGCAGCCATTGATTAACGACCATCAGTTGTGCCGCCCAGTAAGAAAGTTTAACATTCGGCAAAGCGATGCCTCCGTCGTACCAGCTGCGCACCAGCTTGACCTGGGCTATCTGGGCTAGTTTCCCATCCCACAGCAAGGAGGACACTTCCGCATCAATAGACTTGAAGTAGGAAAGAGGAACCGGGAATTGGGTATTGTGGAGCGCATAGAGGAATCTGGGGAGTGCGAGCATTTTGAAGAGTGCTGCCCTTACCAGGAGCGTCAGCGGGAGAGCTCTCCAATGTATGACATCTGATTTGAGTCTCTGGAGGGGTTTCATTAGATTTTCTTCTATGAATAGTGAGCGTTCGGGGGTGACATAGATTCCCAAGTACTTGAACCCTCCAGACACTGTTTGCAATGTGCAGTTGGGGGGTAATGTCGGTAGTCGGCCCCGTAATATGTACAGTAGTGATTTCGCCCAGTTAATGGTGTATCCCGAGACTTCCCCATATGCAGTAAGTACGTCCATTAGTGCCTGTAAGGATTCTGTGGGGGACATCAGATAGATCAATACGTCATTGGCATAAAGTGATATGCGGTCTTCCCAGCCCTGTTCCCATGTAATTCCGCGGATGAGTGGTTCGATCCGAATTTTGGTCGCCAATGGTTCTAATATGAGTGCGAAAAGGAGCGGGGACAACGGGCACCCTTGTCGTGTTCCGCGTCCCAGTGCGAACTCCCTTGAGATATGTCCATTGGCTACAACTTGGGCCAAAGGTGCCGTGTATAATAACTTAATCCAGCCGCAGAATTTGGGGCCGAAACCCATCTTTTGAAGTACTGCGTATAGGAAAGGCCATTCTACCAAGTCAAATGCCATTGTGGCGTCTAAGGAAAGAATGGCCGCATCTTCACGCAGCTGTGGAATGCGGTGGAGCACCCCGTTGAGGCGCCTTAAATTGAGAGAGGTATTGCGCCCGGGCATAGAGCCGGACTGGTCCGGGTGGACTAGGGTTGTGAGATACGGTTGTAGCCGGAGTGCCAGTAATTTTGCTCAAATTTTTGCCTCAGCATTTATTAACGATATCAGGCAATAGGAGGACATCTGTTCCGGAGGTTTTCCAGGTTTGTGGATGGCCACGATAGTCGCCAATCTCTGATCTCTAGGGAGTGTAAGCTTGTAACAGGCACTTATTGTACATGGAGAGGAGATGAGGGGTAACTCTTTGCAAGAGTTTTTTATAAAGTTCTATTGGGAGGCCATTTGGCCCCAGTGCCTTGCCCGTGTGGAGTGCCGCCAGCGCCATTCCCACCTCTTCCAGTGCTAAATCCTCTTCTAGTGCTTGTGAATCCTCTGGTGAGAGTGCGGTCAGTGGTATGCTATCTAAAAATCCCCGCCATCCTCGTCGGTCATCGTACCCCATGGAGTATAAATCTTTTCATAGTGGGTGGCCAGTTCCTCTACTATGAGCTGGGGGTCAGTGGTTGTGGACCCGTCCGCCAGAGTGAGTTGGGCTATCCATCTGTCAGCTTTTTCCCTCCATTCTAACCACGCGAGCATTCTCCCCGTTTTATCTCCTAATTCGTATATTCTGTGTACCGTGTCAGTATATCTAGTTTTAACCATGTCCTCCGGGTATGCTTTGTATTCTTTGGACGCCATTGCTATGGTGTGGGCGGTAACCGCGGTCGGGTCCAGTGCGTGTGCCGTTTTGGCTCTCTGCACCGCAACCTCCAGTGAATCAAGGTTTTCCCTTTGCTCCCTTTTATGCCTAGTGATCGTGGAAACAGCTTGCCCTCTAATGATTGCCTTATATGCCTCCCAGAGGATGGAGGGTGAGCCAACTGATGTCAGGTTTTCCGCAAAATAGTGGTCGGTAGCGGTTGCTAATTCTTTCGCTATTCTGTGATTTTTTAAATAACCTGGATAAATAGGGTAGAGTCTCTGTCTTCTGGGGAGGTGGCTCGTGTAAGTGAATTGAATCGGGGAGTGGTCCGAGATTCCTCTCGGTAGGTGTTCTATCGATGTTACTTTTTCGGGGGGGACCGCTAATGTTAGCATGTAGTCTATGCGTGAAAGACTGTTGTGTGCACCAGAGTGGAACGTGTATTGGAGCTCTGTGGGGTGCTTAAGTCTCCAAATATCCGATAGTCCCATCGCATCCAGAAATTCTCCAAAGGCCTGGTTAGGTCTAGTGGGGTCTCGGTGAGGATTGCGATCGACGGATGCGTCTATTACTGCGTTAAAATCCCCTCCTATAATGAGTTCCCCCTCTGGGACACCGGGCAGGAATTTACTGAGGTCTCTGAATGCACTCCGGTGCAATGCCAGGGGAATGTATACCGACAGTATGTTATAATTGCGTCCCTCCCATTGACAGGCTATGGCAGCAAAGCGTCCCTGGTCGTCTGTCCACGTGTCTTTAATTATCAGTGGGTAGCTTTTGTGTGTTAGTATCCCTACCCCCGTGACCCCGAGGAGAACTATGCATGCACCACCATTTTAAAGCCCCAGCGATTCAGTGCCTTACAGGCTGATCCCATTAAGTGAGTCTCTTGGAGCATCGCTATAGCCGGGGCCCTCCTTTTTAGGTACTGCAGGACCAGTCCTCTTTTTATTGTCCATTCACGTTCCATGATATGAGCTGTAGGGGGGGGGACCCCATTGTGACCGGTTGGGAACTGGGTTCCACCACTCCGTTATTCGCCATACAGTGTGAGTGTACCTCGTGTATATAAGATGTGATAACTGCACTGCAGTGATGCAGAATGAAGGGCAGCCTCTGCTAGACTCACCCGCACGGGTGGTGCCTGAATCAGTGACGTAACCGTCAGCAGTGCAGGAATGAAGAAATGTACAGGTAGTAAACCTAGCAGCAGACCTGGACTGTGTGTTCGCTTGGGTGTATCCCATAGTGACAGTGCTATGCATTCATGGAGATATTGAAGAGCAATTAACTGGTAACATAACCAACAAGGACTTTCAAAGTCCGAACCTCCCACCCACTTCCCCACCTCCCCTCCCGATGAAAAACTGGAGAAACCCCTCGCCCCCCTCCCTGCCTCCCTGCCCGGTGGATCTAAACCTACCACCTCCCCAACTGAGCAGAGT
Source organism: Lissotriton vulgaris (assembly GCF_964263255.1). Lineage (NCBI taxonomy): Eukaryota > Metazoa > Chordata > Amphibia > Caudata > Salamandridae > Lissotriton > Lissotriton vulgaris. Next base: position 32,658,457 of record NC_141689.1, read on the forward strand.
GCTTACATTCCCCTGTAACTTGCATAACTCGGGAGGATGAGACCTCCCAGACCCGTCACATTCCCCCAGTTGGAGTCAGTCCCATAAGTGCGTATTAGGTTCGATAGCTCCTACCTCTCGCCGTCTTCTCATTGTATTCAGTTATTGCCGCTCAGAGTCTCGTCCCATAGCAATGACAATGATATCAAGTATCTCCCCTCCCCCCATTAAAGTTAGTCCGTCGTGCACAGACTGCAGTGATTGACTCCAGTGAGGAGTAGATCAGTTCCCTGGTGTCCTCACGGGCTAGATAGAGACCTTCGGGTCAGTTCCTGTCAGTCGTCTTCTGGTGATCGTTGGGTATCTGCATCTGGTGCCCCACGGGGAGCTCCTCTGTTTCTCTGCCCTCTTGCCGGTCGCCATCCCTCCAGCCATTCCCTCGGCTCTTCTTTGGATTCGAAGAACCAAGCCTTTCCCTCGGATTCAACTCTGAGTCGCGCTGGGAAGATCATTGAGTATTTGAGTTCTCTTTTCCGTAGCTCCTGCTTGACTTCCACATAGCTCCGTCGTTGTTGTGCCACCGCTGCTGTATAGTTCGGATAAAAGGCGACTTCCGAATTATCGATCCGGATCGGAGGGGTGATCCGTGCCGCTTGCAAGATGGCGTCTCATCGCGGAAATTGAAAATGCGCGCCAAGATGGGTCGTGGCGGTTTCCCCGGTCGCGGCTTCCCTCCTGGCACTCGGTGGGCCCGTTCCACAGAGAAATATTTCGATAGGCCACGTGGCTTCAGTTGGTGTTGTATGAGTTCTTCCACGAAGAGGTCAAGGGCCGGACCCCCTTCCGTCTCTGGTACTCCAACCAAGCGCACATTGTTGCGTCTAGATCTACCTTCCTGGTCTTCCAGCTTTGCTTTAAGCGTTGCGTTGTCTTGTTCCAATTTGTGCAGTCTGTTCTGGAGATCCGTAGTACCCGCAGAGAGTTCAGCTGTCGTTTTTTCCACTTCCCCCAGGCGGTCTGTCACCTTTGCGAGATCTGCACGCATGAAGGAGATATCTGTAGATATTGTGCCCATCAAGGTCTGCATTACTTGTAGCGTCGCCATGACATCTTTCAAGGTGATTTCTCCAGGGTCTCCCCGGGGGGGTGATGACTGTGTGGACGATTGCGTTGACGCCCCTTTCGTCGCGTCGCCTCCCTCTTTATGATAGGCATATTTTTCCAATCTTGGGGCCTGTGAGTGACCCCTCACTCCTCTACCACTCATGACGGTCCTCTCGCGGAGCCAAAGTCCGGTGTCTGCTGGTGTCCTCTCTTGGCGCTGCCTGATGTGCACCGCTAGTTGCTTGTGGTTGTCCCTCTTCCACAGTGGGCCGGGGTGGTGTGTTGTGGGGAGATTGCATGAGCGCGTCCCCTGGGTCCCGTAGTCACAGTCCGCGCCACCTGTATGTCACTGCGCCCCTATGTCAGCGCTCGCTTACTGCCCTTCCGGAGGGGGGGGGCCGTTGAGTGCGTGGTTGAACCCGGTATCCAGAGGACCGGTCACAGTTCACTGGTCTCCACCCACGCTATATTGGAGGTTACCTTCAGTACTCTGATGCCACAGTGGATGCCTCAGAGGTCTAGGCCCCAGTGACAGGATGCTTCGTCGTGTCACTACCTGTAGTCACGCCGCCGTGGGTCTCGTTGTTGGCCGTGTCTCAATGGGCAGTTGAGTGGCGGTTCCCCGAATCGGCCACAGATCACTGCTCGCTTCCCGCAGTGTTAATGGGTGACCCGCCAGTGCTGATGGTCCGTGGGTAATGTCCAGATGATGTGGGCCCCCTTGCAAAGACGTTCATGTGAGGTGCCTCCGGTGTTCGCGCTGCCGTGGGTCCCGCTGTGTCTCTTGTCTCAATGCGGTCAGGGAGGGCGAGCCTACCAGCAGTGGTCTCAGCTCCCGGGTCCCGGAGTCACTTGAGTCCCCGGCTTCGTCTAGACTAGTAGGCCGCAGAGCTCCACATGGCGTATCTCCGGCCGAGGTGGGTCGCGGGGAACGCCTCCCAGTGCCGCCTAGTCCGGATGTAGTCCGGTCAGCGAATACGTGTAGGAAGCGCTTATGATGGGCAGGGTCGTCTTGCTGCGGTCAGTGAGGGCGAGCCCGTTAACAGCGGTGCCGGTCTCTGGGTCATGGAGCCACTCGAGCCCCCGGCTTCCGCTGGACGTGCAGGCCGTAAAAATCTTCGCGGCGTATCTCCGTCTGAGGTGGGTTGCGGACAACGCCGGTCAGTGCCCCTTGGTCCGGATGTGTTTCGGTGAGAGAATATGCGCAGCAAGGGCTGGAAATGGGCAGGATAATTGGTCTGATTTTAGCGGGGGATCTCGAGGGCCTCGGAGCTCACCGAAGCTGTGGCCATCTTGCCCAGTCGCTAGCCACACCCCCAGAGGGGGTAATTTTAACCTTTTCCGTTATAGCTTTAGACCGTATTGGAACTATTTTTGACTCCAGGATTTGTGGAGGCGACACTACTATGGTTTTTCCTTTGATTTTCTCCCTTTTCTCATTTTCGTTTTGTAGTGCTTCAGAGTTTATTGCACCACCCGAAAAGTTCCTACTCCTTAAACAATATATTTTCCCTCTTTTAGGCAGATTGTCTACAAGGTCAGTAACACTGTCAATAACCAAGTTATCAGTGGCAGTAGCTGAGGTTCTACTCCCTTCCACACCCTCCTTTACAGGCAACTCCTCTACCTTTACTATGGTACTACCCAGAAAATATTCAGACTTATCACTTACTTGAGTGGCCACAGGGGTCTTCTTTGATAATTTCCAGGTCTTATTCCGTTAGGGATTAGCAGTCCTGCTGCCCTTTGACTTTTCTCCTCTGCCTGCCAGTTCTTCCCCCTTTGTCTGCCCCCTTGCTGCCGGGGCTGGCTGTTACCTTTGACCAGTAGGGGATCCTGGTAGCAGCCTTCCTGCTCTGCCTGAGCACCGGCCCCGCCTTGCTCCACAGTGTGTCCCTGGGTCTCTTTCCCCCCCCCCCCCCGAGGGTTGCCACAGGGATCCTGCCTAGAGCACGTAGTCTAGCCGACTCCACCGTTGCACCTCGAGCGCCCACCGTCTCAAGAGCGCCACGGCCCCCCTACGAATCCCGCGCCGGTCACAGCCGAGTCAGAGATCGTAGCTTGACTTGGTCAATGGTTGATAGTTGCATGAGGTAAATTGCAACACTTTGGCTCCATTGTAAGGATATTAGAAAACCTTCAGTTCTGGACTGATGAGACTGTGCAAGATACATAATGAGTCATTTTCAACCCTTTCTTGCCGTGTAGCTCCAGTGCGCGCACCCTGAATGTGAGCCCCACCGACCTCATAGCATAAAGCCGCAGGACAACTACATGTGCACTGCTTACCTGGCAGCTAAGAGGCAATCGCATTGTCCGTGGGAGACCGGATGCTATCAATAAATAAACGCAAAAAAAACATGGGGCAGGTAGGGATACTCTGACCCCTAGACCTGCTGGCAAGGTCCCCGCCTGGGGCCAAAACAGTTTTTTTTAATTTTGCTGCACATTTTGGAATTTGTTTAAACAGTTCTAGAAATTGACTGGAAAAAAAACAAAGGTTGATGTAATGTTATAGTTAGGTGAAATGCTGAGTAACAATGTAATGTTTTAAACAAAATAAAGAACAGAGATTCACCAATTATAATTATCTCAAATAACTATGGGGCATATTATCAAGAACAGGAGATAAAATTATCGCCGCTTTATCAGCAGAAAACTGCAGATAAAGCGGCGATAATGGGCTTGATAATATGCTCTATGGAATTCCAATCGAAGTTCATGTTAGATGTCCTTCACGTCTAACATGGGCTTCAATTGGAATTCCATAGAGCATATTATCAAGCTCATTATCGCCGCTTTATCGCCAGTTTTCTGCCGATAAAGCGGCGATAATTTTATCTCCTTTCTTAATAATATGGCCCAATAACTCGTGCCCAAAGGTAACTATAACTCCCGCCTTCGCCCTGCACTGCTAATTACCGCACAAATTACATTACGCATGACATCTTCTATGACATCATCGATAATATCACTGCAACGTTTACAATGATATGGTTGATGAGAAAACTGTGCACGGTGGGGGCGTGAAGTTATAGATAGACACATATCATGACAGGAAGTTTAGGTAGGTAAGCATAGATTTACTATACATCACTCCACCTCTGCGTACCTTGAAGATATATGTATGTCATGATGGTAAGTATATGTGCATATGTATAAATTTACGGTAGCAGGAGGAGTTTGTGAAGCGTAGATGTATTTGTAGACCCTTGATGGCATCTGAAATCTTTGAACGATTGTATCTTTACCTCCCCGCCATTCCTTTCTGCTGTGTAGGTTCAGTGACAGTCCGGCCACTGCAGCAGGGGACACCCGCCCTCACACTCACGGTGACCGCAAGCAAGGAGATCAGCGTGGACCTGGTGCCGGTCATCAAGAATCCCTTCAGTCAGTGGAGCATCCCATGGCCACGTTGTGGACAGGCCTGGCCGTCTGCAGAGAAGATCTGTGAGATCCAGCACACTGGCGTGGACCTGGTGGCCAAGCACAGCCTGTACTGGAGGTAAGAGATTTTTTTACCTGGATCGTACGGCCTATGTGCAGTGTTGTTGGGGCTGTCTGTTGTGCGGAACGGGAGTTCAGTGGGTGCTGGATTTGCTCTTTGATGGTGCTGGTGAGGAAGGGGATGCAAATTCTCAACAACGGGGGCCTCTGGGGGGACAGGTTGAGGATGCTGTCAAGTTCCCTCGAGGCACAGCGTCGAACAAAGTAGGCGGTCTCTGGACTGGCCACTAACAAGCCTTGGTACTAGCAAACACAACTGTCAATTATTTCGACATCCTGAAGTTCAGAGGGATATTGTAGCTGCCTGAAACTTGCTGGAGGTTAGGACTACATTTCCCACAATGCACTGGACTTTTTGCCAGCCCCTCTGCGAGCCCACTGGCCTACGATTCTTTGGTTCCGGGAGTGCGAGTTGCCTGTTGGCTGCAGGGGACTAGTACCTCTAGTCCAAGGGAGGTCTGGAGCTGCCTTTGGCTTGCACAGCAGTTCCCCTTTCATTTGGAGCTGGTCTCTGGTCCAGGACAACTTGTGGTTGTGCAGTTGCAGGATGGTTGTCGCTGGTGCAGGTGATAGCAACTTTATTTTGTGCAAGTCCTGAATTAGCAGTCACGGGTCTCTTCTTTGTCCTTCGTAACAGGTGCTCCAGATCTGAGGTGTCAGGGGTGCCCCTTAAAACCTACATTTATGGCTGTTAGGGGTGTGGATGCTAATGGCCAATGGGCTACTAACCCCAGCGCCTAATCTGCCCCTGAGGTGACCACGTATGGAGGAGTATTTTGCATATTCTGCCCCTCTCTCTCCTAATCAGTGACAGCTTGATACTTTTGAGAGTGATGGGGGCGCAGACGTAATTTATGACTCACACTTAGCAAATAAGCAAGCCGAGTTCATACAATGAGTGTTCAGGGACGATGGTGTTCACCAACCTAGCAAATGTTTGTATGCATGTGGTATTTATGTAGCAAGAGCCTACTCAAAAGGCAGCGGAGCACCGTACAGGATCATAGCCAAACATAAAGTCAACAATGATGAGAGAGGTAGCCAGATTGTGCATTGTTAATACATTATGATGTAATGTTCTTTAAAGAGGTGTGTCTTCAACTGTTTACTAAATTGCAGCAGCCTTGTGGCAGTTCTGAGGAGTGCCTCTGTGGATAGAGTGTGCTGTCTTGCTTCTTCTTTTTCACACTTCTTAGTCTGGAGTCCGACGGTGTCCTGGCTGCAGGTGTGGTGAGAGCCAGCATAGAGGGTGGGCTTTTCTGTAAGACAGGTGGGAGGGCTTGTTGTAACAGCTCTGTAAATGATGCAGCTGGTTTTTAGCAACTAGACACCTCAGGGAATTCAAGCTCTCTACAAATCCAAAAAATCAATCAATCAAAAACCAACGGTTTGGGCGACAAAGATAGCCAGGGAAGTTCCATCAGGATAGGTGTGATGTGGATGTATTTTTTCAGGCCCAGGAATGAAAAGTGCTGTGGCCTGTAGGATGCCCTTAGACAGAGCCAATGTGCCGTCTGGGCCGTGGAGTAGGGCTTTGGTACCATCCAGATGTGAGAGCGCAAGGGATTGAGCAGCAGTTCTCAAGGTGCTTAATGAAAATAAACAGTTTCACGTTCTTTAGGCGAGAGTGCCAGTACCAGGCCTCCTCTGTTTTTGACGGGGAATCCAAGTGACATGGCATTCAGCGAAATTTGGGGTTCAATGCCGTCAAGGTTCATGCCTTTGAGCCAGATTGGCACTGTTTCTTGTTTGTTTTCTGAGCAAATAATGGGAATTCTGTCTGTGGAAGTTGAAGAAATTGATGTACATAAACAGCATTCATTTCCCTTCTTCTCCCACTCCTCTCCCTGTGAGCACCATGAATACCGTAAACTATTGACCGTATCACTCTGCCAGTAAGAGCCCATACCTATATGCATATGCACAGCCATTCTAGGCACCATGGCCCTTTACCCATTGGAATCCCCGGCTAGACCATGAAACCCTCTCCCCCTGTGCGACCCTGCTGCGAAAGGCAACTCTCCTGCTTGACCCGCACAAACCCCCCCCCCCCCCATTCCCTCCTGAAGAGGCATCCTTCGCCTTAGCTGACGTAGCCCTCCCCAGCTGCACCTGACTGCCCCCGCTCTCTCTTGTACTGGTCGTAAGATCTCTCTCTCTCTATGTGACTCTGTCCCCGTGTCCACCCTGGCTCTCCCTCCCTTCTCCTCACATGGGCAAGCCGTAAAACTTATTCTGCAAGATCCTGTCCTTGAGAGTCATGGCCGCGCCTGACCAACACCTCCTTTCTTTCCATGAATGCCCCTCTGTTGACAAGCCTTCCCTCCGCGCTCGATTGTCCACGCGGCATGAATACCACTCCTTTGATGACCCCTTCCCCCGAGTCCGGCTGACCACACGTGTCCGAGGCCATCGCCTAAGCCAGGGGATACCATTTACTGCCCTTATTGTATGAAGTCACCCCTCTTCAAAGGACCCACTATTGATCCTAGCCACCCCACCCCCTGGGCTATGATCAGGCGCACACATCCTAAACAGTTGACGGAACACTCAGCTGCGTGATTGCCCTCCCCTCTTATCAGCAGGTCAAGGGTTCCTATTGTGAACATATGTGGGGTAGGATTGACACGAGGATTACAGGGATGTCTTTCTTTTGCGTCACACTGTCCTGATTGTACTATCAAGTGTTTTGTAAGGTATAAAAGAAAGAGTCTCAGCTCACTTGTTAGAGCACCTCCTGAAAGACACCGTGTTTCGTGTCCGAAATGACTGGCTCTCCTCATGAGAATTAAACTCTGTTCTTGATTCCTGCATCCAGCGCCCGTCTCTTTATTTGGTAATTATTCAACATGGGAACTAAGAGGCGGTTTGCGCCAGCGGCCTGGGCATCGATAGAATTATGGGCTCATGTTCCACACTGGACATCCAGGTCTGTATAATATACAAGAATGTTTGAGGCATTGGATGTCTGAAGCAGAGGAGATTTTTAGGTAATTACACCAATGGTAAGGGACGGTGGCAGAGTCCCTCGACCCGCTAGCTTCACTGAGGCGCCTAAATTGTGCTCTACGCTTTGCTGTGCATTTTAATTTTAATTTGTCATTTCAATTTGTTGCTGTTTTATACTGAATCCGAATTGAGCTGTATCTGTTTTAACCAAGTGGGAATCGCACATTGAAAACTGCTAGCGTGTTAGTGGCAGCCTGCACCTGTGAAGTGCTAGTGTTCACATTTTCTCCCTAAACCTGATCTAATAGGGGGGGAACGATACCTGCAGGGCAGCTGGGAAGCCTGGGCTCAATTTTCATTCTTGACCGCCCCGTTCCGACACGGTAGCCAGTACCGTTGCGCGGAGGGCGGGTCAGGTGAGAGCCAGGCACTTCCTGTGAATCACTGGAGTGATTAGCGCTCTAGTGGTTGGATTCGAAGGGCTATTTAGCCCTCGCCTGACCCTGAGCGCGCAGCGGTCGCGCGCAGGGGAGCCGAAGACACGCTGAAGAGTAGCCTAAGAGTAGCCCGTCTGCGCCCGTCCGTGACAGGACGGGTCTAGGGGCTATGGATTCTGCTCAAATCGGCTTGGACCTCAAGGAGGTACATGTTACTAGTTATTCTGCCCAAACACTAAAAGATCTGCAGCCAGCTCTACTAGCAGGATGTGCTCGTGACCTTTGGCCATGCCCGGAAGGCCTTTTTTCATGTATTAACTGTCGCTTTCAGGCCTCCCATACCACCACTTCTATTGGCAGAAACACAGGGGACACTTTGCTACCTAACGGCCTTAAGAGTTTTCGCCTGAATATCCGCTCATTGCCCAAACACCATCTTGAATTATGGGATCTTGTTAACACAATAAAACCAGACATCTGTTTTTTAACAGAAACCTGGTTGAAACCGCATACGGTTCCCGTCATTACGCTGGGAGTCCCATTGGGGTACAAGATGTTAAAACTTGATGTCTAATAAAAACAGGGGGTGGCATTGCTATTATATACAAAGAGGACCTACAGATTTCCATTCTTGAACAAAAAAGTTGCTCCACTATGGAGATCATGATATTTAAGATCAGTTCGGCCGCAAAAGTCCACTGGAAGGGAGCTTTGGTCTATCGACCTCCTGGACCTAATTTGGGCTTTACACTTTCTCTCATGGAATTACTGGCTCCACATTTTAAGGCTAAAGAAGATTTTATCCTTCTGGGAGACTTCAATATCCATGTAGACATTTCCACGCATTCTGACACTCTGTCTCTTCTCTCTGATTTATCCTCATTAGGACTTGAAATACAGAATAGTGGCCCCACGCATATAGGGGGACACACTTTGGACTTAGTTTTTTCAAATTGCCCGAAAATCCGGTGCCGATCTGTGACTCAAGTGAGTTGGTCAGACCATTTTATGGTCGAATTTTCTCTGTTGGGCGTAGATAAGTCACATCAAAAACCCCCTCTTCCGCCCATCTGGCGCCGTCAATTGCACAAAGTGACAGTGGAGGAGCTACAGAGGGTATGGAAGAAACCCACTATTCTAGGGACTGACAATGTGGAATCTGCCCTATCTAAGTTTAATAAATCTCTGGTAGAGGCTGTTGATCTGCTGGCCCCTGTGAAATTACATAAACAGTACCCCACATCTAAACAAGAAGTGTGGTACACGGAAGAACTCAGAGTGGAGAAACAGGGGTGTAGAAAACTCGAGAAAATATGGAGGAAAACACGCACTGGGGAAAGTAAGAAAGTCTATTTAGCTGCCCAGTCTAGTTATCACAAAAATTTCAGGCTAGCCAGGAGGAACTGTCTTACTCTGCAATTGGCTGAAGCAGGCAATTCCTCCAAAGAACTGTATAAGATCTTACAGACCTTTGTAAAACCGGTAACCTGTGAGAGTCCGGATGATTTTTCTCAATCTCTCTGTGATGACATTTCTCTGTTTTTCGAAAACAAAATAGAACTTATTTATGAAAAAATCATAAAAGCCACAGGACCTATGAGTAACGTCACTACCGCCCCCCTCAGGCCATTTACGCAGGATGGTAACTCACTAATGACGTTTCCAGAGGTTAACTACTCTGATATCACCTCCCTAATCAGTCAAATTAAAAAAGGGTCCCCTGAAGATTTTTTGCCGGCAAAAATGGTTGCCTCTCTATGCACCTTACTTTGGCCTGAGATTCAGCTAGTAATAAATCTTTCCCTTAAGGAGGGACTAGTGCCCCAAGAGTGGAAGAAAGCTGTGGTGAACCCTATCCGGAAAAACACAGCGCTGCCATGGACAGACCTTTCCAACCTCCGCCCCATCTCTCTTCTGCCATACTTAAGCAAGATGACCGAGAAACATGTGAACACCCACCTGTCTAATTACATCGAGGTAACGGAAGGTCTAGACTATACTCAATCAGGGTTTAGACCTAATTACAGCACCGAATCTGCCCTCCTCTCCGTGACCGATAACATCAGAATGGCTTTGGACGGAGGGGGCTCTATGATTCTGGTGCTGTTAGATTTATCCGCTGCCTTTGACAAGGTGTCACATGATATTCTTCTTGGTCGTCTGCGAAAGATGTGGATAGGAGGTCCGGCTCTGTCCTGGCTTGAGAGTTTTCTCTCGGGCCGCTCACAAGGCGTCAGATTGGGCTCCCACCATTCCATCTCTAGTGAGCTCACTAAGGGGGTGCCACAAGGCTCATGTCTAAGCCCCACACTTTTTAATGTGTATGTGGCCCTCTTAGCTGACATTGTGAGAGCGTATGGGTTCACCCCGGTGTCGTATGCCGACGACACCCAGCTTTTGTTCCCCTTTCAGACCCTCACACCTGCAATTAAAAAATCTTTTGCCGACAGTATGAGAGCGGTGTCTGATTGGATGGCCTCCAATTGTCTCCAATGCAACGTGGGCAAAACGGAGGTCATGCTGTTTGGGAAGGCCCCTCTTTTGTGGTGACCAGAATGGTGGCCACTGGATTTGGGGCCGGTGCTATCCCCCAAACAGGCAGTAAAGAACCTTGGGGTGCGATTAGACCAGGCACTGTTGCTAAAAGAGCATGCAAACCAGGTAACCGGGTCCGGTCTCCCGGTCATTGGACTCCTGAGGCGTGTGTTCCCGTTCCTGCCCGATAGTTACAGAAAGACTCTGGTCCAGACCCTTGTGGTTAGTAGGCTGGACTACTGTAACAGCCTCTTTATATCTGCCAATGAGGAACAGCTTAGCAGATTACAAGTGGCCGAGAACACCGCGGCAAGACTGGTCCTTAATGCTCCTGCCAGATCCCCCTCGCGCCCTCTTCTTGACAAACTCCACTGGTTGCCTGTTCGGCAACCCATCAAATTCAAAATTTGCTGTATAATACATAAGAGCCTTTTTGGTTTGGGCCCAAAATATCTGGCCGAAAAATTCAATCTCTATAGTCCTGGTCGTCCTCTGCGTTCTAGCAATCAACTGCTGCTTCAGGTCCCTCATGTTAGGAAGGTTAGACAAGGAGGCCGAGCACTATCCTATAAGGGCCCCAAACTCTGGAATACGCTCCCCATTACTTTGAGAAAAATTACAAATTACCAGACCTTTAGGAAATCTCTCAAAACCCATCTGTTCTCGACATCTTAAAAAACAATACAGCGTACCTTTTTTCCATGTTTTGGGCACCATAGCTGAAGCACAAGCGCGGAGATACCCCTCCGGGGGTCGAGTACTGCGCTATATAAGCAAATAAATAAATAAAAAATAAAATGGCATCAATAATTAAATGTCACCTGTGGACCGCCGGACCTATTGTTTCATATGGCTTCACATCTACATGTCTAGCCTGACTACTGTACAATTTAAACCTGCATGTGGACTTATCAAAATAACCCTTTTTGACAGACAGGGACCTTAATTCAAAAATATTACATTAGTCACCTCTAAGTAGGTTGTGTAACCCTCAAGGTATGGGAAGATAGTATTTAAAAAGGGAATATATGAGAATTTCTTATTGGCATTTTTCTACAGATGAAGCCCCAAAAGCTATTTTTTCCATGTATGGATGCATTTGTTCACTAAAGTGCAGCCAAGATACAACTTTTGCTATATTGGGCATGGGATATGCTACAGAAATGATTCATATACTGTTAATATTGATTAGTATCCAATTCTGTGGTGAAGTTAGATTTGTTATAGCTATACAGACAAGGTAACTTCAAAAAAGTTAGATTTCACACCCTTGAAGTGTCAGGTGACTAATTAGCATTATACTCCCCGCAGCAGACCTGCCAGTGTTGTCTTTGAAGGGGTGTGAAATACAGCTCTGAGACTGGACACAACCGCTTCGGTATGTCCAAGAAGGACTAGATGGGCAGTTAAGGAGGGTCTAGGAACTCCACAAGCTTGAAACGGACCAAGGGGAGAACTATACCTTAATTGTTTAGTGATAAGGAAAGCCTGGAGAAGTGGGGTCTCTTGGTCTTAAAATATATTTTGCTTCCCAGCTTTACTCTCAGGGGAGGTGAGAGCTGGACTCTGAACCAGTTTAGAGTGGCTGAGAAGAAGGGGACTCCTCATACCTTAGACACACCCCTAGGTGTGCCACAAGCATTCTTCAGGGTCAGAAAGTGGCTTCCATCTTGGATTTTGGGAATTGTAGACTGTGGGATAGTTTGCAATGAGGCCAGCAGGATATCCTGTAAAACTGGGCATGTATGCCCATCAGAACGTCTTGCCCATTGGTCGGGAAGTGTTGATCGGTCACTCCAACTCACTGACTAGTGAATTGAACAAAGGTAGCACCTCATCCCCGGCTCCTGATAATATGTTCTGGACCTATTGCAGAACAGTAGAACACTACAGCTACTGTCAGTAACTATCTAAGTGTGCTGGCCTAAGGTCCCACCTAGGTGTGAACCAGGACATCCAAGTTAAAGATCGTTCAGGGTCCAACAACAAAGGGCCTTGTACATGTACTAAATTCAATGCTAGATGTCACCATGAGCCAGTGCAGGGCTCGTAGATGTGCTGAAACTTACTGACAATGAGATGGCCCTGGCAGCATCATTGTGGGGCCTTTGTAGCTGACCCAAGTGAATATTCTACTCTCAGGGTTTCATGAATGTATTCAACTGTGTTTTCATATCTGTATGACAGCTGAACTTCACACCCAGGGTTTTAAATTGAAGGACACATGAAGAAGTCAGTGTCAGTGGAGCAAGCACAGAACCAACAAACATCAAGTGAGTTTTAGAGGAGTGAGGGAAAGTTGTAACGTGTCCAAGACTAGAACTTATTCTATAGCCTGTTTATACTCTGACATCCATTCCCGTCTCTCTAGATAGAGGTGACGCTAGCTGGGTGTTAACCACATAAATGTGGTGGCACACAGATCCCTGCAGCCTGCAAGCGTGGAATAGAGTGATTGTGTGGATGTGTTAAAAACAACAGTTTATTTGAGGAAAACCCTGTTAGATCCCGGAGTGACCAACAGGACATTAGGATCCAGGGGCCCAGTGCTCATTGCACTGACCTTGGGGCCACAAATCTTTAAAAAGCAGTTTGAACCACGAAATTGGTGAAACATGGGTCAGAGCTAGTGCAGAAGGAGCAAATACAAGGGAGAGATAGACTAGAGCTGTGATTGGAAAAAGAAGCAGAAGAAGAAAAGAGATTCCTTAAGGGGAGTTTGGACAGAGATGGAAAACTGGATGGGGAGGGGTGTAAAAATGATATGGAAGCTAACAGTAAGGGTTGGCTCAGTGAAAGGAGTTTAACTGGGATCTTCGCCATATCACAGTGGGCTCAGGGGCGTCTCTGCTTTACAAATGGTTTGCTGGATGGGCAAGAGTTATGTCTAAGATATTAAAGTGTTGATGATTTGGAAAAATTGAACAAGACCTGAACCTCTCAGGATATGAATCTATGACAAAATACTGAAAACAATAAAATCGACCTACAAAATTATCGAGTACTAAATATCGATGGCAAATAAATCGACCTCCTATATTTAACTAACAAACAACATAAATATTGAGTTAACAATATCGTTAAACACAAATATCGAACACGAAAAAATCATTAGCACACATGTCGAAATCAATTATATCGACAGTCTTAAATAAATATAGCACATATCTAAAATATCGTAAACAAAAATATAGACTTCAATATTATCGACTATACATAAATATCGACAGCTAAAAAATACAAACAAATGCTTTATTTACACTCTATAATTAGAAATAATGAAATACACACTGATAAAAAATGTTATATACATAACAAACTCAACTAAAAGGAGAAATTCTCAATAAAAATAAATAAGCATTCTAAATAAACTGAAACATTTTTAATAAACACACTTAATTTATAAAACAATTCTAAACAATATAATACCTTTTCAAAAACAACATACCTTACAAAGACCTCTCATAAAATTAGAAAAACACAGCAAAATTTGACGCTACAAAATCACATACAATTTAAATAATTAACTAAGTGAAAAAAATTCAAACCAACCAATAGAAACACATTTAAATATAAGTAACCAATCTAAATGAACAACTAATTAAATACTGACTATAAAAAGAATTAAACTGAAAACTCTCACACCTTCAAGGAAAGAAAGAAGGAGAAACTCTACCAGATCTGCTACAACTTTAAGACTAATTTGAAAAGGACACAACAACGAATACCAAAAAGTAAGTAAATCAAACCTTAAAAATAAACTAACAATTTACTTGTAACCTGCCTGTCATCATCAAAACATAAATACTAATTTATATTTTTATCTCTCTATATAGCCATAACAGACCCAACTTCAAAAAACAGAAGAACATTTTCTACCTACAAAAACAACTAATCTTAAAAGTAAGTATACTATTCCAATGCCTTAAACACTAAATAAAAGACAACTAAACAGCTAAAATGTTCCAAGAATGAAACAAATGCCATTCAGATTTTTTATATTTCCTATAAATGTTACAACTTTTTTTAAATACAAACTAAATAAATGTAGCATTTAAAAAATGCTTAATGTATATTAAAATGAAATTCAACACATAAAATACATATGACTTTCTTTCAACAGACAACTGAATAAATTAAGCAGAAAAATCTTACAAGAACATCAACATTGAAGTGCAAAGAAACAACACTTGGTAAGTATATATTAAAAAGCACAAGTACTACTAATAATGCTTAATATTTAACAAACTCTAAAGTTAACTTAATGAAACAACTTGTCCATTTTCTTAAATACTTTTATTAAATGCTTAAAAAGAAATTTAATATGCTAGTCATAAAACATTAAATCCTACAAAAAGCTAAAACCAATATAACATTTAAGCATGAACTAAAATATAATTCACTTTTTTTCAACAGATCACTAACATACAAAAGAGCACAAACCAAAGAAGAACAAAACTACATGCAAAGTGTACTAAAATATAATTGCTAATTATATATTAAAAATGCATATACTATTACTAATGCCTAAAAATTTAAACATTTACCTATAATATTTTATATATTTTTTTCTAGAAATAAGAAATCCACAATGACTGAAGATGCAAAATGTATTACATCTCAAAAAGGCAAATTTCTGTTATGCTACATGGGGTATATTTATACTTAAGAGAAACAAAAAGACCTTAAAGTAAATTGGAAATGTACAAAGTATTACAGTAATAAATGTTATGGTCGTGCCACAACTAGGGAAACAAGTGTGATAAATACTACTGAACACAATCATCCCCCTAATCTAACAGAAATAGAAGTTAGATCTACTATGGAAAATATTAAAGAAATAAGCAGCACCTCAGAACTACCAACAAGTGTAATACTTAAAGAAATACTTCCTAAAGTACCTAGAGAAGCTAGAGGTCAACTACCAACAATAGCTTCTATAAAAAGAACTAGAACTAGAACTAAAAAATCTACAAGACCAACAATACCAACACCTAAAACTTTTGAAGAGATAATAATTCCCCCTGACCTTACCATAACTCATAATGACGAACCTTTTATCTTTTATGATAACAACAATAAATATAAAAGAATAATTATGTTTTCTACAATAAACAATATAAACAAATTAAAATGAAGCCAAACATGGATGATGGATGGCACCTTTAGTATATGTCCCAAACCATTCTACCAATTATATACAATACATGGACAATACCATAACACCTGCATTCCATTTACCTATTGTTTGTTGCCAAATAAACAAACTTCAACATACACAGAAATGTTGAACAAAATAAAAGAAGAAACATCCGACTTCTTTACCCTAAAAATAATCATTGACTTTGAACAAGCTATGATAAATACCATCCTTAAAATATACCCTCACACATCCATACAGGGATGTTACTTCCACTTCAATCAATGTCTATGGAGGCATTTACAAAAATCAACACTAAGGGGTCGATTCCGATTCGGGAAAAACCGCTCCGAATAGCCGTTCGGAGCGTTTTTCCCGTACGAATCGTACCCTGCAATGTCCCCCGTACGTACGACGAAGTATGATTCGTACCAGGAGCCGTACTCCGTACGAGTCGTACAAGACACCGTACGACTCTAATCTCCGTACGATTCTCCCTCGGAACCCGCTGTACGCGACATCTGTACGGTTCGCGGCTGGTTTTTACGACCCAGCAAGTACGATACGTGTCGGGTACGCACCGTACGACCCTTTTGCTATGGGAGCTGAAAACAGCCGTAAAAGCAGAGTTTGCACCGAAACAGGTACAGAACGGCCCCCCAGGTATGGTGCATACCCCCCATGATTGCAGGGGTACGCACCGTACCCCTGCGATCATGGGGTGTGCGAGCCCTACCCCCATTGTACGATCGGTGTACGAGCTGTACCCCATGTACGATCGGTGTATGAGCCGTACCCCATGTACGATGGGGGTATGGCTCGTACACCGATCGTACAATGGGGGTACGGCTCGTACACCCCATGATCGGAGGGGTACATGCGTACCCCTGCGATCATGGGGTGTACGGACCGTACGGTGTGTATGTGTTTGTGTGCTTTTCCGTACGACTCGCCCTTACCTGACGTGGACCATACGAATTGCGTCCTCATACCCCGGTCCGGATCGTACTCCTCGGGTCGTACGGCATGTGTACGAGTTGTACGGTATGTGTACGAGTCGTACAGTTCACGGTTTCAGCCTTGCAATAAGTACGGATCGCAACGATTTGGACGGATTCACGGAATACGGATCGTACTTCGCGACTCGGACGGACGGGTACGATTCGTACGGAGAGGGCTCCGGATACAAATCGTACGGACGGTTTTTTTCCCGAATCGGAATCGACCCCTAAGTGTTGATTATGCAACCAACATGACATTTGCATACCAAATAAAACACCTAATAGCCCTAGCATACGTTCCAGTCACAGACGTAGCTGAGCACTACAACATACTAATACAAAGTCCATTCTACACCAAAAATGAACAAAAACTAGCTCCCCTTTTAGACTATTTCGAGGACACCTGGGTGGGGAGACTACACAGATCAGGCCATAGACGACAACCAAAGTTCCAAATCCCTTGGTGGAATGTATATCTATCAACCCTAAACCAAGAAGCAAAAACTAACAACGCAGTTGAAGGTTGGCATAATGCCTTCCTATCTTCAACAGGCCAAACTACTCCTACCCTACACAAACTCCTAATAGCAATCCAAAAAGAACAAAGCTTTCAAGAACTAAGAATGGAGCAATCTGTCTTACAATTAAAACCCAAACTATCACGACAAACTGCTCAAATGTACCAATATTTACAAAAACAAGTCCAACTTTATCCAACAACAAAAGGACTAGAATACTTAAGAATGATTGCCAAAACCCTAATCTAAAATGTAAAACTTCTTAAACTAAAAACAAACCAAAATATCTCTAAAATATTAACAAACGAGGGGCGTGGCCAAGATGGCGGGGTGAGCGGACGCTTCTTCCCGCAGCTCCTCCGGCCCGACTGAGCCCATGCCCTTTTTCGTCAGCTTCTCTCCCCCCGCTGAAGCTTGGCGGCCGAGGGAAAGGTGGCGGAGACCCTGGGGCACATTTTGGTGCAACTTTGGTCCCGATCGCTCCGGCGGAGGCACGCTTAGAGACCGACAACCTAACTGCGGAGCGCCACGGAGGCGGAGCGAAGCGGAGCGCTGGCCGTGAGGCTCGAGAGGACCCTGATGCTGATGTCCGGTGGCCTGGCGCAGAGTTTGCGTGCATACTCGCATCAGATTGTGCCCGGTGTGGTACGATGGATGGCTATCTACTGTGAGCTGTCGAGAAGGGAGAAGCCTATTGTTTGATCGTGGAGGCATTTGGCTTGGCAGCGGTGGCTTCCTACATTGTGTGAGCCCCGGCCCCATCGCCACTCTGTGACAGTGCTCGGGATCTGGGACCGGGTCAACTATTTCCCTTATTTGGCTCGTCGGCCCTGGAAGAGACTCATCCAGTGAAGGTGTCTCTTGGCGTGGCCTTGACGGCGCTACCGGACTCGACTGGTCTACCCGGCTACGCCCATCCGCCATCTTGTCTTCACGACGACGGTGACGAAGCCCTCCGACGGTGTCGCCTGGGTACAGCTCCTACGCCCCTGGCCCTACATAGCCCTGCATAGCTCTTTCTTCCGGAGAGTAGCTGCGGTCTGGGTCCCCCCTGTGGTGGCCAACGTTCGAACTCTGGTTGGGATGCGAGTTGCCCTCTGCGACAGGCCTGGCCCGCCATTTTGTCCTCGGTGGAGCTAGACCCTTGGTGTCCCTACTTCGGCGGGCGTTCCCCCCGGCGGTGCTCTGCCGTTGGAGACTCGTCGACGCCGATACCTGCTGCTAGTGGCCTGGGGTCCCGTAACTGGTTGTGTGGAGTGCGGCAGCCTACGGGGCACGAATGTCGGGGAACTGAGGATCGAGGAAGGGGGACCGCACCCTGCCGGACATGCTCAGCAGAGCCCAGCAACAACGAGACAGGGCGCAACCGTCCCCAAACTCATCTAGGGCCGCAGCGGACATGGCCGGGAATGAGCCCCCCGTCACGAGGTCCTTCATGGAGGAACTGTTCAGTTCGCTTAAGGCCGACTTTCAGACGCTGAAGCAGGAGGTGGCCAGCGAGGTGCGAGAGGTCCGTAGAGAGGTGGAGGGCCTGGGAGAGCGGATGGAGACGGTGGAGGCGGCGGCCCAATGGCGGGACGATGAGATTGTCCATTTGCAGCAAGATGTTCTCCGTCTCAGAGAGCAACATGTCGAACTCCAGGCACACAATGAGGACCTGGAGAACAGGTCGAGAAGGAACAACATTCGGGTCCGAGGTGTGCAGTCCGCGGATGAAGGGACAGACTTGACGGGCTACCTGAAAGACTTGTTCAGGGAGATCCTAGGAGAGCCCGCGGACTTCCCGATCCTCATCGACAGGGCCCACAGAGTCGGTCGACAGCGACAGGCGACAGCACCTCCACCGGATATCTTGGCCTACCTCCCGGATTTCCCGGTGAAGGAACGCATCATGGTTGAAGCCCGCAGGAAACAGCCATTAACCTTCCGCGAACGGCCTGTGGCGCTGTTTCAGGACCTGTCTACTATCACCCTACAGAAGCGCCTGTCCTTCAAAATCGCAACGGATTTCCTGCGAGAGAATGAGACGCCGTTCCCATGGGGGCATCCCTTTCGCCTGATATTCCGCTGGAACGGAGTGCTACACCAGCTGCGTTCCTTGCAGGATGTCTGTGGTGTCCTAGGTCTCACAGCCGCGGAGGAGGGCGACACGACACCGGGTTGGAGGCGTTCTGATCGGAGAGGACGACGGCGGTCGGCGAGGAGGAGATCGACGGCGAGCGCTGGACGACCGGACTCACCCACTATCAGGGCGGACATGGCCAGCGCCTTGAGAGAAGCGGCCAGGGACTCGGCCGCCACGAACGGTGTCGCCATGACGGCGTAGACTCACTACGGGGGGAGATGGACATAGCTTCTTCAATGCCAGGTTTGGGGGTTGGAGGGAGGGTCGGGGGAGGGACGGGGAGAACGAGTGGCCGGACGTCCACTTTTTTTACTTTCCACAGACTTGTCCGTTTTGGGACATGACTGGGACAATGGGTCGTTTAAGCGTGGGTGGGGAATTGGCTAGTTGCCATGGGTCTGTTTTGGTTGGGGTTGGGAGTTGTTTGGGGGTTGAAGGGGTACCGTCCAATGTCTCCAATGTGATTGCTTGGTTCTATTTTGCTTGCCCTGCGCGGCTGTCCTGTGCCCCCCCCGCTCATTGACTGCCCGCGGCTTAGCGCTTTCGGTCCCCTGGGGGTATGTCGTCACTGAAGGTAGTGACCCTTAATGTGAAGCGTAGGGCGATCCTGTCTCTGCTGGAGGGGACACAGGCGGATGTGTGCCTCCTGCAGGAAACCCATTTGCTATCACGGGATTGTCACAGGATGCGCTCTACTAAATTCCCAACTCAGTTTTTCTCCTCTGCTGCTTCTAAGACTGCGGGGGTGGCCATTCTACTAGCGAGTTCCTTCAGGGGGGAGGTGTTGTACAAATTTGCGGAACAGAAGGGGAGGCTACTGGCATACCGCCTCCGGCTGGGGGACACAACGTTCACTATTGGCTCAGTATATAGCCCAAATGACCACCAAGAGCGCTTTCTGGACTCGGTGCTGGTGGACGTGACTGCCTCTCCTGATCGACATGTCATTCTAGGGGGTGATTTGAATATAGTTTTTGATTCTACACTCGATAGGTCAGCGCAGCGATACCCGCAGACTGGGGAACTTTCACAGGCTGGGAAGGCTCGAGTCACTGACATGGATCTGTATGATCTTTGGCGCACGCTCCACCCCACGGATAGGGACTATTCCTATTATTCACATGCGCACCGGACCTACGCGCGGCTGGACTACTTATTGGTTAGTGGACCGATGTGTGCTGCTGCTACGGTGGCGGACATTGGGGTCCTGTCGCTGTCTGATCATGCGCCGGTCGTGGGCGTCTTTGCGCTGCCGACGGCCTCCCCTTCTCGGGGGGTGTGGCGCCTTAGAGACACCCTCCTGCACAAAAAAACGGTGGTGAAGCATATTGAGGAAGCGATTCGGGACTACCAGACACATAATGCAAACTCGGACACCTCGCCAGCGACACAGTGGGCGGCGCTGAAGGCGGTTCTTAGGGGGGAGTTCATTTCCATCTCCTCAGCTGAAAACAGGGAGAGACAGCGCAAGAGGGAAGAGCTGACTTCCCAGGTCCGAGAATTGGAACAGGTCCATCGCCGCACCGGAGCTCCTAGGGTGTGGAGGCAGTTGAAGGCTGCCAGGAAGCTCCTGTCGGCATTGGGCATGGATAGGGCAGAATACGCGGCGCTGCGTCTAAAACATGCGTTTTACACGGGTGGGGATAGGTGTGGCAAACTCTTGGCAAATAGGCTCCGTATCGCGCACCAACGTAACGTGGTGAAGGAACTGCTCGGCGCGGACGGGGTGGCGGTCTCTGATGACGCCGCGGTGGCAGAAATGTTCTGTAGTTTTTATGAAGCGCTTTACGCGGGGGAACCCCCCTCGTCACTGGATGCCGCGGAGTATTTGGAGTCAGTAGCCCTTCCGGCGCGGGACCCTGCACAGGCGGAACACCTCGAACGTTCCATCCACGTGGAGGAAGTGATTTCAGCGATAGCCAAGCTTAAACACGGGAAAGCCCCGGGCCCGGACGGTTACACGTCCTTGTTTTATAAAACTTTTTGCCCGGTCGTGGCCCCTATTCTCACCCGCCTGTTTAACTCCTTTTCCGAGCCGGTAGCCATCCCACCGGACCTGTTAAGGGCAACGGTTTCAGTGATCCCGAAACCTGGGAAAGACCGGGCCCTCTGCGGCTCATACAGGCCTATCTCGCTCCTGAATGTCGACCTTAAGCTGTATACAGGGATTCTAGCATCTAGGCTGGCCCTGCATCTGCCGGGTCTGGTTGAGGCTGATCAAGCTGGCTTTGTGCCTGGCAGACAAACCGTCGATAACACTAAGAGAGTAGCACACATTTTGGAGAAAGCTTTGCGGATCCCGGGTGAAAGGATGTTGTTAGCGGTGGATGCCGAGAAGGCATTCGACCGGGTTCACTGGCCTTATCTAGAGCAGGTGCTCCGGAAACTGGGCGTTGGAGACAAATTCTGTTTGATGGTCTTCAATTGCTACAAGTACCCTTCAGCGACGGTGAGAGTTAATGGGTGCAGCTCCCGCAGTTTTGCGATCGAACGGGGCACCAGGCAGGGATGCCCGCTTTCCCCGCTCCTCTTTGCTCTATACATGGAGCCGTTCGCCCAGAGAATTCGCCAAAACCCGGATGCGATTGGGATCAGGATGGGGCAGTATGTCCACAAGGTCAGTCTTTACGCAGACGACGTCCTGTTGACCTTGGATGATCCTAGACGGGCCCTCCCCGCTTGTATTCAGGAACTAGACACTTTTTCGAGAGTGGCTGGTTTTAAGATGAACATGGCCAAGTCGGTGGCTCTGGATGTGTCCCTGGCCGCGGATACTAGACAAGATCTGCAGCGGCTCTTCCCCATGCAGTGGTCATCTTCCCTGGTGCCGTACCTGGGGATTCTGCTAGCGCCCACGTTGCCAGCGATGGTAACGGCCAACTATGCCTCTCTTAGTAGGAAGATTAAGGAAGAGCTGGGCCGCTGGAGTAAAAGCTTGCTGTCCTGGCTCGGCAGAATTGCGGCGGTCAAGATGACGGTCCTGCCCCAGATCCTATATCTCTTTCGGGCCTTGCCGCTCCAGCCTCCTGTGGGCTGGATTAGACAGACACAGGCCGACATCGCACGCTTCGTCTGGCAAGGCCGCAAGCCGAGGATGAAGAGGGTTCTTTCCACGCTGGCCCCGGAGGCGGGGGGCCTTGGTATCCCGGACCTCCGGAAATACTTCAAGGCGGCGCAGTTGCGTTACCTTGTGGAGTGGAGCAGGTGGGAGTCCGACAAACACTGGCTCTTTCAAGACCAGGCGGTGGCGGGACGCACCCTCCAGGAGGTTCCATTCTTGCGCCGGATTCACCGCCCCCCCCCAACTTCTACGCTTCTTTCGTTACGCAAGTCCCCTTGAGGGTATGGGACGCAGTTAATGAGGTTCGCGAACTCACCACGTTCCCTTCGCCTTTCACGCCGATAGCGGACAACCCTGATTTCTCCCCCGGGATGGAACCAGGCGCTTTCTCCCACTGGAGGGCGGCGGGCTGCCGAGCGCTCTTCCAGATTTATGGACCGGAGGGGGTGGTCCCCTTTCAGCAATTACAACAGGAGTTCCAGTTGCCTGAGTCAGATAGGTTGCGATATATGCAGGTTAGGCATTGGGCCCTTCAATCTCAGGTGCAGGACTCTGCTGACCGCCAGATAACGCCATACGAGCGGTGGTTGGTGACCCGCGCCTCTGATGCCAAGCTAATCACCGATATTTACAAGTTCCTGCAGCCCCCTCCGTTTCATTTCTATAACCCGGGCAGGGAGCGCTGGAATAAGGAACTAGGACGGACACTTAGTCATAAAGAATGGGAACAAATTGCGCACCGAGCTAGACACTCTGCATATCACACAGGTCTCACAGAAACACTCACCAAAGTGTCCACGTACTGGTATTATACCCCGGAGAGGCTACACGAGATGTATAGGCATGTCGAGAAGGAGTGCTGGAGGGGTTGCGGTCGGGTGGGGACCCTTACACATGTACTTTGGGACTGTCCCTTGTTGGAGGCTTACTGGAAGGAGGTTCTTGACGAAATTGATGTTCATTTTGAAACTGAATTGCCGCGCTTCCCGGCGTATGTATTGCTGGGCCTCCCGAATGGCCTGATGTATCCGCTGAAGTCCCGCAGGGGCAGGCAAATTGCGATAGCGCTGGGATCAGCGATTCAGAACATTTTGATCCACTGGCGTACCGCCACGGTCCCCTCCATCACAGGTTGGCTGCACAGGCTTTGGCATGTGCTGGGTATGGAGAAACTATCGCTTATGGTGGCGGGGGACGTGGCCCAATTTGATGAGCTATGGCAACCTTTCCACGCGCTTTTAACTACAGAATTCAAGGAACTCACCTGCCCGAAGTACCTCAGACTTCTGAGATTAACGCCACCGGTGCTTTCACCTGACTAAGGGGACACATGATCTGGGCTCACGGGGAGGGGGGTGTGGCGGGCGGGCAGGTTGCGTTATAGCCGAGCATTGGACGGGGGGGAGGTGGGTGGGGGTTGGGGCGAGTTGGGGGTTTGGAGGGAGAGGTCCTGGGGGTTGGTGGGGTTGGTTTATTGCATTATTGCCCTTCCTTTTCTAGTCTGCTGAATGGTGTCGACTGTACTCAGCTTTTATCATTTTGCCATTGGTTTTCTTTCCTTTGTAGTTGCTTTGTCCACCATCGCACTCGTAGATCTATACTCAGCTCTCCACTTGACTGTATGTAACCCTACTCCCCATGTTTCCTTACCTCCTATGTTTTGTCTTAATAAAAAATGCTTTAAACCTAAAATATTAACAAACACTTTTCATTTAAAAAAATTAATAATTATTTTGTCTAAAATATATATAATTTTTCTTAAATATATAGACAAAATAATTATATAACTAAACACCAACAATCAAAAATAACACTTTTACCCACCCCCAATAAAATATATTTAAAATAACTTACCTTTACCAAAGATGTAAATCGACAATCCAACTTCTCCAAAACAATCCAGATAGTTATAAAAAATAATAAACCCCAACAAAATGGAAAAATATAACTGTGCCAAAGCCATCGAATATCCATGAAAAATCGATAATCCCCAATCCATGAAAAACCCGAAAACGTTAAAAAAGTCAAAAAACCGCTCCAGGAAACCCGAATAATAAAGGAAGTGCTAAAAAAACATTAGTTGAAACCACTAAAATACACTTCCTTTTAAAAAAAAATGCAAAACTTCAAAAAACGAAAACGCTTTCTCCAAAAACCTAGAATAGAAACACAAACATTCCCACCCACATAAAACGTTAAATTACACATTTTAAAACACAATAACATGCATCATAGACACAAAAACTAACTAAGTACATACAAACACAATAAGACTTAGTACGCCGTAAATCCAAAAAACGCTACTAAAATTTAAAACCTAAATAAACAACTACAATCATCACAACTTCTAAAACTGAACTCCACACACCCTAAATATGAAACTACTACCTTCAAAACACACTTAAAATAGTTAAAAAATTATGAAAATATCTCTTACCTTCTCAAACGCAAAGCAGCTTCCAACCGCGAGCTTGAATCTTCCCAAATGACCCAAAAAGACCAAGAGCGGTTACAAAATAAAACACCCAAATAATAATATCAATGCAATAATAGTTAAATAAATGACTAAAAAAATTATTTAAAAAAAATGAATATTAGAAAAATTATACAAATATTGTTCCAATTTTCTAAAATTGTATATAATTTATTACAAAATGTTTAATTTTTTTCATATATTGTGTAATTATAAAATTAAATATTATCACATTATAATATTTAATATTATAATTTTTAAAAAAATGTATGTTTAAAAAAATGTGCAAATTAACATATACATTTAATTTCTGTCAAATAATAAATTTCCTAATTTTTGAAATGTATTAATATTAATAAAAACATATTAAAATTAATAAAATGCATACATTTATTTCATACAGAAATGCTGAAATGTTAATATAGAAAAACTGTTTAGTATAAAATGTACTAGATATAATGTAATCCATTTACTTTACATTTATATTGACATAAATATCATAATTGTTTGATAAAAATAATATGCAAAATGTATAAAAAAGGATATAGTTATACAAACTTTGTATTAGAAAAAAAAATTCATCCAAATATATGTACAAAATATATTCAAATGTATAATATATTTACATTAACTATACTGTTTCTATAGCCCTATAATGTACTTCTCTCAAAAACTATACAAATGAAAACCAATTTGTATTTAATTGAAAAATCCAAATACTTATATATTTGTTAAAAATGCATACTATTATTTAAAATACAAATTTGCTTTACTTTATGTACTCTTGGAATAATGTCATAATTTTCTTTTTAATTGTGTAATTTATTCTAATACCAAAAAATAACTAACACTAGCATTGTACAAAAATGTGTTTTTTTTTTAGAATATTAATATATATGTACTTCAGGCTACATTTAACTGTGGTAGGTGCTGGATATTAAACCTAATTCATTTACTATTCCCATTCCAATCTACATTTAATTGGGGTAGGTGGTGGACACTGAACCTAATTAATTTACTATTCCCACTCCAGTCTACATTTAATTGGGGTAGGTGCTGGATAATAAATCTAATTAATTTACTATTCCCGCTCCAATCTACATTTAATTAGGGTAGGTGCTGGATAATAAATCTAGTTAATTTACTATTCCCACTCCAATCTATATTTAATTAGGATAGGTGCTGGATAATAAACCTAATTAATTTACTATTCCAACTCCAGTGTACATTTAATTTGGGAAGGTGCTGGATAATAAAAATAATTCATTTACTATTCCCACTCCAATCTACATTTAATTGGGGTAGGTGCTGGACACTGAACCTAATTAATTTACTATTCCCACTCCAGTCTACATTTAATTGGAGTAGGTGCTGCATAATAAATCTAATTAATTTACTATTCCCACTCCAATCTACATTTAATTAGGGTAGGTGCTGGATAATAAACATAATTAATTTACTATTCCCACTCCAGTCTACATGTAATTGGGGTAGGTGCTGGACGCTGAACCTAATTAATTTACTATTCCCACTCTAGTCTACATTTAATTGGGGTAGATGCTGGACACTGAACCTAATTAATTTACTATTCCCACTCCAGTCTGCATTTAATTGGGGTAGGTGCTGGATAATAAACCTATTTAATTTACTATTCCCACTCCAGTCTACATTTAATTGGGGTAGGGGCTGGATAATAAACCTAATTAATTTACTATTCCCACTCCAGTCTACATTTAATTAGGGTAGGTGCTGGATAATAAAACTAATTAATTTACTATTCCCACTCCAGTCTACATGTAATTGGGGTAGGTGCTGGACACTGAACCTAATTAATTTACTATTCCCACGCCAGTCTACATTTAATTGGGGTAGGTGCTGGACAATGAACCTAATTAACTTACTATTCCCACTCCAGTCTACATTTAATTGGAGTAGGTGCTGGATAATAAACCTATTTAATTTACTATTCCCACTCCAGTCTACATTTAATTGGGGTAGGTGCTGGATAATAAACCTAATTAATTTACTATTCCAACTCCAGTGTACATTTAATTTGGGAAGGTGCTGGATAATAAAAATAATTCATTTACTATTCCCACTCCAATCTACATTTAATTGGGGTAGGTGCTGGACACTGAACCTAATTAATTTACTATTCCCACTCCAGTCTACATTTAATTGGAGTAGGTGCTGCATAATAAATCTAATTAATTTACTATTCCCACTCCAATCTACATTTAATTAGGGTAGGTGCTGGATAATAAACATAATTAATTTACTATTCCCACTCCAGTCTACATGTAATTGGGGTAGGTGCTGGACGCTGAACCTAATTAATTTACTATTCCCACTCTAGTCTACATTTAATTGGGGTAGATGCTGGACACTGAACCTAATTAATTTACTATTCCCACTCCAGTCCGCATTTAATTGGGGTAGGTGCTGGATAATAAACCTATTTAATTTACTATTCCCACTCCAGTCTACATTTAATTGGGGTAGGGGCTGGATAATAAACCTAATTAATTTACTATTCCCACTCCAGTCTACATTTAATTAGGGTAGGCGCTGGATAATAAAACTAATTAATTTACTATTCCCACTCCAGTCTACATGTAATTGGGGTAGGTGCTGGACACTGAACCTAATTAATTTACTATTCCCACGCCAGTCTACATTTAATTGGGGTAGGTGCTGGACAATGAACCTAATTAACTTACTATTCCCACTCCAGTCTACATTTAATTGGAGTAGGTGCTGGATAATAAACCTATTTAATTTACTATTCCCACTCCAGTCTACATTTAATTGGGGTAGGTGCTGGATAATAAACCTAATTAATTTACTATTCCCACTCCAGTCTACATTTAATTGAGGTAGGTGCTGGATAATAAACCTATTTAATTTACTATTCCCCCTCCAGTCTACATTTAATTGGGGTAGGTGCTGGATAACAAACCTAATTAATTTACTATTCCCACTCCAGTCTACATTTAATTGGAGTAGGTGCTGGATAAGAAACCTAATTAATTTACTATTCCCACTCCAGTCTACATGTAATTGGGGTAGTTGCTGGACACTGAACCTAATGAACTTACTGTTCCCATTCCAGTCTACATTTAATTGGGGTAGGTGTTGGACACTGAACCTATTTAATTTACTATCACCACTCCAGTCTACATTTAATTTGGGTAGGTGCTGGATAATAAAACTAATTAATTTACTATTCCCACTCCAGTCTACATTTAATTGAGGTATTTGGTGGACACTGAACCTAATTAATTTACTATTCCAAATCCAATAAATCAAATCAAATCAAATCAAATCAATTATCTTTATTTAGATATAACACATATATCTTTAAAAGAAGGTTACAAAATTCACATTGTGTATCAATAAATAAGATAAAAAAATCTTGAAGAATAAAAACATGGTCAGTTAACAGTCATTATAAAAACGGAAATTGTCTTCTCTTAAGCCTCTTTAAATAAAATAGAGTAGCTTGAAGCATGATGTATAGGGAAAAAAGTCGTCTCTTCCTCCCTTTTATATTATACTCTGCATCAATGGTATCCTACTTTTAGGAAGCAGCCGACATTCCTGAGGTTACTGGTCGTTTTATTTTAACCTCCCTAAGAGATGGAAAGTGGGAGGGGCACTTTAGCAGGGCCTCTTTTGATTGAAATTACGGTATGCTTGCAGAATGAAGTTTATGAGTCTTATGTTTAGGGATGTGTTTTCCGGATTTAAAGCTACTATGATAGCTTGCCTGCAAGTCCTGGCACCCAGCCTATTCCATTCTGGTTTTAGTCTCCGCCTGCGTTCTGAATTAAAAGCTGGGCAGAGGCAGATCACATGCGACATAGTTTCAGCTGTTTTGTCACACCCTCTACAAGTTAAATCTTCAGCGGTGCGTCGCCAGGAGGGTAAATCTTTCAGGAATCGCCAGTCGCCCATTCTAATGGCGATAAGGCTGCGTTTTAGATGGAGTGAATATGTACAGGCCAGATAGGAGGCGGGGGCTAGCCGTCTATAAGAGTTTACAAGAGCCCAGGCGTGACTGCGTTTCAAAAAGAGTGCTTTATCGATGATACTTGATCTCATTCTCACACCCTTTTTGATCCCTATTTTGAATGCTATCTGACTAGGATTCAGGACCCACAAATCACTTGCTGACATTTGCTGAATGGCGTTTTTAAAGAGACGGCCGTATGTTCCACCTGGATTTTTCTGGGTTATTTCTTCCAAGACTAGGGATTCTGATGTATTGGGGTCCTCTTGTCTTAGTTTGTGACAGAGATTAAGATATGCCCCGATGTTGGAGGCATCGTAGTTTATCAGTCCCATCTCCAGTCTTATCTGTGCAGCAGATGCGGATTTTGGCAGCTGGAGAACCTTTTTATAAATTTTGGTTGTGTGCTGGTTCAAGGCTGTATTCATTTTCCCCCCAAATAACTCTATGCCATACGATAGAGTAGGGCCAATTTTTGCTCTCATCACTTCCAAAAGAGGCGATAGGGTTGGGCCTGAGAGATTTTTTGCAAGCTTGCCTAGTGATACCGCAAGGGTTATTGCTTTGACTGCGATCTCGGTACGCTGCTTTCTAAAATTGTATTTAGAATCCAGGTGGACGCCTAGATATTTATATGACTGGCCTGTTACGAGGCTTATGTTGTTGAATGACCAACCACCACCTGTGTGTCGTTTCTTACCAAACGGAACGACTTGCTTTTTTTTTTAAGTTGACCTCTAATTGGTTAATAGTCGTATAGTCATGCAGTTTATCAAGGAGCCTTTGTAGGCCAACCCTAGTGAGGCTAGAAAGGACAAGGTCATCGGCGTACAAAAGGTTGCTTAGACCCAAGCCACCGACTTTTGGAGAATGGCTGTTGGTATCGTCCAGGGTCGCCGACAGATCTGCTATAAACAGGTTAAAGAGAAGGGGGGCCAACACACATCCCTGCTTCACGCCCCTAGTTGTCATTATTTTCCGCGAGAGATGTGTGCCGGACCCGAGCTTCACCCGAACCCATGTACGCGAGTGGAGTTCGATAATTGCCTGTAATAGATTCTCTGGAATCCCCCACTTTCTTAATTTTACCCATAGAGCCTCCCTAGGGACTCTATCAAATGCTGCTTTGAAGTCGACGAAGCAACAAAACACTAACCTAGATGTTAGTAGTGCCTTGTCGACTATAGTTGAAATTGCAAGCAAATTAGTGCTGGTCCCTGAGTTTGCAACAAACCCTGTTTGATTCATTGGCAACAGTTTATAGTCCTTTGCCCATAACCTTAGATCCTCCAGTAGGAGGCCTGCATAATGCTTGGCTTCAATATCCAGGAGGGCAATGAGTCTGTAATTGCTCGGTTGGGCACGTGATCCTGATTTGTAAATTGGGTGAATTATGGCGCCCCGCCATGAGTCCGGGATTGTTGCTGTTCTCAGAGCGTAATTGAAGAGATTAGTTAGTGTTCCGGACCAGAAGGCAATGTCAGATTTAAACAGGCTCTGTGGCAGGCCATTTGGGCCCGGAGCCCCATCAGATCTTGCTTTTGTCATTGCTGTGGCTACTCTTTCTTGTGTCACCTCAAGGTCCATGTTGGCGGGGTGCAAGCAGTCGGCGGGTAGACTCTGTGTGGTGGCAGGCCCATGGTTAATCTCATTTAAAGAGCTGCTTCCTTTGGAATCTGGGTATTCTGGAGACTTGAAGTGGTCAGATAGGCATCTTACCCAGTCTGATTCCCGGATGTTTGCAGATCCAAAGCTCGATGTGCTAGGATTAGTGTGGTTAATAAGAGCCCAAAATTTTCTAGAGTTTTTTTGCTTACTCTCCCACACCAGTTTGCACCAAAATTAGTTTTCGTGAGACCATTTATTTTTTTTGATCGCCAGCTTGAAGGATCTTTGAGTGGTTTGATAGTGAAGTGTACGTTCACTGTTCCCCGGAGATTTAGCCAGTGCCCGCAGGGCTGCGTCTCTGGCTTTCTTAAGTGACTTGGTATGCTGTGAGATTGTAAATGGACATGTCTGAATAACCCTTTCGGCCAAATCCAATAAACATTAACACACTAATCACAATTAAATTAAAATTAATAATAAATCTTTAAAATGTTAAAATTTTATTTCAAAATCAAATATTAAAATACATTTAAATTATTATTTTCTAAAAATGCAAACACCCACTATAAACTAAACACACCACTTTTAAATAATTCTAATATTTTTACAATAATATATATTTTAAAATCTATCAACTCCTAATTTTTTAAACAATCCCCACCTTCATCCCCTATAAACTAACATCCCATTTCTAAAAATTACTAATAGTTTCTACTTCCTAATTATAAAAATCATATTTCAATTAAAATATAACAAAATAATATATATTTAAAACACTCACCACCCTTATCCCCTATAAACCCAAAATTCCAATCCTAAAATTTGAAATTAATTTATAAATTTTAAATTTCAATTTCCTATTTCCAAATTTTTTTAAAATACATTTAAAAATTTTAAAACAATCCCCACCCTTATCCCCTATAAACCCAACATCCCAGTCAAAAAATGTTTACATTTATTTCTAAATTCAAAATTTTAATTTCGTAATTCATTTTTTTTTATAATTATATATTTTTAAAACACTCCCCACCCTTATCCCCTATAATCCCAACATCCCGCTCCTAAAATTTAAAAATGTATTTATACATTCTAAATTTAAATTTCGTAATTCTATTTTTTTTTTATTATATATTTTTAAAACACTCCCCACCCTTATCCCCTATAAACCCAACATCCCACTCCTAAAATTTTAAAATGTATTTCTACATTCGAAATTTTTATTTCGTAATTCAATTTTTTTTTCTTCAAATTATATATTTTTAAAACACTCCCCACCCTTATCCCCTATAAACCCAACATCCTGCTCCTAAAATTTTAAAATGTATTTCTATATTATAAATTTTAATTTCCTATTTCAATAAATCTAAAAAATATATATATATACTTTTTAAAACACTCCCCACCCTTATCCCCTATAAACCCTACATCCCGCTCCCAAAATATTTCTAAAATTTAAAATTTCTTAAATATTTCTTTGAAAATAAACATACATAAAATATAAACAATTACAATGTACATTACTTAAAACTACGATATTTTTACTTTTCGATATTTTGTACATCGACATTACCTACATCGATGTTACATACACTAATCAAAAAACGATATTTAATACATCGATATTAATATAATCGAAATTTCTTACATGCGATATTTAGGTGTCGATATTACTGCATGTCGACATCATTGACTCAATATTTTGACTGTGCACTTCAGGATATATTATAAGGTCTAAACACTTGCATTCTATAATGTAAGTAATCTGCCCAGGGACTGCTATCTTTGTGTTTCAATAACTTGATCTGCTTTACTTGCATTGGTCAGATATTCTTTCTCTCGAATTGAGCGAGTGCTGCTTGAAAAGATTGATGAAGATGGAGGACGCCGACGTGACAGTCTTCGTATCCTGAAGAAGGTCAGAGAGGATCTTTGGAAGACCAAGTATGGGAAGGTGTTGGTGTCCTATCACCTGAAGGTGAGTCTGCAGTAGACCTATTTCCTTTTTGTACATTTTTATCCGTAGACACTAACATCAGTCAGGAGCACCAGCCAAAATCATGGTACCTTTCTCCCCCATGCCCCACTTGCCATATATTCGTCATTACCTGACCATCTCAGTGACCTGTCATGCGACTGCAACAAACTCAGTTTGATAATGTGCTGCCAGCTCCACAGCCACATTCAGTTGCTATTACACAAACCCTAATTGACTCATTTCTGTTGAAGAGTAACACAAGTCAAAGTATAATTCCCTTTGGGCGAATTACCATAGAGACATAAAATATTACAGACACATAAAGACTCACCAATATCAAACCATAACAAGGAAGCAATAAGAATAAATTAAAAAAACAGTGAAAACACTATTATAAAAGTGGATCTGTACAATTTATTTGCATACACTATATTTTGTTAAAAAAGAGGGAAACATATAGAAAACGGAACACTATAAAAGAAATAAATCAGACATTCCTATTAAAAAAGGAGGTACAGGAAAAGGACTAAATTCCAACAGAAAGCTTAGAATTTTCCTTAGTTTTTTTTTTCTGTATTGCTCCTTGTGCATCGACGCGTTTCGGTAGTACATTTAATATTTCACCACCTTCATCAGGACAGTTACAATAAATGTTCCCCAATGATTCTCAGTTATTTTCTATCAATAAAATATGATCAGGGGTGCTCTGCCTCCTTCTCACTATCAACGGATATTCGTCCAGCGAACTATCTTTTCCAGATTAAAATAATGTTGTCCTCATAGTGTGTTTCAAGAATAATCAAGCGACCACAACAATTAAGGTCTGCATTGTTTCAAGTATTCATATTTGACAACATGTGTCAATATATATACAACTATGAAATGATAGAGTCACGCACGCGGTACTGCTATAATCGCTCTGCCCGGGTATATAGTTAAAGTTCCCTTGTTATTAGGCTGTCCCAGGATAAGCGAATAGTTAGTCACACGTGAGATTACCAGCGTGCAGACCCAGTTCAGAAACTGGAAACAGCAAAAAAACGTCCTGGGACAGCCTAATAACAAGGGAGCTTTAACTATATACCCGGGCAGAGCGATTATAGCAGATTATAGCAGTACCGCATGCATGGCTCTATCATTTCATAGTTGTATATATATTGACACATGTTGTCAAATATGAATACTTGAAACAATGCAGACCTTAATTGTTGTGGTCGCTTGGCTGAAAATCTCATAATTGGGCCATACTGTGACCAAGGGAGGATATAGATTTGTGGCGAGAGATCGGAGGTTTATAATCCAAATTTCTATTTTAGAAGGTGCTCAATCCCTTGCATATCTGGACTGAAGTTCCCACTTCTGCTGTTAAACTTCCTTTCCCTGCTCC
Source organism: Lissotriton vulgaris (assembly GCF_964263255.1). Lineage (NCBI taxonomy): Eukaryota > Metazoa > Chordata > Amphibia > Caudata > Salamandridae > Lissotriton > Lissotriton vulgaris. Next base: position 32,692,268 of record NC_141689.1, read on the forward strand.
TTACTGAGGGCTAGATGTAGGTAATTCCCATTTACAGACTCTTAAATACCGAATTTTACCGATTCGGTATTTAAGAGTCTGTAAATGGGAAGGGGGCAGATGTAGGTAATTCCGAATTCAGGAATACCGAATCTGTAAGATTCGGTATTTACCGATTCGGTAAATACTGAATCGGTATTGCCCATTGATTCCTATGGGCCTTGAAGCCCATAGGAATCAATGGGCAATACCGATTCGGTATTTACCCAACCGGTAAATACTGAATCCTGCAAGGGTGCAGGGGGTGTCACTTTGACACCCTCTAGCACCCCAAGTACAGGCTTGTGTGACATGTGGCACACATACATGCCCTAAGGGGCATGTCTGTGTGTCACATTGCACAGGTGTGCATGCACAGATGTGCATGCACACCTGAATTCGGTATTTTACTACACCATAGGATTGTGTGGTAAAATACCGACTCTTAAGGGCCTGTGGCACTGTAAACTGTGCCACCTACATTTGGAATTACAGAATCGGTATATTTACCGATTCGGTAATTTACCGAATCGGTAATGTTACCGAATCGGTAAATATACCAATTCTGTATTTTTCAGCCCCCTACATCTGAAAAACCCTAATGCCGGTCGTAAACAGCCGAAATCGGCCGTTTCCGACCGGTATTAGGGCTCCTGCATCTGGCCCTGAATGAGGCGAATCCACTTCCCCCAGATGTTGCTAAAACTACAAAAGTACTAAAACAATAGAAATCCCTAGACCCTCCTATCATGCTGCACCAACTACCCAAGAACCTTACTTGTAACTAGTGCAAGCCATGGGCATTCCCCCATGGAATGACACAGCTTGCACACACCTAGTAAAATGCCAGATCTTGCATTATGGGATACTTCCTGGCAACAAGTGAGCATGCATTGCATAATGTCTCCCCCTGATAACCTGCTGGCCCTGGTACAGTGGTTGTAGTTCTTGGTGTCAATCCGGGGCATTCTACAAATTGACTATACTTGATAAAATGCGGGCCCTTGCATAAGAGTAGTATCTCTTGCAAACCATATGCTATCCATGGCATGATTTTAAACCCTGATGAAATCTGGGAGCGTATATAATTGTGGCTTTTCACAGCAATGTTTGCCCCCTGATTGATTATTGGTACTGCAGGCATCCATGTTATGGTGGTTTCAGCCTCTGGCATGATGGTGGACCTTACGTAATAGTGGTAATTCCTGGCATACCGTCTCCATCCATGGAATAACCATCTCTCTCTCTCTGGCAAAATGCTGGTGTGGTTGTCAAGGTGGTGCCCACCCATGGCATATCTGTGGTCCAGGCAGGTAATTCCTGAAATATTGTGACCATCCATGGCCCTATGGTGCCATGTTGTCATAATGCTGGCCCTGGCTTGATGGTACCAGTTCCTAGCATATTGTGGGCAACCATGGGGTGATGGTGCTGGGTCACAAATATCAAAGAATGTTGACTGTGTCAAAGTTCATGCAGATAAATACACTTTCTATTAGGGAAAGCAGTCTTGGAAGGATGAGTGTGATGTTTCTGTCACCTCCTTCCCAGATTCTCACTACTTGAAGAAAGAAGGCCCCCTCAGCTGCACGTGCTGGGGGGGTCACCTGCTTCCTCTTACACATTGGTGCACACTTGTTGTCTCATTTTTTCGGTATGGTATTACAAGACTTTTGATTTTAGTAAATCTATATATGTTAGATACATTCTGATAGGGGCTTTCATCCAGGCCTCTTCATCCATTGATCTGTTGGTGTGTCATGGAGGTTTTCTTCTGCCCACGGCAGCATAAACATGGGCACTGGGTCAGCCCACTTCAGTCATTGGCTAACTTCACTGAGAGTGACAGTATTTTTCCTTTTGACAAGAAGCACATCCACGCACAAAGAAGTTTCCATCAGTGCTAGGTACTACAAGGCAATTATAAGATTACTGTTCCAGGGTCAGTCACAAAACCACCAATTGTTATCACTTCAAAAATACTCTTGTGTGTTCGCACATGCAGCAAGCGCTCCCTGGTGCTGCCGCTGTTGGATGGGTGGGGAGCTACCACTGTAGCAATCCTTGCTGATCCAACATGCTCCCAAAGTCCGCTGTCTTATATTATTGCAATGTTTTTATTACACAGGGATAACTACATGGTAGTGTATTTGATTACAGGCCATGAGCTCTACTGTCAAAGTGAACTCTTATCATTTTAAAGATGCTTTAGATCCGGTGCCATTATTTTGTTGTTTCTTGTAAGAACACCCCTTCTCTCACTAACAAGCACATGTATTTTCTGTGCACTGCAGGGCACATGGAACTCCTTCTGTACTGTAAAATGAAGATTACCGGTAAGTAATCGGGGCATTACCTCTACGTCCCTCGTCCTCATCAGAGTCTATAAACTCTTAGATATACCACATTATTTGCCTTTGTCAAATGCGTTCCTCCCTGTAAAATGCAGGTTTAAGGAGTGCCTATTAACATTTAAAGACCCAGCAGTTCTTATACCTATTGCTGAAGAATGAGTTGTGTAAACCTTTGCAAACTCTCTAATAACACCCAGACTACATTTAACACTAAAGTAGAGATGCCATGTACATGTTAAGCCTCTGGTGGCTGTGTTTGCACCGAAATAGCTACAACTTAGGGGCAGAGGGACTAAATGCTGAGGAAACAGTCTCTGGATCGCCATACTCTTGGGGCCCGATGTACGAAAGGAAATTTAATTTCTTAATGGACCGAATCGCAATTTCGGTCCATTAAGAAATGCAATAATGCCTTCCAACATTCCCAAAGGACCAAACGCGGTCGCAAAATGAGATTTTACCCAGTAGAAATCACATTTTGCGATTCCCCAGATAGAATTCGCAAATAGAAATTTCCTATTTGTGATTTCCTAAGCACATGTACAAAGCATTCCGGAAATGTGAAATTGGTTTTCAGGAAATGCTATTTTCATTGACTCCAAGTCAATGGTAACCATGATGCACAATTTAAAAAATACACCCAAAATGCACTTTTCAAAGTGCCATGCAGTGCCCAAATGCCCCTAAGACTTTTGTGCATTTTACCTGTGCACCACTTTATTTGATGTGTCTCAAGGGGGCTGTCGGCTCATAGGAACCCTTGGTTTTGCATTTCCTAATTTATGATTTTCTATTAGAGAATTGCAAAGTCGGAAATGCAAACCCATTCGTTCCTATGGGCCTTTGAGGCAAGATGTACAAAGCATTTTACAGGTTGCAGAAGGTCAGACGGGCTGTATGCGGCTGGTAAAATGCTTTTTGGCATGTGCCAACCTTATTTTGTGAGTCTGTAACCTATTACTGACTCCCAAAACATGTTTGTGATTCACTATTAGGAAGGAGAGTGTTAACCCCTTCCATGCTTCGGACGGCCCCCAGCCGTCATACGTCACGGTGGACATGTCCAGAGTATGGCCGTTGGCCGTCCGAATCTCTCCCACTATTCAAATCGCCTGCACAATGCGAAAATGTGTACAGCATCCAAAGCGTTAAGGGCGTCCCTTCCTAATAGCGAGTCACAATGGTATGGTGGATTGTCTTGCAAGTGAGAATGCAGTTGCAAAACATTTGCCGTTACCACCGGTCCACAGGCATAATATTGACTTTTTCTATATTGAGTTTTAAATATCGTAGGGACAGAATATCGACATCAAGAATATCAGTGACCAGAATATCGAGCTGAAGTTAAGAAATATCGTTTTTGATAATATCGAAGTTAGTAATGTCGATAGCAAAAATATCGATGTTAATAATATCGGTGTTTATGTTAGTGTTATGTAGTTTAGTATGTATTTTATATGTATGTGTTCTACATGTTTTGTATTTTTTTTTTAAATATATGTATTAAATGTTTAGAAGTTAGTAATTGTTTTTAAAGTAAATTTTGCGTTTTAGTACTGTAGCGGGTTGTGGGTTTATAGGGGAATAGGGTGGCAAGTAATTTAATTATAGTAAATTAAATCCTAATTTTTAGAAACTATTAATTATTTTTAATTAAATTTAGCATTTTAGTTTCATAGAGGGTTGTGGGTGTATAGGGGAATAGGGTGGGAAGTAATGTAATAGTAATTAAGTAATGATTAATGTTAATTTATGGGGATTTATAATTAATTAATTATTAATTGGTAATTTATTTTTATTAATTGATTAATTGATAATTATATTAATTGTGTAAATTTTTTATTGGAGCGGGTTGTGGGTTTATAGGTGAATAGGGTGGGAAGTAAATTAATTATAATTAATTAATTAATATTTTTGAGTTTTTGGTATTGATAATTAATGAATTGTTTATGAATTATGAATTGTAATTATTTTAATTAACTAATTATTAAATATATTAATTGTGTTATTGTAGTTTAGGAGTGGGTTGTGTGTTTATTGTCAGGGTGTGGAAGGTGAAATTGTCTGATTGGGTGGATCTCCTCACCAAGACTCGCCCCTGTCTGACTATTCTCTTCCTTCAGGGGTTCTGCCCACAGTGTGGAAACTGGCTAAAGTGGTCCCACTGCTCAAAAAACGGTATTAGATGCTAACATCTTTTTTATAGCTGTAGGCTTATTTTGCTTCTACCAGCCTTTACTAAAATGCTGAAAAGCTGGTCGATGCTCAGCTTTCTGAGTATCTTGAGCGTGGCAAGCTGCTACATCCCAGTCAATCTGCCTTTTGCTCCTGTAAGGGTGCGGAATCAGCTGCATTGGAGATCTCTGACCATATTAAATGGTCACTAGATTCGGGGAAAAATGCAGCTTTGATACTTCTCGACTTATCTGCCGCCTTTGACACCGTCTCACACTCTATCCTCCAGCACCGACTGTCTGCCATGGGTGTGGGGGTATCGTGTGGGATTGGTGTAAGTCCTTCCTGGACTCTAGAGGTCAATCGGTTTTGCTCGCTCTCTTTTCATCTGAGGTTAAGGCACTTAACAAAGGGGTCCCGTAGAGTTCTTCGTTAAGCCCTACCCTATTTAACTTCTTTATGTTCCCTCTGACCTCTGTGGTTGAGCCGTTTGGGTGTAAAATCATTTCATAAGCCGACAACACACACTCGCTCTTTGCCTTCAATGGTTCCGGTGCCTCAATTGCCATATCTTTCACTGAATGCATCCAAGCCATTTTTGATTGGATGCAGGGTAGTCAACTCAAATGTAACACGGAGAAGGCGGATATTATCCCATTTGGATCACATGCATCTAACTGGTGGGAAAATCTCTACCCCCCTGCACTGCGGGCCACACCCCCTCCATCTTCAGTGGTTAAAAACTTAAGGGTGAAGCTGGACATTGCCCTCTCCATGCGGCCGCAGATCTCAGCAGTGGCGGGCCAATGTTTCGCTATGCTTCACACTCTGAAGAAATTCCTCCCCCTCCTTTCTCTGGAGACTAGGAGAGTGGTGATTCATGCGTTGATCACCGCGTACCTTGACTATGCTAACACCATCTATTTAGGACTTGCAGAGGCTCTGGTGAATCACCTGCAGGTGGTCCAAAATGCAGCAGCAAGGCTCCTCCTTTTTTTACATAGGCATTCTTTCATCTTGTCGGCCCGGAAAGCCGCCCATTGGCTGTCCGTCAGGACATGGACCCTATCTAAAGCCCTGGTCCTTGTTCATAGGGCAGTGTTTTGGTCCATCCCATGCTATCTGCCGAAGAGATTTGTCCAGGAAACCCCGCACCAGAGCACTGTTTTCGGGCTTTGCCTTGCTTCTGTTGAATCCTCGCTTTAAGCGTGTCCTATGGGGTAGTAACGCTTTCTCTTTTTGGGTGTCCAAAGCATGGGACAAGCTCCTCCTTGAGACTGTATTCAACAAAAAACTATAAACTTGGCTTTTCTCTGCGGGGCAGTAGGGCCTGTGTTTGTTTGGCCGTGTACCTTGGGGCACTGCCCGTTAATGTTGGGACACTCCTTGGAGCAGCTGCGTGCTGTACAAATCCCCTCATTCATTCATCCGCCTAGGGAGGCGTAGCATTTTGACGAATTCCCACGGCTACCACTAATGGGAAAGCTGGGAATGTGCAAACGTACATGGGTGGATGTGTGGGACCACCCGGTCTCCACTCATGGAACGCCTCTCTGCCACAGAGTAACGCAATGCAGCGATTTGAGCTGCCTTGCTTAACTCTAGCTTTATGAAGCCATGCAGGGCCAGGCAAGGTGGCCTTGTATAACTCGACAAATCTCACTTAGGTTTTGTGTCTCCCTTGCGCCATCTTGCGTGGAGCAAGGCCGATGCAAAACCTTGATAAATATGGGCCCATGTCTGGTGTGCTCAATGTCTCAAAGGCAATTGTAGGTCTCACTAGAGTACTTATTTAACTACAAACGGTGTAGGTCTGTATGCCTAAAAGCTCCCAGTGTTGGGACCTATAGCATCAAACTCGAAATCTCTACCGATAATTAAAAGTATTTGTGAGAGAAATGCAGCAAATGTATCCACAAATATTTCAAAGAGGTATGCAGCATGTGTATTCACCCTCTCTTCCTTTTAGGAACACATCTAGCAAAGAGATTTGTGTGTGTGCCCTTAAATAACTCCTATCGCAATAGAAGCTACTTGTGCCACATTAGCAAACAGTTTTAATAAACATGAGATTCATACTAAGAAGTCAAATGGGGAATAACCTTTAATCAGTCAAGCGCTTAAAAACCTCTGTCAAATGGTGCTCCCTGATTGACATGTAGGAGGTAACACCAAAATTATACCCTATGGTTCAGACATCTATTTTTAAGCGTAAAATTAGTCTTTTGAGTTTGCAATCAGAAAAAACTAAAAAGTTCAGATAGTCAGAAAGTTCCACATTAGGCACCAAAGTTGCATAAATTGAGTCTTTGGTTCAGCTCTACAAGGTTTGTTTTCACACCCACCGGTGACACGACCAAACTTAGTTCAATGCACCAGCGCTGAATAAGAAAAACTGGTTATTATAGCTCTGCAGAACCACATCCAAGACATAAATGAGGTGGTGTCAGTGCTTTTGGGTTAGTAACAGGGAGCAGTGTTAATCCAAGCTATAATTCATAAATAATTAACAAACTTGATATCACTAGAAGCAGAATATGTATTTCAACATATTCATTTTAAAATAGTTATTTTTAAATGCCGGTACCTAGTGCACATAATGTTGGTAACATCAAAGAAGATACTAAAAAGCCGCTAAGCTTTTCAATAACATAAAAGACAGGAAAAAATCATAACATCACAATTTATATGCCTTACAGTCTCACTGTGCTATCTCTAAGCGCTATGCTAGTTCTAGCAGATGAATAAAGAATAAGCCTGAGTTTTGGAGTTCGTATTTGTACCAGTACAACAGGGTTTGTTGTCGGTTTGGAGTAGCTTGTCAGCTATTTCAAGCACAAGGCCAAGAGCTAGGAGAGTGTTTCTCCAAAAAGAACACAATCTTGGCACCATTTTGTGAAGGCAGAATGGAATGCTTAGCAAAGCCTCGGGACTCTTGCTGCAGGCTTCTTCTGTGGAGATGGAAACTGGTACTGCTCTCATCTGCGTCTGTAACCTGGGTTAAGTCATTCCACACTTAACCAACCCAACCACCCCACCTGATTGTATCATGGCAACCCGATCTCACAATACCAATCCTTGCTTGACCACCACTTTGAGAAGGACCATAATGCGTCAAATTGACAAAAACGTATCCACCACCACCTCCCCACATTCACGCCCAACTATAAACCCAAAAGAACCAACACACTCACACCTCCCCCTCCACCTCCAATAGACCTACACAACAAAGAAACTCAGACAGAACAGACTACTCAGCACCCCCCACCCTAAACTCCACCCTCCGACCACTATGCTGAGCTTGAAGCCAGACTTAGAGACATAACACAGGCTCGCCAGCAACTCAAAACTGACTTACTGAATCTAACGAACATCACATCAGATATCTCCCACAACAGAGGACGCTCAAAACTACAGGAGAATAATCAACCACTACACATTATCAACAATTCACACCACTCTGACCCCCCCATATATCACTCTCAACAGGTCCACCCCTTTACACCTACCCCTGGTGCCAAAACTGTGCTCCACACCCTACCACAACCCCTCATCTAGACTGGCCAGGACCAAGATTCCCTTCTCTGAAAAGGACATCCAAGCCCTTCTCCTCACTTACAAGACAAAACATCAGGACTTCCCACATAATCTCAACCCCAATTTAACAATTGTATTGAACCCACACAAAAACAAAGACCAAACTCGAGAGAGATAAATAAGGCCAACCTCAAAATAGTACCCATGACAGAGATAACCTCTACCGACAAAAAAACCTCACTTGAAGTGCATGCTCCAAAACTGCAGGTCAGCCTTAAACTTAAGAAACCCAAACATTGGAAAAGGATCACCCGTGGCATCAACCTCCATGATCTAACCTGCATCAGCAACAACATTCTATTACCGCCAGTAGACCTGACAGAGGTCCTCGACCTCACTAACTTCTACAACAACTCAATGACAAGCATTCTTGACACAGTTGCGCCCTTTCATCTAAAAAGAACCTCCTCTAAAGACTCCAAACCATGGTTCAATGGGTGCCTAAATGACCAAAGACTCAACCTGAGACCAGCTGAACGGACATGGAGATCCTCACCATTGCTAGAGCACCTTAAGCAACTGAGATCTCAAAGAAGCACCTACAACAAGCACATCAGACTCTCAAAAGCAATTTTCTTCAAAGAGCAACTAAACAAGGCCAAAAATCGACCAAGGAAACTCTTCGAAATTATAAAGCAACAATCCACTCAACAAACCCATGCTTCCATGTTAAGATCAAACTCCCAACCAAACTGCAACACATTTGCCTCCCACTTCCTTGAAAACTCTAAAAACATAGAGAATGAACTCCTAACAGCAAATGACCACCTCAAAAAAATACCTCACCTTACCCCCCACTAACCTCCGTCTATAAAAACCACTAACCAAAACAAACCCCTCAACAAACAAAGCATCATAGAACACCTTCAAATCTCTTAACAAAAATGACATTCTCAAGATCTTAACAACACTTAAACCATCTAACCACTAGTGCGACCCGCTTCCAGCCAATATCTTCAATGAGATCAAAAGGTCTCTAATCCCACTCTGAACAAAGATAGTGAATGCCTCCCTACTACAAGCAACCCTTCTAAGCTGCCTAAATACAGGTCATCTAACCCCAAATCTAAAAAAAACCCACAGCTGACCACATTATCACAGATAACTACCGTCCAATCTCCACTATCCCTACCCTAGCAAAACTACTAAAACAATGAGTCCATTCCCAACTATGTAGCCACATAGCTCAATTCCACCTCATTGACCAGTTCAAATCTGGCTTCTGTCAGGACCACAGCACGGAAACTGCCATGAGACACATCGTGGATGACATGCTCAGGATACTAGACCAAAATTAATCCTGCCTCCTAATCCTCCTAGACATATCCTCAGCCTTTGATACGGTCAAACACGGTAGTCTCCTAGACTTACTTGAACACAGAATGGGAATATCTGGGAATGTCCTAAAATGGTTCGCCTCCTTATTAGACAGCCGAACACAAAGAATCAAGCTCAATCAATCGCTGTCGACCTCCACGCGGTCACCTTAGGAGTACCTCAAGGCTCCTCCCTCTCACCTACTCTCTTCAATCTATTCATGGAAGCCTTAACCAAAATTCTAAAACTCTCTAATGTTCAATACCTCATATATGCTGATGACACCGAAACTATACCTAAAAGTATAATCACCTGAGAATATCCGCTCACTCAATACAACCCTACAAAAAACACACAACTGTCTAACCAGAAACCACCTCAAACTCAACGCACTCGAAACCGAATTCCTCCTAATTACCCCACCGCGAGGACACGCTAACATAGAAGACTGGATGAAACATTTAACAGCCTTCGACTGCAAACCACACATCATAGATTCCGCAAAATCCCTAGGAATAACAATCAACGAAAAATCTCAACATGCAGGAACACATCAGTGCAGCCACCAGAGGAGCAAACTTCCATATGAACATCATAAAACTAAAACCCTTCCTTCACATCAATGAAAAATCAGCAATACAATCCCTAGTGATACCAAGACTAGACTATGGGAATATAACCGTATGTGGTCTTAGAAGAAAAGTGGAGGCAGCACCAGGGATGAAGACACACTTCAGCCAATATGGTCATTTCAGATTCCTTTATTCTTCTTTTCATAACAAAACAGGACAACAGCCAGCGCGTTTCGTTCCCTTTATCAAACTTCGTCAGGGCAAAAAGCATAATGGAAGGACCACGTTCCAATTGATGAATCAGGGCGGTAGTGAGCCAAATTAGATGGACAAAGTGGAATCCGGTTTCCAAAGCAAAAATCGCTCAGATGAAGAAGTTCTTGCATGTCTGCATTCACAGAGATGATATAGTAACCAGATAGCAACCAAAGTTTGGTGCACTCACCACCACTTATTTTCAGGACTTCTAAAATCCAACGATTGCGGTTTATCATAACCTCTGTTGCATTGAAGGATGGGCGTCTTATACTGATGACTGATTCTACTTTAGTTGGATTCTGGTATCTGGTTACTATATCATCGCTATGAATGCAGACACGCAAGAACTTCTTCACCTGAGTGATTTTTGCTTTGGAAACCGGATTCCACTTTGTCCGTCTAATTTGGCTTACGACGGCCCTGATTCATCAATTGGAACGTGGTCCATCCATCATACATTTTGCCCTGACGAAGTTCCGATAAAGGGAACGAAACGCGTTGGCCTGTTTTGTTATGAAAAGAAGAATAAAGGAATCTGAAATGACCATATTGACTGAAGTGTGACTTTATCCCTGGTGCTGCCTCCACTTTTCTTCAAAGCTTTATCTCTGGATTTCCAGTGGGACCTAACTGCAGCAGGTCTCGGAGACGTTTAGCACAGGACTTGAATATTTAGTGGACTTTAAGATTGAAGTGCTTAACATATAGGCAGCTGCAGAATCAATAGTTTTTTGTTAACCTTATGTGGTTGCCGAGATTCAGCCTGGCTCCACTAAAAGCCTCACTCAATGCGGCCGCATGACAGGTCACCGGCTCCAAAAGGAACAACCACATCATCCCTGATCTAAAGGCACTGAACTAGCTCCCTTTTGAGGCAAGATCATAGCTAAAAATCACCTGTATGACACACAAAGCCTTGCACTTCTGCACACCAAAGCATCTAGCAGATAAACTGGAACTATCAGGCGGGGCAGAGCATCGAGAAGCTCCAGCACCTGGCTATTGAAACCACAAAAATTCCGGAAAAAAAAACATACAACCGAACTTTCTCCGGCCTAGCACCCAGAATCTGGAATGCCCTGCCCCCAGAAATTTAAAAGAACACATTTCTACCCAATCACCTCACTCAACTTGCTCGCCAAACAGAACCTACACTCGATCATCAGGACCACTGACTTTCACACTCCTGAATCCCCCAGGACCTCTAAGACTGTTTGACGTCAAATCTGCCCTCCCTACTCCTTACTCTCTCTTTGTAGCTATTTGTATTAAACTTCTACATGTTGTAACTTTTGTAAAGCGCTCTGATACCCTTCCAGGGTTATTACGCGCTATAGAAAACTTTTCAAATAAATAAATAAATGTCTCTCTGTAGGAAGCTGGCTTTTTATATGGTCGTGCCGGTGCACAGTCTAAATATCAATTCCGAAATATTGACCTACAGTAATATCGAGTTGGAAATATCGAAGGTGAAGAATATCGAGGTCAAGAATATCGTTGGACAGAATATCGACCCTAAGGTAAGTAATATCGATTTTTTTATATCGATGTAAGTAAAATCGAAGTTAGTTATATCGATATCAAATATATCGATGTAACTAATTTCGATGTTACTAATATCGATATTTGTTTATTGTTATGTATTTTATTATGTATTTTATATGTATGTGTTATATGTTTTTTGTTAAGTATTTTATTTGTTTTAAATTATATGTGTACTATTTTTTATATATTAATAATGTTATTTTTAAGTTAATTTTATGTTTTAGTACTGGAGCGGGTTTTGGGTTTATAGGGGAATAGGGTGGGAAGTAATTTAGTTATAGTAAATTAATTATTAATTTTTAGTAATTGTTAATTCATTTTAATTAATTTTTGCGTTTAAGTTCTGTAGCGGTTTGTGGGTTTAAAGGGGAATTGGGTGGGAAGTAATTTAATTGTAATTAAGTAATGATTTTTTTATTGGTATTGCTAATTATTTTATTTTTAATTAATTAATAATTGGTAATTAATTATTTTAATTGGTAATTTTTTTTTAATTGGCAATTAATGTTTCTAATTGGTAATTACATTTTTTAATTTGCAGTTAATTCTTTTAGTTTGTAATTACTTTTTTTAATTGGTAATTCAGATTTTTAATTGTTAATTATTTTTTATTAATTGGAAATTATTTTGTATTAATTGGTAATTATTGTTTCATTAAAAATATTTATTGATTTAAAAATAAATTTATTGTTTACTATATTTTAATTGTTAATCAATTTTTAATAATTAATTTGTTTTTGTTTTGAAAAATATTTTAGTGTTCAATATTTATTATTTGGTAACTAATATTTATTAATTAATATTTATTGGTATTTATTGTTAATTTATTGTTAATTAATTATTCAATTGTAATTATGTTTTTAATATTTATTAATGGGTATTTGCAAATGGTGTAGAGTTATTTAAAAATTTAATTATTAATTATTTTATTTACAACAATTATTTATAAGTATGTTATATTGAACTTCTACGCTATCCAACGCTTTCCCTACTGTTGCACTCTCTGGAGTTAGAATAGTAATTTTTACCCCTACGCTATCCAACACTTTCCCTACTGTTGCACTCTCTGGAGTGGGAATAGTAATTTTAACCCCTACGCTATCCAATGTTTTCCCTACTGTTGCACTCTCTGGAGTTGGAATAATAATTTTTAGCCCTACGCTATCCAACGCTTTCCCTACTGTTGCACTCTCTAGAGTTGGAATAGTAAGTTTTACCCCTACGCTATCCAACGCTTTCCCTACTGTTGCACTCTCTGGAGTTGGAATAGTAATTTTTACCCCTACGCTATCCAACGCTTTCCCTACTGTTGCACTTTTTAGAGTTGGAATAGTAATTTTTACCCGTATGCTATCCAATGTTTTCCCTACTGTTGCACTCTCTGGAGTTGGAATAAGAATTTTTACCCCTACGCTATCCAACGCTTTCCCTACTGTTGCACTCTCTAGAGTTGGAATAGTAATTTTTACCCCTACGCTATCTAACGCTTTCCCTACTGTTGCACTCTCTGGAGTTGGAATAGTATTTTTTACCCCTACGCTATCCAACGCTTTCCCTACTGTTGCACTTTTTGGAGTTAAAATAGTAATTTTTACCCCTACGCTATCCAACGCTTTCCCTACTGTTGCACTCTCTGGAGTGGGAATAGTAATTTTTACCCCTACGCTATCCAACGCTTAACCTACTGTTGCACTCTCTGGAGTTGGAATAATAATTTTTACCCCTACGCTATCCAACGCTTTACCTACTGTTGCACTCTCTAGAGTTGGAATAGTAATTTTTACCCCTACGCTATCCAATGCTTTCCCTACTGTTGCACTCTCTGGAGTTGGAATAGTAATTTTTACCCCTACTGTATCCAACGCTTTCCCTACTGTTACACTTTTTGGAGTTGGAATAGTAATTTTTACCCCTATGCTATCCAATGCTTTCCCTACTATTGCACTCTCTGGAATGGGAATAGTAATTTTTATCACTAGGCTGTCCAATGTTTTCCCTACTGTTGCACTCTCTGGAGTTGGAATAATAATTTTTACCCCTACGCTATCCAACGCTTTCCCTACTGTTGCACTCTCTAGAGTTGGAATAGTAATTTTTACCCCTACGCTATCCAACGCTTTCCCTACTGTTGCACTCTCTAAAGTTGGAATAGTAATTTTTACCCCTACGGTATCCAACGCTTTCCCTACTGTTACACTTTTTGGAGTTGGAATAGTAATTTTTACCCCTATGCTATCCAATGCTTTCCCTACCATTGCACTCTCTGGAATGGGAATAGTAATTTTTATCCCTAGGCTGTCCAATGTTTTCCCTACTGTTGCACTCTCTGGAGTTGGAATAGTAATTTTTACCCCTACGCTATCCAACACTTTCCCTACTGTTGCACTTTTTGGAGTTGGAATATTAATTTTTAGCCCTACGCTATAAAATGCTTTCCCTACTGTTGCACTCACTGGAGGGGGAATAGTAATTTTTCCCCTACGCTATCCAGCGCTTTCCCTACTGTTGCTCTTTCTGGAGTTGAAATAGTAATTTTTACCAATCCGCTATCCAACACTGTCCCTACTGTTGCACTCTCTGGAGTTGGAATAGTAATTTTTACCTCTACGCTATCCAATGGTTTCTCCACTGATGCGCTCTCTGGAGTGGCAATTGTAATTTTAAGTTCCATGCTATACAACTTTTTTATTACTGTATTTTTTTTAGTTAAGGATTTTGAATAGTATTTTTATTTATTTAGCTATATAATATTTTTGGTATAATTTTAGATAATGTAGTATATAATTACTTTTAAAAATATTAAAAGTATATTTAATTTTTTTAAATTTATTAAACATAATTATTTACTTTTTATTTATGTTTTTGTTTTATGTTTGTAAATGTATTTGTAGTTTATAACATTTGTTATTAATTGATAAATTATTAAAATAATTATTAAAACTTATTGTTAAGTATATATTATATATTGTCTGTATATGTTTAATTAATGTATTGTTATTATATATGTATTATTTATTAATTTTAAACATTATTAGATATTTTTAACTATGTTTATTTTATTTATTAGTGTTATTTACTTTATTTTACATTTATATTTTTACTGAAAAACCCCCGATATTTTTAACATTGATATTTTTAACATCTATATTTTTATTTCTATATTTTTGTACTTACCATGTTGTAGATGGGAAGTTGATATTCATGCCTTCGATATTTCAGCATCGATATTTCTGTAGGTCAATATTTTCTAGGTCGATATTTTGTCAGTTATTCGGTAGTGCCAATGCAAGGGTGCACCATGAAAAATGACCAGACGCCCCTTATTAGTTTATAGGGCTTAAATTAATAATCCCATATGCACTCCTTTGTGGTCGTGTGTTCGAGCAGTTTAGACTTATCAGAGGGTAGTGTTAAGCATTTGTTGTACACACAGGGGCCGATTCCGATCCTGGAAAAAAAACGTCCATACGATTTTAATCCGGAGCCATCGCCGTACGATTCGTACCCGTCCGTCCGAGTCGCGTAGTACGATCCGTATTCCATCAATCCGTCCGAATCGTCGCGATCCGTACGTATTGCAAGGCTGAAACAGTGAATCGTACGACTCGTATACATGCCGTACGACCGGACGAGTACGATCCGGACCGGGGTATCAGGACTCGAATCGTACGGTCCACGTCAGGTAAGGGCGATTCGTACAGAAACGCGCACAATCACATACACTCCGTATGGCGCGTACCCCCATGATCGCAGGGTTACGGCGCGTACCCCTCCGATCATGGGGGGTACGCATCGTACACCCAGCGACCATGAGGTACGTGCCATACACCCAGCGTACATGGGGTACAGTGCGTACCCCATGTACGCTGGGTGTACGGTGCGTACCCCCCATGATCGCTGGGGTACGTGCCGTAACCCTTCGATCATGGGGGGTACGCGCCGTACCCGGGGGGAGGCGTTCCGTACCTGTTTCATCGCGAACTCTGCTTTTACGGCTGTTTTCAGCTCCCGTAGTAAAAGGGTCGTACGGTGCGTACCTGACACATATTGTACTTGCTGGGTCTTATAAACCAGCCGCGAACCATACAGATGTCGCGTACAGCGGGTTCCGAGTGAGACTCGTACGGAGATTAGAGTCGTACGGTCTCTGTACGATTCGTACGGAGTACAGCTCCTGGTACGAATCGTACTTCGTTGTACGTACGGGGGACATTGCAGGGTACGATTCGTACAGGAAAAACGCTCCGAACGGCTATTCGGAGCGCTTTTTACCGGATCGGAATCGACCCCACAGAGTCAATAAATAAGACACGCACTCAAGAAGAAAATCCGAGACCAATTTAGAAAAATAACTGATTTTTATATAAATATAGACACCACAATCATCGAAATCAAATAAGTGCTTTCTGAGTTATATTTCGGAGTTATAGATTTTTGTTGCAATAGAAAATACAGTCGAATAATGGTTTTGAGGAGTGAGTGATAATGTAGTCGTATGGGAGAAACATACACACTGCATAGTTACACTTGCGATTGGTTTCAAGGGAAACCTTTCCGAACTTAAGGTACTTGGGGTCCAAGGAACAAAGAACCAGCACCAGTTTTGGTATACCTGCCCTGGTGTTTCCGGGTGCAGAAGGGCTAGGCACAATGGTAGCCTTGAGCTCTACATGGTAAAGTCAATAGAAGGGTACCTGTAAGAAAAAGGCTGCAAGTGGGGACTTAGGAACAAGTTAGGCTGAACCCAAAGGGGGGCTCTTCAATCATTGCAGAGTGAGCACAGCTTTTGGAAGAGCCGGGTCTTTGCAGTTGTTGAAGGTCCAGCAGTTAGGCAGGGTTTTGTGGCAAGTTCGTGGTCAGTCCTCATCTCTCGTGGTGACAGCTTTCCCTTTGTCCTTTCAAGTTCCCAGAAGACAAATCTTATTTTCTTGTGTCGGGGGGACACTTAAATACTAATGTTTGGGGTGTTTAGAGGAGTGAAGGATAGTAGCCAATGGACTACTTACCTCTGGGGTGACTACACCCCCTATATGACCTCTTCCTGTAGGGAGTAGGCATAATCCTGACCCAGAGTTCCTAGTTTCACCAAAAGCAAGATGATGTAACCCTTCCTCGACTGTCCACTTCAGGTGGCCCACCTTACTGATGTGCCCAGCCTGTAAGTGTAACACACCATATGACCTGGGGCTGTGCCTCCATTAGAGCATTGGGGCTTTGTCCTACTTATATTATAGCCCCCCAACCCTCTATTAATCTGAGAAAAGTACCATTTATAAAAAATGTACTGTTTACGTTCTGCCCACAGTCCACGGCAGTCATCTTTTGCCATTGGCCGGTTGCGTATTCACGGCTGATGCGGACCCTAAGCCTGGGTAGGCCTGAGGGAGGTGGGGCTCGCTTAACATTATTGACAGACAATCGTTAGAGGCACCTGGGCCCAAGTGCGCATGTTGGGTTGGCCAGCTGCCTTTCTCCGGCCAATCCTACATGCACACTAGAGGCCTCTCTAGTGCCTATTAGTGGGCCGGGGTTGACTCAAAGCCACAGCCCCTGGTCACAGTAATGAGCGTTGAGGTTGCCTGCCCTAGTCAATCCAAGTGCAGCTGTAACAGCAGAAGTGGCATCTGGATTGGCTAGGAGGCATGTGGTTTTACAGACTGGGCCTCTGCCCTGGTGCGGACTGTGTGTGCATGTGACTGAGGTAATGTGGGGATGGGAGGAGGTTGTCTCTCTTTCCTTTTCATGCCGCTAGGTCATATACAGTCACAGGCGCAGTTGGTTGCTAGTTTTGCTACGGGCTAACAGCATGCATTGGATTTTAAAAGAACTTCCATCCACAGCAGGTAAGTAAGTTTGAATTGCCTGCATTACACAAAAAGGTTTTGTTGCCAGCTTCGCTCGCCTTTGTTCAAGGACCAGCCAATGGTGTGTAAACGATGATTTACTTGACGTCGAAGGATTTGATTGTGTTTTAAATCTTTCCTGAGCTACAATTTTAATTGGCACTGATCCTCAGCTGGTACCTTCTATAATAACAATAATTATAGCTCATTGAGGCATGGTAAGGCATGTCATATGATCAGGGCACGAGTCGGCAGGTACTTCTTGGCAGGGGGGACGACGTCCACCCTGTGAAAAGAGTGGATGAACGCCGTCCCCCCTGCCAATAAGTTGGGCCACAAAGAAATATGTTGAACTTGTCCCAGTGTAAGACACCAGGACACGTTCAGCAGCGCATGTATGTTGTCTTCTTTCCAATCCAGCAGCAACGTGCAGGCAGCGAGGGAGCCTTTTTTCAGCTCCAGCTGGGCCGAAGTAAGGGGGCGATCCGGCCTCCTTTTTTTTGTATATGCCGCGGAGGGAAACAAAGACACACAGCTTGCCTTCTCTTCACAGGTACTTAAGAGAGGCATGCTTTTGCATTTGTTCTGTCCCTGGATATAAATGCAGACACTGTAAGACTGTCAGATGGGTTGGTCTGTCCCAGGATTTACACAAATAGTTCAAGAGAATTATTTTCTTTCTTTTGTAGCGCTACGTCGTGACTTCATGACGTCATTTGCATGCTGTCTTACTTGGTCAGTCCCCTTGCTTCTTTTTATCGGACTTGTGCCCTGCACATGGTTGTCTGTCGAAATCCCCCCATCGGGCGCCACCGCTCTCACCTGCACGGGCCGCGGCCGGATGTCTCCCCAATTAAATTCACAGTAGGTTGTACGCTGGCCATTTCTCAGTAACTGCCTGTTGTGTATTCCAGCGGCATCCGTGGTTTGCAAGTCCTGTGGACCCTAGTCACTCACCCTCCACCCCCACGTCCATGTTACCCAAGGCAAGCCCTGAAGCATCAGGTGTAAAGTTTTGTTTTGTTTTACGCTTTTGGTTTGTATTCTCATGCTGCACAGCTGCACAACAGAGTGTTGGTGCAAAGCTGATAGTTAATTTGTTCAAGTGACATAAATCACCCGTGACCGGTGGCAATTGCAACACCAGGCACGTCGCGTTGCCCTCTCTCTCTGTGAGGATCGATAAAACAACAGTTTTACTGATGTGCTATTATTGTGCATTTTATTTGCATGTGAGCGAGAGGCGAGCCTGCACGCATTTTCACAGTTTTTCACAATCGACTTGGACTATCTTGGCATTTTCTTCATCAAGAGTTTACAGCCCATCTGACTCCTCCTGAGGACAGGCCTCAGCCCTGTGTGCATTCCTTGCCTCCAACAATTTTAGGCAACAATAAAAATGTTAAGATCACCCCAGTAATTAATGTTCTTCCTGGAGAGAGAGTGGAGTTTTGTCTAGTGGAAGTTTGACTCAGTTTAAGGTAGTGCAGAGGGTTAATTTGCCTGCTGCAAAGAAAGAGTTCCTGTAAGGGTGGGTGATCTGCGGGCCGGAAAAGCAGGCGAGGAGGCCGTATATAGTGGGCTATACTGGATGTTTATTATACAAGGAGTTAGAAGGAAAGTCACAACAAATGGTAAACAAGGAGGGGTCCAGGGCAGCAGTCCGCTTCTGGTCTTGGGTTGTAGTCCTGGTACTCGGATACTCCAACGACAGCTCCGATGTAGGGGAGGTCCACGGAGGGCAGTAAGAGAGGAAAAACAAAGGACCGTTAGTCTTATCCTGGTGGTCAGACGATATATACCGAACACCGTCACCCGGGTCGTGAGGGGGGGGGAAGAGAAAAGAGAACGTGAGGAAAGGGAGGTAAAGGGAGGTAGGAACAGAGGTCGGAGGATAGAAAGGGTGTCGGGACTGGAAGTGCGGGGAGGGGGAAATGGCGTCACGTAGACTGTGAGGGTGCTATACACTTATGCTACAGTGCAGGGGCCGTGATACTATAGAGAGGGGGAAGGAGAATTTACAGGGGCTTTACAAGGACTCCTAGTGAGCAGGGGTAAGGAAGGCTTAAGACACTCACCCGATCCGCCGTAACTCTCCAAGTGAGTTACGGCCGCTCTTCAGCCACCTCCTGAGGGCTCCACCACTCTTCAGTCCACACCTCTTCGTCACACGTCTCCTCTCCTTCTCCAGCTCCAGTCCGAGTCTCCTGCCACGATGCTCCGACGGGGTTCTCTTCTTGTCTCTCGGTTTTATCCTGTGCTGGCTCTGCCCCTAGGGCGGGACTTCCGGGGTCGGAGGGATATGCTTCCTCCGGGCTCGTGGTTCTGGTTGGTCCCTGTAGGAGAAAGAAGGGCGGGGATCCGCGGGTTATGGCTGGTTCGCCGAGTCCTGTCTTCGCCATGGGGTTTGGCTTGCGCGTTAGTAGTCCCGGTGGCAATGACGGAGGTGAGTGCGGGGAAGGGCGGCCTCCATTGTGGGGCCGCGAGGACGCCACCTCACAGTTCCATACAGATCACACAGTGCATATATTGTAAATAGGTCAGTGGGCTACTGCTTTTGTCAGATAGATCCTTTTGTTACTTGCAGTTTATAAGTTAAAATCCTAATATAGAACAGTGAGTTATTAACTGTCTTCAAAGAGCTGCATGCAAACTACATGGTATAGTTTAGAGTGTCGTGATTTTTCCCTAGTCTTTTATTATCCTAATGTTATATAAAGGTTTCATTTGCGTATAAATCAATTTTTATTACTAAATAGAACCCCCGACCATGGTGTTACATTTTAAATTCTGAGTCTGTGCTTCTCCAGACCAAGCACTCTTAAAATATATAACCCTGGGCGGAGCTGGCAGAGCGGGACTACGCGGAGGTCCACGGATTTGGAGACAAACTCAGTGGAACTCCGCTCTGCCACCCGCCTCCACCCCCCTATTAAGAATTTATTAAAACTAATTTAAAGGTGAAGAAAAAAGACTTACCTTCACTGCGGCATCCCCGTGCTGCCGTCCTCCTCTCCCTCTCAGTCTCAGGGTGATCTGCACATGCGCGCGTGCCTGCTCATGCACGTTTCTTGCAAGGAATGCTAAGGCGCTGGCGCGCACGCATGCGCAGGTCACCCTGAGATGGCGTGGAAAAGGAGAACGGCAGCCTGGGGACAACGCAGTGAAGGTAAGTCTTTTTTCTTTAACCTTTAATGTAGTTTTACTTAATTCTTAATAGGGTGATAGAGGCGGGGCCTGGTCAACTCCACTCCACTGCGTAGTGTGCGGAGATTAGCCTACTCCGCGTTCTCCGTGGAACGCAGAGTAGGCAAATCTCCTCACACTCCACAGGCGGAGTGTAGGTCTCCACCCACAGTTAAATATATATTGTCTATCAGTATGGATGACATGTGATTCCTACATCTTGTAGTCCTCTGTCTTATGTAAGGTTTTCTATACACTGATTTACACACATATGATTGATTGTCTCTGTGTAATGTGTGTGAGATGTAAAGTTCTCTGACACCCTACACTGGTATGAATGGCACTATAATACCAATTAAATGCATCTGAGAGAGTAGTTATGGAGACTTGAGGGGCACTGTTAAAGGGTGATAGTGACGGTATCCGTTCGCGGAGGTGGTAATTGATTACGCCAACAAACATTGTCGCACTGAGCTCCATCAGTGCTAAAGCCGGCCCTGCTATGTGCTGTCTTTAAGGCCTGACAAATGGCTCACATGCAGCCTACATAAGAAACTCACTGGTTTACTGAAAACAGGCTCTTTCCAATTTAAGCAATAAAATGTAAGCTATTTCTCATTACATAAGCTAACAACATAGGGCCTGCCTGGTGACAGATTACAGGGGTGGCTGAAACAATTCTCAGAATGGGGGTGCCGTCATCAAAGTTGCGTGCCTGACTGAAGTCTTAGGGATTTTGAAAAATACAAAAGTAGCATATAGCAGTGCACAAAGAACAGTTGTTGCAATATGATATATGCAAAAAGGACAATTGATGGACAGAATGCAGAAAAATGTCATACATTCACCCCAGTACAGAGATCTGGGACTAAATCAATTTTTTTGCTCCCCATGCAATTCCAGTTTGAACCCAGCCATATGCAAATCAGTCTTGATCCTGCACCCAATGGGAACAGTCCGGCCAGAACTGCTGGCAAGGTCCTCCATGGACTAGAAACAAGCATCCTAGGACCGGTTTCGGGGTTTCACTCCTCATCAGCCAGGATAGCTTGACTCCAGTGGCATGGAGAGCACGGGTCCCACGTCTGGTTATACCCGTCCCACTCGTGGTGACAAATGCAAAAAGAACAATTGATAGACAGAATGTAGAACAATGTCATAAATTCACCCCAGTACAGAGATCTGGGCCTAAATCCATCGTTTTTTTTCTCCCCATGCCCTTCCAGTTTGAACCCAGCCATATGCAAATCAGTCTTGAGACTGGTCCCAATGGAAACAGTCCAGTCTGAACTGCCAGGCCAGGTCCTCCTTGGACTGGAAACAAGCATCCTAGGACCGGTTTTGGGCTTTCAGCCCTCATCAGCCAGGATAGCTTGACTCCAGTGGCATGGAGACCACGGGACCCACGTCTGGGCATACCCCAGTCAGGGTGACAAATGCTAAAAGAACAATTGATGGACAGAATGCAGAACAATGTCATACATTTACCCCAGTACAGAGATCTGGGCCTAAATCCATCATTGTTATGCTCCCTATGCCATTCCAGTTTGAATCCAGCCATATGCAAATCAGTCTTGATCCTGGTCCCAATGGAAACAGTCCAGCCCAAACTGCCAGGCCAGGTCCTCCCTGGACTGGAAACAAGCATCCTATGACCGGTTTCGGGGCTAGCCTGGCTGATGCGCTGAAACCGGTCCCAGGATGCTTGTTTCCAGTCCAGGGAGGACTTGGCTTGGCAGTTCAGGCTGGATTGTTCCCATAAGGAACAGGGTTAAGACTGATTTGCATATGGCTGGGTCCACACTGGGGTGGTGTGGTGAGCAAAAGAATGATGGATTACACCCAGATCCTTGTGACAGGGGGTGAATGTTTGCTTTGTCCAGCCTTCTGTCCATCAATTGTTTCTTTTGCATATGTCACCCTAAGTGAGAAAGGTATGCCCAGACATGGATCCAGTGCTCACTACACCACTGGATTCAAGGTAGCCTGGCTGATGAAGGGTGATGCCATGAAACCGGTCCCTGGATGCTTGTTTCCGTTCCAGGGAGGACCTGGCTTGGCAGTTTGAGCTGGACTGTTCCCATAAGGAACAGGGTCAAGACTGATTTTCATATGGGTGGGTCCACACGGGGTGGTGTGGTGAGCAAAAGAATGATGGATTAAACCCAGATCCTTGTGATTGGGTTGAATGTTTGCATTGTCCAGCATTCCGTCCAACAAGTGTTTCTTTTGCAATATGATATATGAAATCTTTTTATTGATGTCATAACTACATTTTCATAATTGCGTTAATAACCTTCTTGCTTTTTCAAATTAGCATGAAAATGCACCATTTGGCCACTTTTTTTTCAAAGTTTTTCCGGTGGGGGGGTTGAGCCCCCCAGTCCTCCCTTATGGCAGTCAGGCTCGCTCGCTACGCTCGCTTACCACATGGCACTCATCCCAAACTTTGACGCCACACCACTTTATAATGTCACCAGCTACCACTGACAAATAGGAACTTGTTAAATAATCAACATGAACACATGGCACAAAAACCATTGAATGAAGTGATTTGCACATGGCATGATGAGGCGGTTTAGAGCATCTTGTGTGTGACTACCAGTACATGTGCTTGTTTCTACAGACTGTGTTGTTCTGGGCTTGTGAGCAGTACCAATCAAAGAATGATTGGGAGGACCTGACGGTGAGCTTCGCAAGGCTGGTGGATTATCTTGTGTTTTACCTCCGGCACGGAAATCTACCCCATTACTTCCTGGGTGTAAATGTCAACCTGGTCAAACCGGAGCACCGCCCCCGCCTTCAGGAGCTCCTGGATGACGTCATCAAGTTCAAAACTTCTCCAATGAAGTATTTCAGATGATAATTCCCAGGTAACCCCACCACATTTTGAGCAGAGGTTTGTTCATCCCACATGCACCCATGCCTCTTTTGCACATTTTCTGATGCTGGGATTGTGGACCCTTCAGTCGAGCATCCGGTGGATTTATTTTATACTGCATGAGCCCCCTCGCGGCCATCGTACGCAAACACAACCTCAGCATAATCTCCTACGCCGACGACACCCAGCTGATCCTCTCCCTGACCAACGACCCCGCCGCCGCCAGAGCCAACCTGCACGAAGGGATGAAAGAGGTAGCCGAGTGGATGACGACCAGCCGCCTGAAACTGAACTCGGACAAGACGGAGGTCCTCATCCTGGGCTCCTCTCCCTCCGCCTGGGACGACTCCTGGTGGCCTCCCGCCCTGGGCACCGCACCCAAACCGACAGACCATGCACGCAACCTGGGCTTCATCCTGGACTCCTCCCTCTCCATGACCAGGCAAGTCAACAACGTCTCCTCGGCATGCTTCAACATCCTACGCATGCTACGGAAGATCTTCTGGTGGATCCCCACCGAGACCAGGAAGACCGTCACCCAGGCCCTCGTCACCAGCCGACTGGACTACGGCAACGCCCTCTACGCCGGGACCACCGCCAAGCTCCAGAAGAGACTCCAGCGGATCCAGAACGCCTCAGCCAGACTCATCCTCGACATCCCACGAACCAGCCACATCTCCGGACATCTGCGAGACCTTCACTGGCTCCCGGTCAACAAAAGAATCACCTTCCGCCTCCTCACCCACGCACACAAAGCCCTACACGACCAAGGCCCGAGCTACCTCAACAGCCGAGTCAACTTCTACGCTCCCAAACGCCACCTCCGATCAGCCAACCACGCCCTCGCCGCCGTCCCCCGCATCCGAAGAGCGACTACAGGAGGAAGGTCCTTCTCCCACCTGGCCGCCAAGACCTGGAACTCCCTCCCGACCGACCTGCGCCTGACCCAAGACCACCTCTCCTTCAGGAAGAAGCTGAAGACCTGGCTGTTCGAGCAGTAGCGGCTCCCCCCCCCCCCAGCGCCTTGAGACCCCACGGGTATGTAGCGCGCTTTATAAGTGTCACTGATTGATTGATTGATTGCATGCCATAAGCATCATCTTGGTGCTGGTGAAAGGTGTTTATTGTTATTTAAAACCAGAGGAAATGTGGCTATTTACTGTGTGATTTTGTTTCTATTAACATTATGTGGCATGAAAACAATATGATTTTAGGCGATCTCAATTTGTGTATTAATGTTCTCCCAAAGTATGAGATTGAGGGCCTCTTTTATATAATGGCAGGTGGCCATCTGTCCATCAAGGAGACCAGGGCGACAGAGTAAATTACTCTGTCGCCCTGATGGAGGTGTCCACTAAGCTGGTGATCATTTCTAAAGCATAGGCCGAAATGGTCATCATGGCAATTCCCGTCAGTGCTGTTTATAGATGGACGCAGAGCTCCGTCAACATTAGAGAGCCCTGCACCAAGCTGTTTTCTTTTTTACATTCAAAAAGAAAATCCTGAAGCCAGGTTTTCTTTTTGGAAATAAAAATGAAAATGCGCCTTTCGCCATGGGAGCTCTCCCATTGTAAGAGGAGCATTTAGCAGTTTTCGCTGCACCTCATCGCTAGTGTTTTCCTGGTGGTGACGTACACTGAAAACTGACCTCTCATTCCGTCCAACTACATTTGGTGGGTGGAATTAGAGGTCTGCAGGGCCATCAGAGGGGTTTAACCACAGTGGAGGCAAAGTAGTCTCTGCTGTGATTAAATCTAAGGTCCGCCTGCGTTTGAATTTGTCTGGCCGATCATTACCTTTGCGCTATGTATAACCCGTCGTCGTTGCAACGGGGTATACATACATCCAAGATATAAGTTAAGCCCTAATTCTCTGTTCTCTTTAGGCCCCCACCTATATGTGTAGTCTTATCTTAGACTCAATTTTGGGAACCTTATATGATATGTTATTTATTTTAATTTATTTATAAAGTGTGTGATTACCTGGAGATGTTTTGGCGCTCAGAGAACATTGGCCACAATCCAGTGGAAATACTGATGTCAGAAGAAAAGGCAGGTCTTCAGGTCTTTGCGAAATGGAAAAAAAACTGTCAATTCAGTTCAATTCAATTCAATTCAATTGTCTTCATTTGATCTTCCAGAGGCAGATTATAAAAGATACACACAATATAATAATCATACAATAAAACACACAACATGTTAAAAGAAACATCTATGGTTAAAAAGAAGTGATCATTTGTTCATTCACATTTGAAAAAGTGACAGTGCATAAAAATTGGTTCCAAAAACATCAAATCAGATAAAACAGCATCGTCTTCGAATGAGGAATGTAAGAAACAGAATACATTTTGCAGTACGGAGCCGGCAATACTTGATTAAAACAAATATAAAAGCTTGTTTTATCAAAACAGCATACGCCTTCTTTGGCCAAAGTGCATTTCAGAAAACTAGCAAAGCCTATGCGTAGCATACGTTAAAGTCATAGAGTTGCAATAAAAAAAAATAGAGTGGCTTTGTATTTAGAATATTTGTATCTACGCAGCAAAGGTGATACAAACTTCCTTAGTAAATTGCTAATAAAATTGGCAGAAAAAGACAAAGGGGCACATTAGGATGAAGGGCGGGCTTTGCCCGCCCGCCACCCTAGTGGTAAACGGGACCGCCCGCCTAAAGGGCGGGGGTCCCGAATTGAGGATTAGGATGCGCCCGCCACACAGGCGGGCGCATTCTGTATATTTACCATTGCGGCGGGCGGAGCTGAAATCTCCGCCCGCCGTAATGGTAAACATGCACCTTTTACATTTCAAAGCGCAACATGACAGGCACCCCGCGGTGCCTGCCATGTTGCACCTTGAAATGCGGAGGGGTACCATAGGTACCCCCCATGTGCACCCCCCAAGCCACGGACTTCCAGGGTGCCCGCAACGGGCCCCCGCAGGGAGTCTCTGCATGCCTTTCTGTGGCGGCATTGCCGCCACGAAAATGCATTGTGCAAAGCCCATTGTAATATGGCGGGCAGTGTCTAAAAGACACCGCCACCATGTTACACGTTTTCCGCCCCGGCCGCTACGCGACCGGGGCGGAAAACAGGCGGGCAGTGTTTCACACCGCGCGGTCCCTCCCGCCATCCAAATCTGGCGGGGGGAATTGGCTGATGATGTCGGGCGGATTTCCTCCGCCAGGCTGGCGGTAGCCGCCGCCAGCCTGGCGGAGGAAATCCTCCCGACATCATAATGACCCCCAAAGTGTAAAATAGTTTGATTACATTGCTCATCACAAGGACAGGTACCAATAAAGACAGGTGAATACTGGCCTAATGAAAAACATATTAACTAGTCAACAGAACCTAACCTAAATTTTGCCAACAGTGTTCTCTCATGGACGTTGGTCACATATAATAAATATGGAGCGATTGTCGGTACCGTTTGGATAATACAATATTCTCTGACTAAAGGTTTGGAAACTTCTGTTAATTCTCTCATCTCTAGTTTATACTTACGAAAGCGATCCTGAACCCATGTTTTGTCCTTTTTTTGGACGGACTAGGGATGCTCGAACATCTGAACACAACCAAGTGCCAAAAAACTATCTTTAATATATTGTAGCCATGGAATAGCCAGACCGTGGGCACAGGATAAACAATCTCTAATGACTGCCCGATGAAGAGCGGCTTCTTTGTTATACCAAATTGAGCATCAAAGAGCTAACGGGGCAGCATTGATAATATCTTCAACATACTCCATGCTTAGCTCCAGATGCAGTGGGAAATGCTAGGTTGAGGGAGGTGACAGAATCTATTCTCGTCCGTATGCATTGCATGAACATCCCTGCATCCCCAAATACCCATTCCATTAGTTAAAAGTGGGAGGCATTTCTGATTTCTGAAATGAGCTTCTCTAACCGGGTGGACGGAAGAAGGGGCGGGGGGGGTGGCCCTTATTTTTAGAGATCGTTACAGGCTCGCGTCCTCCATACCTACTACGATCGCAGGGGTGGAAGGCTTGCATTTTTGCCTACAAATTAACCCACGCCAGTCACTGGCTGGAATGGTTATCTACCGCCCCCCAGACTGCTTAGAGGGGGTCTCTACGGCGCTTATAGACACTATCGTCCAAAGTTCCATCCTCCACTCTCACTTCTTAGTGGTGGGGGATTTTAATGTTCATGCCGAGATAGCGGCGTGCCCGCTGGCGGAGCTGCTTATTTCTACACTCAGTGCCGCTAACCTGACATTGTCCAGCACAGGTCCCACACACAAAGCAGGCCATATGCTTGATCTGATATTCTCAAACATCAGGGATCTGTCGGTGGGTACACCGCAACAGCTGCTCTGGTCGGATCATGCAATGATCCCGTTTATGGTCAGACTACCAGGGGGAGGGCCAGAGACTGGGAGGCGCTCCTTTTTGCAGAGACAATGGAAAAAATTGGTCCCTGAAACTATGGGCCCCGTCCTAGCTCGTAATCTCCCATCACTCTCTTCCGACGTAAATAAGGATGCAGTTGCGTTGTCTCAATGGATAGGCGACATGGTGACAGCTGTTGCGCCTGCAAAACGGGCTATGTCCCGCAGGGGCTCTCCCTCTGCTCCATGGTTTTCATTGAAGTTAAGGGCGGAGAAGTCAGCCTGCAAGAAATTAGAGCGACTTTGGAGGGCGAATTACTGTGTTCAGGCGAGGGCTCGCTATAAAGCCGCCATTCGTGATTTTCACAATCTATAAAAAAAGCAAGGAAACTCTTCATTACCACCTCCATTCAACAAGCAGAACACTCCAGCAAATAAGTGTTCAAGATAGTGCAGTCCTTTTTTAAACCGAGATGTATCGAGATGGATGTTACCCCGTCAAACATGCTTTGCGACAACATCTCAGAATATTTTGAGAACAAAATTTTGAAAGTGTTTGACACTTTTACCCCAGCAGGTCGCACTGTTAAGCCAGACTTAGCGGAGACCAGGGCTCCCCAAATTACCTTATGCCAATTCCAGCCTGTCCCACTTGATGCGGTCATACAGGAAATAAATAGATGTAAATCAGGATCTGCTGACGATCCCTGCCCACCAAAGTTATGGAGTTTGATGGCGGACTTTATCGCGCCCACCCTCCAACACATATGGAATACATCCATCTCTACTGGAGTGTTCCCGGAGAGCTGGAAGCATGCCACCATCCTCCCATTGAAAAAAAAGCCGAACGGTGCCCCAGAAGACTTAAGCAATCTACGCCCCATCTCACTTCTGGCGGCTCCGGGCAAAATGCTAGAAAAATTAATTCAGCGGCAACTAAACAAGTTCACGGAAGAAAGCAATGTTCTCCATGAAACTCCATCAGGTTTCAGATCCGGTTTTAGCACCGAGACCGCCCCGATCGAGGTAGCCGAGTCAGTTAGGTGGTCGCTGGATTCAGGAGCATCGGCAAAGTTGGTGCTCCTGGATCTATCGTCCGCCTTCGATACGGTAGATCACGGCAGGCTACTACAACGTCTGGCAGAGATTGGCCTCCAGGCTCAGGCACTTGGATGGCTCCATACGTATCTGTCCGACAGATCTCAGAAGGTGGCTTTAGGCGACTTTTCCTCTAAATCCAGGAGACTGAACTGCGGGGTCCCACAGGGGTTGGCTCTCAGCCCGTTGCGTTTTAATATTTATCTGGCCCCGCTGTTCACGCTGATTGCCAATTGGGGAGTCACCGCAATTTCCTACGCTGATGACAGCCAATTGGTTTTCCCGTACTCTGAGGTATCGGAGGCAGCCTTTGCTAATTTCAGGGGCTGCCTTCGTGATGTGGCTTGTTGGATGAACACTAATAAACTGAAATTGAATGCTGGAAAAATGGAGATTATCTTTTTCAGGAAAGGCACCCACCC
The DNA here is from genome assembly GCF_964263255.1 of Lissotriton vulgaris. Lineage (NCBI taxonomy): Eukaryota > Metazoa > Chordata > Amphibia > Caudata > Salamandridae > Lissotriton > Lissotriton vulgaris. The sequence goes on from NC_141689.1 coordinate 32,721,878, forward strand.
TCCTGCCGAGTTCTGGTGGCCTGCCGAGGTGGGTCCAGCACCGATTCCCAGCACAAAGGCAAAAAACCTGGGGGTTACATGGGATGATGGTCTATCTTTTGCCCCCCACATACAGCAGGTCGCTGGAGGCTGCCTAAGTAAACTTAGGAATCTACGGAGATTTCTTCGATTGCTTCCGGAGGGCTGCAGTAAAACGGTTATTCATGCCATGATCACTTCTAGGCTTGATTATGCCAACGGCCTCTATCTAGGCCTCCCGAAATTTCTGCTACAACGGTTACAAACCGTTCAAAACTCAGCTGTAAGACTGTTAAGGCATGTTCCTTTTAAACACCACATTTCTCCACATCTACGCATGCTACACTGGCTACCTGTGGCCAGTCGGATAAAATTAAAGGCTCTCACTCTGGCCTACAGAGCCTTACACGGAACCTGCCCGAACTATTTAAAAATACGACTGCCTAGATACTCTCAGGTTAGACTCCTCCGCTCTAACCACCAGGTTCATCTTCGCGTCCCTCGTGTGAAAAGGGCTCGCTTGGGTGGTAGAACTTTTTCCGCAAGTACGGCACTTCTTTGGAACACTCTGCCGTCCGAAATACAACAGGCATCCTCAGAACCTAGTTTTAGGAGACTACTGAAAACCTGGCTCTTCACTCAATAATCTTACTCCTTTTATTCTGGCTCTACTGCTCACCTAGCGCCGGGACACTTCCTCCGGAGGTAGCCGCTCGCGCTTTACAAGATTCAGTATTATTATTATTATTATTATTATTATAAATCTCTAAAATCGTGACAATAGGTTTTTTGCCAATGAACATGGCAAGCGCAGAAGCAGTACCTATGTGTTATACTATTTTTGGTACAAGTTGACCATGTACATCCGTCATCAAAATCTATGCCCGGGTAAGAAAAGGTGCTTACCATGTCAAGTATTTTACCATCAATATTTAAGGTACAGGTTTTTGTATTTCTGGGGCCACATACGATGCTGAAAGTTTTCGTAAGGTTGGTCTCCAGGTCCAAGTCTTTCATATCGCTAACATAACTAGAAATAAGCTTCTTGAGTCTGTTGGCCATCCTTGCCGGGAGGACCGGATCGTCAGCTTATAAAAGTGCAGACACAGCCTTCTTCTCCATATATGAAACGTCTGCCTCAACAGATATCAGTGTTTTTTCCAAATCGTTTGTGTAAAGAAGAAATAGGATTGGGGCTAGGGACACATCCCTGGTGCTCCCCACGTTTGATGCCAAATGGCTCTGTACATTTGCCAAACAGGGAGGAGCCAATTAAGACTCCATTCAAGCTGCACAGCCGTTTTGCCAATGAATCCAATAAATGTAATTCATATTCACTCTTAGTCCATATTTACTCCAATATATTCTTCTAATTTTATCTCATTTTCTTCAATTTATTTTACTCATTCGCTCCTTGCTTCAAATTTTTCATATAGACACAGGAGAGAAGTGTTTCCACAAGTCACGATTTATTCACCAACACCCAATGCATTTCGAGACCACCCTTCGTCAGCGGTTATCTAGAAAAAAGTTGTTACCAACCATTAGTGAACTACAACATTTAAAATACAACACACAACCTACAAGCAACACTTTAGCATCCTTACTCAGTACAATCTTATTTGACACAAAATGGCTTTTCAGCTATACGCCGCTCATTTTATACGCCTGCAAACATTGTTTACAATGCCCGTTTTACTTTAACCTCTCGTGATAATCCCTAAATACATATGGATCAGCTCTATACATCAACTTACAACGCTGCTTGCGTGCTTATGATTTATCACTGTGACCTTTTGTATTGTCTGTATTTCAACAGCACATAAACACATTTCAAGTGAGTCATACCTCCCAGTTTACCACTAATGCCCTTCATTATTATCACAGTTCCTATTCAACAACAGAACCCCGTGCTCCGCTTACCGTGACAAGTGTTCATTTGCTGCTTTAAAACATTTTTATAAACTGCTTGTTGCACAGCTTTCCCTTTCCATTTCGCAGTTAATCCAAGATGTGCCCCTGCACTCCTTTTACTCTCAATGACAACTGCTTTACGCCATTTTTAACCTTCTCTCCCTTTTATCGCCACTTGCCTCCCCCAGCTGTCTCATCACGTGTCGTAGTGGACTACCTAAGAGACGGACCGGAGTTTGTCTATCCCACTTAACTCGAACTTTTGTAGCGATACTCACAATGCCATTTTAGTGCAATTTTAATAGTTACACTCAAAACAATAATATACTCTACCTCATTGAACTGCGTCAACCAAAATCCTATAGGGATTACCCACCCCCAGCTTTTGTTTCCCACCCACGCGACTATACGATGTACGTGTGTTAACAATTTAATATGCGTAGTTCTCACTCGGTGAGTAACATGGTCAGATTAAAACATACGTCGATAGCCACCTGTACCATCAGTTTCAATGTAACCAGTCACTTATATCTAAAAAATCCGCAGTGTAAACTGCTGTATCATATATAGTCAACATGTTGTGGTGACGGTCTAGTGTGCATTTTTAGGCGGAGACCGGAACCAGAAGGGCGGCCATTTTAGTTAGCGGCCGGACCCGAGATAGGGAGAGCGTTCCCCCAGCGCTCCGAGGATTAAAGAGATACTTACCCACAACTCAGGCTACTGTGTGATTATATAAGGTGGAAGGGCCCTTCCACAAATGGCGACGAGGCAGGATCCAGGAAACAACGAGGACCCACGAACAGCACACAGGCAAAACGGGAAATAAATAGAGAAATAAATCGAACATATACCTCGGATCGTGGCAGAGGGTGAGAGTCACACGGGGCCACAGGACGCAGTACGGAGGGCCGGAGCAGACACAGCGCAGCAGTGAAACACTGAGCTGGGCACAAACGGAGCCGGTGAGGAAGAAAAAAAAAGTGAAAGAAACAGGCCCAAGCAGGCAGCATGAGCAGGACGCAAGGGCAGCACCAGAGGCAAGGAGTCACACAAAGGGTCCCGAGGGCTTGGGGCACAGCCATAAAACAGACCTTGCAACAAGGGCTTGAGAGCACAGAAGATAGACCGCTCAAAGGGGGAGTGGACATCTCAGCCCGGGGGGGAGGTGAGGGGGGGGGGAAAGCAGGAAGCAAACATGGAACCCCGAGGAGCATCAGGTGGCGACGACGGCAGCCAGAACCAGGAGAGAAGAACAGAAGAAAGGCAAGCACCGGGCAGCCTGCCTAGTGTCAACGGTCAAGCCCAAGCTAATCCAAGGGGCAACGAAAAGATGGCTACACCCTCCACATCGCTCACCAGCATGGTGCATTTCCTGCCGAAAAGAGGCGAACCCACGATGCCGTGGGAAGACTGAAAGAGGTACTTTCTAAATTATTTGTCGGCACTAGAGGAAGAGGGAGATGCGGAATACTCCAGCCCACGTAGAAAGAAGATATTTCTGCATAATTTAGGACCGGAAGGAATAAGAGTGTACGACACCCTATTGAAGGCAACAAGGCAAGCGACAGACACGGACGTATTCCAACACGCTATAGATGATCTAGACGCACACTACAGGCCAGTTGTATGTGTGGCCATAGACAGGTGCAATTTCTTCCAGAGGAAGCAGGAGAGCGGCGAAACTATTGACGAATATGTCGCGGCGCTACAGAAATTGGCCTTAACATGCAGGTTCGGGAACCTACACGACGAACTGGTGAGAGATCAAATCATCATGCATACATCTAATACAGCAGTACAAGAAAAATTGTGGGTCAATGGAGATGCGCCCCTCAAAGAAGTATGGGCCTTGGTGAAGAAAGCTGAATTGTCCAAAAGATGTGCGGAAGCAGCCAGGAAGGACACGGGGAGTAAACAGACAGTATGCAGAGTGATGGTGAATAACAAAGGGGACAAACCCAAACAAACGGGTCCACCCAGAAGCCAGTACTCGAAGAGGAACCAACAAAGTGCCAGAACACCGCAGAAGACGAGCTGGGATGAGAAAACAAGTTGTTACAGGTGTGGTAGCACATCACATGTGGGAAATGACAAGGTGTGTCCAGCGTTCAAGGCGAAATGTGCGTACTGCGGAATATTTGGCCATTACGAAAAAGTCTGCAGACGGAAACCCAGAAGAGCAGCGGTCAAGTACATTGACCAGGGCAGCGCAGAGGAAGAAGAGGCACAGGGAGGAGAAGAGTATGGTGAAGAAGTTCTCTACATAGGGGACCAAGTGTTGGATGTGGACTGCAAAGGTTCCAGCAAACCGGTGTTAAATATGAACATTGGAGGAAAGATGATCAACATAGTGGCAGACTCTGGATCTCCCATCACGATCGTACAGAGAAAGGTGTGGGAAGAAGAATTCCAGGAAATAATAAGGAAGGAACTACACCCCATGGATTTGAGGCCATTCACCTACACAGGACAAAGGATACCCATGTTGGGGTATTGTCCTTTACTGTTTGAGTTCAGAGGACGGCAGGCCGAATGCAAGCTGTATGTGTCGGAAAAAGGACCATATGTACTTGGAAGGAAAACCAAGGTGCCCTGGGCATTAAACTCAATCCAGGAGGAGTGGAGAAAGTTATGCTGACGGACACGGATCAAGGCTACGAAGGTGAAGCATGGAAGAGAGAGTACCCAGAAATGTTCGGCAGGAAGATAGGAAAATTGACAAGATTCACGCACATGATACACTTGAAAGAAGAAGCCAAACCCGTGAGCCACAAAGCCAGAAACATCCCGTTCTGGTGCCGGGAAGCAGTACAAGCGGAATTAGAGAGATTGGAGAGAAGTGGCATAATAAAGGCTATTGAAAGTGCAGAATGGCTATCACCCTTAGTGGTGGCACAAAAGCCCAATGGAAACGTGAGGCTATGCGTGGACCTCAGAGAGCTCAACAAGAACATACTGGTAGACAAGTTCCCACTACCACGCATTAACGAGATGCTCACGAAAACAAAAGGAATAAAGTGGTTTTCCACGGTGGACCTATCCTCAGCGTACCATCAGGTGGCTTTGCACCCCAAATGCAGCCACCTCACATCCTTTATCACACCGTTCGGGTGTTACAAATTCATGAGGATGCCGTTTGGACTAGCGTCAGCGGCCGCAGAATTCCAAAAGCTGATGCACAAAATGTTTCAAAAAGTGGAAGGAGTACAGTACTTCCAGGACGATACACTCGTCATGGGGAAGGCCAAACCTGAGCACAACGACAAGCTACATGCAGTACTGGCAATACTGAAAGACAATGGACTCACAGCAGAGTGGGGTAAATGCAAGTTTGGGGTGCCATCGGTAACATACCTTGGACATGAAATCAGTGAGAAAGGTATAGAGCCAAAGAGAGCCATCATGGCGGCAATAAGAGATGCACCAGCCCCCTCAAGAAAGGAAGAGGTCAGGTCTTTCCTAGGAATGGCTGAATTTTGTAGCAAGTTCATCGCACACTTCGCTACAAAAACCCACCATCTTCGACAGCTGCTGAAAGAGAAAAACGGGTTCAAATGGGACAAAGAAGAACAAGAGGAGTTTGAAGCCTTGAAAAAGGAAATGAGCGAAGCCATGCCACTCAAGGGATTTGACCAGTCAGCAGCATCCATTCTAACCACCGACGCCAGCGACAGAGGGCTGGGGGCAGTGCTGATGCAGAAATCAAGTATGGGAGAAATATCCACGGTTTGCTTCGTGTCAAGATCCTTGGCGCCCAATGAAGAAAAGTTCAGCGTAATTGGAAAAGAGATGCTGGCCGTGGTATGGGCGATGGAACGCTTCAGGCAATTCCTATGGGGAGCTAAGTTTTTGGTACGCACAGACCACAAACCCCTGATAAAGGTACTCACCTCAAATGGACACGCAAATGCGACACCACGGATAGCGAAGATGACGCTAAGACTGTTGGATTATGTGTATGAGGGAGAGTACATACCAGGTCCTAGGAACAGGGTTGCGGACTTCTTAAGCAGAGCAGCAGCCAAGGAAGGAGTGGACGAACAGGAGCCCCCCGGATGGGAAGTGTACATCGTGGCGACCATGCAAGACATCGAACAAGTCATCAGTGAACAGGAATGGGTGGAAGCATACAGCCAAGATGAGACCCTGGGGGCAATCAAAGGGTATGTGATGCATGGATGGCCGGATAAAAGACACCTGGACAGCCAGATGAGGAAGTATTGGGAGGTTAGAGAAGAACTGTCGATCGGAGAGAATCCCATCTTCCTATTGAGGGGGGACAAAGTGATTCCTCCCCAGAAACTAGTGGAACACCTGTTGACAATCCTACATGAAGGGCATCAAGGAATTACGATGACCAAGGCATTGGCGAAACAGGCATACTGGTGGCCTGCAATTGATGCCCAAGTGGCGAAGTATGTGAGAATGTGTGAATCGTGTGCCCGAGCGGAAAAATCTCAAACCTTGATAAGGCCACCGCTAGGAAAATTCCCTATGCCCGGCAGTCCGTGGGAAATGGTATCCATTGACATCAGAGGTCCCATTCTCAACATAGAAGGAGTGCAGAAATACGCCATTGTGATGGTAGACAGGTACTCGAAGTCGCCGGAAGTGGAAGTGACGGAAACAGTGGACACGGACGCAGTGCTATCATTTCTTAATGCTATATTTGTGAAGGAAGGAATCCCCAAGGTAATTACCTGCGACAACGGACCACAGTTCGTGTCAGCCAAATGGGAGGCGTTCATGGTCCGCAATGGGATAGAGGTAAAGCACATACCCATCTACCACCCAGCCGGGAATGGATTGGCCGAACGCTTCAACAGAGTGATCATGGGGACCATTCAGGCAGCAATCAGTGCTGGTCTAGATTGGGAAAAGGAACTGCTCAAAATGTTATGGGCATACCACATCACCCCAGGTAGCACAGGATACAGTCCTTTCAAAGTCTGAAAGTAAGAGAACCGTTCACCAAGGACAATCTGGCATGGAAGCACATGGTGGTACAAAGTAAATGGTCTCCTGCAGTGGTGAAAAGAAATATGGAGAAGGCGCAGGAAGTATACGCTGAACATTACAACAAGGGGCGAAATGTGCAAGGAGTGACCTTGGAGAAGGGTGACTGGGTGAGGGTGAAAGTAGCAACGATGAAAAGGAAAGGAGAAAGTAAATTCACACCACCCCTCAAGGTCATTGAACCATACGTACGATCGGCTTTGTTGAGTGATGGCAAAGTGTGGTCTCAGGACCGGATGGCGAAATGTAACAAGATCTTTAAATGGGAGACGGAGCTGGAAGGAGGACTGTACCCCAAAGAAGGCGATGAAGAGCAAGGAAGAGGAAGGCGGGAGAAAGAGCTGAGCAACGAGAGTGAGCAAGGCAACACCAGGGCAGGAGAAGACAATAGGGCAGGAGAAGAGACAGCTCAGAAAGAAAACAGGAATGAGCTGGACAAAAGCCAACGAGATGTGGGCCAAGGAAGTGACAATGAGAGGAATTGGCAAGGCACCACCCCCAGAGTAAGCGAGGGAGCGAGTGAGAAGGGGGCGGTGAGAACGAGAGCTGGCAGAGTCGTAAGAGTACCCAAGAAGTTCGAGGACTTTACCATGAGCATCAAGTAAGACTGTTTCATTGTACATGTTACACATTGTTGAGGGTGCTAAAGGAGGGAGATATGTGGTGACGGTCTAGTGTGCCATGTAGGCGGAGACCGGAACCGGAAGGGCGGCCATTTTAGTTAGCGGCCGGACCCCCGAGATAGCGAGAGCGTTCCCCCGGCGCTCCGAGGATTAAACAGATACTTACCCACAACTCAGGCTACTGTGTGATTATTTAAGGTGGAAGGGCCTTTCCACACATGTCCATGACGAGGAAACAATTCTCCTGAGTACCCCATGGAATTCTGCTTTCAACTTTTCTCAATCTCCGTACACCGCTTTCGATTTATATGGGTGCAATCTCGCCATGTTTGGACGGAAGGTTTATTCATAACAAAGACAGTGGTGGTAAGATTCACACCTGCGTTATTCAGTTTTATCGTGCTCCATGTTTAAACTTCACCATTTTATCCCTTTGTTGGCGTGCACGCTTGCTCCGCGCTCCGCCCAATTGCGCTGCAATTATTAGACCAAACAGGGAGGAGCCAATTAAAGCTCCATTCAAGCTGCACAGCCGTTTTGACAATGAATCCAATAAATTAAATTCATATTCACTCTTAGTCCATATTTACTCCAATAGATTCTTCTAATTTTTTCTCATTTTCTTCAATACATGTGTCAGCACTACCATACCTAACTGATGCTGTGATATCATGATGTAAGTCTCTAGAAAATTAAAACCAAGCCTGCATGAATATCCATCCTCTCTAAAATAGCCCACAATTTTGATCTGGATACATAGTCAAAAGCACTTGACCGATCCATAAACGCCAAATGGGCAGAGACTCCCTTGGTATATTTGTATTTTGCCACAATAAGATGGAGTTTGAGGCACTGTTCATTAGTCCCAAGCCCCTTCCTAACCCCATAATGACTTTGGAGAAGTATACTTTTTTTATTGATCCAGTCAAGTAAGCGGTCCAAGACCACCCTCCCAATGATTCGGTCGATAGCATTTGGCGTCATGCACATTACCTTTTTTTAAATTAGGGACGATTATTGAAGAGCTCCATGACCTTGACACACCCACGTTACAGACGGCGTTAAATACCAATGTAAGAATCGGAGTCCAAAACCCTGGATCCTCCCTAAATAGATGAAGCAGAACTCTATCCGGCCCCGGAGCCTTCTTATACCTACTATCAAAAATTGGTGTAAGGACCTCTACCTCCCTAATCTCGAGGATTGGACATGATGGAACCAACGGCTGTAATGTATACTCAGCCCTACTGTCAGTAGAGTACATCCTAGAAAAGTGTGCGAACCAGTCCTCAGCCAAAATATGGACTGTTACTTTGTCTTGAGGTATTAAAGGTGATAAAACAGACCACACAGCTTTACAGAAGGCCTTTGAGTCTTTGAGTTGAACAGCTCTAGTTATAGATTCTCATTTCTCCTCCTTCAGTGCTAATTTTCTACTCTTTACAGCTCACTGAAAGGTCTTTCTACAGGCTGAAATAGCACCTTGATCTATAGGAGATTGCTTTAAGGCCCTGCATAGAGATTTGTTTGCTGCTCTACATTCTTTGTCAAACCATGATTTGACCTGGGGGCGTGGCTGGCCCATAGGTTTGGAGAGCGTCTCTTTTATCCACAATAAAAGGTCTGTAAAATAAATCAAAGGGGCCCTTCTAACCTTGTTTATGCCCAAATCGCCGGTGAGCTGAGCTGTTTATCCTCGTGGGACGCCTGCCAACGCGCTTCAAGACCCTGGTGGGACTTCTGGTCCCAGGGTGCATCGCTCCACCGCCCCAGCCAGAGTGGACACAGCTGCTGCAGGGGGAGGCGCTGACATTGCGCTATAAAGCGCCGCCTTCCCCCACGCAATGTGGGACGCACGCAGGCAGCGCCGGGAGAAGCCCGGGACAAGGGCGGGGCTGTTGGGGACCGGAAGAGGCCGGGCTGGGCCACCCCCCTTAATTCCCATTCATTTTTACTTGGAACACAAGCATTTCCACAGATTAGAAGACACCAGGAAGAAGACCGGGGGCTGGGCCCGGGCATCATTACCCAATGGTCTAGCACTATACTACCAAATGCCAGGAGGCGGTCAAAGAGCTATCCCCTGATTTTAAGGACCCAGAACATCACAAGGCACACAGGACTGAGATATTGCAGAAGCTCTGTAAGGTACTGATTACTGTTGCCCAAAAGTGGCCCTTCTCGTGTTATATTGAGATCATTATAAAATTACTATTTTGTATATGAGTAAACGTAAGGCCGTAAGCTCGGTAGTGGGGGGGGGGGGAGGTAAAGGGGACCCTGGATGCTTTTCTAACTAGGGCAGAGTCCCTCTTCATCCATGAAATTCAACTAACAGAGAAGAGAGTTTCCCTTGATACACTAATAGAACACAAAAGATCCTCCATGGGACCTATAGCTAGGTGTACATCCCCTCTTACTGGGATCCCCCCCTGCCAATCCAATATGGTAACTGGTAAAACAACAACGGCCATAATTCATACCACCTCATTGCCACAGAGGGCGGGTCTATCGCCACAAGCTATTGAGTTTATCGACGTTGATTGGAACCAGACACAGACTGTCATACAAGAGATGGAGGGTCCTACAGGTCACATTTCTATGACACCTGACCGGGTAGGGTCAGGGGAAGAAGAGAGTGTGACACCCCTAAATGCGTCAGGTAAAAGAATTACCCCAAGGGATCGCGGGGAGGTGGTTACCCGATCAAAAAAGGCCTTGCAGGCCAAGGGCACACCCACTATGGCCACTCCTTCAGCTGATGCTAAGGCCCCAGGCAATTGTCTAAAGAGAGAGAGGGACATCATATCCCGAAAAAATCTAGACGGAGGGGTGCAGCTAAAGCGAAGGGGGTCAGTGAAGCATGCCTGCAATCTCTGCCTAGAGTCAAAACTGTAGGGAGATAGAGACGAATCAGGGAAGGGATAGAGAATTATGGTCCAAACTAGAAATAATGTTAACCACCCTGCTTGGGCCTCTGTATGAGAGACTGAATGTGATTGAGGGGCAACTCTCCTGACTACTCGCACAAGGTAGTATTCCATTCTCATCGAAAAGGGGGTTAGGGCCCAATGGGGCAGGGGACGTCGAAATTAGCATACATGCCAAGGCAGCCCACACAAAAGAAAGTGTAGTGGGGGCCAATAAGGAGCGTGATCTGCCCACTGGCAGGAAGGAGGTGGCAAAGAAAGGCCCAATAGAGGGAATCAACAAGGGTAAGGCCCCAGGACCATCATGCTCCAGGGAAGACAATGGGCAGACAAGGGAGGAGAGGTTAGAGCATAGACCCAACACCCTTATAGCAATCAGAACCCCTGAGGGTAGATCCGCTATACCTAATGCAACAGGATTACCATTAGCAGATCATGCACAAAATACCCGGGGTCTCCCTGTACTTGATCTCCCACCGGCTTCAAGCCCCTATACTGTGGTTCTGACAGGGATTCCGGCATGTAGCGACGAGAGGGAAGAAACTGCGCGCTCCCTGATTAATAAGGCAGTTTACTGGTTGGTTAATAATGTAGATTTTAACATCACAAATCACAGACATGTCCTCATGGCAAGAAAGGTATCCTGGATCGGAAACAGCAGGAAGGTTTTACCGGGAGATTGCGTGATTTTAAATCTTAGGTACCCAGAGTTGGCAAGAGAACTTCTTGCCAACCAACCGAAGGGGATCTTCCAGGAGGAGGGTGGCACAAGTATTAGAATGCTCCCACTCAGTTTCTTTTACAGGGACCTGACGCATTTAAATAATGGTGAAGACCCGAGGCGATAGTCACTCGGCTTAAATTGGGAGGGTCGGTTAGCCTCGTCAATTAATCGGTATGCGCCTCTCAACAGTGTTTCTGCTCTAAGCGAATTGGACTGACTGATTGGGGGGCCATTACCAGGGCACGGGGTTGCACAGGAGGGTGTGTCTCCTAATGCAGACAAAGGAGGGATAGCTACGCCGAATGCTGAGGTACCCACACCCTTTAACGGTCACGGAGACCCTAGCAGGTTAGGCTCAGAGACAAACCCCTGCACTCCCCATGCACCTTCAAGAGTGCATACTAGTCATTGGCCCGAAATCCCACTCGCAGGAGGGCAGGGAAACATTGATATAATTTCCTGGAATGTAGCAGGGCTGTCCAGCAAATTAAAAAATCATGACAGGTTAGTCTATATAAGGAGATTTCACATTATTTGTCTGCAGGAAACGTGGGAGGTAAACTCAGGTGCATTAGCATTTGTTTATTTATTTTTTTTTCCTTTTTTTTTTTTTTTATTGAGATGGATCAGAAAATGAAAAACAAAAACAACTTTACATGATACAGATATCAGCTGGACCTGCTGACATATCAACATTTTAAACAGAAAAAAGAAAAAGAAAGAAAAAAGGATTAAAACAATTGAAACAAAATTCACAGATATACGGGGTGGATTTGGCTCCTGAACAAACACCCTTGGTCTTAATGCCTTCACTGATTGTTCTATCTGTTTGTATAACAGCCAGTGATTCGAGGGGATACCAAATTTCTGTTGTAAGGCCTCAAACCCCAGGAGGTCATCTTTCTCCATGACGTCCCCTAGACATCTAATGCCCAACCTTTTCCAACAACTACTATTCCTATTTTGTCCAAGATGCAGAAATGGACTTGCATTCCAAAGATCAATTGTGCCATTAATTTTAGGGATCTTGAGAAATTTCAGCACCGCCTTCCATGTCCCCCAGGCAGATAGCAGCACTTTGCTTTTACTCCTCTTAAAATGCAAGGCATTAATTTCACGTGTTAGCACCCCCCTGGCCTTTTGACCCATTACCAGCTCATAAATTGTGGGGATTCTATAGGTATCATGTAATGCTTCAGGGACATCATAATCCAATAAATAGTTCATACGTAATAATAAACAAACCCAATGGTATAGCCGTAGGTTAGGATCAGATAGCCCACCTCCCTCTAGCGGTACAGAAAGTCGGGCTAAAGATCTTCTGACTTTGCCATATTGCCATAAAAATTGTGAAAACACTGCTTCCATCTTCTTCATCAAACCTTCCTCAATTAAAAGCGGTATGGCACGGAATAGATACAATAGCTTGGGAAACATTGACATTTTCAGCACATTGACCCTCCCAATCAATGACAAATGTAGTACATCAATCCTTCTTAATTCTTTATCAATTGTGACTAATAGAGGCCCATAATTTTCTTGATTGATTTTTCCTACGTTTGCATTTATTTTAATTCCTAAATAGACCGCGGAGTCCACATACCTTTGATCTCTTTTTTGAATATTAGTAGAACAGATTATTATAGTTTTTTCAGTATTAAGTTTGTACCCTGAACATTTCCCAAACTCCTGAGCCAAACTGCTTAGTTCCTGCATTGCCACTTGCGGGTTAGTAGTAACAATTGCCAAATCATCCGCATAGGCCAATAGCTTAGTGGTGTGACCATGAGATACGACCGGGGGTATTTTTTCAGAGGCAAGAATCTTCCTAATAAGCGGGTCGATGTACAATGAGAAGAGTATGGGTGAGCATGGACACCCCTGACGGGTGCCCCTTCTAATCACTACCTCATCTGATTGGAAACCCATTGTAGTTATTCTAGCGACTGGATCCATGTACATTGCTTTGATGGCTTTCCTACACTTTTCACCAAAGCCTCTTCTAGCCAATACCTCCCACATATAGTCCCAGACCACACGATCAAAAGCCTTCTCGGCATCTAAAAGTATCATAGCCATATCTCCACCCGTAACATTAACTGCATCAAATAATGAAATTGCCCTTGCTGTGTGTTCGGTGGTACCTCTCCCAGGGACAAACCCATGTTGCCATGGTGAGACAAGTTGGGTAATGATCCGTCCTAATCTGTTTGCCCAAACTTTAGAGTACAGTTTGGCATCAGTATTTATTAAAGATATCGGACGGTACGAACCTGGGTTCTCTTCTGGTTTGCCCTTTTTATGAAATATGACGATGTTGGTCTGTTTCCATGTATCTGGAATAGTGCCTGACCATATTATTCCATTAAAAAGATCCTCAAACAAAGGGAGGATTTCATCTTCCAGGACCCTGTATACCTCTAATGGTAGCCCGTCTGGTCCCGCCGCTTTACCCACTGCCAGTTCATTCAGAGCGGCTTTTATCTCCTCTGTGGTTATATCCAATTCTAGCCTAGCCCTATCGTCATCTTTCAAAGTTGGGGTTGACGGAGGCTGATCTTGAATATATGGTACTACCCCTGGCTCTTGATCATAAAGTTTTTGATAGAAGTCTTGGAAAACATCCATTATAGATTTTGGATCTGTATATTCACTCCCATTGTATGTAATCTTTCTAATTCTATTACTGTTTGATTCTTGCCTAATGCGAAGCGCTAAAGCTCTACCCGCTTGTTCTCCAGTCTCGTATCTCCTTGCTCTCTGTGTTTGATATTCAGCTATCTCCTTCTGTGTGATTATTTTTAAGATTTCACCCTTAATCCGAGCCATATTGTTAACTGTCTCTCCACTATCCTTACCAAGTGCTATTTCCTCAATATGACACCTCTCTATTTCGGCTAGATCTAAAATGAGTTTCTCTGTCTTGCTTTTATCCTCTTTTCTTAATTTAGCAGCATAACTGATCGTCTCCCCCCTTAATGCAGCTTTAAAGGATTCCCAAACTCCATTTCTGGAAGCGCTATATCTATTACAATCGAAAAACTCTTTTGCCCAATTTTTAATGTGTACTACGAACCTTTCATCATTTAATAGTTTCCTTTCAAAGGTCCATCTAGAAGTTTTCCTCTGTACCTTAGGGATTTTATACGTTAAAATTAAAGGGTTATGGTCGGATATTATTCTTGGTAATTTAGCGATGTTAACCTTACCGATTTCCCCCGCAGAAACAAAAAAGTAATCTAGCTTAGAATATTTCTGTGCCGGATGGGAAAAATATGTACAGCCACGGTCACCGGGAGCTTTTTCCCCCCATACCTCCACCAAACCATGAGACTGGATCAAAGCGTTTACAGCCCTATTGACTTTTCGTTTCCGACCTGTGTAGTTACTCCCCAGTTGCCAGTCTGCGAAAATATTCATATCGCCGCATACTATCATCGGGTTAGCCCAGTTCGCCAACTCTTCCTCTAGCTTATCGAATACCGTTGGGTCATCCTCATTTGGGCCATATATTGTACAGAGCGTAAAGCCCATATTCATTTCAACTAATACCCATCGGCCAGAGCCATCCGTTTTACTACGCTTCACCCCACACAGATTATTTTTAACCAAAATGGCCACCCCTCTAATCATTGATGATTGTGATGAACACCCAACCATAGTATACCCATTTATCTCCAATAGCTTTCTTTTATTCCAGGGAATGTGGGTTTCTTGGATGCATACTATATCTATGTTATTAGATCTTACCAAATAACTCAATCTCTGCCGTTTCCTCCAATCATTTAGCCCCCCTGCATTGATAGTACATATCTTAATGTCTGACATTGATACAATATTTACAATTCCTAAATTGACATTTCGCCCCGCGTCTGATATCCATCATAGACCGTATCCTTTCCATCTCATGCTTTTTCAAAATTGTCTTCCCTTCCCCCTCCCCCCCACCCCTCCCTCCCTCTGCACTCTCACCCTCCCCTTCCCCAGCTCCAACCTGGAGCTAGACTTCAACCCCCCTTGCCCAGAGGCGCTCAGACCGATGGTCTGTGCACGTGATGGTTTACAGCTCGGATCGAGGAGGAAATTAATGACATTTATTTTTATTTATTTTTATTTTTGTTCCTAAATTTTACTCATTCTCTTTTTTTTTTTTTTTTTTTTTTAATTTTGACCCCTACCTTGTAGATTTCACTTCAAACACCAAATGCCTTAATAACCAGTGACCATTAACAAAAACTCACAGATACATGGAACCTAAGTTTTAAGCATATTTTTCAGCCATTTAACCATTTTGACCAATTTGCAATGTTCCTAAACTACTTATGACATGAGAAATTCCTTTGCTTTGATCTCAGAAGAAAAATAAAATGTTTTTCCATCTTTAATTATTTTCAACTGAGCGGGGTTTATCAGATACGCCTGCATCCCCTTGTCCTGAAACGGTTTGATCATCTGCCGCAGTCTCCACCGTCTCTCAACCGTAATATGACAGAAGTCAGGGCGGACAAAGAATGTGTAACCATCGACTGCCTTTTGTTTATCCGGTCTTGCCCGCTCAGAGATTGCTTGCCTCAAATTGAAATTACCTAAAAAAATTAGGATCGCTCTAGGTTTGTCATTTTGTTTCGCGTTTTTATGAATGTTAGCAGGGATACGATGAGCTCTCTGAACCTCCCTGTCAAAATCCCAGTCTTTTAGATCCATAAAAGCATGTTCAAAAAGTTTTACGACAAAAGCTTTCGTATCTGACCCCTCAGACCCTTCAGGGATTCCCAGGATACGTAGGTTGTTTTGTCGCGATCTGTTTTCCAACGACTCAAGCTTCCATTGCATATCAGTTAGTTGCTTTGCATGGGTGTCGACTTTATCAGAAGCGGCAGCTGAATCAGCTTCGGTAGAGACAATTCGGTCTTCTAAGTTGGTTACCCGTTCTCCCAGGTTCACACAGGCCTTTGTCAGTTTCCTTACTGCCCCTTGTATTTTTCTGACTGCTGCCTGAGACTTGCGGCTCTCCTGTCTTGCTTCCTCTCGATGGGCTAAAATCTCCTGATGTATAACCTCCAGAAGGGACATTTGAGCAGATTCCCCACCTAACCCATCAGTGACCGTATTAACCAGCGGTTGCTCCTTCTTCTGGCTATACTTTCTTGATCTCAGTAAAGTTTTTACCGCTGTATTTGGAGGGCTACCTTCATCTTGTTCCAAATCACTGCCAGAGTCTAATTCACTACCTTCTTGTTCCAGACTATCATCTTCGTCATCTGACCATTCTCCGCCCTCTGATACAGAGAAGAATGCTTCACTCTGGACTTCTTTTTTACCTCCATGACTCCCCTCAGTATCCTCCTCCAGGGTCTCTTCTGGAACTTGGGGCCTTACTGAGACTGTTTCACTCTGGACTTCTTTTTTACCTCCATGACTCCCCTCAGTATCCTCCTCCAGGGTCTCTTCTGGAACTTGGGGCATTACTGAAACATTATCCAAACAATTGTTTCCAGGAGTCTCCCCCTGCTGCTCTTCCCCCTCTATAATTCCAGCTGTGTTAGCTGTGTTAGCTGTGTTATGTTGTTCAGATAGACCCCCTTCTGTATCTCCAGGGGACCCTATATCAAGCCTTTGTACAATCTGAGTCTGGGTCTGGGTCTGCGTTGAATCGCCCTTTACATCCTTGGAGTCTTTATTTTTAATCACTCTCTGAAATATATCAGAAATTGGGGTTGTTCCCTGGGAATCTGAGTTAGGTTTACAAGCCCCTTGCTGTAGAATTGGTTTTTTTATAGAGGGGGAGCCTTGTTTCTTCTTTTTATTGCCCTCAAGGTCTGTTAATGATTCTGCTGCTTCAGCTGCAGCCTTCCTTCTGGCTGCCGCTTTTGCGCTGGCGCTCATTTTTGGGGCCATAATTTCCCTCCTCCTTTCTTTCAGCCCAAACTGCTCCTTACCGCCAGAGATACCGTTGTTAGTATCTTCCTCCGCTCCCAAGCCCAGGGGATCCTCCAGGGTGTATCGCTGCTCCTCCACTCCCCTTTGAGCCAGGCTCGCCTGACAGCGCACTTGCGTGTCGGCTCCGCGGACCTTCCTGCACTGCTGCCGACTCCGTTTGAGCCAGCTGCTCCACACCGCCCGTCTGCTGAAGGCGGATACCACGAACTCGACTGCCTCCACCTCCGTATCCGTCAGCAGACCAGCTACTGCCCCGCCTCTCAGTCTCCGCGTTACCAGCAGAGCATCTAGCAGAAGCCGCTTCAGCGGCTGACAGCCGGTCAATTTCATGCAGGTCAGTTTCATTCAGTGTTTCTTCCTTCGGTTTCAGCGTTCAGCCTTAGCTCAATTCTTTCCCTCGGCGCTCTCAGCGGGTCATATTCTCATATTTACATCAATTTCCACTCGGCATCGGTATCAGGTTTTTCATGTCTTTTTACCGATCGGTAAAATGCTTGCGGGGTCTATCAGCTGTCCATGGCGCACCTCCTCGATCGAGCTGCTGCAGCTGTCTACACAGCCGCCATCTTGCCTCCGTCCCGTCTCGATTTGGCCGGTGGTGCATTAGCATTTGAAGGTTATAAATCGTAATTTATCCCAGCGCGCAAATCTCCATCAGGGCGAGCTAAGGGAGGTCTGATTACTTATGTGGACCTGAGGCTGCAGGGGAGATGGGAGGACCTAGCTTGGGACTCAGATTGCATACAGGGGACACGGTTTATGCACAAGGGCCTAAAACTAATCTTTATTAATTTTTATAACGCAACTACAGGCGGAAAGACCCTAGCTAGTCTGGCCGAGCTGGAACTCAGGCTGGCCGGAATCAAAGTGCTTGGGGCCCCGAGCGCTCAATTGGTATTACTAGGAGATTTTAATTGCCATTTGTGCCCCCACCTGATTGGTAGTGAGGGGGAATTGTCCTCTTGCCCAGTGGAAGAGGGATTGTACATGGAACACACTAGGGATGGAAGTGAGCTAAGTAAACTCCTGGGCATAAATGCCCTCACACACACAATGGATCTGTTTAGAGCGGGTGCGGACCATCGAATTAACCCAACTTTTAAAGGTAAGGGAAGGGGCACCATTATTGATTTTATTTTTGTTCCGAGCACGTTAAAGTGCTGGATCACAAGTTTTAATATAGAACATAGTGCTTTTAGTGACCATAACTCCTTGGTCTTGACCATTTGGGATCCTGACCAGGCTAAGCATCCACGCGAAAGCAGATCGGTGGTACAATCTCAGCCACCGACCAAGGCAGGAGACTGAGGTGGTCTAACATTAACTGTGAAATGTTTTATAGCGCATTACTCATGGAGAATGACCAGTTGGTTTGGAAGTGCCTTGACCCATCAGTAGAGGGGGCAGACCTAATCATAGCATTTGAGGGAGTCGCCCAATGTATTAACGGCTTGCTTAGGCGTACAATGCCAAGAAAGGAACAGGATACCCCCTGGTGGTTCGATCAGCAATGTTCCAGTTCCAGTGCCAGTGAAGTAGTGTGGCTCACTGGTTAGAGGCGGCAGACCCGAGAGCAGAGGACGGCCCGGGACCAGGGTTCGATTCCCGGCGTGGCAGGTTTCTGGACCAGGGTCAGCGGACTCGATAATTCTCTCGCCTCGGTGCCCACTCTGATCAGCGATCACACTCGGCAACTCTGGGCATTAGCTTGCCTCATCTTCACTAACGGCCCCACCAGACCGCCGGGGATGCCTGGTCTCACCCTGGAGATACCCATTAAGGGACCATCTCTCAGGGAAGCCAGGAAGGGTTTCGCAGCGGTCGAAGCGCCTTGGGACCCTACGGGTAAGTAGTGCGCTATATAAATGCCAATACACAATACACAAGGTAGCTCTAAAAACTGTCCCTAAAGACAAGACAATGGTGTCTACTTGCCGGGGGCGGTATAAACAGGCACTAAAATACCGCAAAATATCACTGCAGCAACAGGCATGGGAGAATTTAAGGGAAGCGGCCTAGTCAAGGGACACGTCCGCTTTCAGGAAAGTAATAAACAAACCTTGCTTTCAAGACCTGAATAAACCCAAGCTTGCATGTCATGTCCTGCCTGAGTCCTGGGCGGAGCACTTTCAAGGCCTCTATAACAATGGTAGTAATAATGATTTAGTACTACCTGTAGAGGAAGGGAACCTATGTGTAGCCCAAACTCCTTTTTCTCTGGGAGAGATAAAAGCGGGAATCGTAGGCCTGACTCGGAACAAGGCCCCGGGTCCTGATGGGATTCCCCCAGACCTTTTATTGAGTCAGGTAGAATTGTGGGCGCCCATTTTAACCAGAGTGATAAATACAGCAGTGGAATCAGGTATGCCATCATCCTGGTCCACTGAGATAATTGTGCCGATCTTCAAAAAGGGCAATGGGGACAACCCACAATGTTATAGGCCTATCTCTCTCATTGATGTAACAGTGAAAGTCTTGGGAGGGCCATTCTTAATCGGTTAATGGACTGGGCGGACGAACATGGTGTCATCTCTGATGCCCAGTACGGTTTTAGGCCGGGTCGTTCAACCACTGACCAATGCCTTAATCTCTATCTTTTGGTAGCCAAGTACACCGTCGCTAGTGATGAGACGGTGTACTTGGCATTGATGGACCTCACGGCAGCCTTTGACCGGGTTAACCGCAAGAAGCTGTGGGAGTCAATGGGGGCCATGGATGTAGATTTAGGCCTGGTCAATATTTTAAATACCCTGCATCAATATACCTCAACCCAGGTTAGATACAACGAGGAGGGAGATATCACTGATTCCTTTACATGCTATAGGGGTGTGAGACAGGGTTTTATCCTGGCGCCTTTTTTATTTACTTTATACATTAATGGTTTAGAAAAGGCGCTTGGAGCACTAGGGGTGGACTGCCCGAGGATAGGAAGAAGAGGGATCCCTGTCTTGCTTTTTGCGGACGACGCAGTGCTTTTGGCAGGCACTGCGCGGGGTCTCCAGCACCTCATAGATGGCTTTGTCAACTTCATGGAGAACCTGGACTTGTCTGCCAATCTCTCCAAATCATATATCATGTAGATGGGGAAATGTAATTACAGGATCGGCGCCCACTACTTGGAAAAAGTGCAAACATTTTCTTATCTGGGAATTTTATTTGATAATCGGATTTGTTTTGATGTACAGTCAGATGAGAAATGCAGAACCCTAACTAGCTCTTCTTGGGCAATCATGAATTTTGCACATAGGCTGGGTCGCTGGTCACCGGAGCAAATTTTTTATTTGTACAATGCCATCTGCACTGCCAAAACAATATATGGCAGCGAGGTCTGGGGATTTATTGACCCTGAGGATCCAAATTGAAGAAAACAAATTCCTTTGGCGGTTACTCAGAGTTCCCCAGAGCACACCCTCCCATTCAATTCATGAAGAATTGGGCCTCATTTACATTAGAGACAGGATCCAACTGAAACCTCTCACTTGTTGGCTTAAAATATGGACTAACCCCGAAGCGGTTTTAAGCCAGCACATAATAATGGACGGCATCACCCGTGAGCGTGGGCGGAACATTCCCTAGCTTAAATACGTGAGGGAGACCATGTCAGGCTTGGGCTATGCTGATTATTTTAATCACCCGACAAAACTGTTAACTTGGGACAAGGTCCTCATCAAGTCAGAATTCCTACAGAAAATGGCCTCTATTAGGGAAGACAGGGAGTTGGTTAAACCCTCGGTTAAAACCCCCCTTTTGGCCAAATCCAGCATTGGCATGGAACCGTATTTGTCCTATTTTTACAATGCTCAGAACAGATTTTTAATGACCAGATCTAGGTTGAACTTACTGCACCACACACTGGGGGATCCCTCGGGGTACATAACATCGATCAAGTTGAGGGGTCCCTGCGGCTGCGACCAAAAGTCTCCGCAGGACACGCACCACTTTGTTCTGCTGTGCCCCTACTATGCTCACCCCAGGAAGTTATTTTTAAAATGTATTTTAAAGGATGCTGGGTTGAAACAGGCAAAGGTGACCCTGTTGTTTTTAAAACTATCCGTAGAGCCTTAACACTCTTTTGCACTGTTAACTTTTTAAGGATGGCAGCAAGACTCAGAAACACAAAAGACGTTGGATGATGGCACTTGTTAATCTATTGCACTAGCATTCATGCCATTTTAAATAATGAATTATGCTGGTGGGGGTTCACCTCCCATCTTGCCTGACTCATACCCTTTTTTGTCCCAATCCTGATTTATTTTAAATGTAGCCTGCTCGGGAATCCCAGATCTCCTGATTATTAGCAAGGTTTTTTATCTTTATGACTTAAGATGAATTTTATAGATATTTGTTAATATTTTCGCATTTGACTGTAGAGATATTTTTGTATTAGGCCCCAAATACTGTGACTTTTTTTTTGTGTTGTACTTTTATGATATTGCTGTATACCGAATAAAGTAATTTTGATGATGAAAAAATCAAAGTAAAAGCTGGATTACAAGTAGCACAAGGTTGCAGCTTTTTCCCACTGCAGTACTGTAGCAAATTACCTGTGACATGATGTATGACAGGTTTGCAGAACGCCGCACAACACTGCGCCCTGCATCCTTGCTAAATAAAACCTAGGGGGGCATTGGCTTAAACTTATGTTATGCAAAAGGGATCATTAGTTGCACAAAAAAGGGGTTATGGTCATTCTAACTCTGAGTAAGGACCTTGCTGTATATTATAATTGTAGACATGCTCCAAGAAATAAAGATATAGGGCCCAATTAAGATGCGGTTAGGAAATCTTCTTGGTTGAATCGGTTTGAAAATGGTTTCCGACTGACTCGGATCAGGAGAGTCCGACCGACTGAGTATGATGCATCCGAGTGCTTCCAGATACTATTTGGTTGGACGCCCATGGACTTCTATGGGAGCCTATGTTCCTAACTGTATCGTAATCTGGCCCTCTGTCATACATGATCTGAGCACAAACTTGGACATTTACCAACCAACCCTGACATTGTCATTCCTTTATTATGGTTATGTATTTTCTCTAAAATAACAGAGGGATCTTTTACTTATCTTCGAGAAATTTGGACCGACACATTTTTTACATACTTTACTTCTTCCGACCAAGTTTAACCCGATGAACTTTGATCTGTTCAAAATACTTAGCAGGCTGGGAACGCTTTTCATCGGTGTTACATGCCATATTACCTACAACGATCCTTTCTACTTTGAATCTCGTCCATGATTTAGCCTTGAAAAAGTCATGGTACAAACTATGTACTGACGAAACACGTGTTGGTTGTTTCTTTTGTCACTTGGCTGTTGCTTTTGAGATCTTTGAATAAATGGAACAACATACATGGAAGGACTTCGATTTGATTTTTCCTGTCTTGAGATGAATTGTCATTGAGATTTGGGATGTTATAAATGTTTCTTTCATGCGAAGATAAGGATTATTAGGTTCTTTTTTACAAATCTATAGGATAGTGCTTTATTGACCCTTTGTTCATTAGTGTATATGTACAAATACTTGAGATTTGCTAGAGTTGCCTTTGGTAGTGGGTAACAGTGGTCTGCTTAGCACTCCGTTAAGACTACAATTATCTCACATTTGATTATATGCCCCACAACCCCATCTATTTTGACTTATAAGTGTAGATGTGTTTTTCTCTTTCAGAGAACACCACTACCGAATTGTGTTGTAATACCCGTGAGAGTCTCAAGGCGCTAGGGGGGTGGGTGCTGCTACTGTTCAAAGAGCCAGGTCTTGAGGAGTCTCCTGAAGGTTAGAAGGTCTTCGGTCTGCCGTAGGCGGATGGGGAGGGTGTTTCACGTCTTGGCGGCGCAGTGGGAGAATGATTTGCCGCTGCCGGTCATTCTTCGTATGCGGGGGACGGTGGCGAGGGCGTGGTCTGCAGAGCAGAGCTGGTGGGCGGGGTTGTAGAGGCTGAGTCGTCTGTTGAGGTACGCTGGTCCGGTGTCATCAATCAATCAATCAATCAAAGCATTTATATAGCGCACTACTCTCCCAGAGGGTCTCAAGGCGCTAGGGGGGGTCCGCTACTGCTCGAACAGCCAGGTCTTGAGTTGCTTCCTGAAGGCGAGGTGGTCCTGGGTCAGGCGGAGGTGGGTCCGGAGGGAGTTCCAAGTTTTGGCGGCGAGGTAGGAGAAGGACCGTCCCCCTGTTGTGGCTCTTCGGATGCGGGGGACGGCGGAGAGGGCGTGGCCTGTCGATCGTCATGGAGTGCCTTGTGTGCATGAGTGAGGAGCTTGAAGGTTATCCTCTTGTTGATGGGGATCCAGTGCAGGTCTTTCAGGTGTGGTGTGATGTGGCTGTGGTGGGGGATGTCGAGGATCAGGCGTGCGGAGGCGTTCTGGATGCGTTGGAGTAGTTTCAGGAGTTTGTCCGGGTCCCCTGCGTAGAGTGCATTGCCGTAGTCCAGTCTGCTGCTGACAAGGGCCTGGGTGACCATCCTTCTAGTTTCGTTGGGGATCCAACTTGAAGATCCTGCGAAGCATGCGGAGGTTGTTGAAGCAGGAGGAGGAGACGGCGTTGAGCTGCTTTGTCATGAAGAGTGTGGAGCCGAGGATGACCCCTAGGTTTCGTGCATGGTTGGTGGGTGTAGGGGGTGCTCCTAGTGCCGTCTGCCACCAGGAGTCGTCCCAGGCCGAGGGGGTGGAGCAGAGGATGAGGACCTCTGTCTTGTCTGAGTTCAGCTTCAGTCGGCTGTTTCTCATCTAGTCGGCGATGACCTTCATTCCTTCGTGGAGGTTGGTTTTGGCTGTGTGGGGATCCTTGGTGAGCGAAAGGATCAGCTGGGTGTCGTTGGCGTAGGAGGTGATGTTTAGGTTGTGCTGTCGGGCGACGTGGGCGAGTGGTGCATGTAGATGTTGAACAACGTTGGGCTGAAAGATGAGCCTTGGGGTACGCCGCAGATGATCTCGGTGGCTTCATAGCGGAAGGGGGGAGGCGGATGCTCTGGGTTCTCCCGGAGAGGAAGGAAATGGTCCAGTCCAAGGCCTTCTCTTGGATTCCGGCTTTGTGGAGGTGTGCTCTTAGTGTGCGGTGGCAGACTGTGTAGAAAGTGGCTGACAGGTCCAGGATTACAGTCAGCTTCACAGTCCTGTGTTTCAAAAGTATTTGAAGATAGAGATGGTATATGCCCTAATTTAGCATTAAAGTCACCTGCCCCCAGCAGTTTAAGTGGGCGTTCAACCCAAGCCTCATTTTCCACAAGCATATCAATTTCTGCATAAATACCCTGAAAATTACTGTTGCCTTTACTGGAGAAGTTGTTATTATAAAAATTTACCATATAAATCTTAAGATTATCATGCCAGCTAAGACAGAAAACATGTGCCTCCCCCTGAGCCACGAAAAGAGGGGAGATAGAACAACCAATATTTATTTTGAACCAAGCAGTCAATCCCTCTTTGGCTCTACCAGCTGGCAACGGTACTGCTGGCATATTAAAACACGTGAATCCATCAAAGGCAATCTCTTCTGGTCTCAAGTTTCCTACATAAAAACAACGTCACAATTTAATATAAAAGATTGCCAGCCTTCAATAAGGATTTTTGAAGCTAGACCTGCAACATTCCAACTTAAAAAACGAACACCTGTATAATCTGCATTGCCTTCTGCCATGGATCCACTCGCTACTGTCCCTGTAGGGAGATAATTCTGGGCTGGGTTGGTAGTCGCTTGGGCAATGAAGGTTGTACTAGAGGCTTCCACTCCCTTTACCAGAACACAGGAGCAGTTGCGCTCCTTGCTGCAGCATCAATCCTTATCCTCCAGCCCAGATATGGTAGTAAATCTATTTTTCTGGGGTACTGTTGGTTGAACGGGAGGGCTATAGGAAGCACTCTTTAAATCGCTTGGTCCATGAATATTACAGGATGGGATGGCAAAGTGTTTATAAAAGAAACCAAGTGGCAAAATCTTGACTGAGCTGGTCTTGAACATTCCTGCACTAGCTTGACACAATATATCCTTTACAACCATGGGGTTACGTAAATTACGCAAAATATCATCACCATTATACCCTTTAATCTTTCTGCCAATTCCCCCCACACTTCTAGTCATCTGTAACTCTTTAGATATATCCCAATAATCAGTTACTTTAGCATTCAGCCAGTGAATAGTTTTATTCATGAGACCCCTTGTGGTTTCCGTGCTGCCAGCTGGAAGTCTAGCAACATTCGACAGGACTACAACATAGGGAGCAGATGCGGAGTAGATCAATCATGGGAAGGGAAAGTGAGCTTGAATCACATATTTCCAGTTGTTTGACAGCTTGTTTATCCATTGTGGGGTACACTTTGTTGATATGAGCAGATTTATTTCCAGCCAAACTAATGTCTGGTACAGAGGCTTGACTTACTGCTCCACCCTGTGGTTGAAGATCTGATTTGGGGAGTTGATGAGGTTGTACTGGCTCTCCTGGGACCAACTAATTGCCATAGGGGCAGGTAATTTCACTAGTTTGTCTTCAATTATTGCTAGGTGATCAATAATGGGTCGTAATTTAGAATCCAATAAGTTGCCTATATGACTACTCAGTTGATTCCAAGTATCTTCAGTAATAGAAGATGCTGACACTAGCACTTCCTCATTACTATGCCTATTTCGGGGGGCTAGTTTGTCCTTTGCGAGTGGACATTTATTTACAGTGGTTTTTGTGATTTTTCTCCTGTGTTTGAGTTTAGTGCTGCTCTCTGGGTCCAGTTCACAATGTTCGTCGCTGCCCGCCATACCAATAGGGCTATGGTCAGCTCCTTTCATATTGCTGGTAAATATAACTCACCCACCCCCCAGACAGGCCATCGCAATTTCGGAAACATTGGTACCTTGGCCTATCTCCCCTGTGTGAACATGTTCATTTAGGCTGATGTACTCGACCGAGGGGCCTCTGGAGGACTTTGATTGTTAGGCTGAGTCAAGGGTAGAGCATTGTCCACTGTACTGAGTGAGGGGTGTCGCTCCACCAATCTTATTTTGTTTGCGACCATGTCCACAGCCCGGTTACGATAGTTATCAATAGTCGAGCAAGTACGTGGTGGTGGTAGTACTCGAGGCACCAGGAGGCCTTAAGAACAAATAGTACACCAAACAGAAGATAGACAGAACCTCAAGTGTCCTTGCAAATCTCCAAAGGCAGAATTCAGGGGGGTGGCCAAGCCCAGCCTCTACCGGACTATTTATTTATTTCAAAAATTGTATATAGCGCTGGCTAGACCCGGAGGTATCAGAGCGCTTTACATAAGCATCAGCTCATAGTTACAGGTTACATCATTACAAAGGTTACACAGTTCTTAGAGAATGGCAACATAGTTACATGTAAGGTCGAGATAAACAATAAGCACAAATACGTAAGGAGAAAAGCAGGCAAGGTGAGAGATTCCGGGGAGGGGGGGTTGGAGCACGGGAAGTAGACAGATAATGAGGGTAGGAAAGGGGAGGGGCGGGTGAGAGACACAGCATGGGAAGAGGAGAGGAAGGGTGATGGGGACACAACCCGGTAGACGAGTCAAGGCAACGTCCAAAGTCCAGTAAGGTGTGATCCCAGGGCAGACAAGGGGAGAGATTCAGGGGAGAGAGGATAGGAGCTAGGGAAGAGACAATAAGGAGAGAAGAAAAGAAGTCTGCCTGAAGACCGACTGGGTAGGTGACGACCAAGGAGGGAATCCACGGCCCATCTCCTCTATAGATAAACCAAGTAGCTCCTTTGGGCGTCAGACAAAATAGTTCAGTCTCAATACATTGAGAGAGGAGGGAAGGAGAGACATGAATAGAGGGAGGATGCGGTAGGAGACGACAGGAGAGACAAAAGGAAGTGTAACTATGTGGTTCAACAATAAACCAGAAAAGATCAACAAGTAAACATTATATCAAATAATCAGCAATACAATTAGGGAAGGAGAGAAAGGAGAGAGAAAGTAGTGGGGGTAGAGGAGGAGGGAAAGTGAGGATAAGGGAAGAGACAACCGTAGAGACAAGAGGAAGTCTATCTAAAGACCGACTGGGTAGGTGACGACCAAGGAGGGAATCCACGGCCCATCTCCTCTATAGCTAAACCAGGTAGCTCCATCGGGCATCAGACAAAATAGTTCGGTCTCAATACATTGAGAGAGGAGGGAAGGAGAGACAAAAATAGAGGGAGGATGCGGGAGGAGACAACAGGAGAGACGAAAGGAAGTGCAACAATGTGGTTCGACAATATACCAGAAAAAGAACAACAAGTAAACATTAAATAGAACAGTCAGCATTACATTAGGTATTGATATTCCCAGAGACAACATCCAGGGATAATAACGACATACAGTGTAGGAAAACTATGCCTCGAATGGCTACAGAAATCCACACTACCTGAAATTTTAAGCAACACTTGGCTTTACTTAAAGACGGTGCTAATTTGCGAAATTTCTTATTGGGACCTCCCAAACAGCGTCAAAAACGTTTCATATACGCCGGTATATATGCTGCTTACAACGAAGCTTGGAAAGTAACGCAAATTTAAACTGCTGAATTACAACTTATATCTTTACGTGGCGCTGATTCCTGATGCTCCGCGGAGTGACACTTTTTCTCCTCTGTTCCTCGTAAAGGGAAGACTGATGCAATCATCGGAAAGCCTGTGCTGGGGCTTTCGGAGATTTCAGTCGTGCCTGAGCTTTCTGTGTCACTGGAACAAGGATCGTCTTCATGGCAGTCAGGAGAGCCTGCCACATCCTTGTATTGATCTTCAACAGCAGCTGTTTGGTGCTCTGGGAGGACAGAGTCCAGATTCTTCCCCCTGACAACATTCCTACTCAGCGGAGCACTGCCGGGCTTCATCATGATAATCTTCACCACACCGTTGCAATGGACCTCTCCGGAGAAGACGAGACGGGGGTGCCTGAGGCTGACGAGGTCGGCCCCAACTCCCAGTGCATCCTTCTCCTTGGCAGCAAGTTCAGCCAACACATCTCGCAAGACTTTTCTTGTGAGTCTCCCTTCAAGGGATGGTCGCTCCGGTCGCATTCCATTCTGTACGTCGAGAGGTCTAGGATTCGGCCACTGCACTGCAGCAGAATTTTCACTCCTCCCTCCTTCTTCACAGTCCTGAGAATCCCTGGAAAATGGGTCCGCCTCAGTTTCGAACATCACCCACTTAATTAAGCCAGGTGACATCTTGTGAAATGGTCCATCGCATTCTTCAGTCTTTACATGGACCATATCTCCCAAACTATCCCTAGCCAATGGATCCTCCTCTTCAAATTTTATGAGGCCACTCGAATCCTGACATACCTCCAAATAGGTTTCATTTCTGGCTTCCAACTTTACCATGTCAGTGGCATCCTGAGTGAACTCAGAAGATAGCTCATCAGCATCTTCCATCTTTATAAACTTGGCAACCTTTTGGTTATCACCGGCACAAGTCTGTACCTCAATCTTCACCCATCTGATGGGACCTTTGTTAACCCTGGCAGACAACTCTCTTTCTCCCGCAGCCTTCTGTTGGCCATCTACTGTACAATGCTCTTCCTCTACCTCCATTTTAATCGAGTCTGTGGGGTGTTGGTCATCAACGGAAACCGGTTCTGCCTCATCTTTAATTTGTGTCAAGTCTATGGAGTGTTCATCACATCCTATCGAAAGTTTGGTTTCTAAGTCTACCTTCATCAAGTCCGTGGGGTGTTGGTCGTCCAAAGTAGAAGGTCCTTTCTCTACCTCAATCATCAACAAGCCCATGGACTTCTGGTTACCCTTGTAAGAAGGATGTGCTTCTAGATCAATCTTTGCCATGTCTGCGGAGTGCTGGTTATCTATGCTAGAAGCATCCGTCTCACAGCCTTTGCCCAATACCTTGACTCCTTACAATTCCTAGATGACGAATCATCCCCTTGGTCTCTGTTCATCTCTCCCGTTGTCTTCATCCAATCCTTGGATGGTACGGCATCTTCCTGGGTCTTCAGGCAATCCATCAAGAGCAGATGTCTTTTGACTGCTGATCTGTCAAATTTTTTGGTCTGCTCTCTTTCTCCAAATATTCTTCCTAACACATGGCGTTTAGATTTTCCGTTTCTCAACCTCCCGGCGCCTCTCCCCGGGGACTGGGACCCTCTCGCCGCAGGAGGCGCCGGCCCTGGCATCTTGGCCTTGTCTTTGCCCGGGCCTAGCCGGGGCACGCTCCGCTCGTCCCGCGCTTTGGGACGCCTTTCTTGCTTTTTTGGTGCTCTGGTGCCTGTGGAAGTTAGTCACAGCTCCTCCTCCGGGCCGGCAAGGAAAGGATCAGCTGGTGCTGCAAGTAAAAGAGGCAGATCGAAAGAAGTCTATTCCATAAGGAATCTGTGGTTATGGAAAACGTGTGTTCTCCTGTAGCGAATTATTTTAAAAGTGGGGTATTCATTGTCCAAGAATAGTGATCGTATAACAATTGAGCTTGTTTAAGTAATGAAAGATTAAAAAATGTATTCAATCGATAATAGACATTCACTATTTTCGGGTAGAGCAAAATTATCAAAGCTCTTGAAAGGTTTGAACATTTTATTTTATAAAAATCAGTTTTAAATATGCATTTTGTTAAAATACTAACCCTGGGCGGACACAAAGCACATGAATCAAATCCTAGTTACAGAATGACATAATTCACAGTCCAGGTCCTTTTACCGTCTTTAATTGTTAACCAAAAATGTTCACCTATTGGTAGGTTTCTATATTTAAAATTCATGTAAAATCTTCTAATATCTAGGCCAAGGCCTGATTTTAAGTAAATCTGGATTTCCCCCATTTTCACAATGGAACAATTAAAATGTAACGTTTTAATATTTACACAGTGAGAAAAATCATTATTCAAAATGTTTTTGTTTATATATATTTTCAACGATAATTTCATACTAGCTGAACTAGTTCAATTGTAAACATCTGCTCTGGTAATATCTAGTAAAGCACTTTAGAAAACAAATATTTTTCATACTCATCATTTAATATTTCGGTACAAATTGTCTTTTTCATAACAAGTGATGGAGCCTTAGAGAGATGGTGATAATAATGTGTCCCCTTCGGTAATGCTGGATAACTCATTCCTCTCATTGTGATTTCTTTTTTTTTTTGTTAAATAAGTTTTATTAAAGAAGAAAACCACAGAAATACAAAATAACTAGCACGTTCAAGTAGCAATGTAAGTGTACAGTTTACAACAGTGAAATTAACAATAACATAACAAGATAACAGAAGGGTACATGAACTTGTACAAAATGGTTATAAACTGCTAATGGTAAGGAAAATTAAAAATAGAGAAAATTAAATAGAACATATCTGTGTAGAAACTGAAATATTAAGAAACTACAATAAAAAAATATTATAAAAAGGGGAAAAGAGGAAAAAGAGAAATGGGGAAGAATAAGAGAAATAGAAGAAGAAATACAGAGAGATAAGAAAAGAAAGAGAAGAAAACAGAAATTAATAGGAATAAAAAAATTTATGAAAGAGGCGAGTTTGTAGATAAATAAGTAGTAAAAGGTAATCATAACAAATCAGATTTGATTTGTAAGTGAGTTTATGCAAAGGAAACTGAAGCAATTCTGTGTTCATCACAAATTAAATTCCACCAATGTAAGAAGAATATCTTAGAATTGTCTTTCCAACAAGTTAATACAACCTTAAAAGCAAAAGCAACAAACAAGTCAAATAAAATAGATTTGAAGAGAACTTGGTCAAAATCTGGATACATAGTGCCTAAAAATATATTATGGATATTAAAAGGAAGATTATATGAAAAAATCAGTAAACATTTTGACCAAATATTTTCCCAAAAAGCATTAACCTTAGAACAATAGTAAAGTAAATGTATTAACGAACCTTCAGCATTAAGACATGACCAACAAAAAGATGAAGAGTGATTAAATTTGTTAAGAAGAGAAGGAGTAATAACAACTCTGTTATAAATAAAATAGAGAGATTGTGTTATGTTTGCAGCTTTGGAGGTTTTAAATAGTTTTTGCCATAATTTGTCCCATTGAGGAATGGATAATGTGTGGGATAAATCATGTTCCCATTCAAGTTCAACAATGCAAGGGTATATAATACATGAGATAAGGTGTTATATATGTAAGAGGCACTAGGTAAAATGTTAGAAGAAACGACATATAGAGGAGTGTCAGGTGTAAATGAGAATGGAAAAGGTTGAGAAGCGAACTTCTGTAGACAGTGTTGAAGAATTGGAACTAGAATATTATATTGTTGAATGTATGAGTCAGGTAGATTAAAATTCTCTTGCAATTGATGGAAAGTCAGAATCAAATCATTTGCAAACAATTGATAAACATAAAAAATGCCCTTTTCTTTCCAATGTTTGTAATAAAATTATTTGTGAAGAAATTTAATGTGTCTATTAAACCATAATGAGGAAGCTAGGAAAGATTGATATTCGTCAAAAGGTTTAAAGAAAAGTGTGTGTAATAGGTGATGGGAATATTTCAAAATTGGATATTGAGAAATGAAAGTGCTATTAGTCATAAATATCACATCCTGAAAAGAAAAATCATTCAACCGTGAACTTTCAACAGAAACCCAAGAAGGTTTAGAAACATCCTGATAATCTTTAGACAAAGCATAAAATTGGCGAATCAAAAATGCATTATGATACAATCTAAAATCAGGAAATCGAACACCCCCTTCAGGTTTGGGACGGGATAATTTGGATAGTGCAATGCAAGCACGTTTATTATTCCAAAGAAACTTAATACAAATAGAGTTAATCTGGGAAAAATAATAATTAGGAATTTTGAAAGGTAACATTGACAAAATAAATAATACCTGGGGAACAATCATCATTTTAATTGTATCAAGTCTGCCCCACCAATATACAAATAAGGGAGACCAAGAGGACAGTAAATTTGAAACTTTGAGTTTCAGGGCTGTAAAATTATGGGATAATGTATCACGAATATTAGAGGAAAACCAAATACCTAAATATTATTTTTTTGGGGACACCATGTAAGATTATTAGAATCAAACATATGTTGATAGCAGGAAGCATTTAATGGCAAAATCTCAGTTTTGGAGAAATTTTATTTGTATCTGGAAACTCGAGAAAATGATGAAATTTCTTGTAAAAAATGTGGCAGAGAGGACACAGGGTCAGGCATGTAAATAAGAATATTGTCTGCATATGCAGATAGTTTAACGTGATGGGATTTTAGTTTAAAACCAGAAATCTGAGAATTATTTCTGAGTCGTTGAAGGAAAGTTTCCAGACATTAAAAAAAAAAAGTGAAGGGGAAAGGGGTCTACCTTAGCGTGTACCTCTTTGCAGACAAAAATAAGGGGAGAAGAGACCATTAACAAATACACACGCTTTCGGGTCTGTGTATAACAGTTTAACATATGAAACAAACTTAGGACCAAAGCCAAACCATTGTAAAGTATGAATCATAAAATCCCAATTAATCCGGTCAAAAGCTTTTTCTGCTTCTAGTGATAAAGCTGCTAAAGGAGAAGGGAGTGAGAATATTAGAAAACATTCTGGCATTATCAGAGGATAAGCGACCTTTGACAAAACCAGTTTGATCTGGATTAATAAGAGTGGGAATAACATTCTCCAATCTAGTGGCTAAATCTTAGCAAAAATTTTGCAATCATAGTTGATTAATGATATAGGGCGAAAATTCTTACAAAAGGAAGGGTCTTTATTTGGTTTGGGAATAACAATAATAAGAGCTTCTAAAAAAGAACCAGAAGCCTTAGAATTGGATAGGAAAGAATTAAAAAAGTTCCAGTAATTTAGGAGCAAAAATGGAAGAAAAAGCTGAAAATAATTCTTCAGAAAAACCATCAGGACCAGGGGATTTGGATTTTTGCAAAGACTTGAGAGCATCAGAGATTTCCTGGAGAGAGATATCATCCTCAAGAGAGGTGAAGATATCGGGAGGAGAAGTAGGTTTGGGAATATTTTGAAATCTCCCTCAGCTGGTTTAGTGGTTTCTGTGTATAAATTATTATAATATGATTGAAAAGTACCAATAATGTCAGAATCAGAAGAAAGGAGTTGATTGTTTATTTCTGATTGGATAGGGCCAATGTTTTTGCGTTCAGATTTGATTTTTAAATAGTTTGCCAACATTCTCCCAGCTTTATTTTGGCCCCCATGATATTTGGATTTGATCTTAAGGAGGACATTGCAGGCATCTACTGTGGCAATTTTGTTTAGAGTGGATTTGGCTTTAATTCATTCTTGTAATGAAGAGGAGGATTTATAGGAGAAGTATTTATGTTCCAACGTTTTGATTAGACTTAGTGTTTCTTTATATTCTTTACTCAACAATTGTTTCGAGTAAGCAATAGTAAAGGCTCTGAATGATGCTTTAAAAGCATCCCAGTTGTTGTGTATTGAGGTATCTAAAGAATTGTTGAGTTCGAAAAATTCCTTAATAAAAGTGGTCGCTTCTGAAATAAAGGTACGGTCAGATGAAAGGTAATTATTAAAACGCCAGTGACCTTGTTTGAGTGGAGATAGGGATGTATCAATACAGGTGGAAACAGGATCATGGTCAAAAATAAAAATGGAACCAATTTCAGATGATTGGAGACAAGGTAATAATGATTTGGAAATTAAAATATAGTCAATACAAGACCTTGGGTGGTGAACAGGAAAAACAAAAAGGTAAATTCAGAGGCATCATGATTACATGTTTTCCAAGAATCAAATAAAGAACGAGAGGAAATGGCTGATTGGAATAATTCGTAGGTCTTGTCAGGTTTAAATTTATAATTTGATACTCTGTCACAGAAAGGATTTAACCAATTATTAAAATTGCCACCAATCATCACATTAGGGTTAG
The DNA here is from genome assembly GCF_964263255.1 of Lissotriton vulgaris. Classification (NCBI taxonomy): domain Eukaryota; kingdom Metazoa; phylum Chordata; class Amphibia; order Caudata; family Salamandridae; genus Lissotriton; species Lissotriton vulgaris. Next base: position 32,755,863 of record NC_141689.1, read on the forward strand.
AGATAGACATCAATTTCATTTTTATAGTATGCCAAAATTCTGGGTCTGGTTTCACAGAACCATAAATATTGAAAAAAGTAATTAGCGTTTTGTTGATGGTAGCATCAACTATCACCCATCGACCATGTAAATCACATTCTGACGATACTATTTGAGCCTGAATGGATTTGTGAAACAATATAGCAACACCACCATGATGATCAATAGCTGGTGAAAAAACAATTTGATTAACCCAATGGTGCTTGAGTTTTAAAGATTCAGCATCATTACAGTGGGTTTCCTGCAAAAAAGCAACTTGAGCACTAAGTTTAGCTAAATGAGACAATACCTTTTGACGTTTGACAGGATGACCTAGACCATGTACATTCCACGAGACAACATTAACCATGGAGTTGGGTTAGGGAATATGGAAGGAAACAGGAACATGAGACAGCATATTCAACAAAAAGTAACTGTGGGACCAATAAAAAAGACAAGGAAGACACCAATTATTATGTGATGAAAAGAGAACATTGCAAAAGACAAGACATGTAATGAACAGCAGAACCGCCAAAAAGAGAAAAAAAAAATTATAAAAGGAAAGAAAGAAAAAGGGAGAAGGACAGGAAGATAGAAGAAGGAAGTAAGTAGACAGATCATGGAGAAAAATCCAGACCTGAAAAAAGAGAGAAACACGAGTTGAGAGAAGCATGGGGACAGCGAAGAACACGGACACCCATAAGAGAAAAATATCAAAAGAAGAACCTCAAAAAGAACAAAGATAACCAGCAACTAGAAAATAGTATGCAAGCCAAACATTTGAAAATAAATTTACAATCATGAAAAGGGAAAATAAGTTAGTCATTTTGTGATCAAGTAAAGATCCTGAAATAAAAGGAACGTTAGTTATTAGTCTCCATGCCATGAGATGAAATGGTATCGAGAAAAAGTTTAAGTTTTGCAGGATCATCAAAAGAACGTGACCGTCCATCATGTGTGATTTTACATAGGCACAGGTGAAGAATTCCATACTTGATGTTGAGCTGTCTCATTTGAGGCGTAAAGCAAGAAACTCTTTGCGACCGGCATTCGTAGCATTAGAAACGTCTTGAGAAATAAAGATGTTATGGCCTGACCATGTTAGATGACTTTTAAGCCACACTCCCCTCAAGGCGTGCATAAGTTCAGTAAATTCCCAAAAAAACATTACAATTCCATGTGGCTTGTTTGACATGGGATGCAGATGGCCCAGGCGATGTGCTCTTTGAATGTTGAGAGGAGATGGCGCAGCTTGAAGATCCAACAATTCTGGAAGAAACTTCTATAGAAATGCTACCAAGTCAGTCCCTTCAATATTTTCCGGAAGACCATAAAGGTGCAGGTTATTTCTGCGATTATGATTTTCAAGGTCCTCAGTGTGAATTTTTAACTTGTGGATTTCTAGCTAAAGTAGTGGGATTTTCAAGGAAACATCTTGGATATTGCTTACCCTTTGTTCAAGTTCCAGTACCTTACCCTCCATGATAATCCATCTTTCCTCAATCTGTTTTAGCTTTTCATTAGTAGTGGTCATAAAAGGTTGCAGACCACGTACCTCATCTAATATAGAGTCCAAAACAGGATTCTGTGAAGAGAGGATAGGAGAAGGTGGGTCGTTCTTATGCCTTTTTGGTTTTGTACCAGTGGAGGAGGATCTTGCAGAGTGAAAGTCATTGGCCATAATGAACACTTGAGATGAACAATTTCACTTATGAGGCAAATGACAGAAGAAGGCAGGGCAATGCAAAGTAAACAAGGGAAAGCCTATGCTGATATAGAGGTTGTTAGGTCATATTTTGCAACATGCAGCAGGACTTATGGCCACCAAAAATAGGCATGAGCGATTTCAACAGTATATGGTTATCCAAATAAGGAAGCAAAAACTCACTATGAGGAAAGATTGACCCATAGTGCCATACGTTGGTGAAAAAAGTATCCGGAGAGGCATGTACAATTGAACAAATATACCAGCTCGATGAGGTGTGGCTAATATCAAGAGAGGCTCATAGTAAGTAAAAAATGACAGAAATACAAAGTCACTGAGAGAAAGAAGTCTTCCATTAAAATGACAGAAATGAAAAATGGGTGAAAAGAGCCATTTGTATTAGGAGGTTGTATTTTAAAAGAAAGACAACTCAGCATGGGGTAGAATATCTGTGCTCGACATGCTGGTAATCTCAGGAGCGTTCGTAGGTGGCAGAAGTGGCAGAAAAACAAAAACGTTAGTGCCGCGATATAAAATGGTGGCCGCTCGCTCTGTTCTGAGGAAATATCTCCGCTGATGAATACAGGCTTAAGAGACAGCAAATGTCCTCAGAGTTGCACAACGCAGGCTCACCGCATTGTTATGTTGCCGCGACCGCTACAGGATAAGGCGTTAGTGGGCAAAAGAGGTTCAGAAAGACAAATGGAGTCCCGTGTCAGAGCGGAACTCACACAGCGTCCGCCGTGTCATTTCGGCGGTCAAGCCACACACCCCCTCTCATTATGATTTCTAATCTCAGAGTTTCAACTGGGGTTGAGCACCACAAACAAAAATATGTCTCTGGGTCTCCCACACCTGTGACTGAATGTATTCAGCTTTGTGATGAAAGTAATAGGTTTTAGAGGTGTTCAGGTTATTTAAAAACATTACAAGTTTATTTACCAAGTCTGTAAAACAAAATCCAACCAACAGAACTGGCTTTTGTTAATTGAATTTGGAGGCGATTTGACCAAGATAGATTGTTATTTATTGTGAATCTAGGTCAGTAAAGCTTTTACCTACCTCAAGACATTTGTTATTGGATCACCACTTCCCAGAGTTGACAGTCCGCATTTTCCCATTTTCCCAATTTTGTTTTTATTTTTATTACCCAATAGATTGTGGGTTCGAGTAGTTAGCTAATGCATCTAACTGTCTGTGCAATAAACATCTTTTTAATCCATGTGCATCGAAGTCCATCGTACTATAAATTCATCATCAAAATTCTTTATTTCAGGCAAATTACCATAAAAGTGCAAAAGCAATACATACATACAGTACATAAAATAGCCACCATTTTAAGTGCACATTCCCATTACCAATAAATGTCCATTCAAGTATTTTATAACGTCCTCTGCAGGGGCAATGAGCTCGAAACAAAATACACCCTCCAAAATCCTAAGCACTGGACTAAAGGGGTCTGCCAAGTTGGATGTCTACTCCATGCCGGTAAGCAGCCTTTACTTCGCATGCTAAACAACGCAGTCTTTACAATGACTGCATTGTTATTTTGCATACCGTTACAAAGCAAGTCGTAAAAACGACTTGCGTTAGGGGGCAGAAGGTGTTGGATTTAAAATCCAACACCTTCCCTAGTGCCCGCACAGACTGGAGTTGTAATAGGCAATTATACTATTCCAACATCCAGCGCCCCCTAAAAGCAAGTCGTTGATCCGACTTGCGTTGTAACGGTATGCGAAATAACAACGCAGTTGTTTTAACAACCACGTTGTTATGGCATGCGTTGTTATGGCATTCAAAAAAAAGGCCTATATTCCTCCACGCCTATCTAACTTAAACTTAGGACACGTGATTGTTTGATGTAAACACAGTCTGCTTTTAGATGGTACAAACTAGTTTTGTACAGATGGAAAATGTCTCCACTATGAGTGTGAGTCTCCTTATCTACATCGAGATTAAAAATAAAAAGTAGTTTATGGACGACTCACTTAGTTGGGCAGTACTCTTCATAGCCCGGGGTCAAGCGGCAGTAATTCTAAAACCTTGTTTTATAAAACGTTTCTGTGCACCTCAGGATATACTTATGCATTTCAGCCATGGCCATAAAGACATATAATATATTTGGATAAAAATACAAAACTAAGGGGGTCATTAGGATGACTGGTGGACTTTGTCCGCCTGTCATCCTAGTGGTGAAAGGGACCGCCCGCCATAAGGGCGGGGGTCCCGTGGCCAGCATTAGGATGCGCCTGCCACAGTGGCGGGCGCATCCAGCATTCCTACCATTGTGGCGGGCGGTGCACTTAGCAACGCCCGCCACAATGGCAGGAAGGCTTGCTGTGCACTTCCATACACAGCATGGCAGGCACCGCGTGGTGCCTGCCATGCTGTGCATGGAACTGCTGGGGGTACCATAGGTACCCCCCATGTGCACCCCCCCGGAGTAAATGGGGGCCCGCATCGGGCCCCCGAAGCAGACTCCGCATGCTTCCGCCACGGAAAGGCATCTGAAGAAGCCTATACTAATATGGCTGGAGGTGTCTGATAGACACCGCCACCATATAAACCCTTTTCCTCCCCGGTCGCAAGGCGACCGGGGCGGAAAAGCGGCAGACTGTCTTTCCGTCCCCTGCGGACCCCCAGCCATGTTAATATGGCGGGGGGTCTATGAAGCAAGGATGGCGTGCGGATTGCCCCCGCCAGGCCGGCGGTGGCTACCGCCAGCCTGGCGGGGACAATCCGCCCGCCATCCTAATGGGGCCCTATATCTCCAATTTTTCCTTGGTAAAATAAGAAAAAATCTTGTTTAGTAAAAAAACTCAGTTAGTAAAGGGTGAGATATTCGGACCATTTGCAAAGAGTTTTCTAAGGAGCAATTATAGATTAAAAAGGCCCGATTGGTCCCCACACTCCTCTGCCAAAACTTCCTGCCCAATGGAGAGCCTTTATACTATCAAAGCAGGTGAACACGCACCACAGACTGGTCTGTACCTCCCCCAAAGGGAATGGCAATTTGGCTGAGGTGTGAGTACTAAAGTCCCAAGAATAACTTGCGTACGCTAAAATCCAAGTCGTTAACTCACTCAGATAAAGGACCAGATTTTTCCACCATTTTCAGAAAACCTCCTATAATGCAGTTATAATTTAATAGCAGAAAGTCCAATTAGACTCCTCCCTCCTCTGCCCACAATTCCTGTCCCATGGAAGACCTTTGTGCTATTAGAACAAGCGAGCATGGGCCCCAACTAGCCTGGGCCTTCCCCAAGAACACAACGGTTTGGCTTAGGTGTGAATACTAAAGTCCCAAGAGTTATGCGCGCACCACATAGAACAGGAATGTTGAGACAGCAAATATAATCGTTTGTTGGGTATCGCAAGTCAGAAGCCTAAATGCTTCAGCACAATCAGGGGTCCCCAGATTTCTGCACAGCTGTATCAACCATCCAGATCTAAATGTTCTGTGCGATGGGATGAAGAAAAACACATGAAGCTCTGATTCCTCCGCTTTCCCCCAGGCCGTGCCCCCTGCAGGAACGGTGCCTGCCCGTTTATTGGTTAAAGAGGGCAGAGGGAGTGACCCACGCCTAGATTGTAGTTGTGTGGCTAGATTGGAGAAGTGTGGCTCACTGGTTAGAGGAGGCATACCCTGAAGCAGAGGTCAGACCCGGGACCAGGGTTCGATTCCCGACGCGGCAGGGTCCTGAGCCCAATTGTCCACGGACTCGATAATTCTCGCTTCGGTGCCCACTCTAAGCACGAGTTCACACTATGCAGCTCTGGGCAATAAGCTTGCTTAATCTCCACAACGGCCCCCCACGGCGGGATGCCTGGCTTTCACCTTGGGGATGCCCAGTAGGGTTATCTCACAGGGAAAAGCCAGGACGGGTTCCCAATGCAAGCGCCGAGATGCCCTAGGGTAAGTCGAGCGCTATATAAGAACATACATACATGCATACATACATACATTGTACATACAGTTTCCTAGCTAGGGCTGGCTGAACTTCATCTAGGAAAGACTCAGTGTTATAGTAATCATTAATTCTAATGAAAGTTACTGTTAGAGAGCCTAGTGCTGAGCTCCCCTGAAGAAGAGCAGATTTCATGGGTGTTGCAGGACATAATACTATTGATCTCTCTACATGCTCTTTTTCCAATACTCCGCAGCGTGTCCCTAATGTGTGTGAACCAGGGCAATTTCCCTGCCCTGGAGAGACCCATTACCTCTTTTAGCTCAGACCTATATGAAATCAGTTCTGCAGTAGCCCAAATGCGTCGCCAAAAGGTTAGTGGTCTAAGTCCTATTTCTTCAGCAATCGGTCTAATGCCCAAATCAAGTCGAAGTGAAACAGTTGAGTACTAGGGAGGAGACCAACTAACTAACTGATACATTTCTTTTCAATTTTAGATATACTTTTTATTGGGCAGTGCCCCAGAGTTCCGCCCCATACAAAATAAACTTTTATTTAATGTATGTGTATCGAAGTCCATCGTACCGCATATTAAAAAAGATACATTCATGTTTTCCAATATATGCTATTTACAGCCACAAAATGTGTTTTAATATTTGCTTAGTGGAAGTCAAATAGTTAATACTATTTATAATTCTTGGACCTGGCCCTTTTTACTGGGTTCTCCCCATATTGTTTGCCTTCTTCCTCATATTTTTCTGATCTTTTTGTAGGCTTGATGAGTCTGGGCACTTTACCACTACTAACCAGTGCTAAAATGCATGTGCTCTCACCCCTAAAACAGGTTATGATTGTTTTACACCTGTTTAGAATGTTTAATTTAAGTACATGTCCCTTGTAAAGTGGTATACCATATATCCAGGGCCTGTAAATAAAATACTACTAGTAGGCCTGCAGCACTCCTCGTGCTACCCACAGATGTAGCTTTTCAAACCTGTCTCAGGCATGCCACTGCAGGGCCTGCATGCACACTTTACTTGTCTTTAACTTGGCATTTACAACTACTTGCCAAACCTTTAACTCCCCTTTTTTTACACACGGGTCACCCCTAAGCTAGGCCCTAGGTATCCCTATGGGCAAGGAGCTGTGTGAGTAAAAGACAGCCCATTGTTGCACTGTCCAAAAGGAGTGCAGTGTCCCCCTGACACTCCTTTGTCTCCCCAATAGGGGTTCAATAGTCCCACAATTTTACTAAAATAAATGATCAATATATCATTCAACTGTTCTGTTGCTTGAAAACCAAGTTTATTGAATCCTTAATAATTACATTCTTGTTTATCTATTTCAGTCATTCATTGAATGTTCAATCTTTGAATCCTCAACGCATTTCAGACATCATTGTCCTTCGTCAAGAGGTTACATTTATGCTACAGAACAAAAGAAAAACAATATAACAATGGAAGTTCAACAAATATATCCAAATTGATTATCATAACATCACTGTTAGATGCTCACTTGTTCTCCCCTGACACTGATACAACTCTCTATGAGGTCGGTAGGAGTCAGGTAATCTTGGGACCCAAGGTGGTAGACACAATTGGGACTCTATAGGGTCAGAAAGAATCAGGCACACATGCGAATATATATAATGCTCCTGTGGGGTATAGATTTTAGCTGTTTTGCAATATTTCTAGTTACCTCAGAACAGTGCAGCCTCTACCCGCCCCCAGGGAGCACAACACTCCTTGCCTGTTCCTTGCTAGAAACCCGGAGGAGGAGCCCGACTGGGCTAGGCATTAAGACAGAAATCCAAAGATGATGATAACAAGCATTTACAAGGCAACAGGTCTCGCATTTACACGAGTTTGAGCTATTGGCATTGTAAATGACAATGCTTTTTATTTGTGTTTCAAAAAACCAAAACATTAATAAAACAGGCCTCGAAAAATCCAAACTTTTTTACTAGACCTGCAGGGGTCTAGTGACATGAATAATCTACTCGACCTAATTATAATGCTCTTGACCCTTAAACTGGTTTTAAACTGTGTGATCCTGGGCAAGTATTTTAATTCACTGAGACACCATTTTCTTCTTTATCACATATGAGAGCACCTACAAATACGTAAGAAGAGCATGTCTGCTGTTGTGTCGCTGCAGTGGGCGCAGGCAGCCAATCACACTCTGGACACAGGTCCGTTATTCAATGATTCTTTATTTACTTTAAATGGGCTGCTGGTCACATACACGTCCGTCTCCTTGTCCGTCCTGGTCAGTCTGCTGTCCTTCCTGTCCCCTAACCGGATGTGGTGTCCGGTGACCTGGTCACCTCCCTCATGACCCACAGGGTCCTAGTGTCCTCCTGTCCTTATCTGTCAGGTCACGACATCTCCCCCTTTGTTGCAAACAAATGTTCATGGTACCGTTCTTTGTTGTGGTGAGAAGAAGAAAAGAGAGAGAGAGAGAGAGAGAGAGAGAGAGAGAGAGAGAGAGAGAGAGAGAGAGAGTCCATAGGTCTGGTCGACCCTTCTACCCAGTCTCTGCCTCCTACGTTTTATCACTTAGTCTCTTTGTCCCCTTGCATTCCCCCTTTGGTCGTTGTTCTCTGCCATCGGCTTTGCTTCTGTTTTTCAGTTGTCCTCCATCTGCTCTCCACTTGCCAGCCTCTTTTCGTCTTGGTCGGTGTTCTCTGCCATCAGCTTTGCTTCTGTTTTTCAGTTGTCCTCCGTCTGCTCTCCGCTTTCCAGCCTCTCTTCGTCTTGGTCGTTATTCTCTGCCATCCTCTTTGCTTCTGTTTTTCAGTTGTCCTCCGTCTGCTCTCCGCTTGTCAGCCTCTCTTCGTCTGCTTCTAGCTCCTCTCTTTCAACGGCCGCCCTTTGTAGTGTTTGTTCCCTCAGTGATTCTTTTTCATTCTCTTCCTCTTTCTCTGGTCCCTGCGTCTTCTCTTTGCTTGCTCTCAGGGTTTTCTTTGTTTTTTTCATATGTCATGGTTATAAGGCCCATCGTTTGGGCGGTGCTGTTGCTCATCAGGCATGGTCCTGGGGCATCACCTTTTAGAACATGGATGTCCTCTTTGTTCTTTTTGTCTTTATATCTCAGTTCCTCTGTGAACTTTCCCAGGTTTGTTACCTCTTTCGTTGACCCCCGGGTGAAAACCTTCACCTTGGACGCTCTCAGTGTCGGCTTGACTTCCATCTTCTCGTACTCTGATACACACATGACATTGCATGTTGCACCACTGTCCAGTACAAATTCCGCTTCATGCGCTCCTACTCCTATCTTTGCTGAGTCAGTCTTTCCTGGGGTGCTTCTGTCTGTTAGGTGTGTTGTTTTTCCTTTTTCGTCTTCCCCACTCAGCTCTGTGTGTTACTCCGACATGTGGTATAGTCTTTTCACTTTCTCTTCTTCCTCTTCTTCGCCTGACCCTCGTGATGAACTTCTCCTTTCTCTGTCGACATACCTGACGTACCTTGTTGTCGACTCTTGTTGTCTTCCTGTTCTTCCTCTGTCGTCTCTGAATTGTACACCTTGGCACATACTGGCGTAGTGATTTGTTCCATTACATCTTCTGCACATCTGGGCAAACGCTGGGCACGGGCCTCTGTGTGGAAATTCCATTCCACACCTGTAGCATGTTCCTTCAGGTTGTCTCCTCTCTTTTTGTTCCCTCCAGTCATTCTTCCCTCGGCCTGTGCGATATCTGTTTGTCATGAGGTGTGCGTTTTCGATTTCAACGTTCTTCCCCCTTTCCATTTCCTTGGCATGTTCCGTTGCTCTCGCCTCTGCTCTCGCTAGTGATAGGATGTTCTCCAATGAGGTCGGTTCCTTGAGTATTCTTGCCCTAAATCCTGTGTCGCGACAGCCTTTTATGATCCATAGCCTTATTGCTTGTTCGTTATCGAATTTGTCGAACTCACAATGTGTCACCAGTTTTCTCAGCCTTGTCGCAAAGTCATCTAGCGTTTCGTCGACTTGTTGACACGCAATAGTAAATGTATATCGTTCGAAATCAACATTTCGTTGTGGGTCAAATTTGGCCGTTAGGCATTTCTTTAATTTCTCATATGTCTTTGTTTCTTCTGTTGGCAGTGTCACCAGAAGTTCTTCGACGTCATCTCCTGCTCAGTTCAGCAGTAACCCTAATCTCTTTCCGTCTGTTACATCTGTTGCTTCCATATACCTTTCAAACCGTCTGATCCACTTCTCCCACCTAATTCCAATTTGTGGCTCCGATAAGTTGAATGGCAGTGGCCTCCTGTATTGTGCGCTGGGATTTGGGTCTGCCATTCTTGCCTTCTTTCCTTTATGTGCTCTTTCCTCTTTCTGTTCGTTCGCTCCTTTGTGCGTTGTTCTATGTTTCCTTTGCTCTTTGTCTTTTCTTCTTTATCTCCTTTTCTGTTTTCTTTCTTTCTTTCTCTTTATCTTCTTTTTTTCTTTTTGTTCCTCTTATTTCGTTTTTTTATTCCTTTGCTTCACTTTATTTGGCCTCTTCTCCCTTTATCTTCTTTTCTCTTTTCTTTCTTTCTTTCTCATTATCTTCTTTTCTCTTTCTGTTTCTCTTATTTCTTCTTTTTATTCCTTGGCTTTACTGTATTTGGCCTCTTCTCCGCTTTCTTAGTCCTTTTTTTCTTTCTTCTGGCTCTTTTCCTTGTGTTCTTGCTTGTCTTCCTGTTTTGCCTGGCCTTAATATGGCCGCCCTGTTGGTTTCTATGATGTTTCTTATTGTGTCCCTTTTCTCAAAATGGCCGCTGCTCTTCTCGCGAGATTTCGCGATCGAATTCTCGCTCGCCTGATTCAAAAATGGCCGCTTCCCCGATCTCGCCTCTGATTGGCCCAGCCGCCTGATCTCGAAATGGCCGCCGAGACTCTCGCGAGAGTTCGCGCCTCTATTTCGAGATCGCGTGTTCCTTCGCGCTTACCGCAGTTTGCCAGTGATTCCTCAGAAGCGGTCGGGTGGGCTCCGATGTCGCTCCTTTCCTCCCTTGTTTCCTGTACATCCAGGGTGGGCACCTGGTTCTTCCTGATGGCGCCGTCGATTACTTCCTCGTCGATGTGCACGTCGGCTCGTGTCCCGTCTCTCGCCGCCAGTTGTCGTGTCGCTGCAGTGGGCGCAGGCAGCCAATCACACTCTGAACACAGGTCGGTTATTCAATGATTCTTTATTTACTTTCTCTGGGCTGCTGGTCACATACATGTCTGTCTCCTTGTCCGTCCTGGTCAGTCTGCTGTCCTTCCTGTCCCCTAACCGGATGTGGTGTCCGGTGACCTGGTCACCTCCCTCATGACCCACAGGGTCCTATTGTCCTCCAGTCCTTATCTGTCAGGTCACGACATCTGCTATACAGAAAACTCTTGTTTAGTTGAAAAGACTAAACCTTTGCTCCATATATAAAACAAATCTTGCCACAAATAGTATGACGGCTGAGTAGCCTCAGTTCATTAACCGCATTGTCATCAGTGCAGGGGCATGAATGTTTAAAAACTGTCCCTTTTAATAAATACATAACTAAAGCATGAGGTAGCAACACACTGTCATTTGGAATCAGCATATTTTACATTGAAATGCCCACAGAATTTCCCACTGACATGTGGTTTTACAACTATATCGTATACAATGTTTTGAAATTGAGTTTCTGCAAATATTTGTCATTTTCACATCACCAAGTGTTATGATTTGTTTTGCTCCCGTGTAAACTTTGTTTGCAACACACTTCTGAATTGCAAAAAAAGTTCTTTTATAAATCCTGATATATTTTGAAATAATTGTACTATTCATTTCCAAGCTATTTAAATGTCCTGTTAGGAAAATAAACTGACATTTTACAGCTTTTTGTTTCACAATTATTGTCATATAACTCGGTTGACAGAAGGCACTAACTATAATTAGAGAAGGAAAAGTAAAACTAATTTTCCATGAACAGATAAGCAACAATTACTAAAAAAACAAACTGACATTGGATCTCTGCAAATGTGTCAAGACAAAAAAGATTGAAAGCGTCTTTGTTGCTTACTCACTTTCTGAATGAACCAAACACCTGTTCCTTCCAGTTTAAATTAACTCGCCAGCATGGTCGAGTAAATGCAAAAAATTGCTCGACCTGACAAAATCTCTCTCCACATTGCGAGTGGGCAAGAGGATTTTTCGTGTCCTGTAAAAGGCATTGTCATTTACAATGCCAATAGCTCAGACTTGTGTAAATGAGAGACCTGTTGCATTGCAAATGCTTGTTTGCATTGGCTACACTGAACTGATACGGACAGCGCTGCAAATTAATTAAGTAAAGCAGCGCGGCTGCTAAGGTGAAAGTGTACCGCGCTGGAATAAGGAAAGCCCATTAAAGAAAATAGTTCACACCCGCTAAATAACAGAGACCGTGTAATGAGCCAAGTAAAAGTCCAGTCTTTATGAGCGGTACCAAATGCAGACACGACGGTACCAAGGCGGTACTAAGAAGCCTATGTACGAATCAGAAGCCAGCATTTTTGAAGGACAATGACACAAGGCAATGACAAATATTGGTGGAGTGTGGAAGAGGCTTCCAAGTCATACTCTAATACAGCATGTCTCGCAGAGCGAGCAGCGCATGCACGCTTCTGCTAGGCTAGACCTCAAAAAGAAGATTTATTTTAAATAATAAATATCATGAAGGCCCACACGCAGGTGAAATCCATACGCGCTGCTCCTGAACGAAGTGCCAACAAATTCATCCGACGTTCCTTTACATCATGTAAATACCCAACAAAGATTCCAGGATGATATATCATAATGTGTATCAACCTGATTGGACACAAAAGTCAGGAAATACACATGCACTATATGGCACTGAGATCTAAATAAATAATTGAAACATTGCAAGAAAGAGCAAATGTACAACACTAGGGATCGCTGTGTTCTTTGCCCTTGAACAGCCCGAGTTGCCCCGATTCTCAAGGCAGTTCCCCCGCCACTTTCACAAATGCGGCGAGGCAGGAGAGTGTAGTCGCCTGGCGCTCCAGCAAGCGTGGGCACTGAGAGACGCACTGTTGCACGGGACCGTTGCAGGCCCCTCGGTCTCTCTTATGTGCAACTCAGTTGGGCCGATAGATGCTATCACAAGGAGTTGGCGGAGTGCTGCGTTGCCCGCTCCCGCCTTAAGGAGTCCTTTGATTAATCACCGATGATGATCATTGTCCCTCAACAGACTAGTTACCATACATGACTTGGTAGAACCAAAAGTGCTTCGGAGCATGTTGTTTATTTGTTGCATTTCAAGTGGTCTTAACATCTCTCAAGGAAGCAAATGTTTATTAGAACATTGCGTGCCCTTCAGACATTTATTGTGATAACCAGAACGGTACTTGTGTGATATTTGTATTGCCTTTGTCTTTTGTGAATAACATCCCAGAAAGTATGGTATAACTGCTAATAGGAGTGCAGTGCTTTTGTGCCCATGCTTTTCCTGTGATATATAGGATTGTTCCTGAAAGGTACTGTGCACTGGAGAAAGATCCTCTCTGTTACTCACATCATGAAGTAATAATTATGCAATGGTTATTTTCTGAATCTAATGGGAGATTGTGATCTGGCATTAATCACACTACTTTTGGACCTCATGTCATTTTGATCTTCTGAAATATATAATACTGAAAATATATTTTTATACAATCCTGTGTGGAGTTTATTTTGTGGTATAGTCATTGTGTTGCTTTGTGAGTGTGTTGCACAAATGCTTTACACATTGCCTCTGATGATAAGCCTGTCTGCTCTGCGCCAAGCTGCCAGAGGGTAAGCACAGGTTATCTTTGGTGTGTAACTTACTTGCCCTGACTATTGTGGTGGGTTCTGCCTGGCTTAGGTGCATACCCTAGCCAACCAGAAACCCCATTTCTAACAATAATATTTATCAACAATGAAGGTAACTCATTTCACCTCTTACGCATCTCATCCGCATTTATTCCTTAATATTGCATATATGTCGATGATCAATTGTTTAATATGGTTGATGGCTGCCATTCCAAATGTCTCCTCTTCCATTAATGTCAAAATGGGTCCGCATTACCAGAAATTAAAAGCAATAAACATATTTTTTAAGTCTCTCATATACTATTCCACAAAAATAAACTGGTATGAACTTAATAAGGCATTAGGTTAGAAGGCTAGAGTTGGGTTGGAACAGCTCGGGCGGTCGACTTCGCATCTAGGGAACTGGGTTTGAGTCTCAGCAACGAAGCTGACCATCCTGTGATTCTGGACAAATCTCTTAATCTCCTTGTGCCTAACAAAAATGAATGTGTCCTCTTGTAATGCAACTGGTGCTATGTAAAGCGTTTTGATACCCGATTCGGGTCAAGTTTGTGATATATAAAACTCTGTAAAAAAAAAAAAAAAAGAAGGCTAGAGTAAGGTGAAGGGTTGAAAGGCTTGAATAAGTTGTTGGGTTGTAAGACTAGCGTAAGTTGTGGGTTGTAAGGCTAGAGTAAGGTGTTAGGTGGAGCTAGAGCACGATATTGGGTTGGAAGGCTAGAGTAAGGTGTTGAGTTGGAAGGATAGAGTAAGGGGTTGGGTTAGAAGGCTAGAGTAAGGTGATGGGTTGGAAGGCTATTGTAAGGTGTTGGGTTAGAAAGCTAGAGTAAATTGTGGGTTGGAAGGCTAGAGTAAGGTGATGGGTTGGAAGGCTATTGTAAGGTGTTGGGTTAGAACGCTAGAGTAAATTGTGGGGCTTGAAGTCTTGAGTAAGGTGTTGTGTTGGAAGGCTAGATTAAGGTGTTGGGTTGGATAGCTAACACTAGCTGGATTGGAAGGCTAGAGTAAGATGTTAGGTTGGAAGGCTGGAGTAGGGTGTTGGGTTGGAAGGCTTGAGTAAGGTGTTGGGTTGGAAGGCTAGAGTAAGGTGTTGGGTTGGAAGGCTAGAGTAAGGTGATGGGTTGGAAGGCTATTGTAAGGTGTTGGGTTAGAACGCTAAAGTAAATTGTGGGGTTGGAAGGCTTGAGTAAGGTGTTGTGCTGGAAGGCTAGATTAAGGTGTTGGGTTGGTTAGCTAACACTAGCTGGATTGGAAGGCTAGAGTAAGATGTTAGGTTGGAAGGCTGGAGTAAGGTGTTGGGTTTTAAGGCTAGAGTAAGGTGTTGGATTTGAAGGCTAGAGTAAGGTGTTGTGTTGGAAGGCTAGAGTAAGATGTTAGGTTGGAAGGCTGGAGTAAGGTGTTGGGTTTTGAGGCTAGAGTAAGGTGTTGGATTGGAAGGCTAGAGTAAGATGTTAGGTTGGAAGGCTGGAGTAAGGGGTTGGGTTTTAAGGCTAGAGTAAGGTATTTGGTTGGAAGGTTAGAGTAAGGTGTTAGACATGTTTTAAGGCTAGAGTAACATGCTGGGTTTTAAGGCTATAGTACGGTGTTGGGTTGGAAGGCTAGACTAAAGTCTTGGGTTGGAAGGCTAGAGTAAGGTGTGATAAAGGTTGGAGGGCTAGAGTAAGATGTTAGAAAATTTGGAAGGCAAGAGTAAGGTGTTTGGTTGTAAAGCTAGGTTAAGGTGAAAGATAGGCGTTGGGTTGGAAACAATGGATTTAGGCCCAGATCTCTGTACTGGGGTGAATTTATGGCATTGTTCTGCATTCTGTCCATCAACTGTTGTTTTTGCATTTGTCACCCCGAGTGGGATGGGTATGCTCAGATGCTCCCATGCTCTCCACACCACTGGAGTCAAGTTATCCTGGCTAAAGACGGCTGATAGCCAGAAACCGGTCCTAGGATGCTTGATTCCGGTCCAGGAAAGACATGGCTTGGCAGTTCGGGCTGGACTGTTCCCATGAGGCACAGGGTCAAGGCTGATTTGCATATGGCCATGTCTGAACTGGGGTGGTGTGGAGTGCAAAAAAACGATGGATTTAGGCCCAGATCTCTGTACTGGGGTGAATGTATGAATTGTTCTGCATTCTGTCCATCAACTGTTGTTTTTGCATTTAGAATAAGATGTTAGACAGGTTGGACGGCTAGAGTAAGGTGTTTGGTTGTAAAACTAGATTAAGGTGTAAGACAGGTGTTGGGTTGGAAGGTTAGAGTAAGGTGTTGGGTTGGAAGGCCAGATTACGGTGTTGGGTTGGAAGGCTAGAGTAAGGTGTTGGGTTGGAAGGCTAGAGTAAGGTGATGGGTTGTAAGGCTATTGTAGGGTGTTGGGTTAGAAAGCTAGAGTAAGGTGTTGGGTAGGAAGGCTAGAGTAAGGCTTTATACAGGTTCTAAGGCTAGAGTAAGGTGTTGGGTTGTAAGGCCAGAGTAAGATGTTAGACAGGTTGGAATGCTAGAGTAAGGTGTTTGGTTGTAAAGCTAGATTAAGGTGTAAGACAGGTGTTGGGTTGGAAGGCTAGAGTAAGGTGTTGGGTTGGAAGGCCAGATTAAGGTGTTGGGTTGGAAGGCTAGAGTAAGGTGTTGGGTTGGAAGGCTAGAGTAAGGTGATGGGTTGTAAGGCTATTGTAAGGTGTTGGGTTAGAAAGCTAGAGTAAGGTGTTGGGTAGGAAGGCTAGAGTAAGGCTTTATACAGGTTCTAAGGCTAGAGTAAGGTGTTGGGTTGTAAGGCCAAAGTAAGATGTTAGACAGGTTGGAATGCTAGAGTAAGGTGTTGGGTTGGAAGGCTGGAGTAAGGTGTTGGGTTGGAAGGTTAGAGTAAGGTGCTGGATTGGAAGGCTAGAGTATAGAGTAAGGTGTTAGGTTGGAAGGCTGGAGTAAGATGTTGGGTTTTAAGGCTAGAGTAAAGTGTTTGGTTGGAAGGCTATTGTAAGGTGTTAGGCATGTTTTAAGGCTAGAGTAACGTGCTGGGTTGTAGGGCTGGAGTAAGGTGTTGGGTTTTAAGGCTAGAGTAAGGTGTTTGGTTAGAAGGCTAGAGGAAGGTGTTAGACATGTTTTAAGGCTAGAGTAAAATGCTGGGTTGTAAGGCTATAGTAAGGTGTTAGAAAGGTTCGAGGGCTAGAGTAAGGTGTTGGGTTGGAAGGCTAGAGTAAGGCATTAGACAGGTTGTAAGGCTAGAGTAAGGTATTGGTTTGTTAGGCAAGAGTAAGATGTTAGACAATTTGGAAGGAAAGAGTAAGACGTTAAGTTGGAAGGCTAGAGTAAGGTGTTAGACTGGTTGGAAGGCTATAGTAAGATGTTGGGTTGTAAAGCTAGAATAAGATGTCAGACAGGTTGGAAGGCTAGAGGAAGGTGTTAGGCAGGTTGTAACGCTAGTGTAAGGTGTTGGGTTGGAAGACTAGATTAAAGTGTTGGGTTCTAAGGCTAGAGTAAGGCTTTGGGTTGTAAGGCTAGAGTAAGGTTTTGGGTTGTAAGTTTATAGTAAGGTGTTGGATTGGAAGGCTAGAGTAAGGTGTTAGGTTAGAAGGCTAGAGGAAGGTGTTAGACATGTTTTACGGCTAGAGTAAGATGTTGGGTTGTAAGGCTAGATTAAGTTGTAAGACAGGTCTTGGGTTGGAAGGTTAGAGTAAGGCTTTGGGTTGGAAGGCCAGATTAAGGTGTTGGGTTGGAAGGCTGGAGTAAGGTGTTGGATTGGAAGGCTAGAGTAAGGTGTTAGGTTAGAAGGCTAGAGGAAGGTGTTAGACATGTTTTAAGGCTAGAGTAACATGCTGGGTTGTAAGGCTATAGTAAGGTGTTAGAAAGGTTGGAGGGCTAGAGTAAGGTGTTGGGTTGGAAGGCTAGAGTAAGGTATTAGACAGGTTGTAAGGCTAGAGTAAGGTATTGGTTTGTTAGGCAAGAGTAAGATGTTAGACAATTTAGAAGGAAAGAGTAAGACGTTAGGTTGGAAGGCTAGAGTAAGGTGTTAGGCAGGTTGTAACGCTAGTGTAAGGTGTTTGGGTTGAAAGACTAGATTAAAGTGTTGGGTTCTAAGGCTAGAGTAAGGCTTTGGGTTGTAAGGCTAGAGTAAGGTTTTGGGTTGTAAGTTTATAGTAAGGTGTTGGATTGGATGGCTAGAGTAAGATGTTAGGTTGGAAGACTAGAGTAAGTTGTTAGACTGGTTGGGAGGCTATAGTAAAATGTTGGGTTGTAAAGCTAGAATAAGATGTTAGACAGGTTGGAAGGCTAGAGTAAGGTGTTTGGTTGTAAAGCTAGAGTAAGGAGTAAGAGAAGTGTTAGAGTAAGGTGTTGGGTTGGAAGGCCAGAGTAAGGTGTTGGGTTGGAAGGTTAGAGTAAGGTGCTGGGTTGGAAGACTTGAGAAAGACGTTAAATAGGTTGGAAGACTAGAGTAAGACTCTTGAACTAAATGTACAGACTACATGGTGACAGTGCCCATGAAGAATATGTGCAGCACATTATCATGTTAGAAACAAATGTGCGAAAAGTCACCATTGGAAAACGGTGTCAAGCTAAAAAGGGAAATCCAAAATGGAGATAAAGGACAGGCCCGACAACACAATATGCTTGGCTTTTTCTCCCGGCCAGTCTCTCCTCCTGGACCAGGCTCTCTCCTTCATTGTTGCAGCAGGTGGGAGACTTCTCGGCAAACTCTCAGCTGCTCAAAGTACAGACTTCAGGTGATGTCTCCTCAACATCCATGTGTGTGACTGGTTGTGACACCAGCCCTGGTCACTCTATAGTCCTTCAATTACTCTAGAGATGCCCCCTTTCTTGGTCAGGAAGAACCTGAATTGGAACAAAGTGGGATGCTTTGGCTTTGGGTTTCACTTTTATACTTGGTTTGTTTTCATCCGGTTTGGGTTGGTTCTCTTTCAAATGTCAGTTTATGGTTGCTTCTCAGTAATGACTCTCAGCAGGGAATAATGATGCTGACTCCAAGCAGGAGTGCACATAACAAGGGCACAGAGTGACCCGTGAGAGCTTGCAGGAGTGCACATAACAAGGGCACAGAGTGACGCGTGAGAGCTCGCAGGAGTGTACATAACAAGGGCAAAGAGTGACGCATGAGAGCTCGCAGGAGTGTACATAACAAGGGCACAGAGTGACGCGTGAGAGCTCGCAGGAGTGCACATAACAAGGGCACAGAGTGACGCATGAGAGCTCGCAGGAGTGCACAGAACAAGGGCACAGAGTGACGCGTGAGAGCTCGCAGGAGTGCACATAACAAGGGCACAGAGTGACCCGTGAGAGCTCGCAGGAGTGTACATAACAAGGGCACAGAGTGACGCGTGAGAGCTCGCAGGAGTGTACATACCAAGGGCACAGAGTGACGCATGAGAGCTCGCAGGAGTGTACATAACAAGGGCACAGAGTGATGCGTGAGAGCTCGCAGGAGTGTACATAACAAGGGCACAGAGTGACCCGTGGGAGCTCGCAGGAGTGTACATAACAAGGGCACAGAGTGACGCGTGAGAGCTCGCAGGAGTGTACATAACAAGGGCACAGAATGACGCGTGAGAGCTCGCAGTAGTGTACATAACAAGGGCACAGAATGACGCGTGAGAGCTCGCAGGAGTGTACATAACAAGGGCACAGAGTGACGCATGAGAACTCGCAGGAGTGTACATACCAAGGGCACAGAATGACATGTGAGAGCTTGCAGGAGTGTACATAACAAGGGCACAGAGTGACCCGTGGGAGCTCTGTATCTAATGGTCATCTGCCTGCCTGAAGCAGAAATCAGGGACAGACGAAAAGACAGACCCTACCTAGAAAATATGTATTTGCCTTGAACAACAGATATTACAGTCCCACCCTTCACCCCTTAATAATATCAAAATGGCAGTGCTAAAGAAGAACAAATCAGTAGTGAGGGTTGCGAGGAATATCTATAGGTTACCCCAAAACTATCCCCCTCAGTATGGTGTCTGGGTCTGCAATCCCTTTCTGTTTCAAAAATAGTCAATTTTCGTCTGGTTTCCCCTCTGACTGTGTTTTGCTGTGTTCCTAGGGCGCAGAGATACTCCTTTGGGAGTCGATTCGAGCGCGATACAAACCCGCAAATAAATAAATAAACTTAGTTTTATTATAGTTAACTCCATATATATGTGCCATGACGAATCATGTCTTCAAGGTACGTAGATGTGGAGTAACTGTATACTTACCTCTTTGCACTTACCCTCTCGATAATTGGTCCACGATATTTTTAACACAATATTCTGTCCACATGAAATTTTTTGCATTGTTATCCTGTCAGACGAATGTTGGTTTTATCACTGTTTGTTTAAAATTGTTTCGGGTCAGCAGAGCACCGACCGTCCTTTACTGATTCCAGCTTACAAATGCCCTCTTTCTTACTGTCATATAGATACTTCTTTATATATACTGTGTTAAGTTAGCATGAGCTTATTACATGTTTAAACGCCATTTTTCCTTCGGCTTCAGTTTGCACACAACACATACTTGTTGTTGTAGCTTTTAACCTAGAAGAACGATGTGATTTATTTGAGAATAATATGTTATTACTCTGATATCAGTTTTGCTTGGTACACTGTCTGAACAGTGAGTGCTGAACCCTCTAAGAATAACTCGATACAAGGTTGCTGGGAGGTCTGATCTTCGCACCACATTAGACATAACATAAATACAGTTGCTGCCAACATTGGGCTCTAAGCGGGTTTAAGATAGAGTTACAGGGAATGCAAGAACACACTTGATGATGCTTCGCATGCAGAGAGCTGATGGCAGATGATGTGATCCTCTACCACTGAGATTTAGAGGTATGGGCCCGCCCTGCTAAAACCCAAATGAGACCTTCATAGATATAATATAATATGCTAAATAGGGAGGTGAGAAATAGGTGTTGTTAATTCCTATTCATTTCAGCATTATAATATGCTATCACCGTTTGCTTACTATGGACTAGTAACTACACTGATAACTTTGATTCTTATAATCTGTTTGCTTGTATTATACAAGATACTGCGTTTGAGAACATTGCATTGATTAATAAATATTTCAAATATGCACGTGTCCTCTTTGCTCCAAGTTCTGGTTTGAAATGATTGTAGAGCGAAAGAGTGTTCATGTGTTCCACGATACCTGAGGTAACCTAAGTTCATGTTCTGGTTTGTCTAACTCATTGGGAGTTTGTTATGACCAATGATACACTGTAGCTAGCTCGGTAAGGGGATTTTGGATACTGAGGTGAGTTTTGGGTCACCCTAAGTCACTGAGGTTCTAGATCTCTATGCACAGTTCTGTAGGAGAACGGAATCCCTGCTACATGGCGCCCGTACGTTGGTGGTCTTATATCATGACACTCGAGTGGTATATCATTCAAACCTTAACCCCTTCGTTGCCGTTTCCGGTAAGCGGTGGTGTCGGAAAAACCTACCTATTTTTGAAATAGGTCTTTTCAAGCTTGAATCTATCTAAAACGGTTTCCTTAAATTACTACCCAGTTGTGCTACAAAGTACTCTTTATTGTTTCACGTTCCTGTGCAATCATGGCACAAGCCGTGGACATTCCGCAACATAGTCGCATTGCGGTGCGTGATCATTTGCGGGCTTATAATGTTCCTTTGGAAGGCTTGGCTGTGATAATGGTGGTTAGTGAGGAACATGCTTATCCATACGAATTGTTTTATGCATGGGTGACGTTTCCGGCGGTGGATGCAAATTCTGGTGTGTTCCACACGTACACTGCCACTGCTGTACCTAATGAGTATACTCCGTACAGGGCACAGGAAGTTCCTATTGATGTTTGGCAGCATGGAGTTTGGTTTAGTGGCGCCCTACCCCATTCTTTAGCTGCTCCGAGGTTAGGTCCTTTGTCCATTCGAGGCGCAAGTTGGCCTGTTTTGGCTGGATTTACTCCTCACCCCCTAGACGGCAATTGTAACTTAGGTGAACTTAGGCGACTTCATGTTGTCGCTATTGCCGTGATTAGAGCGCTAGTGCATTACACAAGCCGTAATATTCAGGGTGCAGCCCCTGGAAGTGCGGCGCTTCCGGCAGGGCAGGCTGGTTTAAAAATCAGTCCTGTCATGGTAAATTCCGTAATGGGCAAGAAGCCCCAGGATAAGGATGATTTTCCTTTCTGGCTTGCCGAGAAATTTGACCAACTGGAAGAAGTGTTTCCTAATACGACTCCTGGTGAAAAACACCGGATTCTTACGCTTAGTTTGCCGAAAGATTTGGCCCCTGAACTCGTTGACTGTGAGACATGGGGAAAGACTTTTGCAGCGGTCTATGCGCGGTGCTACGGCACCCCGTCTATGTCCGTGCTGTCTTCGGTACTTAAACGTGTTCAAGATGATCACGGACCGGAATCTGCGGTTGAGGTGGGTATGCGCCTGTGTGGCACCTTTGATGTAGTTTGCGATCTGATCCTTGCTAATGTCAAGGGGGATACAGTGAACTTTCAGGTGGCTAACGCTTTGGCGGTTCTTCCCGATGCAGAAAAACCCAGACAGTTGGCGAAAATAATTGTAGCAGCTTATAAAACCGTGGGTCGCACTTCTAAGGGTCTTAAGCCTTTTTCTGTTAAGGAGAAAAAGCAGCCCCAGGGACAAACTTCGGAAACGGAAGTTCAGCCCAAGTCCAAAAAACAAAATTGGCCTAAAAAACAGAAGCAGGGTAAGCAACAGCAACAACAACAAACACAGGTTTCTCGTCCTGCGTCTCCGTTGCCTGCGCAGTCGGATTGAGTTTATGATTTGCGCGATCGCGCGATGATTAAATCACCTGAACGTTTTCAGGCTTCTGACCAACGCTCTTCTCGTTCCTTTCAGGACTCATCGGCCCGACAACCGGTGGAGGAGGGGGCGGCAGGGGTCGGGGTGGACAACAAGGACGTGGTCAGCCCCGCC